>NC_143227.1:7327500-7950563 GCF_030267445.1 Bombyx mandarina | reverse complement strand
AAGATGAAACAAAATATACGATGATAAAAATACTGGTGGCAGGACCTCTTGTGGATGATGGAAATAAGGAACACTTCAAACCCAGTGGCCAACTTCTTTGACGAAGAGAATGACGCCGACTGGGAATATAATTTATTGTAGAAAAACTAATAAAAGGTTATAATGTAAGTATTGAATGAGACATAAAAAATCGTGATTTTAGATGCTGCACCAGAACTAAGACTACAATACAGGAGAAATGGTGAACTGAAATAGCCAACCCCCTTGGTGCAATAGAAATACACTGATATACATAGTAAATCTCATAACGGTAACATAGAGTTACAGTTAATCATTCGAAATGAAAATCATAAAAGGAAAATATAGCTTATAACTTGGAATTCTTATCACATATTAGCACCCTTAATACCGCGTATGTAGGCGAAATGTGAAAGGTTTCATCTCAAAATGAAAGCCACGGCGAAGGTGAAGTAAATTACATTTTGTGCCAATGAAAATAATTTATTTCATTATCCGAGATGATACGTAGAAATTTAGATTTGTCTTGCTAATGGATAAATTAGATGGCATTAACCTAATATAACAGTATTAGCGGATCTATTATATATTTTCCTTATTACTCGAAAATCGTATCGGGTATATTTTCGATATTACATTCTGTTTGGGAAATATAACATGAAATTTAATCATTGTTGTGATACAAAAACGTACTGGAATAACGAATATGTAACTCTTTTATTGAAGTCTTCATTTATTTCGCCATCATTTAATATACTCTGTACCTTTTTTACTGGTGGTAGGACCTCTTGTGAGTCCGCCTGGGTAGGTACCACCACCCTGCCTATTTCTGCCGTGAAGCAGCAATGCGTTTCGGTTTGAAGGGTGGGGCAGCCCTAGTAACTATACTGATATCTTAGAACTTAGATCTCAAGATGGGTGGCGCATTTACGTTGTAGATGTCTATGGGCTCCAGTAACCACTTAACACCAGGTGGGCTGTGAGTTCATCCACCCACCTAAGCAATAAAAAAAAAATACATATTTAGAAAATCCACAGGTACTTGAATATATAAATCTGACTCTTCCTCTCTATGTTATTATTCTGCTCTGTTTTGCGAAACCTTCGAAGCCATTGTCTTCTGAGGTAAGTTGGAGTTCCAGAGGCGTAGAGTAGATACTTCCACACGACACTCCACAACCTTCGCAGCACAGACGCAGTTATCATAAGATGCCAGCAGCCAGCATGAAAAGCTCGCATGTTATGAACTCTTGAACGTGTGGTTGGTTTTGATACTTTCGTTAATTTAAAACTACAACACAAGATAGTGTTGCGGTAAACGAAATAAAAAAAACACGTGTGGCACTCAGTGACTGCCGCGATAAAGCTATTGCATAAGATTTTTTCCAACTTATGCAATTATAATGAGAAATAATAATTTAATATTAAAAAAATAATAAAATAAGACCACGCTATTAACAAAAGCAAAACATTAACTGTTCTCTTCACACTCATAAGCTAGACCGCGCGAGAGAGCGATGTGCAGACTTTTCATGATGCGCATGCAGTGTGACGTCACGCCGCGCCCTTATTTACAAGCACTACATAAGCGCACCGTGTGAATATGTTGAGCGCAAGCTACATGGTAGGCGGAGTAGGGGGTGTTAGGTTTTATTTTCGTTACGGAATTTCTTGATTCGATCGCCGCGCTCAAAGACCACGATAAAAGCAATGCAATAGCTTAAGAAAAATGTGTGACGCAGTCGAATGTAGTGTTACTTCCGAAGGCCAGTAATAAAGTTTGCAGTGACGACTGGCGGCAGCCTAGCAATGTACGCTGAAGCGCCGATCTTCGTCAAAAACGTTAAAAGTGTTGCTTTAAATTTAAAAATAGTTCAGCGTTTCGCTAAAGGATAAGTCATGTAGTAGAATCGTTGTAACCTATATAAAAACTATAAGCCTTTACTCTTCAAGAATGATCTCCTGGCTGACCCCGTACTTAACCATCCATCCTAGAGAAGCACGAGACTTATTTCCATTATAAAAATAAATAAAAAAGATGTGTGGTGTCGTGGGACGGATAGTAACGAAGTTTCTTATTATAAAAATATTAATTTTAAGTTCTATTCGAGGTATAAAGAAAATAATTATTCGGGTATACATTTTTTATCATGATTTTTTTATTGATAAAAAAAAACTACTTTACAAAGTTATCAACTTTATTTTATTCACAATGATTTATAAAAAATATATAATAAGAAAATATGTTATTTTTTGTACGTTATTACAAAGTTAAGTCGTACACTGTGTGCATTACTAATAAAAATTTTACGTTACGGACGTTTTTTCCGGTTAGGGTACCCCTCCGCATCGTCCCATAAGGAACTTCGTTCCAAAACATTCGTAATCTTGGTCTCTCCGTTCGATGGAGAATCTTCTTTTTGTCGTTCCCTGTATCCACTAATGCATCGTAAATCTATATTTTCAAGTATTAAGCACATAGATATAATAATGAGAGTAAATTTTCAAATATATATATCGAAGAGTGAAAGGTTATTTGGTTTAAGCGACATTTAGCTTAATAAGCAACATTTATCTTTGTAATTAAAGGTTCGTTTTATTAAGTATTAGTATCAACAATTCGATGTTTTTAATCGAACTTCAATTAAGCTTACTCCGTTCAAATAGCTGAAAAAGTTTTTTGTTATGGTATTTTTTCCAAATTTTAACCTTTAAATGGCTCTCTGTAAAATTGAAAAAAGTCGCTTAAGCCTTTCGTCCCTCAATATTTTCTATTATTACACGAATAGAGCAACCGATACCCAACTAACCCCAAATAAAGCTGCCTTATCAAATTCGCCCATCAACTTAACCTAATGTTTACCAAAATATATTCAATGACTAAGATTAAGCAATCCAGATGACGTTAATAGTTGTATTTATGTTATATAGGTCAAATGTATGTACTTCCCGCATCTCACGATATACATATTAGCTGCCAACAGTTATTGAGATAGTCAATTTACACTTAGTATTAGATTACAATGATGTGTCATCTTATCTATGTTCGGAGTGTGTGTAATACTAGTTCATATATCACTGCATTCGTAATGTTATGTTTTGTTTACATGTCCTATAGCTCTTCATACAATGTACGTATATAATGTATAATTTTATTCACATCAAAATAAAGTTTAGCCTAGTGAAACTATAGCACACGCTGAGTTGCTCTATAAAGAGAAACAACATTGAAAGCTATTGCTTCACCAGATTTTATGTTTTTTATTGTTAAAAAAAAAAGTTTTAATATTTCAAATATTCCTTCTTCTAATGTTTCAATATTCAAATTACCATTTATGTCATCTTTATAACATACTAGCTGACCCGGCAGACTTCGTAGTGCCTCAATCGATAAGTAAAAGTCCTAAGCTTTTGTATAAAATAAACTTAAAACAAACAAAAGGAATCCGTCCGACGAGGGGGACACCAAAGGAAAAACAAAATTGCTATTTTTAATAAATTCCGAGCATTTTCACATTTATCTACCTTTTAAACCTTCTCTGGACTTCCACAAATAATTTAAGACCAAAATTAGCCAAATCGGTTCAGCCGTTCTCGAGTTTTAGCGAGACTAACGAACAGCAATTCATTTTTATAAATACAGATTAACCTCTTTTAAGATTTATCTCATAAATCGTATAGAGGTTACATGTATATTATGTGTATTTGTGTTATATTTTATTGACTTGTACCTTTTATATATGAATTTATGAATGACAGGGTATAGTAAGCACTGTACGCTTTTTGGTACTAAGGGAATGTATACAAGGGATATAATAATATATGACTAAGATTTGTGATCGTTACCCAATACAGAAGGGTGATGCATCGCATGGCACTTGTGTCTTTGCTTCGTAGAGCCATAATCCGAACATTGACATACGGAAAATAATTAAAACTACTTTTACGACTGTCTAAGAATTTCGTTACTATAGAAGCTGTAAAGTAATCGAAATGTCGGGAATGATAATAATAATAAAAAAAGGAGATTAAGCCGTAAAAAAAGTTTTAATTATGCCTGAAACTCGCAAAAACTACAAAAAAGGCTTCGGTACTTTGATAAGGTTTATTTAAGATTTCTTTTAAGTTCTGATAAATATCGTCACAGAATATGAATTTACTTCTCGAATATTTGAATACACTCGCTAATACCAGCAATTTGTCTATAATTTGCACAAGCTAGATTAGGTGTACAACTGATATATAAGAGTGGCAGATAAAAAAAAAAAAAAAACCACAAGTTTAACTATTAAAGTTGTATATTATAAGTTTTCTGACTGTAAAATGTTTTACAGAGAAATAACAATAAACTTTAGAATACTTGACAGCTCTCGAACTCCAAAGTATTCAAACCGTCAAACAATGTTAAACTAGACACAGGTTAATACACCAAAATTAGTTTAACGACCGTCTGGTGTAGTGGTGACATGGTCACTACACAAGGGGGTCGCGGGTTCGAATCCCGCCAAGGGAAGATATTTGTATGATAAATATAAATGTCTTTTCCAGGGTTATGGCATTCTCGCTCACGACTCGGTCGTGCGCGGACGTGCTTTCCGATCCGTGGCCCGCTTGCGAGCTGCGTCTCTGAACTCACAGTTGTGCTCGACAGTGTAGTGACCGTGAATACATCGTGCTTACAATTCGGTAGTGCGGACGTGCCGATCCGTTGAGTTTTTCAAGACAAAACCAATCGCTACGATCAGGCTTCCTGTGGCACTATCACAGGCTAGCGATTTCCTAACCCTTCCCAAAACAACAGTCTTTTTCAAGACTAGACCCCCGCTCGCGATTCTGCCTGCTGTAGCACTATACAGCCCGAGCGGGTTCCTTTCCTTTTCCCCGCCGATTGCCGTTTTCACGGCATAGGCATTCCCCCCCCTGCTCCTTGCTGTCCTGCAGCACAGGGGGGTTACAAATCCTATCCGGGGCCTCGCCTTTCGGCGAGTTCAACAAAAGTCCCGGGGCCGCCCCCCCCGGGCAAGAAGACAGCAAGATGAGTGAAGATTGTGACAGTGTCAGTGATAGTGATTTTGTCGGGTTCCTCCGGGAAAGGTACCCGACAATTAGGGCCGAATATCTGGCATATAGGGCCTCTCGTGGCAATCCCTCCCCCCCCGCGTCCGTCGCCGCGTATTTCAAACGTGCCTCGGAGGCACGCCGCGCACCCCCCGCCGCCGCGTCAAGTTCAAGCGCACGTTCCCACGATGCGACTCACGAAGCGCCTAGCGCTACCCCCACCCCCGCGCCCGCGTCGGTTACGTCATCACGCGCTACGTCCGCCGCGACCTCGATCGTTTCAAGTTCAGGCGCCGATACCGAATCGGAGATGGATTTCGAATCCGCGTCAAGCCCTCAGCCTGGAACTTCGGATGGGTTCCAAACCGTAACGCGCGGTAAAAAGCGTACTCGCGCCGTGGAGTCCCGGAGCTCCACGACGAAGCAGACCAAATCCGCGACCGCCTCCCGCCCGCAGGTAGTCGTGACACCGGAGTCGGACTCCGCTCGCCGCGTAACCCCACCGCCGCGTCCCAAGCCCGCGCCCGCTCCCAAAGTAGCTGCCCCGCCCCCGCTGATACTTCAAGAGAAGACAGCGTGGAATCGCGTGTCCCAGGCCCTTCAGGCAAATAAAATTAACTACACCCATGCGCGTAACGTCGCGCATGGGATTCAGATCAAGGTCGCAACGCCGGGCGACCATAGGGCCCTCTCAGCATACCTCCGAAAGGAGAACATAGGTTTCCACACCTATGCTCTTCAGGAGGACCGCGAGCTCCGCGTAGTAATACGCGGAGTCCCTAAGGAGCTAGAAATAGACTACATTAAGGAGGATCTGACCGCTCAGGCCCTCCCGATAGTTAGTGTGCACCGGATGCACAGCGGGCGGGGCAAACAGCCCTACAACATGATACTCGTCGCGTTGGAGCCAACCCCGGAGGCGAAAAAGAAGATCTCATGCCTCTCGACAGTCTGCGGCCTATCCGGGGTCTCCATCGAAGCCCCCCATAAGCGTGGCACTCCCGGGCAGTGCTACAGGTGCCAACTCTATGGCCACTCGGCGCGTAATTGCCACGCGCGCCCCCGCTGCGTGAAGTGCCTCGGCGATCACGCTACATTAGATTGCGTTAGAGATAGGGAAACCGCGACCGAACCTCCAAGCTGTGTCCTATGCCTTAAGCAAGGGCACCCCGCGAACTACCGTGGATGTCCTAGGGCTCCGCGAAAACGTCCGACCCACCCAGCCCCCCGAACCGTCGGCCCAAAGTCTTCGGCGCCTTCAGTGCCGAAACCCGCCTTCGTGCCGGCTGCAGTTCCCACGGTGTCGGCGTGGAAAAAACCGCTGCCGTATACGAAGGCGGGAACGGAAACCGCACCCCCGCCCCCGCTCGTGACACGCCCCGCGCCCCAGCCCCTGCTCGCACCTCGCCCCGCGCCCGCGTTCCGTCCCCCGCAACCCTCTGCCGCCAACGACTTCGCGCTCGTGCGTGACTTCGTCACCGCGGTCAACTTCGACCGTCTGCGATCGTTCGCAGACGCGATACGTAGGTCGGTAACCCCCGAACAGCGGCTCGCGGCCGCTTTCGATCACATGGACGTCTACGAGTCCGTGTCCCGTACGTTATAAAATCTTTACCGGTAATCAATGGCGCAAAAAGGTAGAGAAAACCCGTATTCCCTTACGTTAGCATTCTATAATGCTAACGGACTCGCGCGGCAACGTGATCAAATTTTTGAATTCCTCCGCGATAATCTTGTAGACATTCTATTAGTGCAGGAAACCTGTCTGAAGCCCTCGCGTCGCGACCCGAAAGTCGCGAATTACGTCATGGTTAGGAATGACAGACTCACCGCCTCCAAAGGCGGGACTGCCATTTACTATAGGCGGGCCCTGCACGTTGTCCCTCTCGATACTCCCTCGCTCTCACATATCGAGGCGTCAGTGTGCCGTATCTCGCTGACGGGACACCAGCCGATCGTCATCGCATCCGTTTATCTCCCCCCGGACAAGCCCCTTCTGAGCAGTGACATCGAGTCACTGTTCGGCATGGGAGACTCTGTCATCCTGGCAGGCGATCTAAATTGCCACCACACTAGGTGGAACTGCCATCGTACAAACGTCAACGGTAGGCGTCTCGACGCGTTTATAGACGACCTCACCTTCGAAATAGTCGGTCCCCCAACTCCAACATGTTATCCGTATAACATCGCGCTCCGTCCGAGCACTATAGACCTGGCATTGCTTAGGAACGTAACTCTGCGCTTGCGTTCCATCGAAGCAATGTCAGAGCTCGACTCAGACCACCGACCTGTCGTTATGCAGCTCGGTCGCCCTCACAACCCAGTCACTGTTACGAGGACCATGGTGGATTGGAATAAGCTGGGCACGTGCCTAGCCGACGCCGCTCCGCCAATCCTCCCTTACGGCCCGGATTCGAATCCATCCCCCGAGGACACCGTCGAATCCATAAACATCATTACCGATCACATCTCTTCCGCGATCATTAGATCTTCAAAAGAAGTCGATGTGGAGGACAGCTTCCACCGCATCAGACTGTCCCCCGATCTTAGGAATCTCTTAAGAGTCAGGAACGCGGCAATCCGGGCCTACGATCGTCTTCCCACGCATTCAAACCGGATTCAGATGCGTCGTCTACAACGCGAAGTCCACTCCCGCTTAAGCGACGCGCGTAACGATAATTGGCATAGTTATTTAGAACAACTCGCGCCCTCCCACCAAGCATACTGGCGACTAGCTAGGACTCTCAAATCCGAAACT
Source organism: Bombyx mandarina (assembly GCF_030267445.1). Lineage (NCBI taxonomy): Eukaryota > Metazoa > Arthropoda > Insecta > Lepidoptera > Bombycidae > Bombyx > Bombyx mandarina. The sequence goes on along the minus strand of NC_143227.1, from coordinate 7,942,729 downwards.
ACCGCTACTATGCCTCCCCTCATACGCCCTTCAGGCCAACCACCGGCATTCGATGACGATGACAAGGCTGAGCTGCTGGCCGATGCACTGCAAGAGCAGTGCACCACCAGCACTCAACACGCGGACCCCGAACACACCGAGTTAGTCGACAGGGAGGTCGAGCGCAGAGCTTCCCTGTCGCCCTCGGACGCGTTACCCCCCATTACCACTGACGAAGTTAGAAACGCGATCCACAATCTCCAACCTAGGAAGGCACCCGGCTCCGACGGCATCCACAACCGCGCGCTAAAACTCTTGCCAGTCCAACTGATAGCAATGTTGGCTACAATTTTAAATGCCGCTATGACGCACTGCATCTTTCCCGCGGTGTGGAAAGAAACGGACGTTATCGGTATACATAAGTCGGGCAAACCGACAAACGAAACTTCTAGTTACCGTCCGATTAGTCTCCTCTCGACGATAGGAAAAATTTACGAACGGCTCCTTAGGAAACGCCTCTGGGATTTTGTTACCGCGAACAAAATTCTCATAGACGAACAGTTCGGATTCCGCTCTAAACACTCGTGCGTACAACAAGTGCACCGCCTCACGGAGCACATTCTGATAGGACTAAATAGGCGTAAACAAATCCCGACCGGCGCCCTCTTCTTCGACATCGCGAAGGCGTTCGACAAAGTCTGGCACAACGGTTTAATTTACAAACTGTACAACATGGGAGTGCCAGACAGACTCGTGCTCATCATACGAGACTTCTTGTCGAACCGTTCGTTTCGATATCGAGTAGAGGGAACTCGTTCTCGTCCCCGTCAACTGACTGCCGGAGTCCCGCAAGGCTCCGCGCTCTCCCCATTATTATTTAGTTTGTATATCAATGATATACCCCGGTCTCCGGAGACCCATCTAGCGTTCTTCGCCGATGATACGGCTATCTACTACTCGTGTAGGAAGATGTCGCTGCTTCATCGGCGACTCCAGATCGCAGTAGCCACCATGGGACAGTGGTTCCGGAAGTGGCGAATAGACATCAACCCCACGAAAAGCGCAGCGGTGCTCTTCAAAAGGGGTCGCCCTCCGAATATCACTTCGAGCATCCCACTCCGTAGTAGGCGCGCAAACACCTCCGCCGTTAGTCCCATCACTCTCTTTGGCCAGCCCATACCGTGGGTCTCGAAGGTCAAATATCTAGGCGTCACCCTCGACAGAGGGATGACATTCCGTCCCCATATAAAAACGGTACGCGACCGCGCCGCGTTTATTCTAGGACGACTCTATCCAATGCTTTGTAGTCGAAGCAAACTGTCCCTCCGCAATAAGGTAACTCTCTACAAAACTTGTATACGCCCCGTCATGACGTATGCAAGCGTTCGCTCACTCAGCCCGCACCCACTTGAAATCCCTTCAGGTTATTCAATCACGATTCTGCAGGATAGCCGTCGGAGCGCCATGGTTCCTTAGGAATGTGGATCTCCACGATGACCTGGAGCTCGACTCTCTTAGTAAGTATCTACAGTCGGCATCGCTGCGCCATTTTGAGAAGGCGGCACGACATGAGAACCCTCTCATCGTAGCCGCTGGAAATTACATACCCGACCCAGTAGACCGAATGGTAAACCGTCGACGTCGCCCAAAGCACGTCATTACGGATCCTCCCGATCCATTAACGGTGCTTTTAGGCACCACAAGCACCGGTCACCGTCCTCGTCGAACCCGTCGCTTGCGACGAAGGGCTCGACGAGCGAACTAACCCATAGACACAGCCCACTGAGTTTCTCGCCGGATCTTCTCAGTGGGTCGCGTTTCCGATCCGGTGGTAGATTCTGCGAAGCACTGCTCTTGCTAGGGTCAGTGTTAGCAACTCTCCGGTTGAGCCCCGCGAGCTCACCTACTAACGTTAGGGCGAAGCTGAAATAGCCTCTCAAGTCTATCAGCATAGGTACGGAAAAAAAAAAAAAAGGGTTATGGATGTATATTAAATATATGTATGTGTATAATAAAAATCTTACATTTATTTCCGTTATCTGGTACCTGTAACACAAGTTCTTTACGAGCTTATCACGGGACCAGTTAACGTGGCGTGATTGTTAGTAAATATTTATTTATTTATTTATATTTAAAACGTATCGTCAGTATCAAGTAAAGCTATACTAAACTAAGAAAAAGTACAATGTTTCGTAGCAAATAAATTCTCCGTTTAGGATGCAATTTGCCGTAGTGCAGTGCACTTAACGAGTCAACACAAAACGAGATTATACGGAAGCAAGGCGACAATTGGACGTTTCGTTTCCGGGGTGTGGAATTTCCGGGACATTTAAGTTTTAGCAAAGCGATTTTTATTTAAAAAAAAAAAACCACTGGGGAAATTAAGTTTTCATCTATAACTGTTGTATACATAGTTGCAATTTCCATCTTGAAAATACTGCAACATACTGTTACGCGCTGGGGTTCGGGATAAATAAAATTCTACCAAAGTACAACTTAAAGCTATATTCAACACTTAAGGCTTCGTCAAACAGAACGCGTAATTAGCGCGCGTCAGAGCGCTAAACTGACGCCGCGCTATGACGCCGAGATGTGTTGTACTACTATGGTAACATACCGTCAAACAGAGCGCCAGCGCTATACAATTGAGAGTTTTAAAGTGTTTGTGAAGTGTTTTAAGTGTTCTAAAGGCTTCGTCAAACAGAATGCGTAATTAGCGCGCGTCAGAGCGCTACGCTATGACGCCGATATGTGTTGTACTACTATGGTAACATACCGTCAAACAGAGCGCCAGCGCTATACACTGTATGTAATACTTTAAAACTCTCAATTCGCTTCTTCCGCTTCGTTTCAGGTGATCCGTTCGCTGTTTCGCTTCGAGTATTTCCGATTACTAATTGACTGCGTGCCATTTCTGCAACGCTGTTATAGTCGAGACGAAATCCCTAGAATCATCGAGAATATTCCACAAAAGTCTAGTGTTGTGTGTTTCCGCTATCTGACAATAGATGGCGTTGTACTTCTCGAGCGCTCTAGGTGCTACTAGATCCTTCGCTATTCGTACGACTATTCGGCGATAGATATATTGTTACCAGCGTAACAATATATAAAGTCATACAGCTTTAGAATTCTATCCCTAATTAATTTGTCGCATAGATAATACTATCTATACATAGGCTATACAATCTATACAGATTGCAGCACTAACTAGCAAGATTGTGCATATAGACATTGTGAAAACAAAATACAAATCCGCTAATAATTTTATTTGCGTAACTGATTACAACATATACTATATGGGCCCGCATAGGTTGGTATCATGTCGATTGTTTAAGCATCTTGGATTCGTTCATCGCTAATAAGCTACGATAATCAGCTGGTTCGTGTGCTCATCTCCTCACAGACAGCAAAAATAAATTAAGCCCGGCGTGCACGCCTGTGATGACGCACAAGAAATATTCGGTCAGTTCATTATTATTTAAACAAGTAGAGTAGAAACGGAACTTTAGTTTTCTAATTAAAGTTCAGTCTTGTGTCGGCTACGTAGCAGCCATAATTAAAAGTTATTTTTTTTTGCTTAGTATAATATGCATATATTGCTTCACAGTATAGTTTTTTTAAACATTTCAATATTTAGTACGGAAAATATTTTGTGCTCGTTTACAGGGTGATTTTTTTGTGTCGGTTACCATATAATATTGAAATATTGTCGTATTATAATATAATAAACGAAAAGCAAGACCACTGTAAATATAGTGAAGAATATAGAAAGAAGATAGAAATTTATCGAAACATTAATACATTATGTGTGTTAATTACAACAGTAAGTAATATAAGTTATGTAATTTAAGATATATAGTTTATGGTTTCAGTTATATATTAAATAGCTTTTGTAACTATAACTCTTAAGCTGTACTTTTTAATACTCAATCTAAACTTATAACGGCGTGTGTATGTATGTATGCTCCCTATAGACTCCGAAACTTCTATGAATTTCTTCGATTACGATTAATTTTTCAGGAAATCTTTCATTTAGTCACAGGATGCACTGAAGCTTACTAGCGATCGGATCAATCTCAAATCGAAGATCGGCCAAAAATAGTTTCTTTTAATTCCGATATAATGAAAACCATTGAAATAAAACTAACACTTTTATTGAACCTATCAAGATATTTTACTTTAACCAATCAACACACATATCAACATTCCGATAAAAGCAAACGCATCGTTTCTTTCATCAATTTAAAGTTCTTTTATCATCTGGTCCACCGGACCGAGTCAGTCTGCAAAGGGTTCGGAACGGACCGATGTGAATTATTCATATGTCAGATGAAAAGCCAATGCACGTGTTAAGGCATGTCGGGATCGTTTAGTAGCATATAAAATAACGATCTCATCAGAATGCGCTTTGGGTGCAGAGAGCATGGTCAGCTTTACGGCACGAGCGTCTTGACTTGATGTATTTACTTGAACCAGGTTTTCGTGATGCCTTTATTGGCAAACTTATTATTGCATTTAGTCGGTAGAAAAACTTAGGGCACACCGGATTCCATGTTGTCATCGGAGCATATACAATATACTGAGAATAACGTCACCACAACAAAATCAAACAGGTAAACTTCTTCTGCCTAATTACAGATGATAAAGTGTATTTTAATATAAAAAACCTATATTGTCAAATGTGTACATGTTTATTTTCTTAACGGAGCTCGATTGCTTTGCATCAGAAATACGCCAGATGCTTGCTTAAAATGTGCCATACGACTGGTAATCGCGCCAATGACGTATTTTTTACAGACTTGTAAAAATAGATTGTAAAGTATTCCGTACTTAGCTTTAATGATTTGTTTTCTAAGTTTTCATATACTATTGTAGTGTAGTACATATAAACCATGTAATTCGTAATAATAAACGAGTATTAAACCAACACTCGGACAAGACGATTTTCATTCGAACAAGAAACTCCTTTCACTATCGATACCACTTACAAAGTCTTTCTACTAAGCATTCTCGGTGAAATAGGCATGGCAGATGGTAGGTACAACGACTTATTTTCAATCCTTTTACAACACTTACATAATAGCTGATGTCAAAGCAAACAAATTGAAAGAAGAATTAGCCTTTTTTTATTTGTTTATTTATATACTTAAGTTGAGAACTTGGAATGACTACTGAAAAGAGATCGTGACATCAAAGTGTATTTAGTGAGTTGCTGTGCTACATGGCGTGCGAGAGAAACGTTCGTAAAATTTTATTTTATTATTGTTTTTGTGTTTTGTAAAATCTTTGCCTGACTTGAATAACCAAGTTAAAGATTATTTGGTTTTGTTAACATTCTCTTAATTATATTAATAAATAAATTGCATCACAAGTACATAGCTATATAAATAATATCCGTACTAGACATAAGGTAGAATTCTGTATAAGCAAATAAAAATCAATTGGTAAACATATGAAATCTCGCAATTATAGTAAGTAATAGCATGAATTTTCCTCATTTAACGAAACTTAAATTTGCATAGAAATATATAATTGAACATTAAAGTTATAGCTATGTTTTCAATCTGAAATATGGAAAGAACTAAAGGTTAAAACTTTTGTGGGTTCAATAATAATTTAAGAAATATCATGAATGAAAATTACTTTTACGGTTTAATCTTGTTTATTTTTACGTTACTGTAAAAGGAGTTTGAATTATGTTTACTACTCGCAAAAACCTGAGAAAATACTATAATTTAAACATTTATATTTAAAAACTAGCGACCCGCCCTCGCTTCGCTTCGGAAACATTAAAACACACATGAAACCAAAAAAGAATAATAAAAAAAAAAATTAAAAAAGTAGCCTATGTTCATCAGGGACAATGTCGGCTTCTAATGGAAAAAGAATTTTTCAAATCGGTCCAGTAGTTTCGGAGCCTATTCGAAACAAACAAACAAACAAATCTTTCCTCTTTATAATATTAGTATAGAAAAACATATGCTCCGAAATAAAGAATGATCGATATAAAAGAGCTTAATAACTTTCAACAATAGAAAAGCAATTACGAAATTATGTAACGATACTTTTGAAATCATTTCAATTGTTTGTATATATTTTTTGAAAAACACTAACAATGAGGTAATTCGCTATTTATGAGTTGGTAATTTAAGTAACTATTATAAAGTAGACATGCTTACTAACATTGAATAGCAATAAATGAGATTCTCACATATGTACCTTTAATAAAATTTGGGCTTGTTTATTTTCACGAAGTCTGCTAACACTGATTTAATAATGTATTTTGAATATAAAGTTGGAAAGTTTTGTATTAAATTTTTCAGACTAATGTTATTTGGATTTAAATTTTTATGAAAATACCATTAGAAAATATTAAACAAAAAAAAATACTTTTTACATCACTGTACATCTACGGATTTAAAATTCGATAATTTTTTTTTTTTTTTTTATAGCTTAGATGTGTGAACGAGCTCACAGCCCACCTGGTGTTAAGTGGTTACTGGAGCCCATAGACATCTACAACGTAAATGTGCCACACACCTTGAGATATAGTTCTAAGGTCCCAGTATAGTCACAACGGCTGCCCCACCCTTCAAACCGAAACGCATTACTGCTTCACGGCAGAAATAGGCGGGGCGGTGGTACCTACCCGTGCGGACTCACAAGAGGTCCTACCACCAGTAATTACGCAAATTATAATTTTGCGGGTTTGATTTTTATTGCACGATGTTATTCCTTCACCGTGGAAGTCAATCGTGAACATTTGTTGAGTACGTATTTCATTAGAAAAATTGGTACCCGCCAGCGAGATTCGAACACCAGTGCATCGCTCGATACAAATGCACCGGACGTCTTATCCTTTAGGCCACGACGACTACCTTTAGGCCACGACGACTAGATATCTAAATAAATCACAAATTCTACAATTTGATTTGTCGATTCCCTTTTTTTTGTCGTTTTTTGTATCGTGTTTAACGGTACCTAGGCAGCGGCTTGGCTCTGCCCCTGGTATTGCTGACCTCCATGACCGACGGTAACCACTCACCATTAGGTGGGCCGTATGCTCGTCTTCCTACAAGCGCAATAAAATATAATAATGTATAGTATATGTATAATAATATATCAGTTTAGTTAAGTATACTATAGTAATGTATGTGTCATTTAGTTTACTGATTTTGAGCAACGTATAAATTCAAGTAGAAAAAAAAACATAAAAATGTCTATGACGGTGACGATTTACGGCCACAAATGAAGTGATACTTAATGCACCCAACTTTGTTTACGGACTGGATCAATACAGCGTCCACTGGTTAATTAAAAACATGATTGCAGTCCCCGTCAACTTGTAGTGGCCATTCATTATAATTAGCTGGCGATAATGTTACATATTTATGACCGTATTATAACTTGCAATTTAAAACATACTTAGCTATTTTTACTATAAAATATTCCGTTTCTGGAACTAGGATTACTATTTAGCGTTTTTTCCATTGTTTTCTTTTTACAATTTCCGTATTCTTAGAGTACGGTGCCAACCTATGTATTGGTTTCTGTCCAGAAAGACCATTAGTCAAATAACACTGATTTTTTTGGTTCTTTTGACCATACTTAGCCCAATAGGAATTCATGAGATGATTTAGACAATTCTTTCTTAAAATAACAGGCCTTATGCTTATGCTCGGTGAGTTTCTATCTAATCTATTTAGCTATCTTCTAGCCCCCATTATCTCGCTAATACGCATACGCATTTCTGCATATAAGACTTCAAAAGAGTCAGACTTAGGTGAACTAGCCTCCACGTGTGGTGTTGTCGATGTCCACGAGCGAAGGTAAATACTTGATTATCAAATTGTTCTTACTGGTGTCAAATTCAACCACTGCTATTGTTTTTTGGAATTCATTTTACTGGTGGTAAGACCTCTTGTGAGTCCGCGCGGGTAGGTACCACCACCTTGCCTATTTCTGCCGTGAAGCAGTAATGCGTTTCGGTTTGAAGGGTGGGGTAGCCGTTGTTACTATACTTGAGACCTTAGAACTTATATCTCATGATAGGTGGCGCATTTATGTTGTGAATGTCTATGGGCTCCAGTAACCACTTAACACCAGATGGGCTGTGAGCTCGTCCACCCATCGAAGCAATAAAAAAAATATCATGGCATACGTGTACGAAACCGCAACGATTCTAAATAATTTGAAAAATAACATTTGATTATCATCTTTCAGTGTAAAGTCAACCCTTTAAACTAATGTAGACTTTAAAATTTTTTTGTATGATAAAAATTCGAATGCTTTTAAGTTTTGGCGCTCACGAAAGATTTCTTCTGAAAGTTACGCCACGTTGGCAATGTTTAGCTTTGTAATCAACAAACCTTCGTTAACATCTAGAGCATTGAACCTTACCTTATTATTAACTTAACTTAACTTATTATTAACTTAATTTATTACCTTTTTATTTTAGGTAGAAAAAGCCTTAAATAACTACCCGTTCTATTGTGGAGAACAAACTATGAGTGATACTTATTCACTTAAATGTCTCTGTATCCGCCAGCAGCTCATAAGAAAGAGCCTAGAATCTCCCATAGAACACAGTAAAACTAGCCCAAATCTAGTCTTCATTAGTCTCTTTTTTATGATATTACAATTTTTTCTATATCCATTCGTCTATTGACAATTATACCATCGTAACAAAAAAGTACAGAGTTCAGTATCTAAATTGTTCGTGAGCAATTGTTTTATCATCGGAGACGTCTAAGTATTTTCTTCTAGTCCATGAATTTTACCAATTACTGGGGCAGGGAAGAGGTCATTTGTCACAGGATAAAAAACTGGTCCGGCCCACGGCCCGTCAGTCTGTCTGTCTACCGCAGACCTATATCAAAATCCTGCTGAGTGACAGATCGTATTAATAACATCACCTACAAGCACATGCTGCCATTTCGAAAACTGTTAAATGAGTTTCTTCGAAGAACAGCTGCGTTAGAACCAAAAAATGTTACAAACTTGGTTTTTCTTCAGACCAGCAGAAGAGCTCACCGTCATTATTGACTGATTACGAGAACTCTTACATACGCCATTACAAGATGAAATAAGACACAAATCATGAGACATTTATTTGCTTTTAATTACTGGTGGTAGAGCGTCTTGTGAGCCCAGACGGGTAGGTACCACCGTTCTACCTATTTCTGCCATGAAGCAATATTGCATTTCATTATTAAGGGACAGCTGTTGTACTGTAAAAACTGCGACTCAGAACTCATGTCTTAAGATTGGCGGCCGCATTGATTTAGTTGATGTCTATGGGCTCCTTTGACCACTTAGCACTAGGTAGGCTGGAAGCTCGTCCACCTATCTTAGCAATAGAAAAAGAGAAAGCATGAGACACGTGTTGATAATTCATAAAACATATTTATCTTCTAATAGAAAACGAGTTGTAAAATTTGTTGGCGAAATCAATTCAAACATAAAGACGAAGATGAAGATTTTTTTTTATTGCTTAGATGGGTGGACGGGCTCCACATAGCCCATAGACCTCCACAGTGTAAATGCGCCACCCACCTTGAGATATAAGTTCTAAGGTCTCATGTTTAGTTAGAACGGCTGCCCCACCCTTCAAACCGAAAGGCATTACTGCTTCACGGCAGAAATAGACAGGGTGGTGATACCCACCCGCGCGGAATCACAAGAAGTCCTACCACCAGTAATTACGCAAATTAAAATTTTGCGGGTTTCATTTTTATTATACGATGTTATTCCTTCACCGTGGAAGTCAATCGTGAACATTTGTTTAGTACGTATTTCATTGAAGACGTGGGATTTTTAATACACACAAAATATTACTTTAAATCCCGAGATAATACAGGTACGGCTACACAAAAAAAATGTATGGGACAGAAACGTAAAGGAAAATGTTTATCCCGGTATGATCTGCGGACAATCAAAATCATTCTTTGTAGACGCGACAGTCGACACTTTTCGGACAATGCTGAGTCTCATATTACCTTTCCCATCGATAGTGGGTTCCTAAATCTTGTTTGCGGCTCTTTTTTTAATAAAGCGTCATCCCATTGTACGTTCTTTTGTACAACATTTTTGTTGTGATTCGAATTTTATTAAAAAAATGATTACACTATTGTGTATTTGTTCTGGAGTTAAATAACAAATTCATGAAAAGTATTGAGTTCAGCCTGAAGGTAAGTTTTGATGATTGAAGAGAATAACCATGTAATGGAAAGGTTTTTCTCTTAATTATATCTTCTCCGACCTAAAAATTATTTGTAAACTTTTTGTCGTCATCCGCCACCGTCGTTGATTGATATCACTAATAGGAGGCACATAGCCAATACACCATCTGTTAAGGACTATTTTTAAACTGCATTTGAAAAATACTAAAGAAAGGTATTTTAATTAATTACTGTTAAAATACTCATGCATCACACCCTCCCTGCGTTGGAGGTAGTGTCCCAAATAAATCATTACTGTATTTCCAATAAAAATTCGATTTCGATGGTCGGCAGTACATTCAAAACGGGATGTTGCGGTAATTTTATACAAATCAATGTAACTATATATCTTTATGACATGATGAATGTTTGTTAAATAACAAACAATGTTAACTTATTAAATGGTTTTTGAAGTATCCACTTGATTTAATTTTAATATGAATTAATTATTACTAGAGGTCCCGCAGTAGTCGAAATTCGACTAAAATTAATTGGAATTGTAAGTTTGTACACTATTATGATTGTATTTTATAATCACAAATTTCGCTAAGACTACACTATAAAAAATATTAACAAAGACAAACAATATTTATTCTCAATTTGACAACAGACGTCAAGAACAAAAGTTTGACAATAAATAGTATGCATGCATGTGTGTGTCAAATACATGGTATGCAGTGTGTGTAATGTTTTCTTTATTGATTTAATGTATCTTTTATGCATTATTTAAAAAAATATTAGCATTGTGCACTTCTTCTCTATATTCTCTATAAGTGTGGAAAATTTCATACTCCTCCGTCCGCGCAATTTTCGTAAAAAGGGATACAAAGTTTTTGCTTCACGTATTAATATAATATAGATGTTACGTAATAAAGTATCTAAAAATATATTTCATCTTCTCAGTCATTACCTCATTTTTGAGGAACGTGACTCTTCTGTATCTTGTAAAAAAGGGTTCCACACACCCACGACTGCTCTGCCAAGAGTAACCGACTATGTTAATGATTCTTCTGTAGTCTTCTTACTGTTTCTCTCCACATATTCCTATCCTTTGTCTGGTGGAGAGGTTCTTTAACTGGTATTTCCAGCTGTTAAGTAACCTGGTCAGAGCACTTTGAAACTCTTCAGTTCTTTTAAAATTGGTGCATTTGTTGTGAGCACTGTCCAGATAATTCTCAACATTCGGCGCAAACACCATATTTCGAAAGAGTCTATTCGATGCCTGTGGCTTTCAGGGTTTGGCTTCTGTGTCATAAGCCAAGGTGAGAAAAGAAAATAATAATGGTTCAAACAAATATAACGCTAATGTAAATCTTTGTGAAACTTACGCTTAATGTGAAGCGTTATAAAAAATGTCAAAAAGAAACTCAAAGCAAGTATTATTTTTTATCAGACAATCCTGACACTTAGTATTGTGACGCTCGAAATTAAATTCAAGCATTTAAAATTTCATTTTAAAAACCTTAACAATTTTTAAAGCAGATATTATTTAGATCTGTTTAAAATATCTTCAACTGTAATAAAGGTGATCTAGATAATAAAATTAACCCATAACAGAGATTTTCATTAAGATCGTGTAACATTGTGACCACGTCGGCATTAATTTTGATTTGCGGGATCTTTTATTAGTTTTACTTTCCGGCCGAGACTTTCGATATTGGAATCCAGGTAATAGTAAAAATCTACTAAAACATTTCACCTACAATCAATCTCAACCACATTCGTTATCATAGGCGAAGTCGCTGACTCGCGAAACCAAGGTAATTAATTCTTCTTCAACCTTATTGCAATGCTATATAGATGAAAATTAATAAATACTTAGATTTGTCACAACTGGATTGCACACTAAATTGAACAAATAGCCCCAATAGGAAGATTATCCCCTCCTAAACCATTTCAATTTATAATTATTATTATTTTATAGATATCTGTACGAGTTTACTTTCCACTTGTTTTTGAGTGGGTATCGGAAGATATATAAATCTAAACTTGAACGTTACTATCCACCTTGAGACATGAGGTCGAAGCCTCAATTGTATTACATTTTCAGCTTCTTTAAAAAATACTATTCACTTTAGCCGGGAACTATGAAAGGTATTCAAATAAAATCGGCCTTTGTATTATTATAAGTGATCCTCGAATTCCTGATATTGAATTTCATGAAATGCGCATAGAAATACCACGGATAACTGCTGAACGTACTCTCGTTTAAAAGTAATGCAGGCAGTTAGAAATATATATCTGCATGGAGCTTCTTTTCTGGGGACCTTCGTATATATGATTGTAATATATAAGTATATAAATATATTTGGTATTATACTTATATAATCATGCATTCATTGAAATCATGCACTATTTATAATATGATTCAATAAACTACACTGCATGTAATCTGATATCAATTATTATTGAGCACAAATCGATTTAAGTTTCAAAATAGAAATTGTTTTTAGATTAATTTACGCTAGAATATTGCTGGAGCCGACCGAGAGGGCTGGTGGTCGTGGCGCCGACGACCGCCGGTCCGGCGTCCCGAGGGGGAGGGTGATGGGAGAGATGTGCTCCGCACTAAACGCTTCACTCCCCCCCTTTGTCTTTTCATGAGTTCTGTCTCATGCGAGGTTTGGAAGCTGGTTGTTGAGCGACAGGAGGTTTTAGTCGGCTCGACTACGACATGCCCCGCCCTCCATCCCCAGTGGAGGGCGGAAGTCCGGCGATTTCCTCCTGACAAAAAAAAAAGAAAAAAAAGAAGATTGATGGAGCGGAATTTCAAAACGTCTGTGCTATATTGTGTAAAAATTCCGGTGTACTCTTATCGACTGACGCGGACTATAAAGGACACAAATTCTGAATGCAGCTACCAATTATCAAATAAACACGCTAGTGATTAGTGCCCTCGGATGAGTTTTACGTAGTGTATCAAAAATCAAGGTTGCTGAATTATTTTCTTTTTCTACTAAATAGTATCAATGCGTTGCGCTTCGAAAGATAAAATGACAATTGGATTTAGGTCTCGTTACCGGACCATGAAAATAAATAAAAAAAAGAACCAAAAAAGGGTAGATGTTGATGTAACTGAGGCATTTACTAATATAAAAAATCTATTTTGGAATATATTATGGAATATATATTCCACGGCTATCGTGTCGTCAGTATCTAAGACTCCGCGAAACGTTTAAGATCATCAACCCTATGACAAAATTCTTAATGAAACACGAGAATTTAAATATTTTAATGTTAAATTTCAGTGTTCTCTCAAGTGTTATCAGTGCGTATTAATTAAGTGTTCAGAGAGCCAGCTCGTGAATCTCACTCGTGAGTTCGTACTACTAACGGTTAAATCTTGATGTGTACATGCACTGGTGGTCGCGTCAGCTGAGCACGAAATCGCGTTTATTCACGGTGAAAACGTTGGGATTCGTACTAAATGTCCGTATTCTGATAACATTTAATACTATTTTTTAATTTAAACTAATTACTAACTTGGTTACGATACTTTTAAGCTTACGCTTAATCTATTTTTAGGTGATTAGTGTTATTTTCTTGCATTTGATTGTTCTGTTGCTCTGTCAGATCTATTTGTATCATATCTTGAACAAATGACATAAATTTTCATTATAGATCCATACTATCTAATAAGATATCAAAGATTGACATTGTGATAGCTTATGTTGGTGACGATATCGATTTTACCATATACTTGTAAATCCATCTGGTTTTTAAACCCCTAGAGTTGACAGAGAGTGATAATAAATGTGTATTTCAGAAATTTGTGGAATTTTTGAAAAATAAGTTCTAAATAGTTCAAAATTAATTTGCTAGTGATGGGTTTTCTATAATGGCGTTGTCTTTGAAATACAACCTTAGACGAATAGCTTTAGTGTCGAATAACACATATATTAAGAGATTTTTCATCTGGAGCAGAATTATATGACCTCGAAAATTGACATTTAATTAGAAGTCGTCGTGGCCTAAAGGATAAGACGTCCGGTGCATTCATGTTGAGCGATGCGCCGGTGTTCGAATCCCAGGCGGGTACCAATTTTTCTAATGAAATACGTACTCAACAAACGTTCACGATTGACTTTCACGGTGAAGGAAAATAATATCGCGTAATAAAAATCAAACCCGCAAAATTATAATTTGCATAATTACTGGTGGTAGGACCTCTTGTGAGTCCGCACGGGTAGGTATCACCACCCTGCCTATTTCTGCTGAAGCAGTAATGCGTTTCGGTTTGAAGGGTAGCGCAACCGTTGTAACGGTACTTGAGACCTTAGAGCTTATATTTTTTTATTATTATTTTTATTGCTTAGATGGGTGGACGAGCTCACAGCCCACCTGGTGTTAAGTGGTTACTGGAGCCCATGGACATCTACAACGTAAAATGCGCCACCCACCTTGAGATATAAGTTCTAAGATCTCAATATAGTTACAACGGCAGCCCCACCCTCCAAACCGAAATGCATTACTGCTTCACGGCAGAAATAGGCAGGGCGGTGGTACCTACCCGCGCGGACTCACAAGAGGTCCTACCACCAGTAATTACGCAAATTATAATTTTGCGGGTTTCACTTTTTATTACACGATGTTATTCCTTCACCGTGGAAGTCAATCGTGAACATTTGTTGAGTACGTATTTCATTAGAAAAATTGGTACCCGCCTGGGATTCGAACACAGGTGCATCGCTCAACACGAATGCACCGGACGTCTTATCCTTTAGGCCACGACGACTACATCAAGATGGGTGGTACATTTACGTCGTAGATATCTATGGGATCCAGTAACCACTTAGCAACAGGTGGGTTGTGAGCTCGTCCACCCATCTAAGCAATAAAATAAATAGATTTTTTGTAAGGAATCTGAACTAGTATTCAATACTAATTACTGAAATGATTTATTTCTAAGGTTCATATTAAAATATAATGAAATAATATAATAAATATTAAAGCCACCCAGGGTCGCCGTTGAGAAATTGTAGTTTATGTGAGTAAAAACGAAATTCCGAAATATTCGTTCGATTTTATTAATTTGATTGAAATTTCACCCAAATTTTCAGAATAGGCGGCTGCCATTCGGCAGGCGACCGCAGATGTATGTGGACCTAATTAAGTTTAGGTCGATTTCAGACTATTTGTTCATTTTCTTTTTTCCGGGCTGATGGACGATTGCGTTGATTCCGCATGGGCGAGTATCTGGAATTTCTTAGTTTTTTAGTAAAGTACCAATTTAACTTAAAAATGGAGCTTCATCTTAATATGATAAGAAAAATCCGCTTGAAGAGCTGCTTAATGACATAGGAATAAAGTTGATATTATATTCAACGCGGTTTCGTATTTATCGATTTTTCGGGGTTTTTTTTAGTAAACCGGGGCAGGGGTGCCGATTGACCTATTAACTTCACTCACCCCTCTTCCTGTAGACGCTAAAAAGGCCTTTGCTTCACCAGTAGTAGATTTATTTAAATAAAAAATAATTATAAAAAAAAAAACCGATAAAGTGCGGGTACAAAAAAAATTGCGTAATATCTAATGACTGTGCATAGATAACAATAATCAGCAGCGCATTCAGAAAATTGTGACAATTTTATTTTTGTAAGCCTAAGTGGTTACTGGAACATATAGAAATTACAACATGACTGACGCTATCCACCCACCCTGAGGCATGAGGTCAAAGCTCTACTTGAATAGTATTAAAAGTCATTCCACCCTTTAACCGGTCGCTTAATATATTTAAATTCAAAATTTCAACAACAAAACCATTCAATTCCAACAACAACAAAAAAAATTATTGCACAGCCAATCTTTAGCACAACTATTAGGTATAAAGTTGAAAAGCTTTATAAATATGCATGTCCGACCTAAATTGTGGGATACGAAATGGAAATTAGACTTTTCGCGGAAAGCCCGAATTCAGTTTTCTATGTTTTTTTGACGAAATAGTGAAAATTGTACGGTGAAACCACATTTAGAACAGTTCAGTACTTTATTTATGACGCTAAAACATTACTTAATGTATTAATAGAAACGCTGATAAGTCCGAGTAATAACTGACGGCTTGGTTATAATGCTCTGGTATTGGTAATTTTTATGAGCAACGATGCCTTCTTTTTTTTTAATTGCTTAAATGAGTTGAAGAGCTCACAGCCCACCTGGTGTGAAGTAGTTACTGGAGCCCATAGACATTTACAACGTAAATGCGCCACCCAACTTGAGGTATAAGTTCTAAGGTCTCAAGTTCAGTTACAACGGCTGCCCCGCCCTTCAAACCGAAACGCATTACTGCTTCACGGCAGAAAATAGGCGGGGTGGTGGTACCTACCCGTGTGTACTCACAAGAGGTCCTACCGCCAGTAATAATGACTGACTACTCACCAATGCCAGCCTATAAAAAAAAACGCTGAAGCTTGATAATGTGTTTATCGTGTCATCATAGACTGGTGATGATGATGCCAAGGATTGCTATAGAAATGAAACATCATCAACGTATTATTCAATTAGAGAGCAATAATTAAGGAATACTCCATGAACGGTTCAGGAGCCTCAGAGATACTTTTATATCCTGGACCTGATTTATGATTGTATAGTATTAAAAGTAGTAAATTACTATTTGAATATTACTGCGTCTGGTCATAGTAGCGTAATATGAGACACGATTGATACTAAAGCAAACTGGCAACGATTGATACTAAAGCAAGGGAGTGCTCTGAGGAATTGTTAGAGATGATAACGGCATTTTGTTTTTACTATCGCACCGCCAGCCACCGGAGTAGAGTTCACCCATACTACCTGGAGCCACTGCGGTCATCCACAGTGCGTTTCCAGAGGTATTTTTTGCCACGTGCCATCCGGCTATGAAATGAGTTCTATGACATGTCCTTCTTCAAACGAGGCTTGTGGACAGTATTAAGCGGTACGAGTAGGCAGCGGCTTGGCTCTGCCCCTGGCATTGCTGAAGTCCATGAGCGACGGTAACCACTCACCATCAGGTGGCCATGAGTAAGTAATAGAGAGGTACAACAATAGTGTTAAAATTGAAAAACATAATTAAAACTACTTTTAAGGTTTAGGCCTTTTATTTCCAACACTTCGACTACTTCACAGTTTTCGTGTTCATGGACGTCTGTCAGTCGGTTAAGCCGCTAAAGTAGTTTTAATTATATCTACGACTCGTGAAGGCCGAAAAAAAAAACTAAAAGGGTAAAAATGTGGTTGCAGGAAATTCAAATAACAATTTGTACACCAATAACATGCATATTAAAAAAGAAAAAAAAAACAGATTTAAAATTTTATAATTCTGATCTTTTACATCTACATTTCCTCACAAATTATTTGAAAAGGGCTAGTCGAAGTCCTCGATCATTTGCCTGCGTGTAATTTGTAAATATCTCGTAACTGCGTAAAGCACATAAAATACGTTTGCCGCGACTTTCCTTAATCGTTAGAAAATTTGAAATTTAAATATCGTCATTAAATTTCGCTGCTAGAGCTTGTTAAATGTCTGCAGTTATTTTCGGGATCGTCATAAAAAATTACGACAGACTTTATAGAAGTTACAGCGCTTACTTGGGTAAAGGTCTTGTCGCATTTATATTTAAATTAACTTTATTGTGAGGCCGGAATACAAATTTGTGATCTCAGCACCAGACCGGCGACGCGGCGCTACAAGTTCTATGTAGGACCACTAGAACGTAGCAATTAGCTACATTCTCTTAATTATTCTGTTGCGATAAGAATATGGTGCTAACGGCGTCGTGAAAAAAAAAACAAATTCAGTGATAATTATTAAAGAATATGAAAGGTAGGTAGCTTGTTATAATTCTGAGCGCAATTATATTGTGATACTTTTATGTTTCAATGACGTTGCAATAAATTTAAATTTTATTTCAAAACGTCTCTATTCTGTTTGTTTAATCTACTTGCTTTTCATCATATTTTCTTTGCTTTATTGTAAATTTTAACATCATTTAGCTTAATGAGTTTTATCGTGTGTGGCTGAAATTTCTGTAGTACTGTACTTCTTCTTGATTTCGCTAGGAGGAACATGGTTTTTGAGAAAAAAGCATCGTGATAAAAATTTGTATGTATCATGAGAAATAGAATATTTTATTCTTAATATCTGACACTGGTACATTGTACGGACTTTTTCATTTAACCACGGTGGTGAAAAAAAGGTTGATTTTTGGCAATAGGCACTAAAAAGTCGGTTGACAAACAAAAAGAAAGAAGTATTTAACAAAATGGTAGAAGAAAAAAAATAGTTGGCAAAAGAGGAGAATATCGTACTCAGTAATTTTTAATTGAATACTAAAATAATAATATATGACTGTTTCTTTGACGAGCCTAGGGGTGCGCGAACGTCCACTATTTACAGTTTGTCCTTTATGAACCAATTCTGGGGTCCGTGTAACAAATATTTTTGATCTAATTTGATGTAGGTCATGTAGATATTTGTATTTACGACTGATAATATTCTTAGTTGTTTCATTAAAACTATCAAGGTCCTACAAAAGTATCGGATGTCTTCACTATGAAAGCAATATTCTAATTGTTTATTTACTCGTTTTGATTAATATACGTTGTACATATTTTGTAAATTGTGGATAACAATGCAAGTTGCAAGTTTGCATTATGTTTCTGTTCGTCCGAAGTTGAGGTGTTTTTTAATCATTAATAAAATTATTGCTTAGATGTTCTTCTAGGATAATTAGAGTAGTTGATCACGTAGCCAAAAAGACCCTGACATTGAGAGTAGAGGGCGATGTGAGGAGAGGATGCCCTAAAAAGAATTGGACGAACTGTATGTTCGAGGATATGCGAGGGAAGAGTGTGAGTACAGAGATGACGTTTGATAGACCTGAATGGAAAAAGAGGACATATTGCACCGACCCCAGATAGTGGGGTAAAGGCAAAAAGAAGACGAATATCAACTGAAGCATTTAATGCAGTTGACTTGTTGTAAGCTTGTCTGAATATTTATGATGTCAGGTAATCAGAGTTTCAGTGCTGACAAAACAGTATGGGATGGGTATGTTACGAGATTCCAAAATCTATTTTTCGTAAATAATATTAAGCAGTAAACACAGTGAACAAAACATATTACGTATGTGATTTCAACAAATTAAAACTTCCTGAACAATTCTGGAAAAATGCTCCGAGCTATATAATAATCTCTTTTGAATAAAACTTAAAAACCTGTTACTTTAGTCAAGATGTTTTAAACAAAATAAATATAAGCAAAGGCACCAGAGACCACGCTTATCGTGTTAAAACGCCGACCATTGCCGTACCCTACAGGCCGACAAAGTTTACTTAAGGCGCACTGTTATCCTAAGGATATTTTTCGCCAATTTTGCACCTCTACAAAAAGATTTATGCTCTAAGATAATTTCAAATTCAGGGACGTAGCTTGGCGGTAAACATAGCGAACAAAAGGTTGCTTCCAAGAAAAGTATTTGCAAGGTAAATTAATATTTAATATAAGATTGGAATCATAGCTTTTTGCTTGGGAGGGTGGTCGTAGATATTTTTGCATTAAGAACGAATCTCAGATTAATACGACTCTGGTGATAAATTGTTACAGTTGACAAAGTTCATCCAGTATTCAGGTCGTCATTTAAGCAATGCAAAATCCTCCTCCATTAATTTACTCGTTCATATTGATCAACAATGCATTATTCTGTCACATAATATTCAGAGAATACATCAAATTGTGTAATCTAATAGGTACATTATAAAAATAATAATTATAACTTATTTATTGTAATTTAATGCAAAAATAAACAATCTTTTTATTGAATATTATTAGCTTGAACTACAACAATATCATTTGGGTTGGAATAATCCATGAAAATAGTTACAATATCTCTCCATAAAGAGAAACTTTCTAAATTTTTTAATTGAAACATTTGTAATACGATAAATATGTCAAACAAACATTAAGTTTCGTAAGGAAAGTTAACATAGTAGGTTTCGATCTAAGCTGCCCTCCCTTTGAAGCTGAGGCTATATGTCCTCGTACGCTAAGGTTTCCAAGTCAAAGTTGTTGACTTGTACTACTTTGAATTCATCTAGTTTATTTTACCGAGAAGTATTTTTTTGTTTCAGTTTAGCAAATACTCAGTTACACTTTAGACCCATCTGATAATCTAAGACGAAATCTAATATAAAAAAAACTAAGATCTGAGATAACAATAGCTACCCTTGCGAGCTTATAATAGACCTCACTATCAGAATACATTTACACAGATTTACAAATATTTTGGGTTTGGTAATAGTAACTGAATATGTGCTTGGTAAGTATTTCCCAAAAAAAATTGGTGTCTGCCCAAGGATTGGTTTGATTGTAAGTACCTCGGCCTATTTTCATTATTTATTGTGAATACACAGGACGTTCGATTTTCGGTCGGCTTAGATTACAGAAACAAATAAATCGTATATAGCCCATTCACATTACTTTGGACGTTGCGGAGATTAACAAACAAAAACAAAAAGAGAAACAAACAAAATACTATTTACCAATTTATTAGATTACCATCTGCCTACGTAAAGTTCTGGAATACTTTGGCCACATTGCAAGAAAGGATCACAGCAGCTTGAAGAAGCTAATGGTGACTGGCAAGGTGAACGGAAGAAGACCACGAAGTAGAGGCCCGACACGTTGGACTGACCAGATCTGCACTACCCTCGACACCACAGTTCACGATGCTCTACACTCGGCGGCAGATAGAGGCAAATGGCGTGGAATGGTCCGTAATAAACTCCTGTTGCGAGGAGGTGGTCACGATCCTCAGTATTGAGGAAACCGAAGCAAGGAGAAGAAGATTATTACGAAGTCGTCGTGGCCTAAAGGATAAGACGTCCGGTGTAGCAATGCATCAGTGATCGAATATCGCTGGCAGGTACCAAATTTTCCAATGAAATACGCACTTATCAAATGCTTATGATTGACTTCCATGGTGAAGGAATCGCGTAGTAAAAATCAAACCCGCAAAATTATAATTTGCGTAATTACTGTTGGTAGGACGTCTTGTGAGTCCGCACGGGTAGATACCACCGCCCTGCCTATTTCTGCCGTGAAGCAGTAATGTGTTTCGGTCTGAAGGGTAGGGCAGCCGTTGTAACTACACTGAGATCTTAGAACTTATATCTCAAGATGGGTGGCGCATTTCAATTGTAGATTTCTATGGGCTCCAGTAACCACTTAACACCAGGTGGGCTGTGAGCTCATCCACCTATCTAAGCAATAAAAATAAAAAAAACATAAAACGAATTATTCTTTGCTGTACCCACATTAAAATAATCATGAAATTAATAACACAAACTCATCATCATTCTCCTGCCCTTCTCCCAATCACCTGGGGTCGGCGCAACATGTTTTCTCCTTCGATACTCTTCTATCAAATACCATTTCTTTGCTCACTCCTCTCTTACCCATATCGTCTTTCACGCAAACCATCCATTTCTTCTTAGGTCTCTTCCTCTATATCCTTCCACATTCATAGTTAACACTCTCTTACGAAGCTCATTTTCATTTCGCCTCATCACAATATGTCCATACCATACCAATTTTTTTCCGTAAACGATGTATTTGGGTGTGAGTTAGTAAAAGAGTATAATTTTCGCTTCAATTTCGAGTAGTAATTTATTTCCGTTCCAGGTTCAAAAATAGTCTCATAACAGCCTGTAGGTTGATCAAGATAGTATAATTATTTAACAAGTGTGTGTCGTAGCATGAACTTGGAAATAACCAATTTCTGTGTATATCAAGCATTTTTGGAACGAAGTTCCTTACGGCAGGCTTGGAGGGGATAGGGATTTTGCTGCGCGACCGAACTGAAAAAAAAGTGATAGTGAAAGAAATGTGAAAGTCACACGGGTAACCTACCCGTGTGAACTCACAAGAGGTCCTACCACCAGTAAATTAATGTAAAGTAACATTACAGTAAAGTAATGTTATTGTTTCACGATTGTATTTTTGAGAACGTTTCAGATACACCCTGTGTAGTTGCGTCTCTAATTCTTAACCTAAAGCACGTACTTCAAAGTTTCGCGTGGCTTAGCGTAATCCGTATTAGTGTGTTCAACAGCGTCAAAGCGGTATTTTAGTAGCAAAATAGTGACCGGGGAAACGTTTATTTCCTATTTACTGCTTTTCTGTGAGAGACTATTAATACTAAAGGTGTATATATAGTGTTTATATAGTTACTGTGGAAAGAATAGTTATATCAGGAACCTTTTTGTTTTCTTACGTAGCGTTAAGTTGTTACAGAACTCTTATTAAGCACTGAACCGATCGAAGTGTCTTATAATAGATTCATTAAAAATGTTAAAATTGACGACTCGAAAAACTGTATTATGGGAACTGTTTCGGCAGCGGCTTGGCTCTGCCCCTGGTAATGCTGACGTCCATGAGCGACGGTGACCACATACCATCAGGTGGGCCGTATGCTCGTCTGCCTACAAAGGAAAAAAATAATGAAATTTACAACAGTTAAAATCTACAAAAGAAATTATCTAATGTATTACATCTATTAAAATCAAGCATTGTTATTATGGGTGAGCTTTTCAACCGTGAGACGTCTACAATTTTGTTTATTAATTCTATTAACTCGATAAAGGTGAACAATAATGTCTTTGAAGTCAATTTATATTTTCAGCGAATAGTTCGATTTATTTGGAGTTACCCTAAATAATTTTGAGACGGCTAGAAGACAAAATAAAACCTCAATCATCGTATTGAGTTACAAAAGCAAAAGAAACACTAAGCCATAATTGTAATTTCTTTACTTATACGTTTTTATGTTTCTGTCAATTTCTGAACAAATACTACGCTGGAAATACGTAGTTCGCGTCACATTCAACAAAAATAAAAGAGCTGCGAACAGTTCTTTCGAGGCGTAGTTGTAACTCTTGAGCTACAAAGAAAGAGTTTTGGGTCAAGGGTCCTTCACAATTGTGGCCTCAATTTACCGCGTGCAATTCGTACTAACTCTATTAGTTTACCCAGTGCTTTCGAAAGCACGTCGCGCTTTAAGCTGTCGAATCACTTTGTAAATTTTCTAATCTATATATTAATACGTGAAGCAAAATTTGTATCCCTTTTTACGAAAATTGCGCGGACGGAGGAGTACGAAATTTTCCACACTTATAGAGAATATAGAGGAGTGCATAATGCTATTTTTTTTTGAAGTGAAAACTTCTTTAGAATCGTTGTGATTTCAAACCGGATGCAACGGAAAAAACGACAGGTAAGAGACACAAATACAAAAATGTGTAGGATGAAGCCAGCAAAGAATGAGACAGAAATATACATACTATTTAATACAGCGCCATCTGTGAGATTTTTTAATACTAACGTGTGTATGAAAGCTCTTGTAGTGAATTTTAATTTAGGATTATACGTGAGATTAAAATATCAATTCACAGAGGGCGCTACCTTACAATTATTTACTAATGACAAAATTTTACATATACTTAAGACGTTTAGGATCATTGTATTTTAATTTTGGAAGGTTTCACTTCTACCACGTGTGAATTGCACACATGTTTTTTTTAATTATGCCTAAAAAGTACATTAAATCAATAAAGAAAACATTACACACACTACATACCATGAATTTGACGCACACACACATGCATACTATTTATTGTCAAACTTTTGTTCTTGACGTCTGTTATCAAATTGAGAATAGAATATGGTTTGTCTTTGTTAATGTTTTTTATAGTGTAGTCCATAGATTATACACTTAATAAATGTGTAGTCTTGGCGAAATTTGTGATTATAGAAGTAAAAAATACAATCATAGTAGTGTACAAACTTACAATTCTAATTCATTATAGTCGAATTTCGACTACTGCGGGACCTAGTATGTATAGACCTCAGTCAGCGTTTAATTGTATATTGTGAATAAAATTATTTCCTTACATTATAAGTTAGATTAGTTTTTGTTATCGTGTTGTTTTTTCGTATAGTTGTAAGCAACATTGTGTACAAATTCAGCACTTTATCTTGTTTGGTCGTGCGCACATGGCTTATGTTGCAAGCCAAATTTTGTATCTTTTAACTTGTGTTTTTATGTATATTTTTAGCTTGTAATGTGTATTGTATGCCTAATAAATAAGTAAATAAATCTTGCAATCGAAATTTACGACTTAGCTTACAATGTCAAAGTAATGTTAAATCGTTACTGTAACCCGTACAAACCTCAGTGTATAAGCTGCCACGTGCTTTGAGACATGAGGCCGATGTCTCAATTGCATAATTAAAACAGCATCTCACCTTTCAAAGCAATATGTACTACAGCTTGGTAGAAATTGGCAGTACCACATGCCATGGAATTGGTTGTTGGAATTTGCGAAGCTTGTACTGTTTGGTTTTTTTGTATTAAATAACAAAAATTAAAAAAAAAAACATATTTGTCATTTTTTTGTGTTTGTTTGTCGTCAGTGAGCTCCTAAAGTTATTGTGATGAAACTTGATAGTTGCATTAAGTAATCCAGGGGTTTGAAGCATCAAAATGTCTTCAAAATCGAAATTTCTCAGTACATTACAGCAGTACCAAGTCCGACAGGTGGTGTGTGAGTGGTTTCACGAAATCTATTGTTTTCATACAATTAACTAGAAACACAGCGGAGCGCGACCTGTTCCACTATTATTTTATAAAATTGCATTTCTAATGTATACTTCCGATGGAATTAAGTACCTCATTTTATTCATATCATAGCGCGGTGTAAAGTTATGAATAATGGGCTATAGCTGAAATAAACCTAGTTTTGTTTATATGTCGAAAATGCGTTACACGTTCGAAATTATTCAGGCAGGGGAAACGATAGATATTATTTTGTCTCTGTGGCTGCACTTTTTGTGCATAACCAGTCTGGAATGGATTAGTTATGAGCTTAGTAATGAGTGCAAAATGCAATGACTACACATTTCCATAACGATGTATGCACTGTATATTATTTACCTATAGCAACATTTAGATATGAATAAATTAGGGTACTTCTTTTAAAACATTTAAAGTAGACGACAGTATTTTTTAATCTGAAAACACGGCACAATAGAAATAAGCGTTTCTCATTCAAACAATATTGACGAAGACCTAAAAACAAAAGAACGCGGGGACCCCGTTGGTACATTTGGCGAGGCGCCAAAACAACTAATGGCAGTCAATGTTTTTTGCGGTATCAGAAGTCGGGGCGTACGAACGACACTCTTTATTTTTAAATTATCCCTAACCTCCATTTTGGTTTTCGAGGATAAAGTCTCGTATTTTATTTATTCAAAAAAAAAGACGAGTTTAAGCTTTTATTTACATTTTTAGTGAATTTTGCTGCACAGTACCAAAATTTTATAAAAACTAATATAATTTTGTATGTGGGTAAGGATGTAGTGGTCATATGTTTACTACTAAATTGCCCTTTCATTGTTGACCTCAAACAAACAAGGGGCCACATTCAATAAGAAGATTCATAAGCGGGACTTACTCCAAAGATGAGTAATAAATAAGTTTTGTTCACGCATTTCACAAGAAAAGTGGAGGTGCAAACAAGCGGGACGAATGACTGAATACCTTGGAAAAATTGCTTGACTTGTGAAGGGATCTCTGCCCGTATGCGGGCGACAGATTGATGGTAACCAATTTTTCAAACGACGTTACGTTATTCCAAACCCTTTCCCTTATCCACCCGTATCATTTCGATTCTAAGTACGCGAGAGCTTATTCAAGATTGATGCTAATACACTTTAGATCTTATTGTTGGTGACGTCTCTTTGAAATGGCTTTTGATTTATTAAAACACCTAAAATAGTCATTTTTTTTATTGCTTAGTTGGGTGGACGAGCTCACAGCCCACCTTGTGTTAAGTGGTTACTGGAGCCCATGGACATCTACAACGTAAATGCGCCATCCACTTTGAGATATAAGTTCTAAGATCTCAATATATGTAGTTACAACGGTTGCCCCACCCTTCAAACCGAAACGCATTACTGCTTCCTACCCGTGCGGACTCACAAGACGTCCTACCACCAGTAATTACGCAAATTATAATTTTGCGGGTTTCATTTGAATATCACTGTTCATTAAATAAGACGTTTGGATTGCTAAGCTTAGAAGACACTTTAAAAAAGTATAATTCTCCCTGAGCTGAGTCAGCGGACGTCATCAATAGTAACAGAAATGTGCTCAGTAAGGGTGAAGTCTTTTACAAACATTAATAGCGTCCGGAAGAGCTCAACTATTTCCAACTTCCATTCGATTTGGATCACGTCACACGTTATCTTGCGCCTGCCAAACTACGGCTACGTCTAGCTAATTGATATGCAAGGGAGGTGCTAAGTTTAAATTAATTTAAGATAATAATACCTATATTCGTAGCAGTATAGCGAGATTATTTAATGTCTTTTTGCAGTAATGGTGGAAGCTTTGGAATTTACAAGGCAACCGCTGTTAGGTTTTTTGGAACGAAGATCCTTATGGGACGATGCAGAGGGGTACCCTAACCGGGAAAAAACGTCCGTAACGTAAGATTTTTATTATTTATGTATAGTCTTAGTATGATGGCTATAAAATGTCTAATGTATAGTCTACGTGATGACGGTTATTATTATTATTCATATAAGTAGCTGTTTCTTTGTTATTATAATATATTTTTTATAAATAATTGTGTATAAAATAAAGTTGATAACTTTGTGAAGTAGTTTTTTATTTTATTTTTATCAATAAAAAAATCATGATAAAAAATGTATACCCGAATAATTATTTTCTTTATACCTCGAATAGAACTTAAAATTAATATTTTTATAATAAGGAACTTCGTTCCTATCCGGTGTCCCTCGACACCACACATCTCTTTTTTTGTTTTGAGACACTTTACCTCAAACAGGTGTAAACATTTAGACTTGATTAGACCTTCGCTTATCCTTTAAAACAAATTTTCCATTTTCTATCAGAAACGAGGCGACAATCGCTAGTAAACAGGGTAAAATTAGCAGAGCCCTTCGCGATTCTATGCGTGAATGCTTCTAAATAAATTTGAGAAGCATTAAGGCGGGAAGCGGTCCGTTTTGGGTGTTGTTTAATCAGAAACCCAACCGTAATAGGCTACATTATTTACTTTTGTAAGACTTCACGAAATCTCACAGCCAAGAGAATAAAGAGAAGTGTTCCCAAAAAAAAACGACAGAACGAAATTAGGGCGACGGTGAACGTAGATAATAATACCTCTTTGCCCTGGAGTGCCTTAAAAAGACAAGCCACTTTCATAAATCTCTGAGGTGGTTAACGCCTCGTCCGCAATGCGAGGAACAAGGGGAGCGGCTTCGAACGACAACGGCAAAGGGCCCACAAACTTTTAAGTACTCTTCACTAAAATGTTTTCACCAAGTGATCTCTTTAAGAATTGTTGAGAGCCTTATTTGGTCTTGTATAATTGTCTCGGATGTTGTGGAATTATTGTAAAATACTTTGGGTCTTGATGTTAAATTTAAATTGTGTTTTGTTTCGAATGGACTAAAACTTAATTTTACATTCGGGAAAACAAGCTAGAAATACAAATTGTACGACTATTGGAAGCCTTCGAAAATGTCCAGAAGCGAAGTAAGCGTATTAATGTAATACCGAGTCGCAAACGCCATTCGTCTAGTTCTGAATCACCAGCGTCATAAGTCTATGCGAACAGCAATCCGTACAATGAATTATTCATATTGTAGGCTTACTCGTCTCTTTTCTAATAGTGGATACTGAGACAGGTCGGAGCGGGATGTGTGTCTCTTATATGTGGAGATTAGGAGCGCCGCGAACGAAGACGAAACACTACCATGAATCCGCACAAATGGTTCTACTGTAAATATTTAAACCTACCATTATGAACATTTACTTAAAATTTCATTTTAAACACGACAATCTAAAAATAAAATATTTTATAAGTGACAAGCGGCCCGCTCCGGCTTCGCTCGTGTTTTTAACAAAAATTTCAACGATATTTGACGCAGTTTTATTTTTTTAAATAAGTGTATTGCGGCGTAACTATAATAGTTAGACATATATGATGCTGTTGCGACACTTTTTGTAAATAATAATGTGTTCTACAAAGTCGTAGTATCTTATTGTATTCTATCATCAATAGTTTTCGCAGAGCACGCGATGTAAATAATATTTTAGGTAATTTTTTACACCTTGGGTTACATTATTGGAGTTTTAGTAAGGATCCTTAATTTTATTCAAAAAAGATTATAGCCTATGCTTCTTGGGAATAGTGTAGCTTTCAAACAGTGAAAGAGTTTTTTAAATCGGTTCAGTAGTTTTGAAGCCTATTCAATACAAACAAACAAATATATTTATTCTTTATATTTATAAGATTAGTATAGATAAAATTTAATTAAAATGAGGCTTGAAACTGCATTAAAGTTTCTTAAAGACATTCATACGTATTCGTTTTCAGAGCCCATCTTTACCATAATTGGTTATTGTTCTAGCATATTCCATTCACAATGTTTCTCAAGCGTCATATTAGAATTACGTTTGAATATTGTTCTTAGCTTGTCTTTCTGACATTGCCAGTGACCATGAGCAACCGTGTCCACTTAACTAAGTTGTGGACGGGTTTTCACGTATGTTAATAAAACTGGTATCACCTTAGATCTCATTTTGTAAATACGACAAGGTTCTAGAGACAGGTCATCGACGTTGGTTGGTCGTGATTGATGTTGCCAATAAAAGCGTTGTAATCCTCTTATTTGAATGGTGAAGCACGAATTCTGTATTCTGCGGTTAAAACGGTGAAATTTAATCAAATTAACATATTTAATTCTGTTTGCTAACATGTAAAGAATTTAAACAGTGGAAGTATTGATCTATGTAATGATTAAATTTTTTAAATCATATTTCGTTTGTAAAATTAAAGTTATTTTGTTAAATCAATATAAAGTCTCGTAGTAGAAGACTCCCGTCATACAGTATGAACCCCGTTTTGTATGGTATTTACCTTGGGGTTACGCTGAGCAAGTAAATAAAAATAATGTCATGACACCAATAACCTCCGTTATTATTTAAGGTAATATGTATAAAATCTACCTGCACTTCAGGCTTACTTAGAGAGAAATATGAAGTGAATTGTAAAATTATGTTTTCAAATACTCTTGGTAGGATTTTTAGTTTCAAGCATGTGTTTTGTGCTGCAAACCAAAATGTGGTCTCTATGCTAGTTTCTGAAAGTAAATTCTAGAGGTGTGAGTACACTGACATCGGGTACATGAAACCGTAGAGGCTACTTTTGGTATTCTAATATAAATTTTTTTATTGCTTCTGGATGGACGAGCTCACCACAGCCTACCTGGTGTTAAGTGGTTACTGGAGCCCATGGACATCTACAACGTAAATGCGCCACCCACTTTGAGATATAAGTTCTAAGGTCTCAAGTATAGTTACAACGGCTGCCCCGCCCTTCAAACCGAAATGCATTACTGCTTCACGGCAGAAATAGGCAGAGTGGTGGTACCCACTCGCGCGGACTCACAAAATTATAATTACGCAAATTATAATTACGCAAATTATAATTTTGTGGGTTTCATTTTTATTACACAATGTTATTCCTTCACCGTGGAAATTAATTGTGAACAACATTTGTTGAGTACGTATTTCATTAGAAAAATTGGTACCCGCCTGGGATTCGAACACCGGTGCATCGGTCAACACGAATGCAACGGACGTCTTATCCGTTAGGCCACGACAACTTCAACTTTCGCACCAGGAGCCCAACGATTTACTTCGACATTCGTCTTTTCTCTCCCCTAGGATTGGCAAGGTGAATAATAATTCATAATGAAATTGCGCGCATCAATATAAAAATCTGAACACTTTACTTTGTGTAATTTAGTTTGAAAGATTTTCTCACGAACGAACGACTCCTGACTATAAAGTCCGTCAATATTGACGGTACGAGATGTTAGATAATTGAATTCTTATGAAAATTCATTTCATGTCTTTCAGAGAAGTCAAAATCAAAATATTTAAATTTTATTATTATTCAGATATGAATTTCTCTGAAAATCGTAAACGATTTTTCTTTGTAAATCTTTTTGAATATGACCTTTACTCTCTGTTTACTGTTTCAACACTTTTTCAATTTGAATTTCAAATATATAGGAAATGTTTGAATTAATATGTTAGTCAATTTAGTAGGTCTTTTTAAAGAATTGATAATTAAACTTTATCTCTCTTGATAGGTTTCTATTAATTATTAATATTAATTCTTCTTTTTACTTAATTCTTGAGTTGATAAAAACACGAAAGTTGGTGTCGTAATGTTATGTTAGAATAACTAACACAATAAATAAATATAACTTAATTTTATAACAGCTTAAGTCATGCGAACGGGGCCTTGAATTTATAATGACCTGAGTTTGGCACACAAGACATTGATTCGGGTTTTGTGTAAGTATAAAGGATTATTGTCTCTGAGATGTTAAGTCGGTTTTAATTGCGATTCATTGGAACGTCTTTAGCAGTGTTAATTGGATGAGATTAGAGTATCTCTGAACATATAACAATAACATTGTATTAGAAACTAAAGTTAAAACATAGTTCAGTGTTGTACTATTTCGATTTCGATTTTTAATACGCTTTTATTAGCTTCAGACGTATGTATGTTTGTAACGGAATCTTTGAACATGATTTTGACCCCCTTCAAAACGTCGGATTAACTCGATATTTGGTATACTTATTAAGGAGCGATGAAAATTCAATAGAAAAAATAAAATAAAAAAAATTGAAATACTGTAAGAAAAAAATGATTTTATTGTAAAAAAGCGTGGGTGCTTTTCAGGATATTATCAAAATAACTCTTCTACTCATATCTGTTCATAAAATATTTATAACTACTTATACCATGTGCCCACGCCTTTTTACAATAACCCCCGGTAACCGTACTCGTCGAACTCGACAAAGAGTTCGACGTGCAACCTAACCCATGAATCAGCTCGCTGAGTTTCTCGCCGGATCTTCTCAGCGGGTCGCGATTACGATCCGGTAGTAGATTCATTCGCGAAGCAGCTGCTCTTGAGCTGTTAGGTCTCCTTTGGAGGCGCTCGGGCAGCTGTTAGCAAATCCCACCTCTTCTGGCTGAGCCTTTGCTCGCCCACCTGTCCTGGTGAAACTGGAAAGCGTATTTTGTAAATTTTTTTAAACTATTATTTATTTTAACATACACTTTATAAAAAATACTTTTATAGACTTATTTCATTTCAAAATTTCGTTAGATTGTATCTTTTTGTAGGAGATAGATTTTATTTTTAGTATATTCGAAGTTAAGTCGCAAGAACTGAATTGTGCCTAATGAGAATGTTAATCTAATTTATTGCAAATAGGTAACTTTTCTTGGTATTCTTTGCTTGGTTTCAGAAAACAATAAACAAATAACTTTTAGGTGAAAATTATATGAACTAGTGATAAATTTTTGTCTATCTAAAAATAGTCGTTAAAATTTCAGAGTCGAAAAGATTTGTCAATTAAATTTTTTAAGCCCATAACCAGTTGTACGCTATGGATGATGGGTACTTAAATTTATTTTGAACGTCACTGCTTTAACCATGCTGCTTCAGTGAGAACATCTTGTATTTACACTTTCCTGTTATTAATTTTATTAATAAGGTTTAGATCTTCTTTGTTGATTTACAGAATTTTGGTCGGCAGCTGAAGACGTATTGAACTCTTTACTTCTCATATTCCGCACGCTGGCAAGTCATTTCAATGTGTATTTATCTACACTAAATATTACACTTAATTTCGCGTGTTGTAGACGTTATTAAATATACTCTTACGGTTTAATCTCGCATTTCGGATAATTTTGTTCGAGACCACGAAAACTGTGTAATATTTGAAACATCGGAAATACCATAATAATTATAAAATTAAAACGCGAGGTGAAAGCGTAAAAGTAGTTTTAATTCATTTATACTTAACTTTTTTTAAACAAAAGCTTATATTTCATAAATAGGATTCCGAATTAAAATACGATTTAGCCAATAACAGCGGTTCAATAAATCCTCATTGAAAAGAATCACGCTTTTTCCTGCGCGATTTTATACAGTTATCCACTCGTCATAAAAACGCGGTATCCATCCGGCGAATTGAGGGTTATAATTCACGTCAGTATTCATTCGTGTCAAAACAAATCATAAAATATTCTACGGATGTTGCAACGTGAAGTGTGTGGTTTGGATTGTTTCATTTTTTTTAAATGCTATTTATAAAAAAAAATGATTGAAAGCAGAAATAGGTAGTTACTCAAAGTAAATTCGACACCAGAGTCAATTTTAAAAAAAATTGTAAGGAAAACTGTGCAATAGCTTAGGATTTGGAAGCCATTTGTTCTTGCCCTGTTTCTCCACTATAGGAGTTTGGCCATCATTGCCCATAAATAAGTTGTCACAAAACTCATTAATGTTTCTTAAACAAACTTGTGGTATTTTCTAATGCACTGTTTTCTAGTATTAGTAGTTATAGTTACCTATAGTAATTTAACTAGTTGAAGCAGTTCAAGCTTTTAATGCCGCAACGCGTTCCCAAGATATTCAATCCTTGACTTTTTAATGATCTTCTTCTCTTTTCACGGCATATCGATTCGTCGAAGTTGTTATCGTTCCTAAAATTTTTTCTCCAGCTGAAATTTTTTTTATTGCCCTTTTAGGCAGACAAGCATACGGTACACCTGATGGTGAGTGGTTACCGTCGCCCATGGACCTCAGCAATGCCAGGGGCAGAGCCAGGCCACTGCCTACCGCTTAATACTCTCCACAAGCCTCTCTTAAAGAAGGATATGTCATAGCGCTCGGGAAACACGGATGGTACGTGGTAAGGCATATGTTACAAATGTAACTATAATTGAGACCTTAGAACTTGTCTCAAAGTGGGTGGCGCATTTACGTTGTAGATGTCTATGGGCTCCAGTAACCACTTAACACCAGGTGGACTGTGAGCTCGTCCACCCATCTAAGCAATAAAATAAAATAAAATAAATACTTCAATAAAATCTAGGGAATAATTTAGAAGCTAAATTAGAAAAAAAATAGTTAGAGTCCAGTGCAGTGTCCACACCTGTCGCAATTACATGTCGCAATTTTCAGATCACGAAAATTAATTGCTTCATATCGGACTAGAATATTCTACTAATTTAGACATAGTTACTTTGTAACTATCTGTATATTATATATAATTGAGTGAAAACTTTGAGATTTTGAATTAATTGTCGATTAGTTTTCAAGTTTAGAGAGAATGTTTAAGCCCTCATGGCATTGAAGATAGGTTTGTCCGAAATCAGTTTGTTATTCAATTATATTTTATAGTTTTAATTTTATATAACAAACTATTTCATTTTTTTTTAGTTACATTAAAACAAAATTTTAAAGAAACACGGGAAAGTTTACTGTCTTGCCATTATGCACATTACTTTATCTGCAAAAACTAAAAAGAAGCAATGTTGTTGAAATATTCATTGCACACCCGCGCCGCAAAAGTAGTGACATCATAAACTATTCTCTGAAACCTTTTGAATCTATTTGACAACTACCCGAAACCCATCTCCAGATTTAAAAGATTGATAACTTAGTCATATCTGATGGATTTTCAATGTTCTTCTTACTTTTGGATTCCAATAAAATATGAGTTTTAATTAATCATCTTCGAAATTACTATAGAATTATGGATATACTATGGATTCACTAAAAATAATATATTTTTATTGAATCCATATCCATAATTCCATCCATTTTCTATACTAATATTATAAAGAGGAAAGATTTGTTTGTTTGTTTGTTTCGAATAGGCTCCGAAACTACTGGACCGATTTGAAAAATTCTTTTTCCATTAGATGCCGACATTGTCCCTGATGAACATAGGCTACATTTTTTAATTTTTTTTTATTTTTTTTATTTTTATTTCATGTGTGTTTTAATGTTTCCGAAGCGAAGCGAGGGCGGTTCGCTAGTATTATTATATTTTGATGATTTGCAGTAAGCAGTTTTCAATTCAAAAACAGAAGTCAATAAATTATATCACAAT
Organism: Bombyx mandarina; assembly: GCF_030267445.1. Taxonomy (NCBI): domain Eukaryota; kingdom Metazoa; phylum Arthropoda; class Insecta; order Lepidoptera; family Bombycidae; genus Bombyx; species Bombyx mandarina. The sequence continues at coordinate 7,908,471 of NC_143227.1, read as the reverse complement.
AAAAATGAAACAGTACAGTATTTTCTATGTTAATGTACCGAAAACGATACCCAAACAACATTTAAAATTGAAAATAAATATGCGTACAAAATGGATTGTATTGAAAATGTAAAAAGGGTGAGAAATCCTTTTATTTGGACCGAGTCTCTTTGTCCAAAGCACAATAGTTAACCCGTGTCCACAAAAAAGGGAAATCTCTTTGCATCCTTTATTCCTCACATCCGTAGATAGTCCCTTTTAAACTTTATCCATTATGTTAATCTTAGGTCAACGGTTTATCGCATTTTAAATGGATTAGACCGAAATGTTGGTTTTATCTTTTCATGTTTCGCGAAAGAAAAAGCCGCTCTGACACATAACGGGAAGATACGGAATGTTCGCATACAATTTGACCTAGTTGCTTAATATCCGGTTTCAGAGGCACACAAGTCATCAAAGAAATTGCTCGATTTCAAATTCCACGCAAATATGAGTGCGATAGATAGATTTTAGAAATTTATGGTATTCATAATACATTAATATTTCGACGTATATGTACTCTCAAGAGCTATGGGCTTTGTTGGCCACTTAACGCCAAGTTGGTTGTGAGCTTTTCATACAAATATTTCTAGTAAGAAATTGACATAATTATATACAAGTTTCTACGAGCACTGCGACTTGCCCACTGCCACTTCCCCCTCCCAATCCTTTAGGCTGTCTTGTTATCATGGTTCTTTTTCGTTATACCTGTTATTCCTAATTCCATTACGCCCTCTCCATTACTTTTTGCGTGATTTTTAGTCTACTGTTATAATAAGGCCTGGAAGCTCGACCAGTCATTGCAGCGAGTCTTAAGGGAAGCCTATATTCAGTGTGGATGTCTGTGGACTTAATGAAAGAGAATATAAAACTTTTAGATAGAAAATTAAAGTCGTCGTAGCCTAAAGGATAAGACATCCGGTGCATTCCTATCTAGCGAAGCATCGGTGTTCAAATTTAATTTACCTATTTTTCTAATGAAATACGTATTTAAAAATTATTCACGATTGACTTCCACAGTGAAGGAATAACATCGTGTAATAAAAATCAAACCCACAAAAATATAATTTCCGTAATTACTGGTGGTAAGACCTTTTATAAATCCGCATGAGTAGGCACATAATGCGATCCTCATTGCACAGCCTGGAGAAACTCACAATTCTCGGAAAGATGGAGGGGAAGCGCGCTAGAGGAAGAGCGCCAGCTAGATGGGTTGACCAACTCAAGGAGGTGACTGGAGGCCAGATATGGGGAGCGGTACATATGGCGCAGAACCGGACCGAGTGGAGGAGATTGACACACAGTCACGATCCTCAGCATTGAGGGAACGACCAGAAAGAAAGAAGGTACCACCACCTGCCTATTTCTGTCATAAACCAGTAATACGTTTCGGTTTGAAGGGCAGGGCAGCCATTGTAACTATAGGTATACTGAGACCTTAGAACTCTTATCTCAAAGTGGGTGGCGCATTTATTTTGTAGATGTCTATGGGCTCCAGTAACCATTTAACACCAAATGGGGTGTGGGCTCGTACAAGCATCCAAGCAAAAAAATAGGCTATAAATTATAATTGGAAATCAGTAATGACTCTTCTGAAGAACCACAGTGGGGATTTTTGTCACCATCAGCTAAAAGGCTAACTTTGAGCATCCTAATAGGACTTAGTTACGTCAGCCTATGAACATTAATACTAGGAACGTCTGTGAAATACATTTTAGGAAAAGTTTTTTTAATAGTATTTGTAACTGAAAATGTCTAAGCCTTTAATGCTGTTTTTATTAACAATTCGTAAGGTTCTTAAAGGTAAGTAAGCATGAGATATTCAACAAGAAAAAAGCTTTTGACACCTGAAACTTTGCATCAACTAAACACATCAAAACCATCAACCCGAAGGCAATGTTCAACTGTCATATGTTTTTATTATCGACAAAAACTTTTCCCAATATTCAGCATATAACCAAGTGAAGCGAGCTAAATCTTAGCAATGAATTACCAATTTCGTTCATAACAAAGTCTCGACTTTCTCAGTTTAACCCTTTCAGTGGGCTAAGTTGGTTCATTACGCAGCCAAGCCGCCAACTTTTTGCCAAGTGTCGAATGTTTCAAAGTGGCAAATGAGAATTTGTTGAGTGTATTTTAATCAAGACGTAAATACAAACATACTTTGGATGTGGTATGAGAAAATTCTTAATGAATGTTTTGTTTAGCTCTCGATTTGTTTTGACAACGTCTAAACATTTCGCAAATTCAAAATTACTGAAATCGCTGAAAGTTCACGAAATGACTAAGAAGTCAAATTGATTGATTAAATAGACACGAATCAGATTTTACCCAAATAAAAGTTTCGTAAATATAAATTTGGTATGATTTTTCGGTCTGATTGCTAATTGAAATATATAGAATTCTGCTTTGTTAATTCATTTGAGAAATTTAGTTATAAGACAAGACCATGTCGTAATGTCATAGCTAGCACACACATCGCAACATTACTTATTACCTTCATGTATTTGATGTATGGTTTTGCACATACTCGGCAGTGTTTCGACTGTTCTTCCGCGAACTTGGTAATGAGGACGATTTATTCTAATTATTTCGTGCCGCCTCTAACCCTCTAAACGCTTTTATGTAAATTATACTTTTTCTTGCACTTCTCTTGGTTTATGTTCGTATTTACGATCGGGTGAGGAATTTGCGAGCTTTTCAATACAGGCTGTTTGCGGTTTTAGTTTTATTTTCGGTACCTTAAAAAATTTAGATTGGGTTTGGAGGTAATTGATACTGTTATCCAAATTAATTATTAAAATTTGTTGTGAAGGGCTAGCTTAATTGATTTTTTATTTCAGTATGTTTTATGGTTGGACTACGGTAGCCGGCCACTTTAAGACCTACACAATTAATTGTTTGGTTGACTTTTTTGTTTTTTTTTCCATCACCTATGTCAGCGTAACCTAACAGGTAGGTGAGCTCATTAGGCTCAAACCTGATGTTGTTGCTAGCACTAACCCTAGCAAGACCAGTGCTTCGCAGTGGAAGAGTGGAGACTGGCGAGAAACTCAGTGGGCTGTGTCTGTGGGTTACTTTGCTCGCCGAGCCCTTCATCGCAAGCGACGGGTTCGACGAGAAAATGGTTGACATTGATTTTCGTGTAAAAAATATGTTATTGATTGGTAAATTTGATCTAAAACGACATCCACGAATCTCCGTTCCACCAAGCCATATGTGTGACGCATTAGTGCAGAAGTTTCCGCCATTTTTACAAAATCCGACCGTTGGTTTATTTTATCAAATAGAGCCACGGGAAAATCCATCTAAAATCCGCGAGTCCAATCTGCGTAGGGGCTGCAGAAATTTGAATTCGTATGTACCAATATCGAGGCCACAAACCGCGCTTAACAATACTGCGGTTCATCCGCATGATAAAATCCTCACAGATCCGGATCGCGTTCCGTAATCACTACGTTACGGGTTTAATTGCAAAAAGACCATTTCATATTAAAGGTTCATTTCACGGCAGTATTCATGATCAATACATTGATATTTTTTTTAAATTACTGCTTAAACTTTGAGGAGAATTATTTTTTTCAAATCAATCAATTAATATATAGTTTCGTTAAATTTTGGAAATCACTATACATTCTTCTGTGTTTTTTTTCTGTACACTATGACATTCTTCTTCAAACGAGGCTTAATAAGTGTCTTTACCATTAGGTAGCAGCTTGCTTGTGCTACTAGCATGCTGGATGTCTAAGAGCAACACTAAGTGCTTACCATCAGATGAGCTGCATCTTCTACCTACAAAAGCAATAAAAAGAAAGACAAAAATCTGTCCGGCTATTAATCAAACGGTTATGTGGTCAACGTCTCCGACCGTAATAGTAATATATCCTATACAAAGTTTACCTTAACTTGTTAAATATTGGTAGTAAAGCAACCACCTAATTATTATTAAGTCGTACTTCAAAATTGTATTATTTTATTACTTGATTTAATTAGTAATTCATAGTATTGCCTGGATATCTAGAAACGTTCATGAAACCGACAATCCCATAGTTTCTTTCAGATAGTTTTGGTCCGTATATGTCTCCCTATTAACATTCCGACCGTATTGTGCCGGAATTCCTGAGTTGGAGACACGACCCAGATTCGCTTTCGGGTCATCAACTATTGCGTATCAAGCAGTGCTATTGTTTATAAATTAATATCCGCTTCTGACACTAATAACGTAGTGTGATCGTCGTAAATCAAGTCTTATCTTATTGTATGCGCCATTTATTCAAAAGATTTGAATCGAAAACGTTCTGTGCTTTGTTGCTTTCTATATTTATGATTTGAATCGTACTATCAATACAAAGGATTTTTAATTCCGGTCAAGAATATTACATTTTTTTTGAATGACCATATGACAGCATCTTAAGGTATGAAAACTGGCAAATGAATAGAAATGTAAATGCTAACTGAACGTTTAAATTGTAGTTTCAACAAACATTACGAAAATACATTCATTATTCCTTTAAGAATAAAGTTGAATTTACTAGAAAGGACGCGATCTATAATGTTAAGGGTGGGTACTTTGAAAAAATATGACTCACGTACACTTAATCTCACGCATGCTTGCGTTGAATGTAAATCCGAGACTGCTGAAAAGTAGGCTCTCAATAAACCCAAAGAAACTGAAGCCGTTTCATTGATATGGCAGCCGGAATAATCTTCTTTCGACTTTTGTTACTTCCCAATGGTAAATTGTATAGAAAGCAAAACAGATTAGAATCTTTTTTTTAAGGGATTTTTTGACATGGTAACTAAGACCTTTAGGTCAAGTCTTATTTTAATTTATATTCTTATTTTTATTAAAAATGATAATATGGAGTGAAATGAAATGAAATGAAGATGACTAATTTGAGACAAACTGCGATGACATTAAATTAAATGAGATGAGATAATATGGGATGAAATATAATCTCAGTAAAATGGTGGTCATTTATTGAGATTTTGTTAGTGGACTTTTTAGAGGATCCCGAGAAGTTAAATCCAGCGGCTTTGTTTCATTTTCCCACATTTGTGCACTTTCACAGATATTAAACAGCTAATAAACCACCGTTTTTACACATCTAAACCTGAAGAAACACTAAATCTATACTAATATTATAAAGAGGAAAGATTTGTTTGTTTGTTTGTTTCGAATAGGCTCCGAAACTACTGGACCGATTTGAAAAATTATTTTTCCATTAGAAGCCGACATTGTCCCTGATGAACATAGGCTACTTTTTTTTATTATTTTATTTTTTTGGTTTCATTTGTGTTTTAATGTTTCCGAAGCGAAGCGAGGGCGGGTCGCTAGTAGATAAAATAAAACAAATCACACACAACTACACTCCTCGCGTTCCCGTCAAAAATTCATTTGAATCTTATACATTTTGATGAGTATAGACTTTAAAAAAATAATTATTCATTTATGTTTTGATTTAATCAGTGTGATATAGCTTTTTATATACTTCAGATTCAGTTATTCATTAACTATTTGAGTAAATTAATATAATAATAATATTCCTAACACAAGCTAGCTACTTGATTTCAAGAACCGTAATGATAAAGTTGGTTTAGTTAAGTGTGCCTGGTGGGTGGTTAATCCACGTACCCCACGGTGGACCGTCGAAATGCTTTGTCTTCGTCCTTGATGTAACTGCGCCTACCGTGTGGTTGTTACGGGATACGAACGCATCGGCAAGTACCTGCATCGCGGCGCTGGAATAGATCAGATAATGGATTGCCCCTATGCACTACTCATAGAGACGTTTTAGTGAGGGCTCTTATTTTGTTGTGTTCAAGCCCTGCTGAGTCTGGGACAAGGGGATTGATTTTTGTCCACTATTGCCCCGTTTTTTGAGTACCCTTAGTGTTAGTTTTGAGACCGGCCAAGAAACTTATCTTGACAAAGTTCTTTCGTTCTCCGCATTGTCATATGATAAATAACATTCTGGTCACGAAAGGCTGCGTTTCCCGACTCAATACTTATTGAGCTATTGTGATGTTACAGCCCTATATGTAGCATCAATTAGCACCAGACTGCCTTTTGGCTGAAAAAGCCGATTCGTTGTACCATGGAAAAGTGTTGTTATTTTTACAAGACATCGGGCCCCATAGGGAGGCCCTTGCTCTTACGAAATTCTCCCTTCCTCAGCTTGAATGAGTTACTTAAGAGAGCGATCGACTGAATGAATATTTTTTGTATTCACCTTAGACGCACAACCTCACAGTTTCAACATCAAGGTTTCTTACCCGTCCCGATCACAGAATAAATATTTCTTGAAGAAGAAAATACTTATATATACTTTTTACTATACTATATATACTTTTTAGGTACATACTTTAATTTTAAAAATGTTATTACATTTTAGACATACACCATACGAAAGTTACTAAGTAAGTAAAGTCTAAACAAGCGAGTGCGGTCACTAATTGAATTTGTTTCTAGAATTAATAATTAAGGTCCGTTTGTATCAAAAACTTTGATGAGTAGGTGATTCTTTTTAATCCCACAAATAATGCGCATTCTTATTTTTATTTTTTAGTAGTAATCGAATCACAATATAACACACAACCTCGAAACAAATGTTTAATCCAAGATAGAATTGAATAACATTCGATGAGCAAAACATGGAAATTTTCTAAAAATGTTTTTCCTGCTCAACGAGATGCTAAAATATAACTCTTAATCCTGTACGCGTTAGGTAACTTCTCTCCACAATCGAAATAAAACGCCCGCTCGCTTAAAATTAAAAACAACAAATCTACTGGGAAATGAGGCGCCTCGAAAGAGGCCTCGTTATCTTCGACGTAAATACTTAAAATATCAGTCGAAACAAAAGAAGTCGTAAATTGAGAACTGTTTTAAGCCATTCAATTATGTCTTTCAAACTGTTCTTGGAATCGTCGACAAGCATGTTTTCTTTCAATCAAGCCATTGTTGTAGTTAATTGAATACTTAATTTGTAATACGATAACATGAATGGGAAGACGCACAAGATGATGATATTAGGTTATGCTTGTAATTAATTTTGATTAATTATATTTAAATGTATTAAACAGTAAGACAACTATAAATAAGGAATATTTTAAGATTCACTTTATTGTGGCACTGTTTCGTATTCTTTTACTAATAAAAAATAAAATAATAAAAATAAAAATTATATTGAATATGTTAATTTTCATTTCAATTTATTACACAAAATGACACGTCGGAGAAACGCGTTCTAGGTTTAAAACGGAAGTTTAACAATGAAATGAAAGAACACAATCTGGAATATTCTATTTTTACGCCGAGTGTTTGCCATTGTCATTTCAGTGATATGTAATTTGAATTTATATTTCAAACTAGCTGACCCGGCAGACTTCGTAGTGCCTCAATCGATAAATAAAAGACACACCAAGGGGACACATCAAAGGAAAAACAAAATTGCTTGTTTTTATATAATTCCGAGCTTTTTTATATTTTCTCACCTTTTAAACCTTTCCTAGACTTCCACGAATAATTCAAGACCAAAATTAGCCAAATCGATCCAGCCGTTCTTGAGTTTTGGCGAGACTAACGAACAGCAATTCATTTTTATATATAGAGATAAATTGTTCTGCTCGGAGGTGCGTGATACCAATAATGATTGCATTTATAAAAGTGTTAAATATTTGTAATTTCAGTTTATGATATTTCAAAGAACATTATAATGATAAAATGGACATGTGATATAATAGACTTCGTCTTATAGTAAAGTAGATCTTAAATACACTTGATATTTGAAGAATTTACGAACATACCAACAAGCTAAAAGTGGACAAAACATTTGTTTAACAAATCCAAGGTGTGTAAATATGTAGTAGTCATTAAAAAGGAAGATTAGATATAATGTGATAAAAGAGAATATTTTATTATTATCATCCATATAAATTTTATTTATCAGAGTTATCAAGTAAAATAATAACCTAACTAGGCAACAGTAGGCAACAAGTTGGCTGTACTCATTGCTGATGTGTGTGAGCAACGATGACAGTTTACCATCAGGTGGGCCATACGTTTGTCTGCACAATATCTGCCAACAGCAATGATACTGACTGCCGACCACGATAAACCACTCTCTATGCTCTACTGCTCTGATAAAAGTGATACGACAAAGAAATTGAAAATATAGAAGATGGCAATACTTATTCTCCCGGCTAATTTTTTCTTTACCTGCAGTGTCAGTAAGTACTTAGAAGCCGCGGACGTCGCCAACATTGCAGATTTCCCCAGGGCGGTAGATTTGTCACACCTTATTTCTTTTGTATTGTACATTATTGTAACGAATGTAAAAATATATCTATTTTTGAATTAAATCCAATTTATCGTTATTTTCCTGAATAGCACTTTTATATTCAGACTGAAAATCCCAATAAAAGCCAGTCGCTCGGTTTCTGTGATACAATGCTATATATTTTCTTGCTGAGATTAGCGGACGAGGCTCACGGCCCATCTGGGCTTAAGTGAGTACCGGAGCTCATAGACAACAACAATGTTAATATCGTCCACCACCTTGAAAAAAGAGGTTTAAGGCTTAAGTTTTAGATGAGGTTTAAGTTTTATTGTACAACGGCTTGAGATATAAATTCTAAGGTCTCAAATATTGTTATGACAGCTGCCACACCCTTCAAACCGAAACGCATTACTACTTCACGCCAGAAATAGCCAGGGAGGTGGTATCTACCCGTGCAAGCTCACAAGACGTCCAACCACCAGCAGCTTTATTAGTATCTACAGTTATTTTTCGTTTTATTTATCCGTATAACAACAGAAACTATTAATATTGAATTTCATGTTTATTACGAAGAGTGCAGTTATTAATTAAAGCATTGTTTTTTCAGGGCAGACATATGAACACAGTCTGGCTATGACTACTATTCAATTAAAACAAAAGAACAACACTAATATTAGAGTTTGTAGTATTTCGTGTGAATATTCATGGTGTTTTGTAATATTGAAATAGAATGGGGTGATAAAGAGAACCAATTCACTTTAATGTCATGTATGTACAAAGCGTATACTTATAAAGCTGTAGGTGTGGAGCTAAAACAGTTTATGGACCTTTCTAAATACTTTATATTGGTGAAACCGCTCACTTGTGTGTGACTTTTGTAGACATGTGACTTGCTTACGGGCTTATTGATAACTAGCGGCACGCTCCGGCTCCGCTCGGGTCTCGAACAAAAATTTCAACGATATTTGACGTTGTTTTATTTTTTTAAATAAAAGAACACTTATCGCGGCTAATAACTATAATAGTTAGAAATATGCTGTCGCGACACTTTCTGTAAATAATAATGTGTTCTACAAAGTCGTTGTACATTATTTTATCCTATCATAAATTGTTTTCGTAGGGCACGCGATGTAAAGAATATTTTAGGTAATTTTTTTACACCTTGGGTTACATTATTGGAGTTTTAGTAAGAATCCCTATTTTTTTTCAAAAAAGCTTTATAGCCTATGTTTCGCGGGAATAGTGTAGCTTCCAAACAGTGAAAGAATTTTTCAAATCGATTCAGTAGTTTTGGAGCCTATTCAATACAAACAAACAAACAGATCTGTCCTCTTTATAATATTACTAGCGACCCGCCCTCGCTTCGCTTCGGAAACATTAAAACAAATGAAACCAAAAAAAAAAATAAAAAAAAAATAAAAAAAGTAGCTTATGTTCATCAGGGACAATGTCGGCTTCTAATGGAAAAATAATTTTTCAAATCGGTCCAGTAGTTTCGGAGCCTATTCGAAACAAACAAACAAACAAATCTTTCCTCTTTATAATATTAGTATAGATTAGTATAGATTGAAAAAAATATATATTTGTTATTGCCTTTGTATACAGACGAGCATATGGCCCACCTGATAGTGATTGGTTACCGTCGCTCAGGGACATCAGCAAAGCCAATGGGACAGCCAAGTCAACTCACTCCTTACCGCCGTCTGAATCATGTAGGTACATTTATCCATGCGACATGTCTTTAATGTTTCGATTTAAATAATATGAAAATAGTGTGGTTGTACAAACTGTAATTACCTACGCAACTCCTAAACATGTTTAAAAAGAAAATGGTCAATATGATTTTTTTATCTCCTTTCTAAATCAATAGCTGAAGCCAGCAGCTGTGCGAAGAGTTTTGAATTAATGTTGGATCAGTTTAAAATTCTTATTTCTTGGCAACGTTAGACGGGAATCGTTCTGGAAATTCGATAATCCGTACTTTGTGAAAGAAACTTTGATCTCGACCAGTTTTCCACGTTTATTAAAAATTTTATAGCCGAAGTCAACGTCACACTTCGACTAACATACTACGGTTTTTATTATTACGATCAATAAAATCGATTTCCCGATTGGTTATTTAAATTAAGTTTGTTTGTTATTGCTATATGTTGTCTACCGGCCTAGAATTGTGCCATTTCTTTCATTTTAGTGTCGTGAAAGGCGACTAAAGGCATTCGCCCAAAAATGGGCAGAGGCTTTATCTTGTACCGGCGTACTGTGACTATGTGTGTCCATGTGTTATTTTAGTAATTGCTATTAAGGTGCAACTAACAGTTTTCCGGGACTTAATCATCGAGTTAAGTCATCCTATTATTATTATTTTTTTCTTTTAAACGTAAAGATAGCCTGTGACCTAGTAAGTCAAAAACCCTGTTTATTCGTGTCGAACATAATTACCTATCTATTTGTGTGTCTAACGTGCAGGTAAGACATATAATTAGCAGTAATTAAATGAAAAAGACTACCAAAATTTTATTTACATAATTACTAACATGTACTGAGAGAGACCAACATCTAGTCTATTAAACTCCCAAAACAATAGTTTTTTAATTGATAAATTCTAAATTTTTTTTTATTGCTTAGATGGATGGACGTGCTCGCAGCCCACCTGGTGTTAAGTGGTTACTGGAGCCCATAGACATCTACAACGTAAATACGCCACCCACCTTGAGATATAAGTTCTAAGGTCTCAAGTATAGTTACAACGGCTGCCCCACCCTTCAGACCGAAACGCATTACTGCCTCACGGCAGAAATAGGCAGGGTGGTGGTACCGACTCGCGCGGACTCACAAGAGATCCTACCACCAGTAAAAAAAATTGCTCACATCAAATGGTGGGTAGCATTCACTTTATGGTTTCTATAGCCCCAATAACTTAATACCCGATGGGCAGCTAGTTCGACTGGAATGTCATAGATGCGCGATGTCAAGTAATTACCATTTTATATAATGCTGTACGCTTTACATTATATGCTTAAAAGAAATAAAGATTATTTTTCCTCGGTAAACAAATATATACCTAAGTATTCATATAACTCCCGAGGGGGAGGGTGATGGGAGAGATGTGCTCCGCACTAAACGCTTCACTTTTCCCCCTTTGCCTCTTCATGAGTTCTGTCTCATGCGAGGTTTGGACGTTGGTTGTTGAGCGACAGGAGGTTTTAGTCAGTTCGACTCTGACATGCTTCGTCCTCTATCCCCAGTGGAGGGCGGAAGTGCGGCGATTTCCTCCTGACCAAAAAAAAAAAAAGTATTCATATAACAATACTTTTATGTTAAAAGATCATCTGATCTCCACTCCACCAACCAAAGTAAATTGAAAAAAATAAGCAAAACATGATAACACGAACCTTCATCTTAAATTCTAAAACAATATATTTCCTTTCCATTTTTCGCAGTCTCCCAAATTCTAGTTACCTTTTGTAGTATACGTAGAATATATAAATACGCCCGTGGAAAATTCTGGAATATTACAGGAGTGGATGTACACTTGATACTAACAACTGATTGGTTATTTTTGGCGTGTTTAAATTTATTTGATGTTAGGTGTTTTTAATTCAGTCGATAGTTGAATCAGCTTGTTAATAAGACTATACAAGATGACTGCTATGATCCAACTATGGACGATAGGTAAAAGTCTAAATTGTGTTTTACAACAGCGGTTCTTTTTGTTTTATGTTTATTTTTTGTTTACATGTGAAAATATATGCCAAAGAGCGAACAATTTTTTTTTTGCCGTTCTATTGTTTATTTACTTCAAAGCTTAATAAAATCTAAACATTACTGTGTTTGTTTTATTAATCCCCCAGGAAAATAAAAATAAGACTACATTATTATCGTTTGAATTTCGGATAATGTAATTTTAAACAAAACAGTGAACAGAGTTTTAAATTTTATAATATGAAAACAGTGTTTTTGTACAAATATCAAAAGTATTGTGGCAACGGAATTAAAATTCTGTACACGAACCAGTCTTAGAGGTTTGAGTGACTTCTACAATAGCTATTACAGTTATGTGTTGTATTATTATTATTATTATTATTATTTATTTGCTAATATGGGAGGACGATCTCACAGCCCACCTGGTGTTAAGTGGTTACTGGAGCCCATGGCAATGTACAACGTAAATGCGCCACCCACCTTATAGTGAAAAGCCAAGCTCATAGCATATCAAGATTTAATTGAAGATTTAAAATCAATAGGAGAATACTAACTGGAGTTAAGCCATTCAATATCATACGAAGCTTACTATAGTACATTATTAAGATTTTTAATGAAGTTGTTTTGTTAACTGCAGAGATAATTACACAGTATTGTTGACACACGCAAAAAAACACATTTTTATTGCACTTTTTCTTACGTTTATTTGCTGGAACTATGTTTAATGTACTTACTAAAAGTGTTGTTGAATTTTTGTGCTTATCAATTCTTGTAATTGTAGTTTTAGCATTGGTTTTCTGAAAGCGCTATGATGTTTAAAAAAGGCCTTAGCGCTTATTAGTAACTTCGTTCTGACCTTGATACTGACGATTCCCGCGAGCGCCGCTAAATGTAGGTATATTGTCATATTAGTATGGCATACGTCGTAATCCCAGAAAAGAAATGTAAACTATCCCTGGAATAACATTTTTTTTAATTTCTTTTATTTATATTGATGCACAAAACAAATTACAACCATAGAAATTATAAGTTTAAATATTTAACATAATAAATCTGGATTGCAACTCAAAACAGGTGCAAACAATACAGAAAAAAATTTACAACTGAACGGATGCCTAAATACACACTCACTCACATGCACACACTCACACACATATATATAAGTAATAATTTACTAATTATCTAATGAAATTAAATCTAATGTATCATTAGCTGGACAATATTAATTATTTGAGAGTATGTTTAACTAATTTACAATATTTATAAAAATTATGTTCAAATATATCAATTAATTAATTAATTAATTAATTAAAGTTCTAAACTTGAAATTAAATAAATGAAAAGATGAAACGCTCAGAGTTTCTGCTTTTAGAATGAATGAAATTTGAATAACAATGAATTGTTATTCAAATTTTAAGTGTTAAATTACTTATTTTCGATACATTTCTGCAGGGAACCTATATCAGGAAATGATCTGTAGAAATACTGTTACGCGATTTACATTGGTTGACTTCCACGGTGAAGGAATAGCATCGTGTAATAAAAATCAAACCCGCAAAATTAGAATTTGCGTGATTAGTGGTGGTAGGACCTCTTGTGAGTCCGCGCGGGTAGGTACCACCGCCCCGCCTATTTCTGCCGTGAAGCAGTAATGCGTTTCGGTTTGAAGGGTGGGGTAGCCGTTGTGACAATACTGAGACCTTAGAACTATATCTCAAGGTGTGTGTGTGAACTATATCTCTGTTATATAAATGTTTCTCTACAGTTTACAAATCGCATACATACGGGGTCAATGTATGTGCCATTGCAATTAATTTGCATAGCTGTCCACGTCACTGGCATACCCTCTGCTTTGACTATAATATACGCGTCAACTGTTAATTGTGTTTTGATGGCAACACAACCGGTGCATGAACAACGATACAGTTTATTACTAGCTCTAATCAATATACATGTTGAATTGAGTGTAATCATCACTATCAATTTATAAATGGCATAATCTTTCTCAATTAGGTCAAAGGCTATAAGTTTGTAGGTTATAGGTAAAGTATTTGATTCTGAATACACTATAATAAATATAGTATAACTAGCTGACCCGGCAGACTTCGTAGTGCCTCAATCGATAAATAAAAGACCTAAACTTTTGTATAAAATAAACTTAAAACAAACAAAAGGAATCCGTCCGACGGGGGACACATCAAAGTGAAAACAAAATTGTTATTTTTATTTAATTCCGAGCATTTTCATATTTATCTACCTTTTAAACCTTCTCTGGACTTCCACAAATAATTCAAGACCAAAATTAGCCAAATCGGTCCAGCCGTTCTCGAGTTTTAGCAAGACTAACGAACAGCAATTCATTTTTATATAATAACTAGCGACCCGCCCTCGCTTCGCTTCGGACACATTAAAACACACATGAAACCAAAAAAATAATTTTTTTTTTTTTTTTTAAAAAGTAGCCTATGTTCATCAGGGACAATGTCGGCTTCTAATGGAAAAATAATTTTTCAAATCGGTCCAGTAGTTTCGGAGCCTATTCGAAACAAACAAACAAACAAATCTTTCCTCTTTATAATATTAGTATAGATATATAGAAGATATAGAGAATATAGATAATGGTAGGCGAACCTGAGAATTGTTTTTGAACGACTTCCACGATACGAAATGACATCGAGTAAGAAGATGAGTCGCGCAATAATAGTGTGACTAGGATTAGTTTTTTGTCGGCTTTTGGACTTCCTTCTCATTAGGGTTGATACATGGGGCATGTCGGAGTTGAACCTGCTCTAGCCGTCTGTTGTTTACCGACACGCGCCGACCCATAATCAAAATGTTAAGACGTCGGGTGCATTCGTATCTAGCGATGCACCGGTGTTCGAATCCCGTAGGCGGGTACCAATTTTTCTAATGAAATACGTACTTAACAAATGTTCACGATTGACTTTCACGGTGAAGGAATAGCATCGTGTAATAAAAATCAAACCCGCAAAACCATAATTTGGGTAATTACTGCTGGTAGGACCTCTTGTAAGTCCGCACGGGTAGGTACCACCCTGCCTATTTTTGCCGTGTAGCAGTAATGCGTTTGGGTTTGAAGGGTGGGGTAGTCGTTGTAACTATACTGAGACCTTAGAACCTTAAGGTGGGTGACGCATTTACGTTGTAGACGTCTATGGGCTCCAGTAACCACTTAACACCAGGTGGGTTATGAGCTCGTCCACCGATTTAAGCAATAAAAAAAAACATTCCTCCTACCTTACCACCATAGGATGCCGAAACGGCTATCGTCAATACCACGTCTAACGGGTCTTTCAATTAAAGGCCTATGAGAAATCCATCTAGATTTCACTACCAGCTCCTACCTCCGAGATGCGAAGTCAGCGTGAGTCGGGTTGTACGGTCATCCGTCACCTAATTGTTGTGTTGGAATGAAATGCACGTTAAGGATACGTCATATGAGTGTGTATGATCAGAAACACCATTTTGCTTTTGTCGCAAATCAGTCATGCACCCCACTCCGAAGGGAAGGATAGTCGTTATATAGCCTATTGAGACTTCAACTGTATGTCTCAATATGAGCGGCAGTGTATTGATGTGTATGGGCTCCAGTAACTATTTTAACCAAGTGGGTCGTTAACTTGGCGGCTTCAATAAAAATCAGTTAGATCGAACAAAGCCAGAGGCGTCCTAAAATTATTAAACCAAAAATTTCGATCACTTTATTTCAACTGTTACAGTAGCAAAATATACATATTTTGCGAGTGAGGGATGACGTCATAAAATATTTATAGGTTGAATTTTTTTGTGTAGGAGTTCAAAGGTTTCCAAACGTTTAGCAATAGCTTTGGGAGTAGAGAGATGTTTGTAATATCGACTTCATCTTTATATGTAGATAGATGTGTGTATGCCATTTATAAGACTCAGTAATAGTATCGCGAAGTCTTAAACCATCACCATCATAACTGCTTATTGTATTTACGTGAAATAATGATTTTAATTAATAAAAGTAAACAGATGTCGTAAAATTCTAAAGAAATTACCACCTACTACTGCTAAAAGTTCATAAAATTTTATAAAAAACTAGCGACCCGCCCTCGCTTCGCTTCGGAAACTGTAATTTATTATTGATCTCTCCACTATTTGATGGATGTTATTACACATATAAACCTTCCCCTTCAATCACACTATCTAGTAAAAAAACCGCATCAAAATCCGTTGCGTAGTTTTAAAGATTTAAGCATACATAGCGATATAGGGACAGAGAAAGCGACTTTGTTTTATACTATGTAGTGATATTTCTTTCGGTCATAAAAATTTGATTAGCAAATAAAATTTTATTAGCAAAAATAAATTAAGATTAGTAATAATTTATGTTACCAACAAAACAAGGAATGTCGTGAAAAGTATCAAGTCTCAAAATGTTTCATGATCGAAACAATTAATTAAATTCACCTCTGCCTATAATAAGGTGCGTCATGTTTAATGTTGAAACCCCACATAAATAAAGCTTAAATTTGAAACGTTTATTTTAAGGATACAACATTTAATAAAGTGAAGCGAGGTTGCTAATTAATTCGCGCAGCTGATCGCACGTCAGAACCATTCGTTCTTGACGTTTTATTATAGGAAATAAAAACAACAACCTGATCCAATTTTGAGTGGGAAAATCTAAGTCAAAGTTCAATTTTTAATTTATAAACCCTGCTAAGAACGTTCTACATTCAGACTCACTAAAACATTGAGACAGTTTAAATAGATGTATTAATTTCTGGTGCATCATTATTTTTTCGGCGGACGAATAGATAAATCAGAGGTGTATCAATATTGATAGGTAATTGAGTTCAGCGTTCAACTGGTGTTCAGGGGATACACACATTATTCGTATGATGTAAATACTGTCGAATTCGGAAAACCTGTACATTTAAATAATAGGTTATTTTGGGCCGAGAGTTTGAATCTCCCTGCATGTTTTTTTTTATGTTCCTACCTATGCTGATAGGAAGGATAGCCTTGAGAGACTATTTCAGCTTCACCCTAACGTGTGTAGGTGAGCTCACGGGGCTCAAACCGAAGCGGTGCTAACACTGACCCTAGCAAGAGCAGTGCTTCGCAGAATCTACCACCGGATCGGAAACGCGACCCACTGAGAAGATCCAGCGAGAAACTCAATGGGCTGTGTCTACGGGTTAATTCGCTCGTCAAGCCCTTCGTCGCAAGCGACAGGTTCGGCAAGGACGGTGACCGGTGCTTCTGGCGCCTAAAAGCACCGTTAATGGATCGGGAGGATCCGTAATGACGTTCTTTGGGCGACGTCGACTGTTTACCGTTCGTTCTACAGGATCGGGTATATAGTTTCCAGCGGCCACGACAAGAGGGTTCTCATGTCGTGCAGCCTACTCGAAATGGTGCAATGATGCCGACTGTAGATACTTACTGACAGAGTCGAGCTCCAGGTCGTCGTAAAGATCCACGTTCCTCAGGAACCACCTGCACGTTTCATTTTGGCAAAGGGTTTATTGTAGCTGTAATCCAATTCACACAAGACGAGACACTATGATTGAAAACTTAATTTAAAAAATAATTAGCCCTGCAAATATTTTCATTATTTCAGCGCTCTTATCTGCGGGCTAATTGCAGTTTTCCCCGACATTAAAGAATTTATTATCCTTTAGCTAAAATTGGCTCTTCATAGTAGGTGGTACTTTACTGCTCTACAGACTTAACTTATGAAAACTTGGATAACTTGTTAAACAAATTTTATTATTTGTTCAACAAATTTCAAGCTCTTTTAATATATATTTTTTGTAAAATACACTTATTTTATTTATTTTATTTATTTAATTTACTTCAGATTTTACATCCATATTACACGTCTTAATTACATTGCATTAACATTTCATTTATACTAAAATTAAATAAAAATAATAACTAATCTCGGACTAAAACAAAAACAATAATAATAATAATAATAATAAAAAAATTAAAAAAAAATCAAATAATAATAATAAAACAAAAACTCTAAATTAACATGAAAACTACCTTAACCTAAAGGCTGGTTTGGATCCATATTTATTTATTATTATTAAATTTAGTTTTTTTTGGTTAGATGGGTGGACGAGCTAACGGTCGCTCTGGTGTTAAGTGGTTACCTGAGCCCATAGATAGATAGATAGCATTAACGTAAATGCTTCTACCAACACAAGCTAACAAGTAACAGTTTTGATAAGTCAACGACTACCCCACTCATCAAACCGAAACGCATTACTGCTTCACGACAGAAATAGTCGAGTGGTGGCCACCACTCGACTCAATATACTCTCAAGATGCCCTATTAGGTAAATTATATTGTTTGCGAATTTGATTACTTTTTTTATTTTTTTATTTCATAGATGGGTGAAAGAGCTCACAGCTTAACACCTGGTGTCAAGTGGAAGAGCGGACAGTGGAATTCCTGTAGTGATTAGATTAGTGATAAGCTCCGTTAACTACATAGCACTAGGTGCGTCATGAGCTATATAACTATATAAATAATACAAATAATGTTAACAGAGCGATCGGCTGAACCCTAGAATGTGGACGGCCACAATATATTTTATGTAGTTCAATAAAAATATATTGGAACTTCGATCCTCATTCAGATAGGAGCAGGCTTTAAGAGTTATCTAATAAATGAAATAATTGCATATACAAAAGCCGGTATTTTCTGAAGAGCATACACCAATACTGATCTGAATAAATCAACAGCAATAAAAATATGACGATTGATGAATCGGATTCTCTTTCAACAATAATAATAAAACATTGAAACAAGGTTGAATAATTAACGCCTTTAGTTTTGTAGTGAAAACATGAAAAATGTCATGTGGCTTTCTAACACAGTACCATTGTATCATAATTGAATTAGTTTTTTTTTAATGCGACTTAACGTATCGTTGGATACAAGAATATTGCGAATTTGTTATTCCCCAAAGAACAAACCCGACAGCGGTGTTCTCGTTAATTAACTAGCTCAGGTCAAAGAGACCGTACTTCATTTAGACAAAATTATACTTTGTCATTGAGAACCTAAATTTAATTTCTACTATGTAAATTGGACGTATTCGCGCTTCCATCGCAAAAAAGGAATGTCATTGTAGATCACAATTCTTTGGCTCAATTTAATTACCGTTAAAAAATAGTAGCTGCGAATCTGTGGCATCTGGTGTTCGAGTGAATTTTGCGAATGTCGTTACTGGAATTCCGAGGCTGGTAACATTTTTGTCGGTAAAAACCTACCTTCAACAAGTTCATTAATTATTTCCAAAGCGAATGAAAATCATCTAATAGAACACGCATAGTTACGCATAGTTTATGATACAATAACAGTAAATCTAACTGTAGCTTATCTATGCGATCAGGTATTTATGAATACCTCAATTTGCATTTTGCGCGTGGGGAGCTATGCGTAGTTCAAATTTGAAGGGTTAGTCTAAGTAAAAGTTGGCTCGGGATGCAATGGTAGAATTATTAATGACATACAAGGAGCCTGGGGCTGTGGTAAAAATTACATGTTATAGTTTTTAGGTTATGAAATAAAGTAAGGTTGTTTACTGACAATAACCTTAATACTGATGTCAACGTTGATTTACATAAAAAAAATTATTTTCGAAAAGCTTTCTGAAATAAGAGAAAAGTACGAAAATATAAAAGATGCTATTACAAAGACCTTGTCATAATAATATATTCTGCGTAATATTAACATATAATATCAAATTAGCAAGATTGTTTGCGTCACTATTTCCAAGAAACTGTATCTTAATTTCTGTCTATTTAAATGTGTATAAATATCTATCTGCCAAAACTTTCAAATTATAGATAAAACTAAAGTTATCATTTAGAATAAACTCCTTCGGATTTTATTAATTTTCATTAACAGTTATGTTACTAATTGGATAAATTATCAGACAAGCTCGACTGTATCATTATCATTAGAAGTACACATATAATAAGTAACTGTTCTGTAAGAAAAAGCATGTTGCGGATAATAAAATGTACTTTTAGGTTCTTTTTTTTTTTTTTTCCACAGGAGAAATTCACCGGATTCCCACCCGCGCGGCAGGTGGGGTACGTGGGAGTTGAACCTCACTAAAAACTCCTGCCGCTCACAACCGGCGCCCTACCTCGGACCGGGCCGGAGCCCAGTCGGGGCTATTGAGACGGCGGGACAGGGTTGACGCAGAGCACATTACATCCATCCCACCATCCCACGGACGCCGGACCGGCGGCCGCCAGCGACACGACCACCGGTTCCCTCGTTCAGCGGGCCGAGAGCCCGCCTTGATGGCGCCGCGTTACACCTTCCCCCAGAGCGGTCGGGGGAACGCGGTCTACCATCACCTGGCTTCCTACTGCGGGTGAGCGTGCAAAGCACGCCACCCCACGTCTGGGTCTCTCCCCGCACAAAACGGGTGGGACCCCTGGCTCTTCGGGGGCCAGGTCACGGATACGATCCCGGTCCCGACCCCCTGCTCGGCGGCGGCGGGTATGTACTTTTACGTTAGGAATATTATGTTCTTTTTTTATAATAAATAAAGTTAATACATCTAAATTAAAAAAAAAAAAAAACAAAAAATAATTAGTAGCTTATTTGTTTATTTGGCCAGTTTATGGTACTGGCTAATTATTACAACCTTGTCACCTAAGGATGACAGTCATGTTGGTTAATAGTTGGTAGTAGGGTATATTATGGGTAGATAGCATCATCCTTCCTATTTTTGCCGTGAAGTAT
Organism: Bombyx mandarina; assembly: GCF_030267445.1. Classification (NCBI taxonomy): domain Eukaryota; kingdom Metazoa; phylum Arthropoda; class Insecta; order Lepidoptera; family Bombycidae; genus Bombyx; species Bombyx mandarina. The sequence goes on along the minus strand of NC_143227.1, from coordinate 7,887,699 downwards.
GCATAAGTAGTATGCGTTTCAATTTAACGCATAGCCGTTAAACTAAACGATGTGACCTAAACTTCGAATCTCAAAATGACGGCAAACTTCGCCAAATTGTGGAAACAAATTTTGCAAAAACACCCGAACTATATTCAATCAACAAAAACCTTCGGTGTCCACGAAAATGTTTCAAGTAAAACTATTTAGATCCCTATGCTCCATGAATGTCGAATGAAGTAAACTTCGACGAAGAAATAAGGGCACTTTCTTTTGAGACTTGATAAAGTGTAGAATTTCCTACTGAATACGTTAAGAAAGTTTTGTGTTTATCTGACTTCTGAATATTTTATGTATTCGAATTCATTAAATAACTAATTTTAATTTTATCTTATGACAGTTTTGCGAGGTTCGTCAACAGGATGAATGAATGAAATTGCAGTACATTTTTAACTAACGAAACAATAGTGATTATCAATACTGCTACTAAAATTTGCTTTAAAATTCATATTTTTATTTCATGTTGATATTACATAATTTAAAAAAAAGTAATATAGTATTAACCCATTCATTTACAGCCTTTGTTAAGCTATTGCATAGCTTTTATCGCGGGCCTTGAGCGCGGCGACCGAATCATGAAATTCCGTAACGAAAAAACCTTACACCCCTCACTCCGCCTACCATGTAGCTCGCGTTCAACACATTCACACGTTGCGCTTGTTTAGTGTTAGTGAATAAGCGCGTGGCGTGACGTCACACTGCATGCACATCATGAAAAGTCTGCCCATCTCTGTCTCGCGCGGTCTAGCTTATGAGTGTGAAGAGTACAGTTAAGGTTTTGCTTTTATTAATGTTTAATATAGCGTGATCTTGTTTTATTATTGTTTTAATATTAAATTATCATTGTCTAATTATAATTGCATAAGTTGATACAAAATGCTATGCAATAGTTTTACCGCGGCAGTTCCCGAGTGCCACACGTTTGTTTGTTTTTATTTAATTTTGATCTATGACATTTCAGTCATTGACTTATAGCATCATACCATAATGCTATAAATCATAATGAAATAATCTTCATTTTTTTTAAATAATATTCTATGCTGTTAATTTATTATTAATAAAATACTTAATTCGTAATATAGGCTTTCCTTAGATGTAAGTTTCTGCCAGTGATTGTATTTCTTTTTCTATTCTTTCTGTTTATTGGACATTCCAACTTGTGACAAACATTTGTTTAAATTTATATTCTAGCATATTCAAATGAAACTGATAGTGTACACATGACTGTACATTTGAATTCTGTTACGGTAATTTCTTAGTTCAGCTATTGAACTAGGAAAAATCATGGTAATGAAAAACTTCATTATGCTCAAGAGAGTGTTATTGGCATGGCAAAAAAAGTGAAAATAAATCGCACACAACGTTATCACAAAATCGATCGCAGATCGTCACGTGCTTTTCAAGAAGACCAATCACAAACCACGAACACAAATAATATATTTATTCAAGAAGAAAGGCATGATAATTATTTGTGCATTTGCATTTGAATTTGTGATCTTAAATCTTAACTCTGTTCATTATAAATCAATTAACCTAAATTATTGAATACGGTACAGTTAGAAATATTTAAAAGACCATTACGATGTGCTAATCAACTATAATGGAATTACAACGGTGAGATGGTTACTCAGGAATAAAACATTTTCAGCAGTTGTTCGTTCCTTCAGAAGATCTTATCTTCTAAATTTAAATAAGTAAGCAGTTTCTACTTACCTACTTGAAGACGATCAAGACATTGCAAACATAATACGATTGTCGACGCCGGGATCTGACTTTGTGGATTCAAGTTCATTCTTGCATGATATTATTATCAAGTTGAACAAAAGATGGTTCTTTTGTAATGTGATATCGTTGAAAATTGATCTCTGTATTCGTGTCACGTTCGCGAACCTCCAATCAGATGGAGAGGAATCGATTAAATTTAATTATTTTGTCGGCCCTTTCAATTTCGATTATCTCTGTAGAGTGCTTCTGAAAGGGAAATAGCTCGCCGAACGGGTAACATCTTTATTTGCCAGTTAAATTGTATCATTACCTCACCTTTATCGAGATCGGGATCCTCTTTGCACTAAATTATGAATCGAAATAGGAAATGAAGAGCTGCCGAATTTTTTCCTGAAAAAAACTCAAATCGACTGCAGATCTTTAAGTTTTTTTTAAATTTAATATTACTTTAATAGTATTGACGTAGTTATTCATGAGTTCACAGAATTATGACGTTGAAGACTTAGTTGTATCATATAACGGCTATCCTATGGACATCACGGCAGAAATAGTAGAAGCTCAACTTTCGGGCCAAGAGTTTTTCCTCCATCTCAAGCGAAGCAGAAAGATGCAGAGTGACATTTACCCGTGGAGGCAATTTATATTGTAATAACAAAGTATCAACCCTAAAATGTTTCGAATAGATCATATTTTAGACAGGACATTGTATCTAGGTTTTAGTTCGTGTGATCCTGCGCTGTTAATACGGGTGTAAGTAGGTCAGTCCGTAACTACTACGATATGAGGGTAATGTTACGGGTGCTTAGATAACGTTTTACTTCGTTAAGCATAGTTAGGGTAAAACAGCTATTTTTAGGGATATTTTTTTTCTTTTTTTATTACCTATGTTGATATATTGTATTAGCCTTGAGAGGCTAGTTCAGCTTCTCCTTGACGTTTAGGTGAGCTCATGGGGCTCAAACCGAGAGTGCTGCTAACACTGGCCCTAGCAAGAGCAGTGCTTCGCAGAATCTACCACCGGATCGGAAATGCGACCCACTGAGAAGATCCGGCGAGAAACTCAGTGGGCTGTGTCTATGGGGGTTAATTCACTCGTCGAGCCCTTCGTCGCAAGCGACGAGTTCAACGAGGACGGTGACCGGTGCTTGTGGTACTTAAAAGCACCGTTAATGGATAGGGAGGATCCATAATGACGTGCTTAGGGCGACGTCGACAAGGGATGGTCTTGAGATAACGAATATAAGAAAATAAATAAACAAAAACAATTCGAAATTCAATTTTTATTTGCTGACTTAATTAAAAATCTACCTATATGTCATTGTTCTAGAATATAACAAAAGGCTTACCTACATTACTGAAACTGTTGATTATTCATGAGATAAGTAACAGAGGTTGATAAATATTCAGCGATCGACTAAATCCTGGCAGTAATGCGTCACCCAGTGATTAACAGTCCTGTAAATGAGCACTGAATTACCGAATACTACTGTTTCGATAATAATAACAGTGATTAAGCATTTCATGTTTTTGTATTCTTTTTTTTACCTATTTTCATTCAAAATCGAAATACTAGGAGCGTTATTGTAAAATGATTGTTACATGCTAAAACAGCAACGAAAGAGCGAGTGCGTATTTCATTTGAGTGTATCCTGATTAGACAGTTAAAATTTTTGTCGTTCGGTAAAGAATGTTTAATTTTTTTTATTGCTTGACGATAAATTTAATTATACTCTGGGTTCGTAGATATCGCAATCACCACAATCACTACAGTTGAAAAGGTTTGAACGATTTGGTAAAAATCTACAACTCTTACAATCGGTGGTAGAGTTATTTCATTTATTATTTTGTATGCATTCATGCTTCCATGACATTTTAGTTTAAAAAATCATTTTGAATTTTAAACTCATTTTAGATAATATAAAAAAATAAAAATAAGGCATGTATGATATACCAATGAGCTTACGTCGATATTGCATGTTTAAGAATAATCGTTATAAAAACTAATATTTTGTTTTATGTATCATAAGAAAATCAATCGCATGCATTGGTTAAGCTCAACATTATTATTATTTTACGCAGTATATCTCGGATTTCAATCAGGAATAAATGGGATTCAATCATGTTTCTCATTTTACGAGCGATGCAAAATATAAAACGAATATTGTTTCTTATACGTGGATTATGATTGAGCACGGTCACTAAGTAATTTTACTGTATATTTATATTTACTTTTATAAGATCTTATGGAGGAGATCTAAAAACACACCGACCTATAAAAAACCGTACCGACAAAATTGAACAGGAAACTATCTCTTTTATTTTTCTTATCACGTACGCATGTGGAAGGCTTCACGATAACGACCTGCGTTTTCCTCTTTATTTAAGATACAACCTTCTATGATATTATCCTAAGTTTGTCTCAATACGATTTATTAACAAATTTTTTGTAGAATAAATTGACGGTGTGGAGTTCAACACAAACGCAAATTGACAATTTCTGTTTTGTTTTTAGAACGTATTTTTATTTATTGTTACTAGTCATCATCATCATCATCTTAGGCCTTACAGCCCAAGGTGGGCCTTAGCCTGGTCCAGTATGTCTCTTCAGACTGCTCTGTTCAGGGCTTTCTCCTTCCAGTTCTTGACGCCGATATTTTTGAGGTCGCGTCCATTGTTACTAGTGGTCCCCTGGTATTCAAAATTCAACATTAACTAATGGAAATTATAAGTTTGTACACTATTATGATTCTATTATCAAATACTATTGAATACTCCTTTAATCACAGACTTCGTCAAAACTACACTTTAGAGAAATATTAATAAAGAGAAAACAATATTTAATCATTGAAGTATGAAGCCTATTTAATCTATTCTCAATTTGACAGACTATAACTGACAGACTGCAAAGAAAAGCTTGACAATAAACAAATAGTATGAATGCGTGTGTGCGTCAAATACATAGCAGTGTGTGTAATGTTTTATTTATTGATGTAATGTATTTTTAGGCATAATTAAAAAAAATATAAAAAATATTCTGCACTCCTTCTCTATATTCTCTATAAGTGTGAGAAATTTCATACTCCTCCGTCCGCGCAATTTTCGTAAAAAGGGGTACAAAGTTTTTGCTTCACGTATTAATATATAGATTGTTATAGTTGGGCTGTTGCAAGTCAGTGTTTTAGAACGTGAACGATTACGCGAAGCATCTTTTCATTTTAGTATTCGCTACGGACAATAACTACCTGTGTGCAATAAAGAAAATTTATGGCTTGTAAGCGATTTTTGCTTACAGTCCATTTTTATTGCCAAAGGCAGGGTTGGAGTCCTATTTATTACGGGTATTACAAAATAAACTGAGCCGTTTCGTTAATCTGTAATGTAATGCGCAAATGCTCGGTCTTTTCGCGTTAATAATAAATTATGACTTGTTTTGTTTACACTAATACTCAACGTGTGTACCGATTTCTAAAATTGTGAACGCTTAAAATGTTTCAAATGTGTTTGTTGACAGGTTCGAGAATAATATTCTGTCTATTCAATTTTCCCACGCAAATATTCGTGCTTCCACGAGGAAAAATGTAGTTGTATTTTCTTATGCTCCAGTTAGTACTCTTAATGCTCTCATGAAATGAAAATATTATGATCCCACTAAATGGACATTCAAAGCTTAAAGGAATGAAAATATCATGACATCTTGTGTTTATTCAGAGATTGCAGTTTTGCAGAAACAAACATGAATTTAGTACCCAGATATTACAGAAGAAATTAGTGTTAATTTTTACTGAAGAGCCCGTGAAACGAAAGTCTTTGATCTGGCATAAAAATCTTGATTTACACTTGCATTTATAAGTAACCTTACTTTCTCTATCAACTTCTAACAAGTTGGTAAAATACTGGAGTTCTTTGAAAACTCTAAGGACTTATCTAAGGGAAGTGATATTACATTATCGACTTTCGCACATCAAAGGATGACTTAAAAAGAGTTCGCTCCCAGGCTGATTAGTCGGCGATCCGGGAAGTATATAAAAAAGTTAAAGGACATTGCGGCCTCTCTAGTTACGGATCTTTTCATTTAAATTGGGGTCATTTATATAATATGCTGTAGTTAGATATTTGAATATTTAAAATTCGTCAGTATTTTTACTTCGACTGATATATAACAAGGCGTGATCTTAGGGGCGTGACCTCAATTTTGTTGTAGTAAATTGTGAGTTTATCTATTTAATAAATCGATTTAAATTCATACAAGCCGTCTGGATCTTAATCCAGTTGACCTTTTATATTACATGAACGAGCCACCTAGTATTGAGTGGATACCGGAGCCTATAGAGAATATATTATTACGGAAATTGCGATACTCATCTATAGACACAGAGTCTAATTTTCAAGTGTATAGTGTAACGGCTGTCTCAAGCTTCAAATCGGAATGCAGGTTTGCATTGCGTGCTTATCAGTCCGCGCGGGTAGGTACCACTGCCCTACCTATTTCTGCCGTGAATCAGTAATGCGTTTCGGTTTGAAGGGTCGTTGTCACTATACTGAGATCTTAGAATTTATATCTCAAGGTGGGTGGCGCATTTACGTTGTAGATGTCTATGGGGTCCAGTAACCACTTAATACCAGATGGGCTGTGAGCTCGTCGACTCATCTAAGCAATAAAAAAAAACCTATATTCAAGCAAAAAAATGTACTTAATGTTTCAGCGGTATTTCATTCTTGTCTTATTCCATACAAAAAAACTTGTTCATTGTCATTTTATATTCTTCACAAATTTACGAATCAAACGATTGATCATTGATAAGTCTTAATCAGTGGTTTAATTTGAGAGCTGTGGTTAATTAATATCGAACTGAGCAAGTAACTTCTCTAAGAAGCGTGTAGGCGTAGCAATCGTGCTACGCAAGATTCGTAGAGCATGCGTAGGCGGACATGTCTACGCTAGTTGTAGTACATAGATACGTCGCCGAATTTGTTATATAGCCAAACAGTATTATATGTATCTAGCTCACTGAGTTTCTTGCCGGATCTTCTCTGTGGATCGCGTTTCCTATACGAAGTTAGATTCTGCGAAGCACTGCTCTTACTAGGTAATGATACCAGCATAGGGAATATACCAGCATAGGGTATATATATATACCTATAATTTTCTCGTACAGATTACCGTAAAGAAATGTTACAAAATTATGAGTCCCTATGTTTTTGTTAGTAATGTGATGATAGATTTTTGGAAGGCTTAATAGCCAAATCATCAACAGGATTTTGAAAGTTAAATTGTTTGATTTCCCGTAAAGTTTATAGCGATATTAAGGGTCTCAAGATAAGAGATATTCACGAGCTCTGACAATCGGGCGTTTATGATCTTGTCAACTGATATAAAATCCAAAACAAAACACTTGTCAATGTTAATGTAATCTGCTTAATAAAGTAACTTTAAGTCTTGATTATCCCATTTGGCTGTGTCCCTGGCATTGCTGACGTCCATGAATAACGGTAGCCGCTCATCATCAGGTGGACCGGATGCTCGTTTGCTTAGGCAATAAGTAAAAGAAAAAAAGAAAACTTATTTAAACTTTAAAAGGAAATAATATTTCCGTTTGCAAATAAATACAAAACTTATAAAGGTCATCAACTCCATCATAAGTCGTATTTTATTGATACGAATAAAAGCGAAAGCCGAAAGGTCCTTTCGATATCGCACGGATGTGAGTAAGGCGACCTTTTTTATGTGAGGCCGTTAGTGTTAAGTCCTCTACAAACGTACCTGGGCGCGGGCGTGTGATCGGCGAGAGATTTACCCTAAGGATACAAACTTTATGAAGAAACATTGCTACTTCTTAAGATGTCGGCCTTTGAAGATAGTGTGATCTGCTTTGAAAATAATCCCTGCTGTTCCTTAGCACCTTTTATATTCCGGATACACTCACATATACATATTATTATATATTATTGCATACTACAGTATCCTGAACATAAAAAATAATGTTGGATTGAACAATACCTATGTTATGTTGTTTTATATTTTAAGAAAATTAGTGTTATTAGTAGACTATGGAGAATATTGTACATCATAACATAATTTACATTGAAAATTAGTAGGAGCTAGAGTAGCCAGAGTAGGTATGATAATAGGTTGTTTGAAGTCGTCGTGGCCTAAGTTATAAGACGTCCGGTGCCTTCGTGTTGAGCAATGCACCGGTGTTCATATCCCAGTCGGGTACTAATTTTTCTAATGAATTACGTACTCAATAAATGTTCACGATTGACTTACATGGTGAAGGAATAACTTCGTGTAATAAAAATTAAACCCGCAAAATTATAATCTGCGTAATTACTGGTGGTAGGACGTCTTGTGTGTCCGCAAGGTAAGGTACCTCCACCTTGCCTATTTTGGCCGTGAAGCAGTAATGCGATTCGGTTTGAAGGGTGGGGCAGCGTTTGTACTGTTAAAAGTCATGTCTTAAGGTGGGTGGTGGTAACTACGTTATATATGTCTATGGGTTCCGGTAACCACTTAACACCAGGTGGGCCGTGAGCTCGTCCATCCATTTAAGCAATAAAAAATAAATAGAATTTTTTTCGCAACAATTTGTTTTGAGACAACTGCTAGCCAACATGAACAGGTACCGAATACTATTTTGACTATTTCTACAGAGAATCAGTTGAGGGATTCTGTTTAAGGAGTGAGATAGCCGTGATGTAATGCAAGTGAGATTACGATTTTCAGCATTATGAACAGCAGCTGAACCGTAAGCTCGTTGACAAAATATGTGATGCAATAAAAAGAATCCTTAAAAATCGTTCATCGTACAAAAATACTAAAAATTGTACAATCCGTTTAAAACATCAAATAGGATCCTTTATTTTCCTTAGATGTCAGCTGTATAATTGATTTTCTGCATCGCTGGCACCCTTTCCCATTTCTTCTTCAAGGTGATGTTCTGAGGTCTGCCGTACGCGGTAATCATGTTACATGGGACAAGTATTTTCAAAGAGTTAATTTGGTTTTGGAATCCAATTACGTAATTCGTAGAATATCGTACGCCGTACAGTTTTGTTTGAAAAAAGAGTTTCATTGTCGTGTTTGTTTTTGTCATTTTTATAGTTTTTTTTTTTAAATGAAGAAAAAAATAACCAAGGTATTCAACGACTTGGTTTTATAGCAGAAGATTTTATATGAAAATTGTGTGTCAGAGTCAGACTACTGATCAAAAGTCACGAGCAAAGCGACGTACAAAATGAGACGAATATCTTAGCAATCCATGTATTCACAATGCCACGTCCATCGTTTTGCTCCTGAGAGAGGAATTTGGGGAATGCCAGTGGACTTGCGACCCTGGTGCCGGGCTATAAGTGCGATATTCCTCCCGTAATTTTTACTATCATAATGATGCTAAAGTTTAATTATGAAGGCCTATTTATGAGACGAAATAATCTTGCGTTCCGGCTTAAAGAAAACTAGACCCCAACTTTGTGCTAACAAAGTAAACGAAAAACGAAATCTCAAGTTTTAAGACAAGATGGTATATCACTGTAGTGAGATAACATATTTATCAGAATTTTTATAGAGATAAGGCGGAAAACCTATTTCTAAGACACACCTTTTTCTAAGGCACAAGCTTTGCCTAGTGCAGAGACTGTTGAGAAAGTGTACGTTAATGGTTATGGTTTTTGGGAATAATATAACATTAATCTTATTATTCATGTATATGCACAATCAACTAATAAATTCATAAATTGACTTACTATACATGCATGAATAAATTTTAATTGAATATTCAAAAATTATCGTCGATCAATTTATTACTTTGTTAATTTTTATGTACCTGTGAAATATGCACAATTTAATGATATTTTATTACTTGTTTGTTATGAAGTATTTTTTATGAATAAATAAAACAAAAAATCTTTATTACACTAAACTTTATTAATAGTCTTATAATGATTATAACTTAGTCTTTCTCTGTTTACAGATAAAATGGTAACGAAATAAAAATGTTTCATAAAATTTAATTTACTCTTTATCAATCAATATGGTTTGGATTAATAACATATAAAGTAAGGGGAAAATAGCGTAAGGTAGATAAAAATAATCTTTTTAATCAGTCAGATAAATATTAATATTATCTAGTATGGTTTTTATTACCCCGTAATAATAATAATAAAATCAATAATATCGAAAATAATAATCATCCAACTCGAAAGTTTCAAAATGTCGGACGAAACGCAACTCAACTTTCAATTTCCCAATTACTTTAATTCATAGCTCCACATCGATATATTTTTATGAGAATCAATACCAATCTTTCATGTTTTAGCAGTAATTTTGTATCTTTTGATTATTGCCTATGCATTAAAAAGTCCAGGATTAAATATAAAATACGAAAAAAATGCAATTAATTATCTAGAACAGTGTAGAGCTGAAGTTTTAATGCAATTAATCGAAGCAACCACAAGTGAGCTTACATTAATAGAAACTAAAATAAAATTTAAACCAAAACTTTAAATTATTAATCAGTTGAGTTTTGGTATTCCAATTATTTTTAATTGATAAAGAGTAAAATAAATTATATTGGGGGCCGGCTATGCCTTAACATTGTAACAAACATTCGTGGTGTAGCTTCCACAGAAACTATTTACTAAACTGTACAATTTAATATTCATATCAATGTTTTGGTTAAATACGCAATAGTTGAGTAGTGACACAAAGATATTGAAACATTTAATATTTTTTTGTCATATCATGCAATATGTACATTCTACCTTATTAAAATTAAATAATATATTTCAATTAAATTTGGTAAACTTTACACTTAAAGCTAAAATACACTTCGTGTACGTATGCGGTTTTGGCATAGAGAGCTGCTTAAATTATTATACAAAAGATAAATTATATACACGGAATACAAAAATAATAATTGATCAAATTAAAATATTTGTCTTGATCAAAATCTTTATGCTTAATTTCGTTATAAAGATTGCTTTTATTGTGATTTACGTAATTTTTTAACGATTTTTTTTTATTTTTAATTTACGTTGATGACGCGTAAGATTCTATATTAAAATTAAACTTAACTAAAATAAGGCCTAATCCATTAAACCAAAATTTAATGGAAAAAATGTTCAACTAATATGTATAATATGTATTTAGGTTTATTATACTCGTACTTGCGATAGAAAATATTAAGCTATTCAACAGTACAGATTATTGATTAATTCGTTATAATTTTATCCTAACTTTCATGGTCATTCATGTAATCACTAGTCTACAAAAAATATTGTTACTTAAATTTTGTAAATTTTTGATTTAGTTGAATTTAGAAGTTCATACTTAAACAAAAGCAACAAAATAGATTATAATTTATTCTGAACAATAAAGCATAAAGAAGATCGAGAATTAACTGTAACTTTAACCATAATTTTAAAAATTTAAAGATATAGCACAAGTAAATTTGATAGAACAAATAGGTAAAACTCTTGCGAATGCCAAAACAAAGTTCCTTTGTTCCACGTGTCATGATGTACAGCAGCTTGGTTCTCGCCTGACAAAGATACGTGTATTGTTAATTTTACACAAACTTTCCAATGTATTTAGAAAATCCTATTGTACTCGTACTAATAGAGGACCCAACTATCTACGTGATGCCTAAAGTTGTTGATTTATCGTAGTAAATTGTTAATTAAATTTATAAATATACATAAGGTACATCTTCACTTAAATGATATACAGTTGCTTATATTTGTAATAAAGATATAAGAATTCGATGAATCGAAAAATAATAATTGCCAAGGTCATATATTTAGTAGAATTAAAAGTATCTATTTATATAAAATAACGGCTTACCAATCAATACGTGAACGTTAATGGTGACTTGAGAATGATTGAGTAGAAGGCATGTGTAGGTTCCACTGTCATTTTGTGATGCCGACGTTACACTTATTGTGGCACTAAAAATTACAATACGTTTATATAGGAATAAATATTTCATAATCTCTATTTTGGATTTAAAGATATTTATGGAACATTCTAAGGTTTTATAAGATAAAGCTTTGAGATTTTTAACTGTTTTCTCAGCGTAGATAGAGAAATGAACCAAAAGCCCTTTTTAGACACAAGGTCTAAAATAAAATAAAAATAAAAAAATGGTCCGTTACTCAAACCAAAACCCTTAGTGTTGTTCGTCAGTAATAGAAAATACATAGCAACGAAGCTCCATGGCTCACAGAATACTCTAGAAGCATTAGCCATATTTATTTTTTAACAAAGCTAGTTGTTTATATTTACCTTAAATTCCTCCAAGTGACATTTTGGAAAAAATCCTTCCCCTGTTTCCTCCACATAATCCCGTACACATTATTCACCGTAGGCGGTGTGGTTGGAGCAACTGTTGTCAACTCTTTCGTAGTCGTTTCGGGTTTTCTGGTCGATGTACCTATACTAACCGTCGAAGTAATTGTAGATGTCTCAACACTCCAACTTTTGTTCATCATAATATCTATTCTATTAAATACAGTACTTGATTTAGTTGTCAGTTCTGTTGTTGTTGTTCTTAAAGTAGTTGTTGTTGTGGGAATTCGCGTCGTAACCGGATTGCTTGTGGATAGTGTTGAAGCATATTCTTCAGATAATATACAAGATAGCTTTATTGCACTACCCGCTTTGTAAAATCTATCTTTCATATCGTGCGAATCGTCTCCGTTTATTGTTATTACTGGAGCTGTAAAAGTATAATTTAAAGTTTATTTTTCATTCTATATTAATTTGATAAGACCAAAAAGTCTCAAATTAAGATAACCGACTTTAATGAACCTATTTTATGGATCAACGAATCTAATGAAGACACGAGAAATATTTATTTCATTAGCAACATAAATTCTGTAATCTATTCATTATTAAAGTTTGCCTAATTTTGGAGATCTAAGAGATTTTTGATTGTAGTTTTATGTATTTATATTAAATTAATCTAAACCATGGAATATAAATTTTTGGTTAAAAGATTTTCGGGTACATGTGTACAGAATATTCTTTTTTTTAAGTCTCTCCAAAACATATTTAATTTAGAAAGAAAAGAAACGGCGCGAAAGCGAAATGAGAAAGATTTTTTTCCTTTTCAAATGTAGGAATCCTCGTATCTAAAGCTCGTTGGTTCGTTTCAATTAATGCTGAGAACCGGGAAAGTAAACTTGTCGCACTTACGTAATACGGTTAGGTTCGTAAATATGGTTCTAGGAGGATGAGTGGATATTTGGCACATATAGTGCCCTGCGTCAGATCTTTTCACAGGATTCATGCTAAGCCTCCAATTGTTTGGATATTGGAATTTTACTGCGATCCGACTATCGCCCGTATATGGAGCGGGACCAACGGTAAGTAGTTGCGCAGAATCGGTCGTGTTACGCAGCCACATCACCTAAAAAAGTTTCTTTAACCATAAATATTTGATGATCATAAATGTATCAAGAGCTTCCGCACAGGATTAAAGTCTTTTGTATTTACACTCTTTTAAAATAAGGTTTAAATACAAAATATTGCTACCGTGGACTTAGATTAAAATATAACATTGAATTAACTGAGCCTTTGGATGTAATAGAGTTTATGTATTGTAATCACTGATCTATTGAAAACATTTTTTTGCACAATATGGTTGTAACTCATACTGTTTTATTAGGTATATTTTATCTTATTTAATAAAAATTACTTGTAGCGCATACATTTTTTACGTAAGTAAACACTCCACGTATTGAATTCAAGTACTCACTGTTTTATCTTTGAGCATTACAACCCGGCAATTTAACAACGCCTCAGCTCCCACGTGAGCCGTGACTTGAGTGTACTTCTCCTCCTCGAAATATGGCCCCCAGTGGTGTTCGTGGTGATGATCGTGGTAACTTTGATATGGAGCATAATTTCTCGTGTCTTCTACCTTAGCTGTAAAATATTTTATTCATTCTTATAAAGAAAATTACTATATGAATAAGTTATTTGAGATATTCTCTAAAATGTAGCCGTGTTTTTGTTATCATATCATGGATTCGCATAATGAGGCCCATAGACATCATTATGCGAATTCTGACATTGAGACATGAGATGAAAATCCCAAGTCTACGACTGTTTTTTTAAATTTATGTTTTTTTTTTGCTTAGATGGGTGGACGACCTCATAGCCCACCTGATGTTAAGTGGTTACTGGAGCCCATAGACATCTACAACGTAAATGCGCCCACCCACCTTGAGATGTAAGTTCTAAGGTCTCAAGTATAGTTAGAATGGCTGCCCCACTCTTCAAACCGAAACGCATTACTGCTTCACGGCAGAAATAGGCAGGGTGGTGGTACCTACCCGCGCGGACTCACAAGAGGTCCTACCACCAGTAATTACGCAAATTATAATTTTGCGGGCTTAATTTTTATTACACGATTATTCCTTCACCGTGGAAGTCAATCGTTAAGTGCGTATTTCATTAGAAAAATTGGTACTCGCCTGAGATTCGAACACCGGTGCATTACTCAACACGAATGCACCGGACGTCTTATCCTTTAGACCACGACAACTTCAAATGTCACTCAATGTTATAGGCAGACGAGCGACCAGGCCACTTGAGAGTAACTACTCATCATCAATCGTGAACATCAGCAATGCCAGGGGCACAGCCAAGTCACTGTCTACCGCTGCAGATTCTCCTCAAACTTTGCTTGAAGAAGGGCATATAGCGCTCCGCAAACATTATGAAAGAGAATTCATTGCAAAGCCGGATGGTACGTGGTAATAAAGTCTGAATATACATACATTATAGATAAAAGTTGTAGTTACTGATAGTATGAATTTACAATGAACCCTTGCTCTGGATACGTACGGTGAAATGGTAAAAAATCCATGAAGGGATTATCTAGAACAATTTCAGTTTTAGGTGTTGTTCAATTATTAAATATTATGTTACAATAAAATGTTTATGAAGCCCAAAACTGTGACCATGTTAAAGCTAAATAAAGTTTTGTAAATTGTTAATTGAAGTAGTAATGACCACAGCAAAACTTCACTCAAAAACAGAAAGTACCCTCTTATAATAAGTGAATAAGTTAGAGTTGTTGCTATTAATACCGGTCGTTAGCTGAATACATTTGTGCTAAAATAGATTCAAACTTTTGGTGACATCCAGATATTTTTAGCAAGTATATTCTGTTCGTTCAATTTGATGTTTAACGAGTCTTATCTGTATATGTTAAAACAGCACAGTCTTTTGTATTTGATTAACTCAGAGGAATATATTTATGATAAGAATAGTTAAAGTTATCTTACGAGCAAATTTACTGTACGCTAGTAAAATGTTATCTCCTTAAATTTCGTAGCAAATTATTTTACTGTTGATAGTACTATAAATTCGGCAAAGGAAATTTTCAGTTTAAGTACGGTGCTCCTAATAAAGTTTTCCTTTAAAATGTTTGACCTATCTTAAGATTGTCTGAAAACCTATCTAAAAGGTAATATTCTAATTAATCACAGCATACTCTTATTATCTTAAAGAAAGGTAATCAAGAAGTAGATGTTTATAGAAACTGTTAAAACAATAGCTAAAAGTCTATTACTCGATTTCAGAACTCTTTGCAAGCCTAAACGACTGTTTTCTGAAGATTCCGATAAAAAAAGAAATAATTCACCAAATATGTATTATCTAAAGCTTAAAGGATATAGCTTAATAGATTTAATCTATCAATTCCTGTCAGATTTCTTGAAATAAAACTGCAATATTTACAATGTATGCGATGATAATATAGAAATAATTTAAATTTGAGAGCGAGATTATAAACCATGATCAGGATTCTCAGTTCTAATTCCATATTAATTTTCAAGAAAGGTTCAAATAGACCCGCATGAGTCACAAAAAAAAACGATAAAGTGCATTTCTTAATTATTATACGTATAAATTATATAGTTATATGTACATACATGTATATTGCTTTTCTAGGGAAAGACAAAACAGCTTAGTAACTTTTTCTATTAAGTTTTAATTTTTTGGATTTTATAGCTATTAACAAACCTCACTGCTATCAACAAAATATTTTGAAAACAGTATTTTTTCTAATTAGCAAGAAAAAACGTTAATGATAAATAAAATAATATGTGTATCACATAAAATTATTCCATATCCTCCGGTCTCGATGCTTATGATCGAACACTAAGTATTATTAGTAAATGGACATAATACAAAATTATGTTCTACGGATTTTGTGATTAAGTAATCGTGTAACTAGTTTTCTTTAGTGAAAATCAGTAAAACACTAACGACAAGTTTGTAATTATATTGATTCATCTTTTGTGAGAACTTAACGGTTTTGCGTGACCATAATGGACGGTAATTTGTGTTTGTCGAGAACAATAATTGAGACCTATAAAAGAACGCTTGTGCTAAACTGTAGTGGATCGGAGCCTGTTAGTGCGATACACTATTAGGTATTAAACATTTATTGAGCACTCACAGAAATTAGCTGTCAGAATACGAAAATGTGTAATCAATGTGAGTCATACCAATTCTCGTGTCATTGAATATCTATAAAAGAGGGAAAAGCATGGCTTTTGTGTTATATTACTGTTCTTTCGATTTAGATAAATGTGCGTGGCATTCATCTTTCATTTGTTAAAGTATGAGAGTACAGAATCGTTCATTTTAAGATGTTTGCATATCACCAGCTACTTTATAATAATTAACTTTGAAGATATTTCATACATCAAATAGTCAGGCCATTATCCAGGTTTTGTGCAAAGAAATTAAGAATATTATTTTATTATTTACCATTTATCATTCTATAACTGTAAATATTTTTTTTATTGCTTAGGTTGTTGGACGAGCTCACAGCCCACCTGGTGTTTAGTAGTTACTGGAGCCCATAGACATCTACGACGTCAATGCGTCACCCCCCTTGAGATATAAGTTCTAAGGTCTCAAGTATAGTTACTACGGCTGCCCCACCCTTCAAACTGAAACGCATTACTGCTTCACGGCAGAAATAGGCAGGGTGGTGGGACATGGTCGAACACCGGTGCATCGCAAGAAAACGAAATCACCGGACGTCTTATCCGTCAGGCCACGTCGACTACATATAACTTAGGTATTTTGAAAAGTCATCGTCCTTAAAATATGTTAACAAAATTCCTTAAATACTGTGATATCCAATGAATACTTCAACCATAGTCATTAGTATCATAAACTTAGAGCCGAATAGTAACTTTATTCAATAAAATTGAGTTGCCAATTCACTGAATAAACGACCAAAGTACAGGGTGAACATTTAAGAATAATCTATACTAATATATAAATCTGCAGTGATTTTTACGGATGTTCCGTTATAACTACTGAACCATGCATTCGATTGACTTGAAACTTGGTATCCATGTAGAACATACATGTACTTAATGGATAGGCTAATATTTATATGAGTGTTGGACTCCCTAATAATAATGACAATAAATAATAATGTTAATTTTAAATGCCCAGCGAAGCGGGCGAGTACGGCTATTTCTGAATAAATTCTGTCATGTATAATGTCTTCAGATCGTTATATTCTAATGAATAATGCTATCCATAGCATCGCAGTCGAACTGTATTACAGTCACACAAACAAATCGATACTTACTCTGTAACAAATTATCGGTCTTGTCAGTCGCCCCTTCTCGCTTGATGTTCTCCCGAAGCTGTTTCGTGATGTTTTTAAATATTTCTCTTGAAAGTGCGAGGCTGTCCTTTTCCTCACTTCTACGTCTACGGACACCATTCGTTCTGTAGTCTTCTGGGAACCGCAATGGCTCTACAAGAGTAAGCATATTTATCACAATGATCCCGCAGTAGTCGAAATTCGACTATAATTAATTGGAATTATAAGTTTGATGATTATTAAGGTTCTATTGTCATAGACTCTTATACTTCTATAGTCACAGATTTCACCAAGACTACACTGTAGACAAATATAGATAAATAAACAATATTAACCTATTCGCAATATGACCACATTAAGCAATAATAACAAGTTTGACAATAAGCAAAGAGTATATAGGTATGTGTGTGTATGTGTGTCAAATACTTGGTAGTGTGTGTAATGTTTTTTTATTGATTTAATATATTAATGCATAATTTTTAAAAAATATTAGCGTTATGCACTCCTTATATACTCGTATATTTTCTATAAGTGTGGAAAATTTCATACTCCTCCGTCCGCACAATTTTCGTAAAAAGGGGTACAAAGTTTTTGCTTCACTTATTAATATATGTAGGTCAAAAGTGACGAAATATAGTTTATTAGTTCGGTTGTTTAACTAATTTATGTATTTTACAGCATACACATAAATATATAGCAAAGCTATACTCATATTTCAGCTGTGCTTTTTTGTATGTGATGGTTGTGAATGTGGTTTCCAATTACCTATGTTTGAACTAACGTTGTTTTATTAATTTTGACACTACACATATTAACACATATATACGTGGCAATTTTTTAAAAATATAAAATCAATAGACCACATTAGGCAAATGAGTAGATGTGGTTTTTTTTGGAAAAAAATATGAAGTGTGTGTTCAGATTAATGCAGTTGATTATATTTGATATCGAGCACAAACACGTACATAGAGAAGTATTTAGTAATTCATTTCACCCGAAATGTTGTCGGATTGCCACACAACAATTATGGTTCAAATCAAATAGGCAAATATAATTTTTCTATGTAAATGCTTTCACAAGTTTAGTGAGTTCGACAATGAATGAATAAAATTGTGTAATAAAAATGTAACTCACAAAATGTAAGTTTTTTTTTATTGCTTAGATGGATGGAGCTCACAGCCCACCTGGTGTTAAGTGGTTACTGGAGCCCATAGACATCTACAAGCTCGAATCTAGATACGAAGATAGATATATACGAATGCACCGGACGTCTTACCCTTTAGGCCACGACGACTACTAAAGCTCGGTGTTGGTTTTTTTAATGCACTAGTTAAGTAATTGTGCTCATGGTAAGTGGTATGTATAACTAATAATATTAATAAAAAAATAAAATTTATCACGGTTTTAGCACGCTTTTATTATTAAGCTCTATTTATGTATGGGATAGAGTTTTTCAATATAATTTTCACCAACTACATGAACATTAATTAGAAAATGTGCACGTATCGAGAGCCGACCGCAATAAAATGATTTTATTATTTTGGCCTAGAATTATAGAATAACCAGCATACGAAGATTATTTCAAATTGATCTTTAATAAAATTATCTTTTCCGTAAATAGCGTTTATCGGAATTTACTCACCTAAAAAATAAAATTTGATTTTACTATGACAGCCTCGTCTTTGAGATAATTATCAAATTATGTAGAATATCAAATATAAAATGAAAAATGTATTTCGGAGACCGTAAATGTATTTCAGATTTTAAGACTGAATAAAACTGACTGACACTGATACTTTGATTAAACTCAACAATTGAACTAATTCGACAGTACGCCCTTTCAAATATAAAAATATTTACAGTCGAGCACAGAAATTCCTCCTTTGTTGGCATCAGTTAAAAATTGACTAATATTTATCTATATTGAATTGCTGTTCGTTAGTCTCGCTAAAACTCGAGAACCGCTGGACCTATTTGGCTAATTTTGGTCTTGAATTATTTGTGGAAGTCCAGAGAAGGTTTAAAAGGTAGATAAATATAAAAATGCTCGGAATTAAATAAAACTAATAATTTTGTTTTTCCTTTGATGTGTCCCCCGTCGGACGGATTCCTTTTGTTTGTTCTAAGTTCATTTTATACAAAAGTTTAGGTCTTTTATTAATCGATTGAGGCACTACGAAGTCTGCCCGGTCAGCTAGTTCTAAAATAAAATAAGTTTTATAATAAATCGTATGTTCAGAATATCATTGATTTCGAAATCGATTACTTAAATCTTTCAAATCTTGCCAACAAACTTCAGTCATTAATTGATAGGGTGTTTTAGGTTTTGATCTTAATTTTCGATTAGATCATTATTAATGTTCGACCTTTGGAACTTAGCGAATCCTCGCTACTGCAAGATTGATGACGCGATTCTTAACAAATCCTGAGATGATCATGTCGTTTGATCAATTTTTAGATAAACATAAATATATCGTAGAAGAAGTAAAAGTATCAATATATCAAATAGTGTTTAATTGTACATGAAATAGTTCTGTTTTGAAACAAAATAAATAAATGCTAGTAACTGCACAAATAGTTACTAATAGAAAGATATAACAATTTCACTTAAATTTGTTTATGTTTTTAGTTACATTTTTACCTGGAATTTCTATAGACCTAGCAGATACATCTAGAACTATAGATTTTACTAGTAGTGTTGTGGGCCCGTATATAATAACCCGTGTAGTGATGCAATCAAACGTTTCAGTGTCCCAGTTCAAATATCATTGCACTACGAGCGTCATTGTCTATGAACTTCCCTAGTTGCTTCCGATAGACATCATACAAGCTGATAAAAGGTTTTGTGTTAAATTGCAATTCGGGTAAATGCAAATGTTTAGCAGCCTGCATTTCCATACGTGTGGGTTTTGTAACTGAGTCGTCAATATTGTAGCTGTCATTGTCCGTAACAATGTTAGTGAATTGTTCAAAGACGTGTCAACATGATAAGCCTGATGACAAATAACAATGTAATCAAACAATTTCTTCTCTTTAATTTACAAAACAATAAAATGAGTCAATTTTAGTGTTAGAAATCAGTTTATTTTAGGCTATAACTTGTCGAAAAAGTAATCCTAATAAATATATCTGAAAAATCGTAACATATCGACGCTTGAAAGACAAACGTGAGTAAGCGACAATGCGTGAACTTTACAGTAGGCTAATTTAAAGTTGAAATACCTGAAAACAACATTTATTTTAACGAATCTAGCTGCAGTAGAATCTAGCTAGTAGCTGTAGGATTGAAATGATTTTAATAGACCTAGAAACATTTTTTTTTTGCGCATCGAATATGGTTATTGCCTATCATTTATGTACAAAACAGTTATTGTCGCTTAGTCATGTTTGCCTTTCAAGCGTCGATATATTAGCAAATTTTTATGTATCTCTACACAGAAATCGTGTGTAGCAACTTTTGTTCGACACAATATTTGGGCCTGTTCATTTTATCCAAAAAAAATATGCATCCACGATTCCATGAATATACTTTTAATGTACAATAAATTTGAACGTATAAATTCAATTAAATTTAATGAATTATTCGAATATAAATTTCAAATGGAAGAATAGCGTTATACCTATAGTATTTTTGTTTTAACTTTAATGAATATCAGATAATTGTTATGTAATATATTACTTTAAAAATATTATGTATATCCCGCTTTCTAAAGCAGCTGTGATACTGGTCAAATACCTTTTTCCTTCGTGTAGTCATACGTGTGAAACGCGATATTTGTTTACGAAATAAAAATACGAACGTTTTTTCTTTTTCTTTAAATAGTCCTGTTACGGTACAACGCTTAAAACCATCATGACCTTACCACCGAACCCGAATGTAGTTTCAGTACTGAAAAGAATCGCCAAGAAACTTGCTAGTTCTTATACAAATACAAATGTTTATCGCAACACAGAAAAAAAAAAACACGAAATGTATTTAATCCGTACATACAATACATATAATAATGATCGATAAATAATATAAAGATAATTACTGGGAAAAGTCAGACACGGTCATTTGACCTGAAACTAGTACTGCCGCTATTATGGGAACTAGAGAATATGACACATAATTATATTATACGGCCAGATAAAGAGTACAGAGTACACAGACTTTTACATTACACAAATGTTTGACTGTTGTGAAAATCGAACTCATGGTTCCGGGCCCAGCATTGAGGGGCATTGACCACTGCACCATTGAGTCCTAAGCCACGTGTAAGTACAAAAGGCACTGGTTGGGCTTAAGCCATAAGCACGTCATTTCGGATCCTCCCGATCCACTAACGATGCTTTTAGGGACCTCAAGCACCGGTCATCGTTCTCGTCGAACCCGTCGCTCGAAGGGCTCGGCAAGTAAATTAACCCACAGACACAGCCCACTGAGTTTCTCGCCGGATTTTCTCAGTGGGTCGCGTTTCCGATCCGGTGGTAGATTCTGCGAAGCACGGCTCTTGCTAGGGTTCGTGTTAGCAACGTCGTCAGGTTTGAGACCCGTGAGCTCACCTACTAGTTCGTTGAATCTAGAATAGCCCCTCGAGGCTACTAGAATATATAGAAAAAAAGGCCATAATTAACTACCAAAATAAATGAAAAGAAAAGAAAAACACTTTATGTAGCTATTAGTTATAGTATTAATAGCACTCGTTAAGACAAATCACATGTGCTCAAATCGAATGAGTTTTATAGTCATTCTAGCTCGGTTAATATCTATGCACCGACCGAGTATGTTTTGACATTAAACCTATGACATTACATCATATTAGAAGCTTTTATTTTTAATGTACAGGCGAGTAAAGGAGCTCACAGCCGATCTTGTATTAAATGGTTACCTTAGCCCATAGATGTAAATTCCACCACCCGTTTCGAGATTTTGAGCTATTTGTATCAGGCGTATAGTAAATGTAGATATTGTGTTTTTTACTGGTTTGGTGTGCATTAAATGAGGTAAATTATTTTATTAGGTAAGGTATTTTATTAGAAAAATTGGTACACATCTGTCGGATTCGGATGCCGTGATAGGCATTTCCCGCCATATTTTGAAGTCGTCGCGGCCTAACGGATAAGACGTCCGGTGCATTCGTGTTGAGCGATGCACCGGTGTTCGAATCTCAGGCGGGTACCAATTTTTCTAATGAAAGACGTACTCAACAAATGTTTACGATTGATTTCCACGGTGAAGGAATAACATCGTGTAATAAAAATGAAACCCGCAAAATTATAATTTGCGTAATTACTGGTGGTAGGACCTCTTGTGAGGCTGCGCGGGTGGGTATCGCCACCCTGCCTATTTCTGCCGCGAAGCAGTAATGCGTTTCGGTTTGAAAGGTGGGGCAGCCGTTGTAGATGTCTATGGGCTCCAGTAATCACTTAACACCAGGTGGGCTGTGAGCTCATCCAACCATCTAAGCAATAAAAAAAAAAGCTCTGGCAATCATATAACATCAGCCGCGCCGAGGACTATTCGTTCGTCGAGTGTAACATAATGAATATGGAAGTACCTCGTGAACGACCCCCTGCGATGCGGCTACTTATTTTAATTAGCTTGAATTGCGTGCTTTAAAGGATGTTAGAAATATATATATATAAAAATGAATTGCTTTTCATTAGTCTCGCTAAAACTCGAAAACCGCTGGACCGATTTGGCTAATTTTGGAAGGATAAAAACGTCTTGGTATTGAAACGATACCCCACATTTTATGTTCTGTTAATCGATAAATTAATTACCAGATGCAGTGTGCAGACAACATAATGCTAGAATCACGAAGTAGAGTCCGTCCCACTGCATATTAGAGACATCACAGGCGATGCATCACCCTCGCGTCTCACCTGGAACAAAGGAGAGAAATGAGACCGATAAACAGAACTTAATTATATCAAAGTTCTGGGCTGATTGTTAAGGTAAACATTATCCGTCGAATAAATTATAACACGATTAATTATGAAAGCTTATTATATGTATATATATATATATATTATAAGTAATATTATGTTATCCTGCGGTTACATGGATACATACATTATACTGGTGGTAGGACCTCTTGTGAGCCCGCACGGGTAGGTATCACCATCCTGCATATTTCTGCCGTGAAGTGGTAACGCGTTTCGGTTTGAAGGGTGGGGCAGCCGTTGTAATAATACTGAGACCTTAGAACTCATATCTCAAAGTGGGTGGTGGAATTTACATTGTAGATGTCTATGGGCTCCGGTAACCACTTAACACCAGGTGAGCTGTGAGCTCGTCCACAAATCTATGCAATAAAAAAAAAGCATCCGGGAGTCGATATCATTTTTCGAATATTCCTCCTCTATCAGATTTTTTTTTTTAAATTCCACTGGCATCAACAGTTTTTGAGCTAATTCCAAAAATATCTTTTTTAGAATCCTTAATGATTTAAGTCTTTTGAAATTATTAAATGCGGGTTTGAAATTTTAGTACATTTTGTAGACCTCATAACGAGTCAAACACGCTATTGTACGTATGTTAATTTGCAGCATTAAGAATTAACACGTTTTTGTTCTTCTTGGCTAGAATATAAATTGCTATAATGGTTTTTCTTTTTCCAAGATTTATCTGGCTATTAAAAAGCAACTCTAAGCATATTACAGGAGAATGACTATTTTTGTGTTGGAATTTCCAAAAAAGTTGTATCTATAGTCTGTTAAGTTTCAACAGGAATAAGCACATGATTCACAGTAAATACATATTAATGAAATTCTATCAAGCAACAAGGGTATGCTTAGAATCATTCCCAATTTAACTATATAAATTCGTTGACAGCGGTATCGTATTTAACGACTTACAATAGTGAATGTGCGATAGAATTTGAGAAACTGTGACCTTTTGTCTTGAACTGAGTGGTATTGACGCTTTAGAATCTACGGGTAGTAATAACTTTGAACCAAACAGGATCAGTGTGCTTAGTGCGAGTGTTTTAACGTTCTCGATAGCGTAAAAGTTAACCCATTTTTGTATGAACTTGGAACAGCGCCCCTAGCGACAAACGTAGGCAACTTTTTTTTTTTTTTTTTTTCCTACCTAAGCTGATAGCCCTAGGGGCTATGTCAGCGTAACCTTAACTTTAGTAGGTGAGGTCACGGGGCTAAAACCTGACGACGTTGCTAACACGAACCCTAGCAAGAGCCGTGCTTCGCAGAATCTACCACCGGATCGGAAACGCGACCCACCGAGAAGATCCGGCGAGAAACTCAGTGAGCTGTGTCTGAGGGTTAATTTACTCGTCGAGCCCTTCGTCGCAAGCGACGGGTTCGACGAGAACGGTGACCGGTGCTTGAAGTACCTAAAAGCACCGTTAGTGGATCGGGAGGATCCGAGATGACGTGTTTTGGGCGACGTCGACTGCTTTCCATTATGTCCGCAGGATCGGGAATGAACGTAGGCAAACGATTCCATTCCATACAAATATGAGCTAACTTTTACGCTATCGAGAACGTTAAAAAACTCGCACTAAGCACAAACAACGCGTCTCCCCTTCTCGACAACGATAAAAAAAATATGAACGATTATTACATTGCTATCGATCATACAGTGGTTAGGAACGTAACTATTTAACTAGCAGACTTGCCATGTTAGAGTATGTATTTTGGTTCAAAATATTTGGCTGTTGGGGTAGACCCCTAGAGGTAATTTTTTTCATTGTCCCGGCGATAAGATTCTGACATATCGATTATGTACATCTTAATTCTGAATAAATATCCATATACGTGTTTCACGAAGTCCACTATTATTGGTTGCAGTTGGGCATATTGTGAATAATAACACTATTTTCCCTTTTTCTGTCGCAAAACAGCAGAGATATTGAGCTGATGTCTCAAAGCAAGAGACAGTACTCATATTATAATGACTATTGGTAAAGGTAGTACTAGATAATTCGTGAGCTTATCTGCCGATCTCTATATAAAAAAAATCTAAAAATTTTGCGGCCCCGAGAGATATTTTATTGTTATTAGTTTAAAGAATTAGTTTGAATAAGTTTGAAGTCGTCGTGGCCTAAAGGATAAGACGTCCTGTGCATTCGTATCTAGCGATGCAACGGTGTTCGAATCCCGCAGGCAATTGGTACCCATTTTTCTAATGAAATATGTATATAACAAAAGTTCACGATTGACTTAAACGATGAAAGAATAAAAATCAAACCCGTAAAATTATAATTTGCGTAATTACTGGTGGTGGGACCTCTTGTGAGTCCGCACGGGTAGGTACCAGTAGTAATGCGTTTCGGTTTGAAGGGTGGGGTAGCCCTTGTAACTATACTGAGACCTTAGAACTGATATCTTAAGGTAGGTGGTGCATTTATGTTGTAGATGTCTATGGGATCCAGTGACCACTTAACACCAGTTGGGCTGTGAGCTAGTCCACCCATCTAAGCAATAAAAAAACCTTCATCTTATTCAGTGTATAAAGTAAAACACACTTTCATCTTAAAATCTCATTCGGAATCGGCTCATTAATTCAACTTATTACCCTCAGTTTTGGCCGTCAGCATTTTTAGGTATTCATATAAAATATTCAGCGTTCGTAAATCATGACGACCCATTTTAATTTTGTGTCACAAATGCAGACGACGTTTCTTTCCGCATTTCAAAACAGTTGTGTAAAAAAAAATGGGCAGGCCATCTCATAAGTTTAACATATAAACGGGAAGTTTTATTAAATTCTTTTTTAAGTTTTTCTTTCTTTCTTCTTAATTTTTTTTATGTCAGAAGTGGTAGGTCGCTTTGTGAGTCTGCCCTAGTTGGAACAGTCGCTCGGTTTACTTTTGTCGCCAAGCAACTGTTCCAATGTTAATATTTCATATTACATACATTACATAAATGTAAAATATTTGCTCACGCAAGTACAAGTATTTTATTTCTAGTGAGTTAGTAACAAATTCCTATACCCTGGTCCTACATCACTGGTGGTAGGACCTCTTGCGAGTCCGCGCGGTTAGGTACCACCACCCTGCCTATTTCTGCCGTGAAGCAGTAATGGGTTTCGGTTTGAAGAGTAGGGCAGCCGTTGTAACTACACTTGAGACCTTAGAACTGATATTTCAAGGTGGGTGGGGCATTTACGTCATAGATGTCTATAGGCTCCAATAACCACGTAACACCAAGTGGGCTGAGAGCTCATCCACCCATCTAAGCAATAAAAAAAAACCCTAGTAGTATAGTAGTTATTTTACTTTGTATTTAATTGCTCTCTAGATAGGCAAGCGAGCTCACGATCCACTTGGCTTTAAGCTGTTAAGAGGCTATAGACATAAAAAAGTGAATGCGGCTACCTACGAAAAAGTCCCGACCGTATTGAATAGCGGCAATACCGTTCTATAAATGACTGCTTCACTGCAGAAATAGTCGGGATGGTGGATTTTACTTGTCGAAGCCACCGATTTGTGCAGGCTAGCTATACTATCTACCACATTGTCATCACAAAACCGAAGGTAATTTTCTAGAAAATATTATTTTTCTATTGAAACTAAACCTGATCAAACGATGCGTCTACACAATTTAACTCGATCAACAACTTTGAAGAAGAACAACATAATCAAGTAAGATTATGTAACACGCTCCGTCAGTAACTTAATCCAAACATAATTAATCAATTACGTTGAACCAACTCAGTTGTATCGCAGTATATTATCACCTTGTTTTCACGCGCCTGATAAATTTATCACTCAAAAGATTGTTATCAATGGAGTTACCAAAGTTACATTAACCAGCCCGTAAGAGTGCGTAATTGGATAGGGCATGATCGAAAAAGATTCGTTCTAAGTTAGATATATTATATGAAGCAGTGAGAAAAATAGGTCAATGTCGCGCAATTTTTTATTTCGTTGTTGGGTCGAATATCGTGTATGTCAAAAATTGGTATATTGACTTGAGGATTATTGTTTTTTAATCGACTTCAAAAAAGAAGGTTCTCGAAGCAACTGTTTTTTTGTATTTTTCATTTTTCCCATCGTAACTACGGTATAAGCAATTACCAAATATATGTCCACTACTTTTTTTTTTATTGGTCTTTTTTATTGCTTAGATGGGTGGACGAGCTCACAGCCCACCTGGTGCTAAGTGGTTACTGGAGCCCATAGACATCTACAACGTAAATGCGCCACCCACCTTGAGATATCAGTTCTTAGGTCTCAAGTATAGTTACAACGGCTCCTACCCTTCAAACCGAAACGCATTACTGCTTCACGGTAGAAATAGGCCGGGTGGTGGTACCTACCCGCACGGACGCACAAGAAGTCCTACCACCAGTAATATGTATTATGTAGAAGGATTATCAGGGTGGCGACGACAACTGAGACACTTTACACGAAATAATATATTCTCTTTAATACGCGTTAGGACGGGTAGAATACGAATGAACAGAAATATGCTAACCGCCGATATTTATACAATCATCTTGACCTATTTTAATACAAACTTAATAGGTATTATTAAACATTGTTTAACATAATTATTCTGTTGATTATTATTTACGTATAATAATTATTTAATAATATCGAATTATATAACATAAATAACATTGAAGGTT
Source organism: Bombyx mandarina (assembly GCF_030267445.1). NCBI lineage: Eukaryota > Metazoa > Arthropoda > Insecta > Lepidoptera > Bombycidae > Bombyx > Bombyx mandarina. The sequence goes on along the minus strand of NC_143227.1, from coordinate 7,859,709 downwards.
TATTACGCCGGAAGTTGTCAAACGGAAGGCGCCAATAAAACGTTATAAGTATAAAGAAATATGAATCAACTACGAGTATTTACTTGATTATAAAATTAGTAATTAAATTATAAAACAATAATAACATATTGCCTAATCATTAGGATGTACCTGAACTAGTTCGTAAATAATGGCTCACGTGTAATCTGTGGCCGGAAGTGTTACTCGATAGCGATGATTTTAGTGATTTGAATGTTGCGCTATAACCGGTGATACAGTGTTTGCTGAAATCCCACATACAGGTACTGCCGTTCTAATTATTTTTGTTGCGAAGCCTTATTTGTTTCAAGTAAAAAGACCGAAAAAGTTGATTTGTCACAAATCAGGGCAAACAGTGTATGTTTTCTATTTACACAGTTACAAAAAAGGGATCATAAAATTTCCCTCGATGTTAACATGAAAATTCACGAAGGTTTTATTTACCATTTTGATACGGACCCGAAAAGTAATCAACCTATCGAAACGAAACAAATTGGAGGCCCTGAACTTGGATAACCATTGGACGTGAGCCTACACAGAGTCATCGAGTTACCCAAGTGTTTCCGAGACAATTTTTACAACTTATTTCGGATTCTCTTTCCGTCAGTTGAAACACGAAAAGTGTATTATGTGAATTTGTTTGGGTTTTTTGTTTTATGTTTATTTCTCTTAAAAGAAGATAGCGTTGAAGGGCCATTGGTGTAGGACTTGTTTTTTCTATTTTCGAATTCAGGTAAAACGTGTTTTTATTTTATTAAAAACTTTACAGCTCTTGTTTTTTATTAATTTTTTTTTTTTTTTTTTATTGCTTAGATGGATGGACGAGCTCACAGCCCACCTGGTGTTAAGTGGTTACTGGAGCCCATAGACATCTACAACGTAAATGCGCCACCCATCTCGAGATATAAGTTCTAAGGTCTCAGTATAGTTACAACGGCTGCCCCACCCTTCAAACCGAAACGCATTACTGCTTCACGGCAGAAATAGGCAGGGCGGTGGTACCTACCCGCGCGGACTCACAACAGGTCCTACCACCAGTAATTACGCAAATTATAATTTTGCGGGTTTCACTTTTATTACACGATGTTATTCCTTCACCGTGGAAGTCAATCGTGAACATTTGTTGAGTACGTATTTCATTAGAAAAATTGGTACCTGCCAGCGAGATTCGAACACCGGTGCATCGCTACATACGAATGCACCGGACGTCTTATCCTTTAGGCCACGACGACTTCATATAATAGTAGAAGAAATAAAAATAATAGACTCTTTTTACATATTCACAAACTGTGGATTCACGCAGTGTTAATCAAGCATGTGAATATTACTCTCGGTAGAGCTGGAAGAGAGTAGTCTCAATTGAATTCAAAATTAGTATTTTCTTTTTCTAGAAAATAATCAGGAATGCGCCAGCACATCAAACAAGGGATCATGATAGTAGTTCACCACATTATACAATATAATAAATCAGTACTTAAACTGAACACTGTTTTCATTCGTTCATATAACAGTAATTTTTAGTGTGTCCCGAATGAAAAAAATATCTAAAAAGTTTTGAAAACGGAAAATACTTACTACAGATTTGCACAAGACAATTTTGTTTATCTCCACTTAATTATGAAATTAGGGATCGTTAGGATATTAATCATATTTCTGCGACTTTCTGTCTTTGATGAATGCTAAAAATTATATGAAAATGTTTCAATAATTTGATTAAGTACATTGGCATAATATGCGTATCGACACATCATAGTGCACATGGCCTCTGCACGACCTGCTCTCTACGTTCTGCACGAGTGTGTTAAATTCATTTACCTACTTTCAAAACAGCAGCATGGCCGTCTATTACAAATTAAAAACAAACACAATGGCTTGGCAATACGCCGGCTAGAAAAATTGTAGCGTTAAAAAAATAAGACAACTTTAGTGGTGTGGAATTAAAAAATAGTTGATTTAATATTTTTTTACTTACTATTGCTGGCAGTTGGCCTAAACCATTAAAAGTGATAGCGACATAATCTTAATTACAGAAATAAATAGCTCACGAGCTGGTGAGTTCTGTGAACGAATTTAAGTCCGCATTTTACTATCGAAGAAAGAGTCGAAAGAATAAACTAAGAAAAAAAAATCTAACAAAATAAGTCTGCCTAGGCCTTTTACTATTTTAATACTTAACTATTGTACACGGACAATTAGTATGATCTAACGGCCTAGGCTGAGCATGGATTTGATAGATAGGGTCCGTAGTACCCAGATTAGACGCCAAAACAAAAGTTACAGATTTTGGTAAGAGAGTACGGAATCTGAAATGGAGTGTGGCCTTGATAACAGATGGAGCAAGACAATGACGAAACGGTGGCCAAGACTAAGTAGATGTGCCGGAAGAACTACATATGACACGGTAGACCCATGACATAATCAGGATAGCTGGACGAACGTAGATGAAAATGGCGTTCGATCAAGCATTTTGGCACAAAAAGGGGGAGGTTTAAAAAAAGGGGAGATTTCATGCCTCATGGTTTGTGACCACATTCAAGTTCTGATATCGGTAGGTTCCGGTAGCCACATAACAAGAGCTAAGTCGTAAGTTAGTCGACTAATTTAGAACACCGGTTTCCTCTTGTAATAAATGGAAGGAATGGAAGGAAGAAATGATGTCCGGTTTATTTCAGTCATCTTACTAAAAAGAAGAAAACGCAGACCTGGAATACACATATACTTATTCTGGAGAGCAATAAAGTCTATTAGATAAATGCGGTAGTGCTTTATACCCTCTAAAAGCAAAGTGAAGCGTGTCTGTTAAGGACGATAGGGTAAGTACAGATGCGGCTTTTATTGTTTTTTTACATGAATACAGTTGAAATATAAACCTACTATGGTTCATAGTTTTGGATCAATGCATAGAATAAAAACAAATCTTTATGAACACGGCTTAAGACATACGAAAAGAAATTGAACACCAAAATATATCGGTTTTTCGATCACAAAGTAAGAGATGTTGCAAAAAATGGTATCGAAAGTGTCGTTGAGAGTCCTTCGTAGTATGGGTGCGGTTTGATAGGGCAGATCTTTGGACCTTTTTGGTGTCAAGACTAATTGTTTGGTGAACTAATAAAAGATAATATTATATATGAATGAGTGAGCGGTGACGTCAAAGACTAATGGCGTCAGCGACCGGTGCCATATTGTTATTACAAACGATGACGTCAGCGACACTGACGTCATCTGTTAGTTGTTGCCATCGCCTTCCATAGCGAGAGTAAGTAAAACTCACTTTTCCAATGAATTCCATTTATTGAATTTCAAGCGTACAATAATAACATTAGGGAGCTCCGCCTCGTTCGGCTGCTCGAGACAGAATGTGCTGTACGTCGTTGGGTCTTCATGTCCCCTTACGGGGCCATGGATCGGGCCTCGGGGAAATCTCCTCTGCCCGGGCTTGGACTCCTTGCCTAATGAGGCAGGGGTGATGTTTTTGCTGGAAGGCGATGAAATGAATGAGGCGATGACATTGTGGTCTGATAATGGTGGATGGTAAATGATAGATAGATGATGTATATGTAAGTGTTGTGCAGCAATAGTCACTCGTATTTATAGTCAAAGTGGCGGTTTCTTAGTCGTGAATTCTTATGAATACCGTCTTAAGCAATTGTTTACATGGGTTGGACTTCCGATAGTCAACCAACTATGTCAATATTAAGGAGACAGTTAACTTTAACTAATCTTAGTTAACTAAATAGTATGTACAGGGTGTCCCAGAAAGAATGAATAATCCTGAAACACCTCATAGTAGAGCTATTGGGGATATATATATATATATCGACGCAACGTCTATCTAACTATCTATATTACATTATAATATATAATATTCAAATATGAATATCATTTTATATAATATTATAATATGCATATATTAAATTAATTGATTATTAGCAATGCATTACATTAGATTTTAGAGGGAATAGGCGATAAAATCCAACGGGCCTGAATACTTTTTCGCAACACTTTAGTGAATGGCAAAAAGATAAATGCGTTAGAGAAAGGTTGATGGACATAAAAAAAAAATGGTGGAACTTAATGTAATAATTCAGTTCCAACCTACTCACGCACGTTACGTTATATATATAGTACGTAATATTCCGAGGACTTGAATAATCTACCGAAGATGATAGTTAAACTAATACAAAAAAGGATTTATAAGCTTATGAAATCTGGGCCTATACAACGTTTTTTAATGTTGTCTTTGATGTAGGCATCTCACACGTTTCAATTAAGTTTTCCGATTATTGTTATTTTAAGGCTTAGTACATTTCTATGGCTATAATTTCGCCCGAACGTACACGACACTTCGATATCGTCGCTCCGCTAACCCCGACTCACTACCCGCTAAATATCGCGCATCGCCCGGATATGCTCGACATAGCGTTATTAAAAAACGTAACTCTGCGCTTACACTCGATCGAAGTAGTTTCAGAGTTAGATTCAGACCACCGTCCCGTCGTTATGAAGCTCGGTCGCGCTCCCGATTCCGTTCCCGTCACGAGGACTGTGGTGGATTGGCACACGCTGGGCGTCAGCCTGGCTGAATCTGATCCACCATCGCTCCCGTTTAGCCCGGACTCTACCCCGTCTCCTCAGGATACCGCTGAAGCCATAGACATCTTAACGTCACACATCACCTCGACATTAGATAGGTCATCGAAACAAGTTGTAGCGGAGGACTTCCTTCACCGCTTCAAATTGTCCTACGATATTAGAGAGCTCCTAAGAGCTAAGAACGCCTCAATACGCGCCTACGACAGGTATCCTACCGCGGAAAATCGTATTCGAATGCGTGCCCTACAACGCGACGTAAAGTCTCGCATCGCCGAAGTCCGAGATACCAGATGGTCTGATTTCTTAGAAGGACTCGCGCCCTCCCAAAGGTCTTACTACCGCTTAGCTCGTACTCTCAAATCGGATACGGTAGTAACTATGCCCCCCCTCGTAGGCCCCTCAGGCCGACTCGCGGCGTTCGATGATGACGAAAAAGCAGAGCTGCTGGCCGATACATTGCAAACCCAGTGCACGCCCAGCACTCAATCCGTGGACCCTGTTCATGTAGAATTAGTAGACAGTGAGGTAGAACGCAGAGCCTCCTTGCCACCCTCGGATGCGTTACCACCCGTCTCCCCGATGGAAGTTAAAGACTTGATCAAAGAGCTACGTCCTCGCAAGGCTCCCGGTTCCGACGGTATATCCAACCGCGTTATTAAACTTCTACCCGTCCAACTCATCGTGATGTTGGCATCTATTTTCAATGCCGCTATGGCGAACTGTATCTTTCCCGCGGTGTGGAAAGAAGCGGACGTTATCGGCATACATAAACCCGGTAAACCAAAAAATCATCCGACGAGCTACCGCCCGATCAGCCTCCTCATGTCTCTAGGTAAACTGTATGAGCGTCTGCTCTACAAACGCCTCAGAGACTTCGTCCATCCAAGGGCATTCTCATCGATGAACAATTCGGGTTCCGTACAAATCACTCATGCGTTCAACAGGTGCACCGCCTCACGGAGCACATTCTTGTGGGGCTTAATCGATCAAAACCGTTATACACGGGAGCTCTCTTTTTCGACGTCGCAAAAGCGTTCGACAAAGTCTGGCACAACGGTTTGATTTTCAAACTATTCAACATGGGTGTGCCGGATAGTCTCGTGCTCATCATACGGAACTTCTTGTCGAACCGCTCTTTTCGATATCGAGTCGAGGGAACCCGCTCCTCCCCACGACCTCTCACAGCTGGAGTCCCGCAAGGCTCTGTCCTCTCACCCCTCCTATTTAGCTTATTCGTTAACGATATTCCCCGGTCGCCGCCGACCCATTTAGCTTTATTCGCCGACGACACGACTGTTTACTATTCCAGTAGAAACAAGTCCCTAATCGCGAAGAAGCTTCAGAGCGCAGCCCTAGCCCTAGGACAGTGGTTCCGAAAATGGCGCATAGACATCAACCCAGCGAAAAGTACTGCGGTGCTATTTCAGAGGGGAAGCTCCACACGGATTTCCTCCCGTATTAGGAGGAGGAATCTCATACCCCCGATTACTCTCTTTAGTCAATCCATACCCTGGGCCAGGAAGGTCAAGTACCTGGGCGTTACCCTGGATGCATCGATGACATTCCGCCCGCATATAAAATCAGTCCGTGACCGTGCCGCGTTTATTCTCGGTAGACTCTACCCCATGATCTGTAAGCGGAGTAAAATGTCCCTTCGGAACAAGGTGACACTTTACAAAACTTGCATAAGGCCCGTCATGACTTACGCGAGTGTGGTGTTCGCTCACGCGGCCCGCACACACATAGACACCCTTCAATCTCTACAATCCCGCTTTTGCAGGTTAGCCGTCGGAGCTCCGTGGTTCGTGAGGAACGTTGACCTACACGACGACCTGGGCCTCGAATCTATACAGAAATACATGAAGTCAGCGTCGGAACGGTACTTCGATAAGGCTATGCGTCATGATAATCGCCTTATCGTAGTCGCCGCTGACTACTCCCCGAATCCTGATCATGCAGGAGCCAGTCACCGTCGACGCCCTAGACACGTCCTTACGGATCGCTCAGATCCAATAACCTTTGCACTAGACGCCTTCAGCTCTAGGAGCAGGCTTAGGGACCTCGGTAACCGTACTCGTCGAACTCGACAAAGAGTTCGCCGTGCAACCTAACCCATGAATCAGCTCGCTGAGTTTCTCGCCGGATCTTCTCAGCGGGTCGCGATTCCGATCCGGTAGTAGATTCATTCGCGAAGCAGCTACTCTTGAGTTGTTAGGTCTCCTTCGGAGGCGCTCGGGTAGCTGTTAGCAAATCCCACCCCTCCTGGCTGAGCCTTTGCTCGCCCACCTGTCCTGGTGAAACTGGAAAGGCCTCCGGGCCACCACTAATCCTTCAATCATAAAAAAAAAAAAAAAAAATTCAATTAACTGATAACCACATCTGATAATGAACTCTAATACTCAACGTAGTAAGAACCAATTAAATTGTTTCTTGCCAATGTTATTTTAGGACTACGAGAGAACTAAAACGAATTATACGGTTGTTCAATTTTATCATTTGTCTTTACTCTTTGTATTTACAAATGATTATCCTTACTTCGTTAGAATAAAGTAATTTCATCTTTTTTGTTTATAGATAATATTATTATGTATGTGACGATATTGCTAAGAAATACATGGTAATACCAAAAATATATCGGTTTTGAAAATATACACCCATTTAAGGAACTAACTTAAATATTTTTGAAGTATTCGCTATGTATTTAACAAATATTTCAAATCGGAATCATAGCTTTAAAAATCCTTTCCTTTCAATCTTCTATAAATGTCACCTGTCCATTTAATAAATAATTTCTAATTTTTCTACGACCTAAGTACAATGTTTCCTAAAGCACTTTCGGATTTTTACATATCGCCTTGATAAATAAGATTTAAATTGTTCAAGTCATGACTACCCTCATGCTTTGAGTTGATTAGAAAAAAATATTAGAAAATTATTAGAAAATAGAAATAAGAAATTAGAAATTATTAGAAAATAGCTGACCCGGTAGACTTTGTAGTGCCTCAATCGATAAATAAAAGACCTAAACTTTTGTATAAAATAAACTTAAAACAAACAAAAGGAATATTTTATATTTATATTTATCTACCTTTTAAATCTTCTCTGGACTTCCACAAATAATTCAAGATCAAAATTAGCCAAATCGGTCCAGCCGAGTTCTCGAGATTTAGCGAGACTAACGAACAGTAATTCATTTTTATATAATATATAGATTATTATTAGAAAAAAGTTATTAGAATTGTATTTTGAGGTTAACAAGTGTGGTTATTCTATTTTTGTAACAAGAGCGGCGAGGTATCACACAATACCGCCAAATATTTTGTGTATTCTGTTATTTAAAAATTATACGGATGAAATAAAGTGAAGTTTATTTATGTGAGACTGTAATGATTTGGAGTGAAATTAAATGAAACGAGATGTGGTGAGATGAAATAACGTCTCAGTGAAATGGTGGTTATTTACTGAGACCTTAGTGGACTTTTTCGAAGAATTCGAGAAGCCACGTCAAGAGACTTTGTTTAATTTTCCCACAGATGCTAAGCAGTTAATAAGCCACCGCTATTACACGTTTAAGCCTGATAAAAAACCTAAGTTAACTAAATAAAAAATTCATATAACTTCATTTATCGCGTTTACGCAAAAGAGTCCTTTGAGGTAATCAAGTTATACTATAAGATCAAAAAGAAAGCTAATGCTAACGTCATTTGAGGATAATCAAGGTCAAATATGTTTGATGAAAACAAATGGTAATTAAATATCGTTTCTCATTGAAATTGCTAGAAAGTATTCCTAGAAATAATTTTTCAATAAAATAAAATAAAGGCCACTGATCTATTTCAATAAAAAATTAAGGTGTTTTTTGCCTATTTGTCTCTCAATATGTACTCACACCAGTAATGCGATTATATTAAAACTAAGTCCATTTCTTTGTGGCGCTTTAAGATTCCATTGCGTAACGTTTCATAAAATAGATTTATTTTATAAATTTAATAATAGTCACGACAAAACGCGGCTGGGGTTTAATAGTGTAATAATATATTAAAAGATCATATTTTTTTAATTTCAAAATCAGTTCTTTAAAGTCTGATCACAAGAGCCGGAGAGACGACTTTTAGCATGTGGAATTCGTTAACTTATTAAAAATATACAAAGTAGTGCTCGTTAATAAAAAATGTACCGCATAATAACCGTAGTGCTTACCAACAAAAACTGCCGAAGTTTTGTGCTATTTACTCTACATACATATTTGACGGAAAAATTGAAAACAGTTTTTTGCATGAGATTGTTTGTCAAAGTTTGTTCGCGGTGGTAATATAAATTGTGAATTTCTACATCCAATTTGATTAATAGCATATATATAAAAGTTTATGATGTAGGTCTGTATGTAAGATTAGGGCTGCCTGGTGTTAGTGGTTACTGACTGCTTTTTTGACTTGAACGCAGCGATGATAATTACCAATGATTGGTAATAGAAATGGGCAGCTAATTTCTGAGCAAGCTATGGTTTACGTCAGTATTTTATTAGAATCTTAATTAGAAATATTTTTAGGGTTTAATTTCGCGTCTTTTAATGTCATTATATTAATTCCAATGTTTCAAATACTTTACATCTTCCGTAGTCACGAAAGACGACGACAGTGCCCTTAGTTGGTGTAAAATTGGTCTTGACTATGTATATAGTACATGGATGGCTTGCGAAAACCGAAAAAAATATCATTTTAATTTTTACCCATCAAATCTTCGCTAATGACCTACGGAATGAAAGAAATACACCATGTCATAAAAATTATGCCCGAAAAACTTATTTACCTCCGTAATGTGGCTCACGTATAGATAAGCATTAATATCTTACCTATTATACCATGAATATTACGACTTGAATGTAAGAGAGCTATTATTTAATAAAATTCATACAGTTTTCCTATTCAGACAGCAAGACGAGTTTATACATCACCTGAATTATTTATCGGAGCCGAATTAGATTATGACGTCATAAGGTGAATACCATCAATATCCTTGAGAAATGAATGAATTCAAAGTACCTGACCCAGCTTATAACTATCATAATAAACATTACAAAAAAAAAAAAAAACGTGTCTAAAATGTTACTAATTAAGTCGACTACACAAGCGCACGTAACGCTCTAGGGAAAGCTTACGTCACTTATACGTGACTTGATACCTTTGCTCCCGTATTGTTTTGGCAAATAAGGCATCTCTTAAATACACGGTAAACAGAACCAGAACGAAATGTATAGAACAAAGGATAAACAGGACTAGTTGTGGCATATTGTCTGCGTAGAATTAAGCTGCGTTAATGAAGTTTGTTTCAGTAATCTTTTAATGAGATATTTGATATCACCGTAGTCTGTCTCCTAAACACTTTTCCTTTATGTAAATAATTTGGAGTGATTTTAGCATTATTATGTTTCACGCTTTTATATATCACATATTAAAGTATGTAATAGTAGTACCTTGTTTCACCGAAATCTATTGTTTTTAACTAATAGCACAGATTTATGAACGCAACGAATTCTATTAAATGTTAAACTTGATTTCCCTTCTGATTTTAGGATTATAGCAACATAATTCAATGTATTTGTATTTGTATATATATATATATATTCTTCTTTTCTAAAAATAGAAATATAGTAGTGGATTTATGGTCGCGTAAAAAGACCATTTCAAGTTTGAATTACGATGTCAGATTCCTAAGCAAAATCGAGAATCATAATTTTATTGATCTCTTGAATATTTTCGTGTGTTGTAAAAGTGTGTGTGCTGTAAAATTTTTATAGATATGTGCTTCTAGTTTATACACACGTCCATAATGAATAGCATATTAAAGTACTATGAATCTATTTATGAAAACTATACATACATACATATATACGTACATACCTACATATGTATACTACCACAGTCATCCGTACCACGTAATTTGTATACTATTGAAAACATCAGAAATGATATAATGATAATAAAAAACGCGATATTAAATCGTAAAAAGAGTTTTAATTAAGTATGCCACTGGCGAAAACCGAAGAAAATAGCAGTATCTCTTTATTCAAAATTCTAAATAAGCTTAACAACACAAGATAAATATGAAATTCTAATACTGGAGTGTTTTTTTTTTATTGCTTAGATGTGTGGACGAGCTCACAGCCCATCTGGTGTTAAGTGGTTACTGGAGCCCATAGACATCTACAACGTAAATGCGCCGCACACCTTGAGATATAAGTTCTAAGGTCTCAGTATAGTTACAACGGCTGCCCCACCCTTCAAACCGAAACGCATTACTGCTTCACGGCAGAAATAGGCGGGGCGGTGGTACCTACCCGTGCGGACTCAAAAGACGTCCTACCACCAGTAATTACGCAAATTATAATTTTGCGGGTAAGATTTAAAATTGAACTACCAGAAAAAGTAGGCAATATTAGAGATTGAAGGTGCTTTTAGGTACCACAAGTACCGGTCACCCTTCTCGTCGAACCCATCGATTGCGACGAAGGTTTCAGGGATTAAATTAACCCTCAGACACAGCCCACTGAGTTTCTCGCCGGATCTTCTCAGTGGGTCGCGTTTCCGATCCGGCGATAGATTCTGCGAAGCACTGCTCTCCTTAGGGGTAGGGTTAGCAAACTCGTTAGAACCCCGTGAACTTACCTACTCGCTAGGCTACCAGCCTAGGTAGAAAAAAAGAGATTGAATAGTCATATTTTTAAAATAACGTAATTTTTTGAACTACACTTTTCATCAATTCGCTTCCAACTAAAACCATAAAACTGTTGACAGTTTTAATTGGATTTTTTTTTTGGTTTAATTGGTAACTAAATAATTTGATCCTTAAACATGAACTGAAAATAAAGATTTCAACAAAGTAATTGCCCTGCAAAAGTAAATCTGTGGTCGTCGTGGCCTGAAGGATAAGACGTCCGGTGCATTCGTGTTTAGCGATGCACCGGTGTTCGAATCCCGCAGGCGGGTACCAACTTTTCTAATGCAATACGTACTCCACAAATGTTCACAATTGACTTCCACGGTGAAGGAATAACATCGTGTAATGAAGATCAAACTCGCAAAATTATAATTTGCTTAATTACTGGTGGGCGGGTAGGTACCACCAGTTTCAGTACTAAGACGTTTTTTTTTTCCTTACCTATTCTCTGGCATCCTAAAGAGCTATTCCTGCCGTGAAGCAGTAATGCGTTTCGGTTTGAAGGGTGGGGCAGCCGTTGTAACTATACTGAGACCTTAGAACTTATATCTCAAGGTGGGTGGCGCATTTAAGTTGTAGATGTCTATGGGCTCCAGTAACCACTTAACACCAGGTGAGCTGTGAGCTTGTCCACCCATCTAAGCAATAAAAAATAAAATTGCGTTTTCAAAAACAACTTAATCGATTTAAATAAAAGAAACTACATTATAGTTAACCCAAATTTAAAATAGAAGTTTTCAGTTAGATGATCCGAAATGAAGAAGGAATACCCCTGAAATGCTTTTTAGAATCAAATTCACGAAAACAGCGAACGATATTAAACGTCCATAAATTATAAAGAAAACAAATATTCAAACCCAACGATGAGGTTTAATCCCACATAAATTTGACCGCGTCCTTATTTACAAAGACATCACTACGTTATTCAAACGTCCTAGATTTTAATTTGATATAAAGTTCGATTGTAACAGCAAATCAGTTTTATTTCTAACAGTTTTATTAATGGAATTAATGAAACTTCTAATATTTGACGAGTTATTTTCATAAACCGGGTGCTCGGATTAAAGTTTGTGAACTGAATTTTGGAACGATTTCAGCAAGTTAAAGTTATCCCGTTTTAGTTTAAATCTCACTTTATTCAAGTCTGGGTTAATACAGTTAATATTTGTGTAGTATTAAATTTTTTGCTTAAGGTTAACAAATAATTTATCTTGTGATACCTTAATGAAACATTGAAATTTAATTAAATATGCGAATCTTTCATTCACACGTTAGAAATCAGATCGCACTATTATTTTCGCTTCCCCTTTGACATAAGAGGCTAGACCTTTTTTACTTCGGCGCTTTTTGAATTCATATGTACCTAAGTCGAAATTCACAGGTGCTTAAGGTTGGTAAGATAGTGCAAAGTGTTGGTTGACCCTCCTTGGAATTGTGGCGCTATGACAGAATATATCGGAGATCCGTTTTGGCGAGCTATAGACATAATTAAAACTTCTTTCTTCTTTAATCAATCGGTGATGGCAAATATTCTCGAAAAATTTTTCAAGCCTTAAAATGTCGATCAGAATTTCGGGCCTCCCTGATGAGGACTGGCTGCCGTTGTTCATAGGCAACGGCAATGCCGGGACCATATCTGAGCAGCTATTTACCGCTTAAAGCAGTGTCTTGGTTGTGCCTTTGGCACCCATCAACAGGTGGAGCCTATACCCATCTGACAAAAAATCCAAAAAAAAAAGGAAAAAAAATGTTGGCATTTAAGGGACTCCCGGTTGGCGGTGTATCGCGTTCTGACCCAGCAGGCAGGTTCTCATCCAGCGGGGTATCCTGGAACATTAGCGACACCCCCAGGCAACCTCACGGGCTGACGTATCGTGGCTACTGGCGTCGTAGGTCGTTGACGATCACCTTGAAGACTCGTCAGTCGGTCGTCTTCAGGATGGCGTCGCGAGTCTGGTTGTAGTGTTGAACGCGGGAGCTCCCCTACTCAGACTCGGGATATTGGACTTCGGGTGGGAAAGTGCAAGAGGAATCGTTTGGTGGGTAGGACCCTAAAAACATTCCTGGGTCCGCGGTCTGCTTTCAACATCTACGGACCATCAAAACCCTCATACCACGCGTTCCCCCTGGGCGCGAAAACCCAAAGCACAAGGTTCGGCACGCGTCCGAAAAAAATATCTAAGACACTGACATAAAAGCTAATATTCCGCAAAGGAAAAAAAAACAGTAATTTCAATTTACACCTAAACCTACTTAATATACGTAAACAAAAAAGAAATGCTGTCAGCTTTACTAGAAGAAAACAGAGAAAATATTAATAAATCCATATAAACCAATAATTCTAAGATAATTTTTAATTTTCTGTCTGAATGTTGGCAATAGAAGCTCTATTATAGTAATACCTTTTGAATTTGGCTTTTTAACAGTTTTGAATTAATTTATATTATTGCAATAGCCGAGCATTTTTCAATTTTTTTTGTTGACTTAAGATCTAAATAAAGAGCTTTTCCAAATTGATTCACCGGTTCTGTTTTGTTTCAAAATGTATAAAACTGCAGACTTAAATCGAATTCATCATCGAAGTCACAATTTTAAACTTTATGTTAAGGTTGTAGAGTATAAAACTTATTGAAAATCACAATAAGAAGATCAAAAGTAATCTGTTTGTACTGTAGAGCGTGTCAAATGAACGTAATATACTTAAAAAGCATTACCATTTTTTGAGGTCGTCGGATAATTAGCAGGCCTTTAAATAAACACTTTCTAAGTGTAAATACTCAAGCTTAATAAGTAATAAACTTTTCAAATCGTTCTGGGATTACGTTGAGATTTTGACCATTTTTGTCAAGAAAAATAATAATTCAACGTTATTGTGGGCTAATGGCCATTCAATATAGAATACTTGAAAAAAAAAAGCAATTTCTGTACTTTGGTATTACTGAGGCAGGGGAAGCGGACGATGAGAAACGTCCTCTGTGCGATAATGGGACGAGTAAATTATGTGCCAAGCCAAAGGTCTGATGGAAAACTTCTTACAAAACATTATTCCTAGTATGGCCTTTTTTCTTTCTGTATAAAGAAATATAGAATAACATAGTATATGTTTTATTGGTAAAGATATTTAGAATGGTATTGTTATATTAAAGTCAAATACATAAAATTAGATCTACGGTTAATGCTAATTTATCGATCCCGACATCGACCGATGGCGATTTTAAAGGTAGCAAATATCATAAAGGTTACTAAGCAGGACATGCTACCAAGCTATAAAACGAAGCATTCCCTTAGGAACATTACTGTTAGACTTAGACTTAGATTGTATCTTCTGTCAACGTTGAAAGCACTATGACAAAAGTCAATGGAGATATATAAAGAAAATCTAACAAAAGTTGAACGTTTTTTTTTTTCATTGCTTATAAATAATATCTTAGTGAAAAAATAATAAGTTATAATAAATGAAATGAACTGACATAAACAGATAAAGTTAACTAAATTACAATGTTATACAATGTGAATAGTAATTCACCTCAGGAGGATTACATTTAGCTTGTCTTCTAGAAATTAAAGCATATGGCATATATAAAAACAGTATAATTTACCATATTAACACTAAAGTTTGTGAACAAACTAGTATCTTACATCATATTTTTGTTAAACAAAGATGAGAATTTGATGTTGAAAAGAACAAATATTAAGGAAAAATATCATTTTACATGGATGGCGCATGTCATGTTGGGTATATTCCAAGTACTAACGCTAAGCGTGGCGACATTTAAGAAGATATCCTTGCCTCGTTTTTACGACTTATTATTTAGGTACTGCTGGAACTTCGAACGACATACCAGCCGTGCTCCAAGACAAAAATACGAAAAGAATTCTCGGGTGAAAGTATTTATAAAATTTAAGCAAGGAACGAGACTTTTTCCTGTATTATCTTTTTTAAATTCTGTTTTTGGGAACAATATAAATTCTTGTGTGATACATAGAGAACCAATAAAAATAATTAATCGCGAAACCTCGAAATTTCTAGTCAAACGTGCTGAGTACCATAGATCCCTGAAGGGGTGATTAGAATGATTGCGATAGCAATTTTATGGAAATATCTTGGACAGTAGCCAAATCTATAAGGAGACAAATTTATTCGAACATAATAATAATGATAAATTAAGAGGTGAGATCTTGTCTTATTGTCATATTCGAGTATATTCGATATTTTCAAATGGCACATAAGATCGATACTCTACTTGGTATTAGTATATTCGATATTTTCAAATGGCACATAAGGTACCCTACTTGGTATTATGAGAGTATTAATGTCTACAGTCACAAAAAATAGATCGGGTTTCAGATATTGATAGAGCTGTTGTATTAACAAATATAAACTCACAAAAGGTCTCGAGACCAATAATTAAGAAATGACTAGACAGGTAGGAAAATTTGCTAAGTTTATTGTTATAAGGAGCCACGGAGCGGTGATGTAATGCATCTTTTAAAAATCTGAAACATTGATGTAATCATGCATTTCATACAAGTTCGTAAGGACTACACCTACTTTAGTAGACATATAATTTTTATTAAGTCGTTTTCAAATAGTGGCTTAAAATTGTATAATTGATTATCCTAATTATCCTAAATGGAAACGCTGTATGGTCGTCGAGAGGTTTAGGCAATCCTGTATGGCAATATTATTTTCGAAATAAAAATTTTGATACAAATGTGAAAAAATACAAAATTTGAACAGAAAAACCCAAATATCAATCTGTGCTTGGAAATTTAAAAACATTCATATTGTTTTTAAATGGTTTTTTTGAAATTTTATTATTGCTTGGTTTATATTATTATGTGTTTTATTAAAAAAATATAGTTATGAACATTCCGATTCATATTACGAGTCTACTATTTCAGTCAACACCTACCGCCAAACATTCAATATTAGAATACGGCAGTCTTCTCGTGTCATTTAAGTTAATAATATAAATGAACTTCCAGATCAATTTCCGGCTGTCAACTGCACGAAAAAAAAGCAGCATTTTTAAGAGATATTATCAAAATAATTTCTTAGCTTAATCTTCGCATGAACAAAAAATTGTGAAGTCGGACCTCATTTTCTTTGAGATGCGTGCGTATTATGCTGCAGATTTTTAAAAGTATAAATAAATGACAGATTAAACCTTAGTTCCTGGATCCTGGAAATTCCTGTAGGTTCCTGGACCTTAGTTAATTAATAGTCAAGCTCCAACTTACTCAATAACGTTATCAGTTTTCATCTTAAAGGATAATTTACAAGATATGCTAAATCGAGCACTTTATCTTAATAATTGGCCATTATAGTAATTGAAGTCAAGATATTCCGATTTATGACCCGATAGATTATAATCGAAAGCGCTCGAAGTAAGCCAGAATGGATAGAATAAGAAACTGTAAGAAATGGGTCGCTTTGTTGGATTGTTTGTATTCTTTTTATCAAGTCAATGAAAACTGTAATGGATTTGTAAGTATAAGAACCCATTTAGATTTAGCTGGTCCTTACCTGTATTTTGAGACATTAAATTAAATGGTATCTGTAAAATAAATTATAGCTGATTATGATTATTATGACAGGCCTATTGACTGACTAGTCTGGAAATTACGTGTAAAATTTTCACCACTAGGTACATCTCGTAAATGGCAAACTAATTCTAAACTTAAGTCATTTAAAAAAAAAACAATTAACCAATGTATCTGACTATGGTTATATTTAAAAAAATCGGCATCCCTAAATGTTGCTCAAAATGAGCTAGTTTTAAAAAAAATGAACATATTATTATTATGTTTATAAAACACAGAAAAATATTTGAGGAAATTCTGAAAACGAAGATGCTGTTTAGATGAAAACTGCGAAATTCGTACGTGGACTGGTATCCCTTGAGTTTTGAACGGTTTCTTAAATTCCCAAAGGACGTGACGAGAAAAGATTGATTTTCACAGGCAAATTTCTTAAGATTTGAGTTTTTTTATGCAAATATCGACGATCGTTCGTAATAATGGAGAGAGGACTGGGCATAGTATTTTTTTGGTGTTTTTTATTTAATTTTTTCATTTTGACCAGGTTTTTGCCGGAAACCTTAAAATAAACACTTAACTTATACAACATATGCACATTACATTCCAAGTAATGATTGAATAAATATTTGTTATAATATAGATTCGTAGAGCTTTGAAGATAAAATATCGCGTAAAATTCAACCAGAGATCGGTGTATTTAAGGAACTACATAATATATCTTACTGAAATAACAAACAACGAAAGAATACTTACGTAAACTTATAACCGGTAATGATATTTAACTATCCACATTAAGACTGTTTGTTTTTAAGAACATTCATTTTTTAAATAGTTCCACAGATCGAAATTTCGCGAGCGCATTATAAAATGCACTAAAGTTAGTTCGTAAATTTCGTTTATATTTAGAATACTAAAATATTAGCGATTTTGATCACTTAACAACACTGCACTCCGATTATTCATTGAGGATCTAAAGTAACGAGGTAATATGTTGTATAGGTCGTATTCGCCATCGGGGTGCGATGCGAACGCTACAAGAGGCTGCGTGGTACTGAGTGAAAACGGGAGCGAACGGGAGCTGAGTGACAGGCAAATAGGCATGTCGCGTTAGGCTAAGGACAGTGTACACTATTATAATAATATAATATATTAACTAGAACTTTTAACATTTAAGATTTTTTTGTATATAACATGGGGATAAAGCTTTAAATATAAAAAAATATGTTTTTTTGTTTTATTATTATATGTTGATATTTGGCTGTTTAGAAATTCACGTTGAGTGATAGTCATGATAGTGATAGAATAAAAAAGATGGAGTGACCAAGTGTCCGAGTATCTGGACATGAGACTGAGCCACGCACTTCACTGCGTCACTGACCGACAAAAGTGGCTACAAATTACAAAAAAAGGTCGCAGGCGGATGCACCACGATGCTCAGCAATGAGCGATCAACTGAAGGAGGAGGAGGATACTCTTCATTTCCAATTGCCATTTGGATTATATATTAACTGCAACTGTTAATATTCCTTACTCACATAATATTTTGTTTTGAATTATCAAATTTACGCGGTAGTAATTATAAATTCAGAAATGGTGTTACCAGGTTTTAGGTTAAAAAGATAACCTGGTGTGGCTATCGGTGAAAAGGAGGAGCAATCAAAGATCACTTATTATGATGTAATTTAAAAAGAACCAATAACTGGAAAACACGAAAGACAGTAGATATAAAATTTGGTGAATTAATAGCTTTATATATAAATTAATCGTAATCTAAACACAGCTTTAGCTATTGTGGACGTCTTTTGAATACGCAAAGGAAACGGAAACATTTTAGACGAAGTAATTCCATAAGAAATTATATTATGATGTTTCGTTTCATATTTAAACTTCTTTTGTATCTGTTGGACTCAATGAGCGATTTTTCTTTTCTTTTTATTTAAGACTAGCAGCCCAGTCTTTTCATAGTTGAACTAGTATCTTGTGTTTTCTACGTGTTATTTATAATATTTTCTTGAATCACCAACTTGATAACTAGGTTCGTTCATGAATGAGTTAATCCAAAATGAATTTCAATGTTCTTGCTTCAAAAATAACGAATTTTCCTTACAAGCATTCAACCTCTAATTTATCTCCTTGGAGGTTGAATTTCGAACATGCAGATATCCGTGTGTGTTTATTTATATCCAGAACCAGGTATGTCCCATCTTAGAGCCGTAGGCGTAAGTCGCATATATATAGAGTGGGTAATACGTAATTCAAATATTCGCTATAGTTTTGATCATATTTTCTTATTTTCAGATTACTTATAAAAAGGTTATATAGCCATGCCGGAACCTCGAAAAAGGTTAAAAATGCAGTCCAAGGAATTATATTTAATATTTACTTGTACTTCATATCGGAAAATAGCAAATTTTTACTGGTGGTAGGACCTCTTGTGAGTCCACACGGGTAGGTACCACCGCCCCTCCTGTTTCTACCGTGAAGCAGTAATGCGTTTCGGTTTGAAGGGTGGGGCAGCCGTTGTAACTATACTGAGACCTTAAAACTTATATCTCAAGGTGTGTGGTGCATTTACGTTGTAGATGTCTATGGGCTCCAGTAACCACTTAAAACCAGGTGGGCTGTGAGCTTGTCCACACATTATTTTCCTTATAAACTTTCACCCTTCAATTTATCATCTTAGAGGTTGAACTTCGAACAGGCAGATATCTGTGTGTGTTTATTTATATCCAGAACCAAGTATGTGAAGATTCGTGTTTCCTTCTTCGAAAATTGTTTAGATCCAGACAACAATGCTCTTTTAGCATAAAAGCATCGACTGCCAAGGTAATAGTTCCAACTAATTAGGCTCAGCGTTGATGATCCATTCGGTCAGTGAAAACGAATTTAAATCTTGAAGCGTCAGTAGTTATGTTCTAATTTCGATCATTGAACATCAAAACTAATAATTCATCCTACATATTTGTTATAATTATTTATGACTTTTCAATTTCCATTTCCATTAAAGTACTGATTAAACGTTCAAATATTTCTTAGAAGGCTTTCCTCGTATGTGCCAGGCGCTCGAAATAATTCAGCTCCCACATCAATTTTATATCAGGCCGAAAATCATCCTACATTATTGTTTGTTTTATGTTAGCTGATTTCGTAAGTAACCGACAAAAATCTTCAGTAAATATTATTATACATTTTCTGGTTTGACGTTTCAATAATTCTTAAAACACATCAGTGTGGGCTGTGTGATAATTGAGTTGGTTCTTCCTTATTATTGTTTACGTATTCACGTTGTTAAATCTATATTTATTTATTTAATCAAGATATACGTGCTACTTATAGAAGTAGCATAGGCTTGAAGAGGCGGACTAAGGAACCAAATTTAGTGAGAAATTACTTTTCTCTTTAAAATAGAATAATATAAATATGTATATTACACATATTTAGTTTTACATTAAAATAGACTACAAATACCTTACGGATAGCCATTATGGAACAGAAGAAGGTTATAGTGGTAACAGGATTTGATCATGCAAATAAATGTATTTAGTTTTACCTCACGGCGCCTTTGGGTCTTGGAATAGTCCCTGGACTGGATAACTTCCTATAACCTATAAACAAAAGAATAACGTTAGAAGTGTCATAAGCCCGTACAGGTCGGGAATATCGCCCTGCGTCTATTGTAGCGAAACAGCAGCTACTCAATACAATTAAGAGTTAGACCTAATTACTCATTCTTGTCAAATGATAATCTGGAAATTAACAGGAATCATAAGGGCTTTAAGTTCATGCCTCCTCAAAATATAGCTACTATTTTTTTTACTGAACTCTTCCTTCAATTTCTATAATGAGTCCTTGTAAGCTGTGAAACCTGTATGTGCGGCAAAGTAGTCGTGGGCGTCGGTTTAAATCTGACTACCGCTTTTTTTTTTGTATTTAGTATTTATAATTTCAATTAATTTTCAGTTTTCATTTTACTTCAAAATATATTTACACTAAGGAGTATCTACCGTTTTTAAGTGACCTAATTTCGAGTTTAATCTTCACTCTAGAAAGCTTTTCTCCTTCGGTAACCTTTTTGTTTCTCTGCGTTTATTTTATGTACACAAATTCAGTTTGAAGTGGAATTTATTAAGAAATGCTATTTATAGAAAAGCAATTTGTATTTTACAGAAATTAAATGAATTCAAAATGTTATACACCGTATTTGCTGCGGTTTTTACGATTGCAGAGTGACACGTTAATACATACTAAAGGTTCCGCAGTAGTCGAAATTCGACTATAATTAATTGGAATTGTAAGTTTGTACACTATTATGATTGTATTTTATACTTATATAATCACAAATTTCGCCAAGACTACACTATAAAAATATTAACAATGACAAACAATACTTAATCTATTCTCAATTTTTTCAACAGACGTCAAGAACAAAAGTTTGACAATAAATAGTATGCATGCGTGTGTGCGTCAAATACATGGTATGTAGTGTGTGTAATGTTTTCTTTATTGATTTAATGTATCTTTTATGCATTATTTAAAAAAAAATTAGCATTGTGCACTTCTTCTCTATATTCTCTATAAGTGTGGAAATTTTCATACTCCTCCGTCCGCGCAATTTTCGTAAAAAGGGGTACAAAGTTTTTGCTTCACGTATTAATATATAGATAATATAATAATACACTTTAATAATCTAACGGCTCATCTGACTTAAGTGATCGGCATAGTTCATGAACACCGGTGATTCAAAAAGGCGGAAATAATATATTTAAAGTAAGTAATTGGAGATTAAAGCGTATATGCAGTTTTAGACTAGCTCGGTCGTGCAGTTGTTAACGCCTCTAACTTTTGCGCTGAGGGTCGAAGGTTCAATTCCCACATCGGGCAAACATTCGTGTGATGAATAAGTTTGTTTATTCGTTGTCTGGATGTTTATTATTTATATATGTGTATATTTAAATAAACATATATAAAATGTTATATATGTCAGTTTTTGGTACACATGACACAGGGAATCGTAATTTGGTGTCCGTGCGTGATTTGTTTATTACTTATTTATTCCCACAGGCCCTTCTGTAGTCGTCGTGGCCTAACGGATGAGACGTCCGGTGTATTCGTGTTGAAGCGATGCACCGGTGTTCGAATCCCGCAGGCGGGTACCAATTTTTCTAATGAAATACGTACTCAACAAATGTTGACGATTGACTTCCACGGTGAAGGAATAACATCGTGTAATAAAAATGAAACCCGCAAAATTATAATTTGCGTAATTACTGGTGGTAGGACCTCTTGTGAGTCCGCGCGGGTGGGTACCACCGCCCTGCCTATTTCTGCCGTGAAGCAGTAATGCGTTTCGGTTTGAAGGGTGGGGCAGCCGTTGTAACTATACTTGAGACCTTAGAACTTGTATCTCAAGGTGGGTGGCGCATTTACGTTGTGGATGTCTATGGGCTCCAGTAACCACTTAACACCAGGTGGGCTGTGAGCTCGTCCACCCATCTAAGCAATAAAAAAAAAAAAAAAAAAAAACAGACTCCAACAGCCCACTGAGTTTCTCGCCGGAACTTCTCAGTGGGTCGCGTTTCCAATTCGGTGGTAGATTCTGCGGAGTACGACTCTTGCTAGGGTTCGTGTTAGCAACATCATCAGGTTTGAGCCCCGTGAGCTCACTTACTAGCGCGGTGACGCTGATATGGTCTCTCTAGACTATCAGCCTAAGTAGGGAGAAAAAAAACCTATTTATGTATTATTTATACTATTAGGAGGAAGCTCAGTACTAACATACCCTGCAAAGGCTTTTCTTCTTTTAAGCTATATGGTAATGGGCAGGCAATATACAACCATTAAATGCAACCGACTTACTGCTAACTATGTACGTGCATAGTCCGTCAAACAACCCATGACAAAATACGTACTATCCGTAAACTGAATACATACTGAAAATACCCGGCCAGTGGACAACGAATATATAAAGTTTCAAATATAGATAAATATAGTAACATGGAACTGAGCATATCGCAGTTACTATTATAGTAAGTGTATACTCGTGCGGGGGGTGTTTAAGCACTTTAAATTGCTTTTGAAACAGCAATCATCAACCCTTATGGACCTTAAATGTAATAATACAGTGCTACATAATAATTATACCGGTAAGTATACTAAGTTGAAACTGAACTGCCGGTTATGGAATGAACTCCCCTCCACGGTGTTTCCCGAGCGCTATGACATGTCCTTCTTCAAACGAGGCTTGTGGAGAGTATTAAGCAGTAGGCAGAGGCTTGGCTTTACACCTGGCATTGCTGAAGTCCATGGGCGACGGTAACGGCGCATCATCAGGTGGGCCGTATGCTCGTCTGCGTACAAGGGCAACAAAAAAAAATTATTATAATATTGATTTTGTAGTTTATAAAAACGTGTTCTGAAACTAATCTGGATAATTATTACATTCTATGAGCCTCAAATGGACCTATGAATAAAAATCAATATTTGTGACTTTTTTTATTCGTGTTTCCATTCATATGAAATTTAACAAAGTTGTTGGCACATCCGGAAAGATCGTCAAGGAAAGCTATTATCGTACTTATCATACTTTCGTTAGAGTTGATAGTTGTGAATCTGTTGACGCGAACTGTTTAAACAAATACAAGTGTTCGGTGTAATACGACATTTATAAAATAGAACATATTTTGTACGTGATTGTGTGTATTAAAGTGAGTTAGTAAAATCCAGACTTATCTCTATATATAAAAATGAATTGCTGTTCGTTAGTCTCGCTAAAACTCGAGAACGGCCGGACCGATTTGGCTAATTTTAGTCTTGAATTATTAGTGGAAGTCTAGAGAAGGTTTGAAAGGTGGATGAAAATGAAAATTCTCGGAATGAAATAAAATAACAAATTTCTTTTGTTTCCTTTTGTTTGTTTTAAGTTTGTTTTATACAAAAGTTTAGGTATTTTATTTGTCGATTGAGGCACTACGAAGTCTGCGGGTCAGCTAGTCATTAATAAATAACTACTGCACCCTCGCTCTGTGCTCGCACAACAAGAGTTTTCAACAACTAGGTTTTTTGTTCTTCGAAATCTGTGACGGTCCTCCGCCCACGTTAACACTTGAAGTAAACAACCTAATTTATAATATTTGTTCCGCCCTTGAAATCGGAAGGCGCAACTACTCCTTTTTAATACGCTTTTATTAGCTTTAAACGTATGTATGTTAGTATGTAACGGAATCTTTGAACATGATTTTGACCCCCTTCAAAACGTCGGATTAACTCGAAATTGGGTATACTTATTAAGGACCGAATTCAATATTTAAAAAAATTAAAAAAATAATAATATTGAAAACTGATGAACCCCGCGCTTTTTCTTAACAATAAAATATTTTTTTCTTAGACTATTTGTAATTAAAATTTATTAAAATTTATTGTCTATTCTGTAGTTGGATTTTCTATAGAAGCGTATTTTGTTACTTTTTTTAAACTATTATTTACTAGAAATAAAAATAATGGTGGGATAAGGTATCTGTATCTTATCAGCAACACGTAACGAGGGTTCGCACGTGCAATATAGCAACCCAACCCTCTAAGGAGAGGTTACGACAGATGGAAGGCTTTAGTTTCAGAGTGCCAAGTGACTTCCCTTCACTCTTCGCTTGAGTATCCGTGAACTGTTCGGGACAGAACCGGGAGAGGACCAAGGGGCACCGTGGTTAACGCTCTAAGGAGATTTTGAAAAAGGACGCCGGGCCGAAATAGCCGTTAGTGAAACTATGTCTGCGTCTGTGTGCTTAGTGCGAGTTTCTTAACGTTCTCGATAACGTAAAAGTTAAGTCAAACTTGTATGCAGTTAAAACAGCGCCCCTAGCGGCAAACGTAGGCAAACGTACATTTGAACTCCATACAAATCTGAATTAACTTTTACGCCATCGGGAACGTTACAAAACTCGCACTAAGCACACTGATATCGGGTTGTTCTGCGTTATTTATGAAAATAATCAGCATTGCGTGTGATATAATAATCAATATGACAATATCATAATT
Organism: Bombyx mandarina; assembly: GCF_030267445.1. Classification (NCBI taxonomy): domain Eukaryota; kingdom Metazoa; phylum Arthropoda; class Insecta; order Lepidoptera; family Bombycidae; genus Bombyx; species Bombyx mandarina. Next base: position 7,834,803 of record NC_143227.1, on the reverse strand, counting down.
TTGGCTATCTATTTACCAAAGTTGATAGCGTAGAATAGTCTGGTAATTTTTCAATCGCGTTACCAAATTTGCATATGAACTTAATAGACTCCCCACGATGGCGCTTCAATTGCTAACTGACATTTATTAAATTGCCTGACCCAGTCTGACCCATTTCGAAAGTTGATCGACGTATTGATAAGTAAACCTATAAGAGATGATGGCCTCGTAAACTTGGGGAAAAAAGATCGTAAAGTATGAAAAACGCCATATTGAAATTTATTTACATAATAATAGGGGAATAAGCCCTACGTGTGGTCACCTGAATTTAAATTGGTAATTTATTTTGAAAACGTGTTTAGTTAGAGATCTTTTTATTGGAAACAATAATGTATTGCGTTGTTCTCTCTTGAAGACTGAGTAATCAATGCGACCTTAAGTCTCAAATATATTAGCACACGCTCCAGTGATTATTTATTTAGGAATCCAAATTAAACCGAACAAATAAAATAATACCCACTTTTACAACCTGCCACAAAAAGAAGTTAACTTGCAAGACATATCCATACCAACAGGAATCACATTAGCCGATACCACCTTCAATAAGCCTTCAGAGATAAATATACTGATAGGTGCAGATGTATTTTTTCAAATAATACAGCCGCTTGAGAAACCATTACCCTTATGTGGTGGCAATAAACCAACTACTAACTACTACTACTTCTCACAGTATCTCATATTTTTTACTAGTGGTAGGACCCCTTGTGAGTCCGCGCGGGTAGGTACCACCGCCTTGCTTATGTCTGCCGTGAAGCAGTAATGCGTTTCGGTATGAAGGGTAGGGCAGCCGTTGTAACTATACTGAGATCTTAGAACTTATATCTCAAGGGGGGTGGCACATTCACGTTGTAGATGTCTACGGGCTCCAGTAACTACTTAACACCAGGTAGGCTGTGAGCTCGTCCACCCATCTAAGCAATAAAAAAAACATACACACACAGTGTTTAATAAATTTTCAATTTAGAAATTGAGTAAAAAGTAAATGTTTTTATTTAAATTCGCCCTTACTAGGTAGGCAGCGGCTTGGCTCTGCCCCTGGCATTGCTGACGTCCATGAGAGACAGTAACCACTTACTCGTCAGCGTACAAAGGTATTAATAATAAAAAAACTTGTGCTGTCACATTGTCATGATTTTGAGACCGAATCCGAATGCTGCCTTTAGAACTGATAAGAAGAATAGGCAAATACTCAAAGTTTGTTCTCTTAAAAACAAGTACCTAGTTCTTTTTCACACTATTTAACTATATTTTTTAAGGAGTAACAAACAACCTTTACATTATTACATAAGCATTAAAAATATTACATTGGTTAGTGATATTGCGACAATTTCACGCTAAGTACCACATGAGCCAAATTCAATGATATACAGAGGACCAACATTTTTGCTCAAGTTCTCAAACAATATATTGTTTTAATGTTAATTTTTTGATAATACGTTAGGCTGTCATCTGGCCTTAAGCCCCTTTAAAATAAACATGGTCACGACACAAGGCACCGAACCCTATTGCTTCGTAGAGATTTACTGTTTAATTTTAAGGCAATTCGTTTTCACGTGTCACGCCCTTACATCACAGCGCGAATGTAAGCTATCTTGTGTTATCTACGTTGTCTCTTAAAACTCGAAAGAAATGAGTAATACTAAAGTTTTCTGCAACCCCGTATGACAAGCCTGGCACATTCTTTGTACAGTCGAACGCACTGGTAGCATTCGGTTCATTTTGGGAATTACAGCGCGACGTACATATTTCTAATATTAATTAGACTGTAAGAAAACAAAAGGCAAGGGAGCTAAACAAAAATACGTAATTCTAAATACTAGCAGTAGTCGAAATTCGACTATAATTAATTGGAATTGTAAGTTTGTACACTATTATGATTGTATTTTATACTTCTATAATTAAAAATTTTGCCAAGACTACACTATAAAAAATATTACCTAACAAAAACAAACAATATTTAATCTCAATTTGACAACAGACGTCAAGAACAAAAGTTTGACAATAAATAGTATGCATGCATGTGTGCGTCAAATACATCGTATGTAGTGTGTGTATTTTTTTCTTTATTGATTTAATGTATCTTTTATGCATTCTTTTAAAAAAATATTAGCATTGTGCACTTCTTCTTTATATTTTCTACAAGTGTGAAAATTTGCATACTCCTCCGTCAGCGCAATTTTCGTTAAAAGGGATAAGAAGTTTTTGCTTCACGTATTAATATATAGATACTTTTTTTGATCTGTTCGTCATAGGAATATTCTAAGCACGTTTTGTACCTATGGTCGAACGTCTTGTGAGCCCGTACGGGTGGGTGCCACCATCCTGCCTATTTCTGCCGTAAAGAAGTAATGCCATATAAAAGTCGGCAATGACATTCGTATAGCGGAGTCTCCGAAATAGGGTAAGCGTTGAGCAACCAGTTCGTCTGACAACCTTATGCATTAATGATGTTATGAGGGCTGAATAACAAAATGAGAAAGGTGTGTGACTTAAATACTGAGGGATATATACAATCTAATGCGGGATTAGGAGCTAACAAGTTAATTGCTTATTAACTGCTATGGATATAATATCCCATGGAATAAGTAAGGTATTAACTAGGTCGAGGTCACGGCCCATCAGGCATTAAGTGATTACCGGAAACCATAGACATCAACAACGTAAATGGCACCACCCACCTTGGTATGAGTTCTAATTCTCTGTCTTATAGTACAAAGGTTGCTTAACCCTTTAAATTGAAATGTAATACTGCTCTAGAAATAGTCAGGTTCTAGTACCACTAATTACGCAAATCAAAGATTTTGCAGGTTTAATTTTCATTATACGATGTTGCTCTTCCAAAGTGAAAGTCATTCGTGAACATGTGGTAAGTACGTATTTAATAAGAAACAATCGTGGCTATCTGGGGATTCGAACACCGGCACAGTTGTAACGCGCCGTACAAATGCACTGGTTCTCATATTCTTTAGGTCAAGTCGATTTCAAAATATTTATCGTGGTTATGTGCTCGTTGAAATCACTTCAAATAAATTTGAAATTTTCTGTCAGTAACGACATTTGATATGGATCATTGAGCTGCATTCGACTACACTGCATCCAGCTACACGTTCTTACTCACTATTGAAACCTTAAGCTTTTATTACTCGCGACTCTACGTTAATGCGAATGCATTAATTAAACCTATATAATATTATTATGAATCACAGCAGTTTTTTGCTATTACCAATTATTTTTATGCTATAAAAGATTTGTTAGTAAAATAAACCCGCATATCTTAAGTCATTAGTATTGACCTTGTGATCTCGATGAACCTGCGACCGAATAACACTTAACAATGTTTTTAACATATAAAGCATGTGTGAAGTTCACCTACGGTAGAAGTGATTAGTCTGCCGACCGAGAGGGCTGGTGGTCGTGGCGCCGACGACCGCCGGTCCAGCGTCCCGAGGGGGAGGGTGATGGGAGAGATGTGCTCCACACTAAACGCTTCACTTCCCCCCCTTTGCCTTTTCTCGGACGTGGGTTGTTGAGGGGCAGGAGGTTTTCAGTCGGTTTGACTCCAGGAGATTTTTAGTCGGTTCGACTCCGACATGCTCCGCCCGCAATCCTCAGTGGAGGGCGGAAGTCCGGCGATTTCCTTCTGACCCAAAAAAAAAACCGGTGGAAGTGAAAGCAGAAGTATACTATCCTATTCTGTCTTAGGATAAATCTTATAGTGGTATTTATTAGACAGTTTTTAGTTTCAATTTTTCATTTTATATTCTTGCAAACTACAAAGGTGCTAATCAAGTTTTCGATTCAAAATTTACAATATTATGTCCGAGAGTTCCCGGTGACGGCTTCTAAATTCAGTATGAATATTCAGTAATCATTTCTGAGTTTCGAAGTTAACGAAATCCTTCAGAACATATTTTGTCACTTAACTCTAAGCAACGTAGAACTAAAAATAGAAAAACTATTATGTATTCAGAAAGAATGTTCAGCATTCTCATGCCTAAAATTTTTCCTTCTAACTCTGGACAGCGTTTAAGCGAATATTGAAAAATATTGCAAGACGTGCCGGAAATCCCAGTTATGGGTTCTGTATACAAGATTCTGTATTCATGGCTAAAATTCAAAGTGAATGATGTAAAAATATTGTTTTGAATCCCAACACAACAGACAACAACCAACCGAAAATTCCAACACTATCTACGGCTTTTCTTGCTCAAAAATAAATTCATGGATAAGAGAGTAACTCATTATAGTTTAATACATATAATTTTTGGGATTTTAGAAGAGTATTTCTCATCAATCTATAACATGAAAATTTATATAGAAACCTTCTATGACATTTCAAAAATCTACGTAACCTCCCACATCCTTATACAGCGGTTTTTCGCATCCATTAGTTACATCTGTGCAAAAGGTAAACCGAAATGTTAATTTTTGAAACTCAGAGGCCGTATTCACCTATCGCAGTTTTTCTAGTTGACCATTTCTCAGATTATTCTATTAAAATAAAATAGCAGCCATATAAAAATAGATCATATCATATCAGAACATAGGGCAGACAGCACGAATTTACGGGTATTTTACTTTTCGGCCGTATTTAGTTATGGACATTTAAGATTGACACATTGACAATTTATTCGAAAAAGGGTGGTGCAAAATAAATATCTTAATACATTGCTCGCTTTATGCGTATTAATATATCGTTCAGGGATGTTTAATCTATACTAATATATAAATACACAGTGGTTTTTACGGATGTTCCGTTCTATCTACTGAATTATGCATCCGATTGTCTTGAAACTTGGTATCCATGTAGAAAATACATGTACTTATGGACAGGCTAATATTTATATGAGTGTTGAACTCCCTACATCAGTTGCGGGGGCGTTAATGATGAGAATCTTTGTGGGGGTGAGAAATAATAATGTTAATTTTAAATGCCCAGCGAAACGGACGGATACAGGTAGTTTTAATATAAAGCCAGTAAAATATATTCAGTTCTCTCGCTATGCGACACTTAACTGAAAATAAGTTATAAAATTGTCAAAGTATTACAAAAAAAAAAACTTAGTTCCGTATAAATTATCACTGTCCACAAACACTTTGAGACAACACCAACAAACTTTACGCAGCTTCTATTTATTAGCTGCCCGTCAAAATTGACGTATTACAAGGAGTTCTGTTGTCGTCAGTACATTTACGAAGTTTTATTCTCCGTCTACGTTCATATTTCATGTTCTGGTAACAATGCTGGGACCCGTTTTATTTTGTTTGCAGATGTTTATGGTACGAAACTCTTAGGAGGTGTAGTGTTTCAAAGTTTGGTTGGAGCTTCATATACGAGTATAATAATATTGTAGATTATAAATTAATATGCATTTCTGTGAATCTTAATTGAGAAAATAGTAACATTTATCTCAAATGATAATTATTAGACAGTAATCCTTGACATGTGATAGAAATAATCTATATATATAAAAATGAATTGCTGTTCGTTAGTCTCGCTAAAAAAACTCGAGAACGGCTGGACCGATTTGGCTAATTTTGGTCTTGAATTATTTGTGGAAGTCCAGGGAAGGTTTTAAAGGTAGATAAATATGAAAATGCTCGGAATTAAATAAAAATAACAATTTTATGTACATCGTACACCTTTGATGTGTCTCCCGTCGGACGGATTATTTTTGTTTGTTTTAAGTTTATTTTATACAGCTTATATATAACTTAGTTCTTTTATTTATCGATTGAGGCACTACGAAGTCTGCTGGGTCAGCTAATTTCTTATAAATCTAACCCTTAATCTAAGGACTCAAATAGACGCTAGAAGTCCATTTAAAAACAGGCATTTTAAAGTACTCCTGTTAAGATTATCGGTAAATTTATTTCATTAATTATAGTATGTATAAATGGTTTAAGTACAAAACTCATAGGAGACGCAGGTATGCGCGCTTACTTCGAACAACCTCTTGTTACGGTGCAGCAATTCCAAGGATCCCCGAAACCTTCTGAGAGTATTGAGATTCTTGGAGTTGACATTGGGAGGTGTTTAGTATCGGAGTTATTTGGAAGGTAAAGCCAAGTAGCCATCTAAAATGTTGGGTGTCTTTAACAGAACGAAGCATTACCTCACGCCTCGACAAAGACTCGTATTTTACAGAGCACAAGACTGGTTGGTCTTGGGTGGAGCGCTACTCATCTCTTGGCCTGGACTAGCAAATACAAGCTACTTCCATTGGTTTCCATTGCCGACGATCCCGTTCTCTTGGATCGTTTGAAAACTCTGGATCTTTGCGGGGTTCTACGGATTTTGCCATACCATGCTGGTCTACCTACTACAGTAAAAACAAACCTAGAAGATCCTAGAACCTGGAAGATTGTATTTCTGTGTTTCTATTGTATTTCTAATAACATGACCATGTAAGTTGTTTAACATTGTTTCTAAACCACATAAACCGCTCTAATTACTTGCTTTTATTTAAAAATTAAATGAATAGCATGGTTACGAGCCCAATCCAATCCCAAACCCTAATAAGTTTAAACGAAAAATGTCCACGCACAAAATTAGCAGTCAATCTGTTGTATACAAAGTTTTTGATGTACAACCTTAGTCACAAAGGGGCATTGTTTCCTTTAATGTTCTCATATATCGCTCGCTTTTAACCCACAAACAAAAGAGACGCTAAATGAAAAAGCATTTATTCCGTATTCTTTATCTATTTCAGAAGCATTGTTTGAGAAGTAGCGAAATAGCATACAACATACCTTTTGAAAACAGCGCGCGGGAGTAATTTCATTGTGGTTCCCCTTTTTCTGAATGACATTCATCCTAATGTCTCTGGTACTTATTATAATGACGAAAGTCATGAATTTAATTTGTATGACCCGCAGGATTAACATGTTGTATAAGTAATAATGTTAATATTTTCCCCGAATGTTTGCAAGTATGTATATGAGCAGATCTGACCTGATTACCTCTGTGGTTTAATCTCCTGCTTCTATGTATTAGTTTTGTAAAATTATACGAATGGTGGTTGGACCTATTCTGAGTCCGCACGGGTAGATAACACTACCCTCCCTGTTTCAGTCGTAAAGCAGTAATGCGTTTCGGATTGAAGGGGGGGGGCAGCCGTTGAACTATATATGACTATACTGAGACTAACTGATTAACTATACTGAGACCTAAGAACTAATATCTCAAGGTGGGTGGTGGTATTTATGATATCTATGGGCGGTATTTATGATATCCGGTAAATAAGAAACAATCGTGAAATTTTAGAATTTTAATCGCTCAATTCATCAAATATCTTACTTCACTATAAAAGTAATGCGAATGTGAATAGATATTTTTTCATATCAATTATCATATATAGGATGTTTTACTTAAATAGTAAACGTGATTGCGTCGTTATCTACGAAAACTGTCATAAAATTCGAAATACTGAATTTAAAAATATGACAAGATTACGTCGTCAGAGTAGAGTGTTTTTTTGGACCATCCGCTTAAAACTAGTCTGTATAACATAAAGTTAAGGTAGCAGGGATTATTTGTGAGCGACGATAAGCGTTAGCGCTAAACGGTGCCATCTAGTCTGATTCAGTAATATGTAATCGTTTTACTGGAAATAGATAGTTACGTCACTCAATGTAGCAGTTTGAATTTCGAAACTCATTCAACATTTAAGAACACAGATCCGGCTATTAAGATGACGGTGGAAGCATTTGCAATATGTGCAATCAAATGCTATGTGCAATTTGAAATTGAAACTTCGCGTTAAAATAATTGTTTTTCTTTATATTTTGAAACGGAATAAAGCAAGTGTCTGTGAATGCGTTCATCTTCCATTTTACAAAAGAAGCTTCTTATAAACTTCAGAACAGCCTTATTAACATCAATACTTGGCTAAAACAAAGGCGCTCCAAAGCGAATCAATCCAAGTCTGTACAAGTTACATTCACCATTCGAAGACACATTTGTCCTGCAGTCACCTAGAATAATATAAAGATCCCACAACCTGGAAATGAAAAGTACTTGGGGATGTAGGAGAAGAGACTGACTTAGAGAAAACATATATTCACCAAGCGTTTTGCAATGGCTTAGCGTAAATACGTAAATTGTATTAGCTTCTTAATAAAAAGTCTCAGCTATCAGTAGAAAATAAACTGTTGCTATAAAAATCTATTATGGAACTCATTTGGACTTGAGATATCCAATTGTGGGATTCCGCTTCAAACTCTAATATTGAAATCCGTCAAAGGTTTCAATCAAAAATGCTCAAGAGATGACAGTGAATGCGCGAACGAATGGTATGTTACAAATGATAGAATCCATTGCGATATTACAATAATAAAAGTCAAAGATGAATAATAGTCCATAGAGGTAAATCCTAATCTGAGAGATTAGAAACCCACCCTAATAACCTTGCTAAATATGTAATGGCCAAACAAATGACTACAAGAAGACTCAGAAGATTGCCTCAAGATCTACTAAATCTACTATAGATTAGTTGATATGGACATGTCACTGGCTCCAGTAATAGCTTAACACCATGTGGGCTGCGAGCTCGTCCATCCATGTAAGCAATAAATAAAAATGTGCACGCACCGCCTACCAAATTATTTTTTTCAAAACTTCTATTGTATGTCTCAGGGTAGCTTACTGTATGGAATAAATAAAAATTAGAAAAAATCTTTCGCTTTTAAGAGTATGCACTCTTGTGACGCTTTTTTGTGGGCTTCATTAAAACCACCACGAAGGCATAAATCGTTGTCATTTTTATCGCTTACATACAAGAACCTACATTTCATTGTCAAGTTCCATAGGAAAAGCGCCCTCAAGAACTTTCGTTGGGAATTGAGATTTGGTAGACTGCAGTTGAGTCTCATGCTATACGTTATCTTTAGCTGTGTTTCAATATTTTACTGCCAAAATTTGAACATATTTCATATCATCAACACTCAGCATCCTTATTTTAAAATATACATCGCGCTACCACTGTGGATCTATTTACATTTAAATATTAATATTTCTACTAAAACATGTGAAATTACTGATCTTCAACTCAATTATAATTTACTTTTCATTGCACAAATATAAATGACCCAGATTCTAAGTCGCTGTATTAAATTTAAAGTTTGAAATTGTTTTCATCGCTTTTCTAAAGTTCTTTGATGTTCGTTCGTTCCGACTCGTTCCTTGATCTCGCCCATTTATATCAGTGCCACCGTTTCGTCTTAATGAAAATCATATTTTAAAGTTAACCGAAATTTTGTTCATAGCGTTTCTGTTATTGTCGTCCATCTACATAAATCATTGCCATAAAGTCATCAACAGATTTTCGTCCGCTTGTGAGTTTTTAATAGTTAAATAAAAATTCTATCATTTGGAGATAGTCGTGGAAAAAAACTTTGTGTTTATTCGAATTTAGTTAGTTGAATAAAAAATATAACATATTTTTTACTACAGCAACTGCTATTTTTACCACCAGTTTCGAGGGAACATTTCTACTCTAACTTTCCCCTATGAAGCTTATTGAATGCTATGACGTATTCAAAAGAGTTTCCTCACCGGTATGCTAGGTAGGTCCTTAATATCCCTGATATCCATAAACGACAGTATTAACGAATCATTATAAATAGATCACATCCAAGAGTGAAATGCTATTAATTGGTTTAAGTGACATTTTTACAACTATAAAGAAGAGTAGTCTAAGTTAAAAAAATTTAAAAAATATCAGAAAAAAATACTTCTTCTATTTGAATTTGCTAAACTTAATTAAGGTTCAATTAAAAACATCGAATTGTTGATACTAATACCAAATAAAACGGACCTTTAATTACAAAGAAAAAAGTCGCGTATTAAGCGAAATTTCGCCTAAGCCTTCGATATATTCCTACGTTGAAAATAAAAAAATTAGAACGAATTCAAAACTCGAATAGGAACGTACAGTGAAAATAATATTGTACGGCGACTCCCACAATGCATGCAATTCCGTTCTCCGATTATTTTTCATTCGATACTGGGAGCGTTAACGACGATGCCACGGTTTCTGTATTAAAAATAGTAGACGGGTTTTGTTTTTAGCTGATGTTTTGCTTCGATCACGAATACAAAGGCGTAGAACGTGCGCTCGCATTGATAGCAATTGCTTAGAATTTCTGCTTATGAATACATTAAAATTGCGCTATATCGTTTATTTGAAACCTTTTGGCACATAGAGAGACTACGGCTGTGTATGTTTATGCTGTTACGCCGGTAAGAGTAACGCCATCTATCGCCGAATAGTCGAATGAATATCGAAAGATTTAGTGGCATCTAGAACGCCTAAGAAGTGCATTGCCATCTATTGCCAGATAGCGAAAACACACAATACTAGACTTTGTGGAATATTCTCGATGATTCTAGGGATTTTGTCTCGACTATAAAAGCGTTGCAGATATGGCACGCAGTCAGCTAGTAATCGGAACTACTCGAAGCGAAACAGCGAACGGATCACCTGAAGCGAAGCGGAAGAAGCGAATTGAGAGCTTTTTTTTTTGGTCAGGAGGAAATCGCCGGACTTCCGCCCTTTTCTGGGGATACTGGGCGGGGTATATCAGAGTGGAACTGACTAAAACCTCCTGTCGCTCAACAACCAACGTCCAAACCTTGCATGAGACAGAACTCATGACAAGGCAAAGGGGGGAAAGTGAAGCGTTTAGTGCGGAGCACATCTCTCCCATCACCCTCCCCCTCGGGACGCCGGACTGGCGGTCGTCGGCGCCACGACCACCAGCCCTCTCGGTCGGCAGACTGTCCGAAGCCCGCCTAGATGGCGCCGGTTAGAGTGGGTTACCCTACGGAATACCCCGCTGGGCCAGAACCAGCGTGGGTCGAAGATAGCCGACCTTCCATCACCCGGATGCTCTTGCGCAAAACGCGTGCAGAGCAGCTTGCACGTCGTCTTCTTAGGCCCCTCTCGCCGGTCCCCAGACCGATATGTAAGGGGGACCCGAAACACTTAGAGGGCCAGGGCTTGGGCGAGATCCGCCTCCCTGGCCCCCGCTCGACGGCGGCGGGATTGTGCGTCTCTCACGCGCCCCGCCGCCTCCTTCTGCGAGATGGTGCATTCGCAGAAGTCGAGCATCGCCTTCCAGAATTGAGAGCTTAAAGTATTCGTTGAGTGTTTTAAGTGTTCTAGGTGTTGAAATACAGTTTTTAGTTGTATTTTGGTGGAATTTTATTTATCCCGAACCCCATCGCGTAACAATACTATACGGCTCGCTTAGAGTGCTTCGAAGAATCAGTTCTCATTATCTTTATTTTAGAATCGTATTTAGTAGCTATCACCAAGAGTCAATTCCTAATCAATACCCAATACCTATAACCGTTGAGGTCATCTGGGTATGGTTTTTGCTTTTTGCTGTATTTTTTTATTGCACTACATAGGTGAATTAGATCATGGTCAATTTGGTATTGAGCGGTCACCGGGGTACATAGACATTATAATGACAAAGCCGCCACACTACGTGAGATATCAGATCGAAGTTCTAGAATGTTCAAGAATGACTTTCACGATCAAGGAATCGAGTAATCATAATAAATACCATCGTTCTGCATATTTATGCGAAGTAGTCCATTTTACGGGTAGAAACACCCTTTATAAAGTAGTATAAAGGATGTTTCTGATTGTAAAACTTGACTATGGAAAGCATTTATACCAGACGCGTTTTGAAAAAGTCTGTCTATGTAATAATAACATTAAAACTTGCAAACAAAGACCCCTGGAAAGTAAGACGGCAGCGCTTAGACATCATTTATTCACAAGTCATGCTCCGAACGTATCAGCTTTATTGATGAAACTCGTTCAAGGGAAAAACTGTTTCACACCTTGGCGATACTTTGATACCACGTTGCAAAAGAAACGCTTTTTCCCTATCTCATGCAGTGGAACACTCTCGAGCCCATTACGCTAATGTCACGAACACGGTGACTCGTCAAAATAAAATGTTGTCTCGTGTTCTTTCATATGAACAGTCGAGTCGAAATTTCACTTCGACGATGAGGGAAGTAAATTCATCGAGTAATATTAAACGCGGAATTTGTAAATTTGTGTAGTCAATGCTTGTCTTGACCCTCATCCTCATGACTATGACCTCATAACGATCTTGACGTTTTTTACCGCTAAGCAGTCATGCGTTCCGGTTGGAAAAGTGATATAGTCGATACATATCGATTGATACTCGGACACTATGTGTTATGGGGGGGGTGGCTTCACGTTGTGATGACTACGGTCTCCGTCACAATTACTGTGATCTCATTTTCATATCTAAGGAACAAAAAAATCTATATATTAATACGTGAAGCATAAACTTTGTACGCCTTTTTACAGAATCCGCGTGGATGGAGGAGTATGAAATTTCCCACACTTATAGAGAATATAGAGGAGTGCAGAATGTTTTTTTTTTTAATAATGCATAAAAAATATATTAAATCAATAAAAAAAACATTACACACAAACGCATGCTTACTATTTGTTTACTGTCAAACTTTTTTTTTATTGCCCTTGTAGGCAGACGAGCGCATGGCCCACCTGATGGTAATTGGTTACCGTCGCTCATGAACTTTAGCAATGCCAGGGGCAGAACTAAGCTGCTGTCTAACGTTAAGTAATCTCCACAAGCGGCTTGTCTCTGACCCTGAAATTGCTGACTGAAATTGCTGAAAGCCGCTGCCTACCTTTTCTTGTCGCTTATCAGAGACTTCTGTGGTCAAATTGAGAATAGATTAAATATTGTTTGTCTTTATATTTCTTTAAAGTGTAGTTTTGGCGAAATCTGTGATTATAGAAGTAAATATAATAAATAGTTTTTGACCATCATAATAGTTCACAATCATAATTTCAATTAATTAAAGTCGAATTTCGACTACCGGAGGACCACTAATACATACTAAGCATAGTAAAACAATACATGCTTGCAATTAATTTACCTGATCTTTCCGTATTAGGTACTAGCGACCCGCCCTCGCTTCGCTTCGGAAAAATTAAAACACACATGAAACCAAAAAAAATAAATAAAAAAAATTTCAAAGAAGTAGCCTATGTTCATCAGGGACAATGTCGGCTTCTAATGGAAAAATAATTTTTCAAATCGGTCCAGTAGTTTCGTTTTCCTTAGAGAGCCTATTCGAAACAAACAAACAAACAAATCTTTCCTCTTAATAATATTAGTATAGATTCCTATCAAAAAAATATTGTTCACGTTTCTACCCGATTAATTAATTACATTACATGTATGTGTATGCCCTCCTATCAATTAATTTGTAAAAACGTCGTTTGTAATCGCATACTGAACAATGTGATATGTGCAATATCTGTCAGGATAACTGTCAATATCCAATAATAACGATAAACCGCAATTAACAAGTACCACATTTTGTTTGTAACAGTCCGAATGAACGAGTTTGAATGTGAGAAAAAAAAAACAGGTAATGTTTCAAGTGAGTTTTTTAGTTGTTACACGTACAGTTTCTGGATCATTAAACCGACTTATATTATATTTCATCCTTTGCCTATCTGCACCCGTGGGAAAGGTATTTTGTTCTAGTGAAATTAAATCCAAGCTTGATAAACGACTTGAGCTCGGAAAGGTACATAACCTTTTTCTATGAGCATAATGTAAAATGAAATAACATCTTATTTTTAATTCGTCCTAGCTTACTTCGAATAAATTATTCTCTTTGGGATTTAAATTTTATCTAACACTGTCCTCTCATTTGTAAAAATACTAGTTAAAGAGCGAAGATTTGAAATTTTCAAAGAATAAAATTCTTTAAAACAATAACCTATACAGAAATGCATACTATTTGCTTATTGTCAAACTTTTATTATTGCTTAAAGTCTATGGTCAAATCGAGGATAGGTTAATATTGTTTGTCTTTATTAATATTTGTCTAAAGTGTAGTCTTGGCGAAATTTGTGATTATAGAAGTAAGTATTTGACAATAGAACCATAATAATGTACAAACTTATAATTTCAATTTTTTTTTTTTTTTGACAAACTATATTTAGTCTATTCTAGAATAATGTAAATTATATTCTATACAGAATAGAATGTAGAGATCGTTCAAATATTCACAGGCTTTTTTAATGCCTTCTAATACCGCGAACAGCAGGTATATTATTTCTAATGAGAAATAAACTTTCAGCGACTGCTAATAAAACATATTATCGAATAATAGTAGACTGACTGGTCAGTTTCGATCACGAATAGTGCCAACGGTTGTCAACTGTTGTTAACTGGAACGTTTCTTGTCGGCAGTTTCCTTCTATTGACAACTATCAACTTGTTTGTGACAAGAGGAACGGTTGGACAACGTGCTATAAAATATGTTTGTTAATAAGCTATTCCTTGCACAAATTATACGGGCAAAATAAAAATATTTTAACTTTTTAAACTGTTTATTAAATTGTTTTGAAATGTGCACGGTGGGGGGAGCTCGAATAATAGCTGTGGTGTAGATCTTCTGGTAGCTACCAATCATTCATGAATAAAATCGTGCGATTAAAATCAAATCTATGAAATTTTTGTAGTAACTGATATCACAGGTGGTGTACATTACCCATCTCTGACATAGAGCAGTCAGATGTTCCTGCTACGTTGAGCAGCCATTAACCAAGATAAGGCTTCGAAGTTATGTTGGATGGATGGATCACATATTGGATGACAGCATGTGATTTCTATGGGTTTCCATTCCAATAATACCATACAGGCTCATCTGCGATTTCAATGAAAAGTGATCAAAATGTTGACTTCATGGTTTTATGGTGTTTATGGATTCTGGTAAAAGCTTCACATGCGGTAAGTATACTGTGATACTTCATAAAATCAATATAAATATATACATTGCCACCTATCGCTTAGAATGAACTCTGAATTTTCGTACTAAGTACGACACTACCTTCACACTGAATTGCAGTAACACTCAACAGTTCAATGTTCATTAGTTGTTCGGAGTTCGGACACGAGAGCGTTACTTGATCAATTTGGTTTGTTTGACTAACTTGAGCATTGCTCCATCTAGTTTCCTCTACGGATTGTTCAATCACCATCGATCAAAGTAAATCAAACTAATATTATGCCTTTCGCATATGGCGGCGATTGAATTTTCTTTTTGTATATTTTCACTGAGCCACAGAGCGGGTCGTGAGCCCACGATACCTCCATTTTTCCCAAGACATGGCTTTAAGGACGTAACGAATTTTCGGTCTTACCCAAAATAATTTCGGTCAAAACAACAACTAAATACTATATAGCTAAGCTAAGCTGTTATCGATTTTGGCAAACCACGCTCTCAAAACATTTAGACTAAGTTCCATAAATCAACACCGAAATTAATTTTGAGAATTCCTGTGTACAATCCAGTCTGGATACTCTACACAGCTCTGCAGGCTGTAGCCACAAATTGATTTCTAGATGTGCTTTACCTTAAAATGATCGGTATGGTTTTAGTGCCCTAATATCTGGATGCGGTTGAATTATAAATTTGAAGGAAATTTATATTTGAAACTTTTAGCAAATTATTAACTGTAAAGCCGAAAAAACCCGTCCTAAATTCTAATGTTTGAAGTCTTGTATGACTGAGCTCTATAGCTCTAAGTTTGGGAACAGATAAGAATTTCGGCAAAATTTAACTGGCTCTTAGTACAATTTAGTGAAAGCTATCTCGCTGTTAGAAATATAATAAATTTGATGTATTTTAAATTTATTTTCTCTGATAAAAACTTTGTAAATGTACTTTTCGAATGTCAGCCTCATTAAGTAAACACAAGTCACGGCTGAATGACAAAACAGCAAGCATAGTGCTGCTCTATTCCAAGCCTCACGGAAAGATCCGACTGAAAAGTTAATTGCTACGGCCGCAATACCCGTCTGTGGCTTGTTAGGGCTGCAGATGTTATTACGTATAACGACGCGCTCTTTATTAAATATGTAGTTAGAATTTCAGGGGCACATAAATGAAGCGTTAACATTACTAAAATGTTACGAAAAATAAAGGTGCAAAGTTTTAGATAGCCGAATAAGCTTTATTTAAAATTTCAGAGATAAAATAAAATTTTATTAATCGAAATTGCTATGCTATATTAAAAACAATTTACATACATGAGTAAATGTTTATTTATTTATTGAATGGGCAGACGAACTGATAGTTAGTGGTTACCGTCACTCATGGACTTTAACATTACCGGCGGTAGGACCTCGTGGGAGTCCGCCACGGGTAGGTACCACCGCCCTGCCTATTTCGGCCGTGAAGCAGTAATGCATTTCGGTTTGAAGGGTGGGGCAGCCGTTGTGACTATAATTGAGACCTTAGAACTTATCTCAAGGTGGGTGGCACATTTACGTTGTAGATGTCTATGGGCTCCAGTAACCACTTAACACCAGGTGGGCTGTAAGATCGTCCATCCATCTGAGCAATAAAAAAAAACAGGAGCCATCGGGCCGCTAAAGTAATATGTCTAAGCTGTTTACTTTATTTACATCGCCGCGGTGTTTGCAAAGTAAGCCTTGTTTGAGATTAGACTGGAAATAGCTTTCAACGGTGACAAAACATCTGCAGACACAAGATAGACACTCAATTCAAAATACCTTTTAGAGATAAGTGACAGCCCTGTAATACTAAAGTAGGCACGGCGGGTATTTGCCGTATTGAAATGTCGATGACGCTATGATATCGAAAATTTTCTGCTTTCGATACGCGAAGCTACGCGACTGCTTTCGAACTAAACGAGTACGTGAGCTTTCGCAAATTTCAATGAATTGAGACGGATTTTTTTTTCGATCTCAATTCAAAACCTTGGATAAGTACGAGTATTCTAAAGTTACATTTGTTTAATTTACATATTTTAGGAATTGTTTTAAAATTTCGCCGCTATCTACATCATAAACGTTATTACTTAACTGATTTTAACTAAGATGCAAATTATCGTGTTTTATAAATTTTAGAATGAAAATCTCAAGTTGATAAAAATTATTGATTCACTAATTTAGGCTGGCCTGAATGGCATAGTACGCAAGGCCCACCGTAAAGCAACAACATGTTACAAAATAATATTTATAATTTACTAGCTGACCCGGCAGACTTCGTAGTGCTTCAATCGATAAATAAAAGACCTAAACTGTTGTATAAAATAAACTTAAAATAAATAAAAATGAAACAAAAGAAAATTGTTATTTTTATTCAATTCCGAGCATTTTCATATTTGTCTACCATTTAAACCTTCTCTGGACTTCCACAAATAATTCAAGACCAAAATTTGCCAAATCGGTTCAGCCGTTCTCGAGTTTTAGCGAGACTAACGAACAGCAATTCATTTTTATATATAGAGATATTTTGTTTCCTTGTATTTTCTAATAATATAAACGATACTATTGCCTTACAATATTGCGACAGTGAAACATTTATGCGAACAGAAGATCCGTCAGGGTACATTACATCGGCACTTAGAACTCAATATTTTTCAATTTCAATTAGCTAACGACTAACTGGCCTGGGAATGAATCTGGACAAAACTAAGGTCATGTTCAACGACCATATCATTCCTGGACCGGTAATAGTCGAATCTGCGGTACTCGAAGTTGTGTCTGAATACACCTATCTAGGCCAAATTATTCAGCTGGGCAGGGCCAACTTTGAGAAGGAAGCTGATAGGCGCATACAGTTGGGCTGGGCTGCGTATGGAAAACTCCGTCACATCTTGAACTCAGCAATCCCGCAATGCTTAAAGACAAAAGTTTTTAACGCTTGTGTGCTGCCGGTCATGACATATGGCGCTGAAACGTGGACATTAACCGTAGGTTTGGTCCATAAGCTCAAAGTCGCTCAGCGTGCTATGGAAAGATGTATGCTCGGAGTTTCTTTGATGGATCGAGTCAGAAATGATGAAATTCGTCAAAGAACTAAAGTAACCGACATAGTCCTAAAAGTTAGCAAGCTGAAGTGGCAATGGGCCGGACATACGTGGCGCAGAACCGATGGCCGATGGAGCAGACGTGTTCTGGACTGGAGACCGCGTACCGGTAAACGCAGCGTTGGGCGTCCCCCTGCCCGTTGGACCGATGACTTGCGGCGATATGCTGGGAGATATTGGATGCGGAAGGCGGAGGATCGTTCATTGTGGCGGACTATGGGAGAGGCCTACATCCAGCAGTGGAGAGATACAGGCTGATGATGAACGACTAACTTAGGGTTGACTGGTTCTCGAATTCATTTCAAATTTTACTTTATTTGTACTGGTTTTTCAACATGATCATATGATTAACTTGCCGTTTTTATTCATAATGACTCACAGCATGTTTTATCACCAGCTACGACTTAATGACATTAATGAATAAATTGTACTGAATTTGTTTTTATTGTACAACTCTGTATTTTTTTATTGCTCTTCTCGGCAGACGAGCATGTGACCTATCTGATGATGTGTGGGGCGTTGCACGGTGTGAACCACGCAAGACCGTCCCGCAAAACAGACTACCGACTAAATCCCATCGCGCTCCACCACCCCGACTCCTCGAAACCTACAGCACCGCATAGTGCGTGCCGCAAGTCCGCCTTCGCCGATACCCGTCCTGCTAATAGGTCGAGGTTTTATCTCCAGGAAGATCCCGCAGGTCGTCGTCTCTTGAGACATACCGTGAGCGGCGTTCGGGAGTCACCTTGTGCCGCCTCACCACCGGACAGATAGCCGAACACCAGCATCCCCGCACCCGGTACCCGAAGGCCGCACCTGACTTCAATCATCTTTGGTTTTCTTTTTTTTTCATAGTACTCACAAGAGGTCCTACCACGAGCAAAAAGCATAAGTAAATCCATTACAACGTGCCACAGGTAGGGACTGTGGTTTTTATTTATTACAACATTTTAAATAGACATACAAACGTACACATACGGAAAGAAAGTGTCAGTATGTAGCATACAACAATAACAGAACTACGAAATAGGAGTTAGGGCACTAGTAGATTTTAAATATTATTTTGAAGGGATTGTTAAGAACCAAACGATATATAGGCACGCGAGTGGTTGTCGACTGCTACCCCAGAGGCTCCTGGGTATCCAAAAATTTCAATTGTGCCCAGTGACACTTGAGCGCACGACTAAGAAGACTCATCGTTACACACTACATTACTGTAAGGTTTCTTATTTTAGTCTCTCTTGTACTTCATCCGTTTTTGGTTTAGTATTCTTTCTATCTTTCAATATTTTTTTAGAGTGCAAAATGGGAAAATTCGTAATTTAAACAAATGTAAATCTTGAGTAGTCATTGATTATGTTCGACTTTTGATCATTGACCGTACGCTTACTACAAAATATCGAAATGCCCACGGAGTATTGGACGCGCGAAAATACGTCAATCTGTAATTTATTAAATAAATTATTTATTAAATTATTTTAATAAACAGTTTAAGACGTTTCACCTTCAGAGCTTCTAAATTACTTTTCACAAACTTTGTTGGAATTTCATACATTGTCACAAACGTTGGTCTCAGTGTAAAGAATAAGGTGAAGGAACGAGTCTTTCACATGTGAAAAGCATTCTTGAAACTCCTAAGA
Organism: Bombyx mandarina; assembly: GCF_030267445.1. Classification (NCBI taxonomy): domain Eukaryota; kingdom Metazoa; phylum Arthropoda; class Insecta; order Lepidoptera; family Bombycidae; genus Bombyx; species Bombyx mandarina. Next base: position 7,815,185 of record NC_143227.1, on the reverse strand, counting down.
AAATTGCTTTCGCGTTCCTGTACTGACTTATTCCATTATCTCGGTTATTATGACTTGGAGTCAAAAAACTGCTTGGCAGCCCAAATTTCATTTCCGCATATTCACTAATAAGAAAAGTTTTTGTTGTGTTTGTGTCATGGTGTGTGCAGAACTTTCACCAAGATGGTGTATTGTAGATACTGGTATATTGGCAAGCTTTTTTAAAGATTGCCAGCACAAGCCCGGCTATTCCTAGATTTTTTTCTAGTTTCACATAGATATTACTGACAGTTGATACCTTATCATGCGTTCCGATTAGCTTGCCCTATTTATTTAAATATATCAACGTAAATTTGACCAACTTCAAGAAGTCCGATTAACTTAAAAATTTACGTACGTATCAAGAACTCACGATAATACATTAATTTTATTATTTAAGGCCAATATTTTGAACAGGAGCTCTGGGATTTAAAAACAAAAAAGGTTCGGCTTTCTGCTTAATCTTGTTTTTTAAACTATATTTACTATAAATCTTATAAATATAATAAAACTTATAAATCTTATGTTATAGAAGTAATATCGGATTTTTTATTTTAATATTAACTACAATTACAGTCGATCAAATTAAATAAATAAACAAAATCTATTTGCGAAGAAGGAAGTTTCCGTCTGTCTTTTAATTTAATGGTGGAGATAAAATATATTTGTTATTTAAATATTTTTTTATTTATTTTTTATGTAAAGGTACCGTACATCGTCGTTATAATAAATAAAGAAAAACTCTCTGAGCTCACATGAGAAATACTCATCTGAGCTATAAAAAATAAAAGCAAGTATTAATCGTAATCGCTCGGTTAATCTAGTATAACCCTTTGAGGATACTAGAATAGAGATAAGATTAAAAAATTACAAAAGCGTATAACTTGACACGAGTACACCGTTCATCCTATTAGACCAGGAATGTTTCTATAAGCTTTAATGTAATCTAATGTCTTAATCTCGGCACCATATACACTGCTTACGCATTCATAAGCTGCATTTATGGCGCATCATTGGCTTTGATAACAAGAATAATGAAGCGGAGAACTCGTAAAGCAATCATTTATGACTTTACTTAGCATTCATAGTTCCATATATTATACACATGTATCTATTTAGGTGATATCAACTGTGGTGTGATACAAATGATACAGGATTACAAAATAAGCATGACTATAAAATCGTTTCTTCTTCTTTCCTCCACACTATCTATTTCGGTCACAGGAACTGTGGTGTGATACAAATAATAGAGAATTACAAAAAAAGCATGTTTATAGTATCTTTTCTTCTTTCTTCCACACATTACACACATATGTCTATTTCGGTCATATGAACTGTGGTGTGATACAAATGATACAGGATTACAAAATAAGCATGCTTATAGAATTATTTCTTCTTCTTTCCTCCTTCTTCTTTATCCAGCTGTGTTCGGTTGGCGCAGCATTTCCTCTATTTCCATTCAGGCCTATCATACGTCATTATTGCACTCACACCCTTCTCTCGTAAATCTTCTATCACACAGTCCATCCAAATCTTTAAAGGTGACCTTTGCTCACATTATTTTATCTATATATTAATACGTGAAGGAAAAACTGTGCACCCCTTTTTACGAAAATTACGCAGACGGAGGAGTATGAAATTTTACCACACTTATAGAGAATATAGAGGAGGAGTGCAGAATGTTAATATTTTTTTAAATTATGCATTATAAATAAATCAATAAATAAACACATCACACACTACCATGTATTTGACACACCCACGCATGCATACTATTTGTTTATTGTCTGTCTGTCAAACTTTTCTTATTGCTTATATAATATAGTCTGTGGTCAAATTGAGAATAGATTTATATACTGTTTGTCTTTATTAATATATTTTGTCTAAAGTGTAGTCTTGGTGAAATCTGTGATTGTAGAAGTCTTTGACAATATAATCATAATAGTGTACAAGCCTATAATTTCAATTAATTATAGTCGAATTTCGACTACCGGGGGACCACTAACTAGTACTTAAAATATTTTATACCTCGTTAATTTCACTTTAAATAAATAATTAAATATTTTGGACATTAATAAAAATATAACTTATTGATTTACCTTAAAGTGTTTTTTTTTAAATATGGCGCATCCTAGATAAGGCTTCATGGGTTTTACCGGAATGTAGGTAGAAAGAGATCTTAGACGTATAATCAAAAATATGTTCCGGTACCTTAAAACGGACTGGGGTAGTATATCTTCTTATTCTATCTCTGTCTATATATAAATAACCAAACCAACCATTACATATTGTATGATCAGTTTTTATTGTGAAGGCAGATCACATAATGTCTACTTGACGATGAATGACCCTCAGAGCTCAATGGACACTTCCTAACCCATGCATCAGCCAGCTGAGTTTCTCGTCGGATCTTCTCAGCGGGTCGCGATTCCGATCCGGTAGTAGATTCATCCGCGAAACAGCTGTGCTGCTCTCGAGTTGTTAGGTCTCCTTCGGAGGCGCTCGGGCAGCTGTTAGCTAATCCCATCCCTCCTGGCTGAGCCTTTGCTCATCCGCCTGTCCCGGTGAAACTGGAAAGGGCCACCAGTATACCTACAAACATAAAAAGCTCAATGAACAATACCAGTTGTTGCTAATGATTGAATATTCTTTTCAATCGTCATAATTAGGACAATGTAGAGCGGTCGGAAAACACTGTGGAGTTGAGTTCATTACAGCGCGGCATGATGCGTGGCGGAAGTGACCCTTGGAACTTTCCTCTAGTGGCAGGCAGTGGCGGTACTATTTTGTTTTACGTATGACAGAGCGTATTGTGACCCCGCTGTTGTAGTTTTATATCTATGTATATCCTGTCTGTTTTATTATTGGACCAGTCATTCCAATACATTATTCTCTTCCGTTTATGAGAATCGTGGATATAATTAAAATGACTTTTACAGTATCATATCTCGCTGTTTTTGTTAATGGCATTATAATAACTAGACAATGACCGGTCTTTTTTTGATAACGCCATCTTGTTGTGTCTTTAAAGCGGTTAGTTGCAAAAATAGTATTATTATTCGCCAAAAGACGTCGGGAAGAGTTGATTATTGAAAACACGAATAAAACGAACATTTTCTGAAAATAAATCGTAGCTAGATCGATTTATCGCCCCCGAAATCTGTATACTAATTTTATGAAAATCGTTGGAGCCGTTTCCGAGATTCAGATTATATACATATATATTAATGTACAAGAATTTCTCGTTTAAAGGTATAAGATAAGATAATTATGTATTATAATATTTCCGAAATATCAAATACTTGACTGTTTCCGTGGTCATGGACGACTGAGATGTTGTTCGTATGGTAGAAGTTCAAATAATATTTTACCAATTACCGTCTATTTTATACTTTAAAATATTTCTAGATTTTTTACTTTTCTCACAGAACGACTTAATAGTAACTCGAAGTCTGGCAGGCCCTTAATGGCCTCGCGTACCATAAGGTGAAAAGAATTTGTTTTCTTAAGCTTTCGTCAAATCTTATAAAATGATTTGAACATGCTTAGAAACTGCAGATTTCTATACCCGGTTATTTATGACTTATTAATTAATTAATGTAAAAGAAGTATTAATTAAGCCGTAAAAATTGTTTTAATCCATTTGAATACAATTAAAAGTACTACCTCATGTCATGTACTATGAGATGGGTGGGGACACTCGCTTAAAGCGGCTTTTTTATGGCTTAGATGGATGGACGAGCTCACGGCCCACCTGGTGTTAAGTGGCTACCGGAGTCCAGAGACATCTACAACGTAAATGCCGCCGCCCACCTTGAGACGTAAGTTGTAAGATCTCACTGTTAACAGTACAACGGCTGCCCCGCCCTTAAAAAAAACCGCATTACTGCCTCACGGCAGAAATAGGCAAGGTTATTTAAAGGCTCTAAGAACCGATCAACGCCCCGTGGGCCGTGAGCTTGTTTGACGATTAGTACTTTAAGAATACATTCATACATATTTGTGGGGAATATCGCGTTGCCCTATTTTACAGAGTAACACAGAAACGTAGCAAATAAGTATCCGCTTATTTGTATTAAAATATGCAAGAAATATCTGGGCTCTATTTCGAAACTTATCCCGGATGATGCCGCCATGAATGTTTTAGCCGAATTCTTGTAACAAAACGCTGTTTCTTCTACTTTCCGTTATCCGATCTGTCTCTTATTTTCCAATTTGCGTACACTCCATTCCACCCGTATACTGAATATAGGCAGGCGTTATTGTCGACGAAAAAAATCAAGAGTAATAATTGCAGTCTAAATTCTGTTATTTCACTTCATAAATATTTATTTCTTAATACTTTTACGGCTTAAGCTCACGATTTTTATTGTTGCAGATTTTTTCCTAGAACCTAAAAAATTGCAAAAAGAATGCGTTGAAATTTGAGGTCTATGTCTCGCATCTATTGTGTAAAAGTTCCATCCTTCTATTGAGAACATATGACTTCTCCGGCACAGAAATAGACCCGATGGTCATAACTCACAACACGACTAGTAATTGCTCTGTAAATATTTGCGGGTACTCGATTTTATTATACGACTAGCCGTACTCGCCCGCTTCGCTGGACATTTAAAATTAACATTATTATTTGTTGTCAATATTATTAAGAAGTCCGACACTCATATAAATATTAGCCTATCCATTAAGAACATGTATTGTTTTCATGGATACCAAATTTCAAATCAATCGGATGCATAGTTCAGTAGTTATAACGGAACATCCGTAAAAACCACTGTAGATTTATATATTAGTATAGATGTTCGTAGTTCATCAGAAAAGTCATTTATCAGAAAAGTCAGAACACGTCGTAGTTTTTTGTTCACTTATAAAATCTGTACGAATATGCTAAATTGGATGACCCATTATCATTCGTCTAATTTTATTCCGTTCACATTTATAAACACTTAACCTAAAGAATATCAAACTTTCAAATTTTAACTATACGATTTGTATATTCTCAACAATAACTACAACGCGTGAAACAAAATTTATTTTATACGAAAATAGTTTTATGAATTTTGTCTTTAAGGTTTTGCGGTATTATTGCAAAAAATAAAAATTGCAATATTACATACGAATGTGATTTAAATAATTTTACTACAAGCATTATGTATTTAGCCTACAGATTTTTTTTCTGTAGTTAGTTCAAAAATTCTAAACGAGAAGATTATTTTCCAAATAAAAGCAGTGAAGCTCTAAATTCTACAACTAAAAAGCATCAAAAGAAGTACAAGTAAAAGTTTTTCGTCACGTTTCAATTTCCAAAGGAATCAAGAAGCTTTCAACTCGGAAAAATTGGTTTATTATGAAAGAAAATGAGAAACTGAACCAAAGAGGCCTATTTCGTACGCAAATCCGACTGACGTATTTGGCGTAGATCCAAAGGGGAAGACGTAAAAATTAGAAAAGGCACATCATTTTCATAAATAAATGTGGCTTGATGTAATCCATATTTTTAGGGATATTTATTTTCTGTAAATTACGAATTATACTAAAATTATGCTAAAATTGCATGCTTGTGCAGTGAAATTGATAGATCCAGCCCACAGACACAGCCCACTGAGTTTCTCGCCGGCGAGCTTCTTCTCAGCGGGTCGCGTTTCCGATCCGGTAGTAGGTTCTGCGAACCACTGCTCTAGGGCGTTACGTCAGAAATGCCGTAATCGGAGTCGCTCGAGGAGTTCATCCGGAGGCTAGCTCGTAATCTTTACGAGCGGGCTGACGGTGGACCCCACGAGCATCTCCACAATTTAGCTCCCTTACACGCCAGACCACCTGATGGTCGGGCGCTACCAAGGGAGCTACTGGAACCCGCTTCTATGGTAAGATAGTCGGCTTAACCGGAGTGATATGGGAGTGCTCATAATGAGTGCCTCCATGGGACTGAGCTGTCCACACTCTTCATTCCCCCCACACTGTTGGGGTGCCCTCCTATGAGGCCCATTTCAAATTTCAACCACCCCGTTAGGGTGGATCTCTCCCCCTTAATGGGAGTGATTATACGTCGATCCCTCCCCGCGACGGTCTTCCCCTATTGGGGAGCCCTTAGCGGGTGAGCGCCAAACTAGTGCCGCGGCCCCCCCTCTGAGTTGTAGAGGCGGGGCCGCGGCATGGGGCCGGTGGCGGGCCCCTCGTCTGCTGTCTGTTGCCCTGGTTTCCTGTATATAGTAGTGTAGCTAGTTGTAGTTAGTTTAGTTAGAATTAGTTAGATTGTAAGGAGAAAAAAAAAAAACCGAGCCAAGGACAGCAGCCGGCGCCGGGGTGCCACCTCCGCGGGCATCAATCCGTCGCTTAAGATCAAGCTCATCGTATTATGTATATGTATATATTTTTGTCGATGTGGAGTGCGCCGAACGCGCATACGAACCCTCTTCCCATTCCCCCGGGCAGTGGGGTTCGCCCCGAGGCCTGTTCCGTGCCCCCGTAAGGGGGTACGACGACCCCTCTTGCTTGCTTGCTTGCTCTTGCTACGGTTAGTGTTAGTAACGTCGTCGGGTTAGAGCCCCGCAACCTCACCTATTTGTTAGGGTTACGCTGAACAGGCCTCTGAAGGCTATCAAATTAGATAAGAAAAAAAAAAGAATAGATCCAGCATTCGTCTCAAAGAGGTAAACTTGTTAGGAGTATCTGTGACATTTTTAATAAAATAAATTTCTTGACTTTGTTTTAACTGATGCAATTATTAAATCTAAGCACGGTTCTTTATATTTTATTATTGCGTTTTGTGGAAGTTCTGCCTGATGGTGAGTGGTGGCGCTCATGGACCTCAGCAATGTTAGAGTCACAGCCAGGCCGTTGCCTACCTTGATACCGTCTATCATCAATAGTATATTATATTCTATATAAAATCACCTTGTCGTTTACAGCAAAGTTATATTTACAACATAAAATAAAATACATAGAATTAATCCCATTATTAAATACTCCGTTATTGGTGAAAAAATTACATACAAAATTTAGCCTGTGTTTTTTTAAATTAATTATTTTGGCAAACGTCTACTTACGCCTTTAGTACTCAATTATCTCTTTGAGTTTCAATTATACTCTAGTGTGTATGTGGCCTTAGAAGTGACTCGTTGGAATTGCGTGGTAATGGACTTGTTTTGAACAAAGCAGACGTCGGAGCGAAAGTTGACAAAAGCTGTCTCACATTTGTGGAATTATTAACTTTCGTGACATTTAAACTAAATGAAGACAGTTCTATTATAATATATTTAAATAGAAATAATCCTATACTACATATTTATTTCGGTCTTCGTGAATTGTAGACTTAACAAAACTTCTCTTAAGTTTTGATCTCGCCTTTTTTTTGGTCATTATTATTATTTTCGACGTTTTTTACGAGTACTTTACAGTTTTCAGGATGATGGATCACGTTTGAAATAAAATATGAAGCAAAATTAAACCCTAAACATAAATATATTAATGACCTATATACTCTGACCTGTTTTTCATTCGCATCATTGTTCCCGACTTCACGATTCGTAATAGTTGTTTGGAACCGTTGCATTAGTTCACAGACCATTTTTTTTCTTTAACGTAGGTACTGACGCGGAATGTAATTTTTTTAGTACGCAGTAGCTTCTAAGTATTGCTTTTTAAAGTTAGTACGAAATTTGATTTAAGCGTCTCTTTTGTAGACAGCCCCTTGGCATGCCAGTAACCAATAGTAACCAATTACCAGTGTCAATGACAGCATTGGAATTTAACTTTTTTAGTACGCAGTATCTTCTAAGTACTGCTTTTTAAAATTAGTACGAAATTTGATTTAAGCGTCCCTTTTGTAGACAGCCCCTTGGCATGCCAGTAACCAATAGTAACCAATTACCAGTACTAATGACAGCAATAATAGTATCTCGAAATAGTTTCCTCAATATCTTCATTCTCATTTTACGTTTACGAACGTTACGTTGCGTTACGAAACAAATCGCAGTGCAACGTCCTCTCTACATCAGTGATACACTCCGCATCAGTTCACCGCACTAAGCAGTGTAAAGTGACATAAACTGCATTGCGGGTTGCGAGTGCATATTTGCGGGACGGGGCCGTTCCCAGCTCTCTGCTATTAACGTACGCGTCATTTCACGTAGGTACACTGTTGTTGTTGTTATTGAATTAATGCTTTTAGCGCATGAATCTACATTTGTCGGCGTGGAATCTAAATATAGTGGTTAAGTTACGTTTCGTTTATATACCTACGTGTCGGTAGGTGAACTAAACGTTCACACGTTACAAACATTCCATATAGAAAATCCAACTAAAAAATATAATATAAATTTTAATAAATTAAAATTTTAATGAAAGACGATATGGATAAGAGGGGAGTGAGCGAAGAAATGGTATATGATAGAAGAGTATGGAAGGAGAAAACATGTTGCGCCGACCCCAGGTGACTGGGAGAAGGGCAGGATAATGATGATGAAATTTTAATAAATTTGAATTAAAAATAGTGTAACAAAAAATTATTTTACGGTAAAAAAAGCGTAGGATGCTTTTCAGGTTATTATCAAAATATTTATAACTATTGATACCGTGCACCCCAATTTTATATTCAAGTTTATTAAAATTTATTTTCTGTTTTTTAGTTGAATTTTCTATAAAACCGTATTTTTTTTAGTTTTTTTAAACTATTATTTATTTTTCATTTTTTAGTTGAATTGAAATTTTCTAAATATTGCTTTGAAATTTTTCAAAAATTTCAACTGAATTAGTCGGTAACTTATCCGAGAAATAGGTGATCGGCGCGCCTGGTAGCTTCACTTCTTGGATTTTCATAAAATAAAGCTTATCGTTTTCTAGCCGTCTATCAAACTTAATCAAATTCTTTGCTGAGTATGCACGGCGCGAAAAACTGTTCGAACCGTTAAATAATTAGTTCCCGGATATAAATCATGTTATCTCCGTGTGGGCCGCGACAGCCAATAAGCGTTTTACGCGAATTACCTCAAGATAAATTGCTCGCTCCTGACATTAATGCCGAGTTTCTTACGAAAATAAATTACCTGTATCAAGCGTTCGATGTTCAGACATCCTCCGTGACCGCGTTTAGGCTTTATTTTTTTCACGTGTAACAAGACAACTTTGTCACTGTCTTTCATGAGAGCTTCACAGGCCGAGAGGTAACATATTGTAGGCACTTTATCAAAATTGGCTCGGAGAATTCACGAGTATTTCAGGCCTTTGCAAGTGTATTACTTACCTACTATGTAAGATTATTTTTGCCACACAACACCGGGTTCTTAAATTAATTCGCTTTCACGGAGTTTCTTGAGCGCATGCATATGTTCTTTTTCAAATAATGTTAAAAATATTACCAATGTTAGACAGTTGCTTGGCTACACTTCTGGTATTGCTGGTTGTGATGTCAGGTGTTTAGGTGAGTCAAACACAATCGAGACCTTTTAACAATTGGAGAATATGAGATAACTACTGAAAGTGGTTTAATTTTCTGTAATTTATCACACATTGAAAAGATAAATAAGTTCGCAGTCCATTTTTCACTTTTTATCACTTGTTTTTTATTGCTTTCATAGGTGGACGAGGTCACAGCCCACCTGGCGTTAAGTGGTTACTTTATCTACAACGTAAATACGCCACCCGCCTTGAGATATAAGTTCTAAGGTCTCAGTATAGTTACAACAGCTGTCCCACCCTTCAAACCGAAACGCATTACTGCTTCACGGCAGAAATAGGCAGGGTGGTGGTACCTACCCGTGCGGACTCACAATAAGTCCTATCACCGATCGAACAATTACTTAATATACATATGTATGCATTCTCGTCTTTCAGATAAGGTTAATAAAAAACTTAAATATAAAACAGGAAAAGATATGCTGCCAGTCATTTTTATTTAAATTTACAAAACCAATTATCCGAAATGAAACCACATTAGTACAAAACATTCCAATAAAGCTAATGTTGTTCAATTATGTACGAAACCAGTCAGCAGAACACGAATGTTCATTGGCATAATGCTACAATAACTTTGGGTATGCGAAATACGTATTTCGAACACGTATTTCGAGTGGTAAAAAGGCTAGTGTCAATCGACGGTCATAATGGAGGTCGTTAGAAAGCACATCGTATTCCAGTCTTCAATACATAATCCACTACTAAGGGAAGCTCGTGAATTTTACTTTTTCTCTGATATTTTTTGTATTTAATTCGTTGTTTTATTGTGAGATGATAATATAATATAATATTATTTACTAAATATTTTTCCTGATGATATTTAAAGTTGTTATGATTGAAGTCAGACAAGTGGACAAAATTATCGATATCTAAGAAAACTTCAAGTAAATACAAAGTTATTTCAAGGTGTATTATTGTTATTGTATAGTAAAAATGTAATATAATATTAGTTGCCCAATCTTTTTTTGTCGATTAAAGTTTTTACGATGGAAGTCAGACAAGTGGACAAAATTATCGATATCTAAGAAAGCTTCAAATAAGTACAAGGTTACTTCAAGGCGTATTATTGTTAGTGTATAGTAAAAAGTATTATTGGAATTACTAGAGACGAATCGACTAAATATCTAGGGGTGAAAGGCAATTTGGTTTATACAACGTTTCTATTAATACGCGAGATTTATTTTTGTAATTAAAAGGTGCGTTTTATTTGGTATTAGCATCAACAGTTCGATGTTTTTAATTGAGCTTCAATTAAGTTTATTCCATTCACATACATAGCTGATGTAGTTTTTTTGTTATGATATCTTTTCAAATTTTTTAACTTTGAATAGTTCTCGTGTAAAGTTGCTAAAATATAATTTAAACCAAATAACATTTCACCCTTTGATATTTTATTTTAATTTTTTATAGACGAAGACTCCTAGTAATTCATGGGATGTCGTTTAAACGCGCGAATAGCGTATATCAAGCTCGATATCGCTGTTCCCTTTCTGGTATTGGATATAAACAGGAATTATCATCAGTGCCCTCGGAGACAATACTGAACCAGTCTTTATGGCGGTTGCTGAAGCGCTCCTGCGTTACCGAACGAATTTCTTTACACAAAAGTACTCCTTTCTCGTTTTCTTGAATTCGCGATTGTCTCCCGTTATTAGGGTAATAAAAGTCAGCACTATATTTTAGGATCTCGTTAATTTCGATACAAATCTAGGAACTGCTGTTCTGTTCGTTTTCGGGAATTTGCTGTATAAACATTTACAGGTTTTACAGTAATTGATCAATCGAGAACAAATAATGATGAAATTTAATTTTTATTTTAGATGGGTCAACAAACTTCCGCCGCACATTTTTAAAGTGGTTAGACAAAGCCCCTAATATGCGAATGTCATCTTATAGACATGAGATCAAAGTCTCAATTGCATTGTAAAAGGCTATCGCACTATTAAATCGGGACGCATGATGCTTTGCAGCAGACAATATGACTTACGACTGAAGATTGATTGATGAGTTTTCTGTAAAATTGCTTGAGACGACGAGATTACTTTTTCTTAATTAGAAGTTAGGTACCAGCGTCTTGTCTATTTTGCTCCGTGAAGCAGACATGCATTTTGATGGGAGAACTGTTTACTTTGCAATTAAGAATTCAACTTTATGTCTCAAGTTCGATGGTAGAGGTCACGTTGTGATGTATATGGATTTTGGTAATCACTTTTGAAAATGTGGGATATGAGCTAATTTATCTATGTAAGCAATAAAAAAAACCTTTAATCATCTCACCTTTCGCTATAGAAACAGAGTTCATCTCTGTTACGTGATACAGGTACTTTTATCGACATCGCATTTCAAGATTAATTCTTATCTTCTTCTTAATCGCATACTTCATTGCTGAAGGTCGTATCCTTGAAAGGCCTTCGTGGCTCTTTATAACGTAATTGTTAGCACTTATCACCCAATCAGAACAAATAAATTAATGTTGAACTGCAGTCCGTATTGTTTTTAGAACTCATGATGATAATATGCCTTCTTTCAAACAAAGTTCGAACAGTGTTCTTAACGATAAGTTGATGCGCAGTGTACTTAACACGACATTTCGGATCCTCCCGAACCATTATCGGTGCTTTTAGGTACGAACACACACGAATGGCTCGGTGAGTAAACTAACCTATAGACACAGCCCACTGAGTTTCTCGCGAGATCTTATCAGTGGGTCGCGTTACCGAACCGCTGGTAAATTCTGCGAAGCACTGCTCTTGCTAGAGCTAGTGTTAGTAACAACGTCCACAGGTTAGAGCCCTGTAAGCTCATCTACTCATCAGGTTACGCTGGCATAACCCTCCAAGATACCAGCTTAGGTATTATTATTATTATTATTTTTATTGCCCTTGTAGGCAGACGAGCATACGGCCCACCTGATGGTGAGTGGTTACCGTCGCCCATGGACTTCAGCAATGCCAGGGGCAGAGCCAAGCCGCTGCCTACCGCTTAATACTCTCCACAAGCCTCGTTTGAAGAAGGACATGTCATAGCGCTCGGGAAACACCGTAGAGGGGAGCTCATTCCATAGCCTGAGGGTACGTGGCAAAAAAGACCTCTGGAAACGCACTGTGGATGACCGCAGTGGCTCCAGGTAGTATGGATGAACTCTACTCCGGTGGCGGGAGGTGCGATGGTAAAAACGAGATGCCGGTATCATCTCGAACAATTCCTCAGAGCACTCCCCATGGAACATACGGTACAAAATACAGAGGGAACCGAAGTCCCTCCGCAGACCCAGAGGTTCCAAACGATCCGACGAGGTAGGAAAAAAAGTACTTATCTGTCTACGCTAATAAAAAACTAATGTATGTATATATATCAAATAGTACAAATTAATTATATAATACGGCCATTACTTTCACAGCCTCGAGAACGTTGCTTACTGATTTGGTCATAATAAATTTACTCTAATGAACAGCGCTGGGATTGTTTTTTGTGTTTATTTATTAAGAATAACTGATTCACGTGTATATATAAATTGAATCTTGAATGGAATTTAGTAACATTTATTTAATGAATACAATAACGGATAGATAAATCTATCCGAATTGATTAAATTGTGAAAAAGGTGGTAAGAGTGACGTATATATATTATTATAATGTATTATTTTATTTGTATCAAAATACAATTTAGCTTCGTGAAACTATAGCACAAATCGAGTTGCTCTTATACAGAGAAACAACATTTAAAGCTATTGCTTCACCTCTATTTTTATATCTTTTTATATTTTTATATTTTAAAAATGCTTTTATGTTTCTAATGTTCCATCTAATGTTCTAATGTTTCAATAATCGAAATTATATTTATGTCATCTAAATAATATATAATGATATTTTATATAATGATATATTAAAAGAGTATAAATCTAATAGAAAAAAAAAACCTTTATTTCATATATATTTGAATTTGATACTTAGCGAGGTTGGCGCTAGTATAAAATATTGTAAAGTATAGTCTATGTACTGAAGTTTCAATAGTGGGCTAACCTTTGTCACGCAATTAGCAATTTTATGTGTCGTGTTGGCTTTGTTTCCGGAATCAAAAATAGTAATTAAATAATTTAGCGGCTTTGTAGATTTGTATTAGTCTCTGATGTCTGAGACAATTGTGCAGTGTAAGATAGGGATTATTTAAATTCATATTATGGTAAATATGGTAGTTTCGACAATTGTTGTTTTTTGTATTGTAGGTTATCAATTATGTGTAATTTTCAGATGCCTGATGAAGGTCTAATAAAAGACCGAAACGTTGCTAAAATAATAATGTAATTTGTTATAATAGTCCTATCTTGTCCACATTCCTGAGATACACAAAAAATATTTTATAATAATTATGGACGACAATATTAATAATACTAAATAAGAATGTTATAAATAACATATTAACCTCTTTTAGGATTAATCGTATAGAGGTTACATATATGTACATCATATGTATAATATTGCTTATTCGTTTCATTAGCTCCATAGAAATACTGGAAATGAATCAAATTTATTTACTGCTTTTTTATTCTTAACTTAATAATTGTGGTTCTCGACCGATACTAAAACATATTTTACTGATATATGGCTACATTATAGGCTATTTTTTATACACAATCTGTGTTTTCATATATCATACGATATATTCGTTTTATGAAGTAAAATTTGAAAGGTTTGTGCTAGCTAATGTATTAAATCCTTGTGAAAAAGCACGTTTTTTTATTCATACATATATCTACGTTTTCCCATCGAGGAGGTTTTCAGCTTAACGTTTACTATAACTCATGAAGGATATTAAAAATAAGGTCTTGTAACACATGTTTATGAATATTTGCCTGATGTGGAAATCGAATCCATGATCCCCCGGGTATATTCTGGGCAATCATTCACACATCAAAACATCGTCACGCTCACTAGTGATTCTAGGCTCATTTTCACTTTACTTTCCAACAACCATAACTCATAATACTAAGTTCAGAAACTAGGTACTTGTGATTGGAAATCGATTAATCCCGTAGACAAATCTTCTGTCGTATGGAACTAATTTTGATAGAATTTATTGCAGTTTTCAAACAGCATCTACGATTGATTACTTACGAATTTTCAATTTTTAGTAATAAGAAGATTCTTCTGTTCTAAGACTTATTGGAGACAGATGATAAACGTTATTTATTAACTTGATACATATCAAACTATTAACATATTCGTAGGGATCTGTCAGACGAGAATAAATATTTTTATTTAGGTTTCATCAACGGCAAAACGTAGTAAGAGACATACAGGGGTACACTGGAAAATAATTCGGTATTGATTCTAAATAAATACAGTAGAAGATGAACTACTATGTTGAGGTACGGTTGAAGATTCGTTATATTTTTTTAACATTGATGGGACGACGCTTTTATACATTCCAAAGAGTTTATAGATTGATTTATTTTATATATTTTTATTCAATCGATACGCGATAATAGTTAAAAATATTTGAATGGTAGAACATGTGTAGCTGCACAAAATAAGCTGAAAGACAATACAAGTCATGGTGAATCCGAATTGTCCTAATCTATCTTATAATACATAAATTTCATTAACTACTTCAGCTTTTAAGGATTTGGAACATTATTACGAATATATTATATGACGAATAAAATAAATAGAATGAATTGTCTAGTGTCATTTATTTTGTATATACGATAATTTTAATATAAATACAGATTGTTAGCTTCTGACGTAATCTCGGTCCAGTGTATTCACGATCGTATCGGCTTTTCTCGAACACGAACTGCGCTAATTAGTTTGGAGACGTTACTGCTGGCTCAATTAGCGTCATTCAATGGCTAAGTACTGACGCAGAATACGGGTGGAACCCGGGCTTTACCGCAACCCCATTGTCTAAAGTAGGTTACTGAATTACCTTCCATGTTACTGAATGGTTACACCTCAGTTTAACCTGTTTGCAACGAAACAGGAAGTGACGAAGTTTACATCATTACAGTATTACAGTGTACAATTTCAGAAAATTAAAACACGCTGCGGTATTTTGCAGCTTCTGGATAGCGCAGGTGTCGCCGAGGGAAATGTTTGAAGTTCCCAATTTACAGTTTTCTTTGAGGGAATTTTTATTTTTTCTCATCTGCCAACTGCCACAATCACAGGGCTACTGGAAATCTTGAGACATTATGTCGAAGTAATTAGATGTAAATAGATAATATTCCGTCTTTAAGATCGAAACGCCCGAAAAGTCCAGGACGGTGATATCAATTTGGTTGGGCGCACAATAGGCCTGCCTATTTCTGCCGTGAAGCAGTAATGCGTTTCGGTTTGACACCCTTCAACCGTCGCAGCAGCGCAACCGGGCAGCCGTTGTAACTATACTTGAGACCTTAGAACTTATATCTCAAGATGGGTGGCGCATTTACGTTGTGGATGTCTATGGGCTCCAGTAACCACTTAACACCAGGTGGGCTGTGAGCTCGTCCACCCATCTAAGCAATAAAAAAAAGGCCAACCACGATTTTATCTTTTTAAATTTAACATTTCATTGATTTCAAAGAGTAACTTAAAATCCTAGGTAAAATAACTGCTGATCTTCTCACTACAATCAGGATGAATATGGCGAAGTGGAATCCTTTGAGAGATCAAGCTTTCGATGTTACTCGGTTAGGGTTTTTTCGCTTTACCAATACAAGATGGCTTTGTGTTACATCGTAAAACGTACAGACAGAACTTGCAATCACTGTTACGAAGATTTAGTATTCGGAATAATGACTTAGACTAGACTTCGTTACAAGACTTTTCATGTTTCACGTTTCCAAGTCATTGAACGACACACATCGATGAAGGCTATAATTCCATTCGTTCGGAAGTATTGATGCCCAAATCGATATTGAAGCCTCTGATTTATTTACTCTATGAAAAAAATGAAGTAGAGAGTCGCATTTTCAAAACTTCCTAGATTAATACGCAAACAATAGAAATGTCGTTATGTTACATTACTTAAAATGCTACTTTTCTTTATCACGACCAAGCAGAATATTTCAAAATTCAAATATAATTCACCTGACGTTTTACAAAATTTCTTAGGTCAGCATTTTCTGTTCTATCGAATATCTGGTAACATTATTTGGTGAGGAATTGGCAGATATTTTAAGTAAGGTGTAACTCAGCATTAACCTAGAAAGTTTATGGTAACCTTTATAACTATATTATGTAATAATATCATTTATGTAAAATATTAATTAATTTAATCATAACTTTAGTATTATATGTAGTAGTGTCTAGTAGCTAGTAAGCAACTTAGTTTTTTTTTGGGAATTTACCCGGATTTGTATTTGGAAAAGTTAAGGTAAATCAAATTCGATTCTTCTTGTGGTAGTCCTCGCCTCTATACCTGTCACTGCGAGCTTTTTTTTATCGCTTAAATGAGTGGATAAGCTCACAGCCCACCTAGTGCTAAGTGGTTACTGGAACCCATAGACATCTACGACGTAAATGCGTCGTTCACCTTGAGATATCAGTTCTAAGATCTCATATCTATAGTTACAACGGCTGCCCCGCCCTTCAAACCGAAACGCATTACTGCCACAGCAGAAATAGGCGGTACCTACCCGCGCGGACTCACAAGAGGTCCTAGCACCAGTAAGAATTGCTACGGAGGACGGCTATTATCGTTCTCTGATAGTAGGAGCAGGCCGTTACATCAGAAATGACGTAATAGCCAGGGATCTAGATGTGGAGTCGCTCGAGGAGTTCATCCGGAGGCTAGCTCGTAATATTTACGAGCGGGCTGACGGTGGACCCCACGAGCATCTCCACAATATAGCTCCCTTGCACGCCAGACCACCTGATGGTCGGGCGCTACCAAATGAGCTGCTAGAACCCCCTGCTATGGCAAGATAGTCGGCTTAACCGGAGTGATATGGGAGTGCTCATAATGAGTGCCCCATGGGACTGAGCTGTCCACACTCATCATTTCCCCCCACATTGCTGGGGTGCCCCCCTATGGGGACCCATTTCAACCACCCCCGTGGGTGTACCACTCCCCGTAAGGGGAGTGTTTCTATGTCGGCCCCTCCCCGCGATGGTCTTCCCCTCCTGGGGAGCCCGGAGCCGGTGAGCGCCAAACTAGTGCGGCCGGTGGCGGGCCCCTCGTTTGCTGACTGTTGTCCTGGTTTGTTGTAAATAGTAGCTGTAGTAGTTGTAGTTAGTTTAGTTAGAATTAGTTTCAGAGTAAAGGAAAAAAAAAATAAAAAAAAATATCGCTCATTCAAGCTCATCGTATTATGTATATATTATATTATATATATATATATTTTTTTTTTTTTTGTCGATTTCGAGTGCATGCGAACCTTACTCATTCCTCCCTGCATCAGCTCACCCATGCCCCATGAGGCAGGGAGCTCCTTGACCAAAAATATTCTTGACGATAAGTTAGTGAACATTAATCAGACGGTAGTTATATTTTTAGAAAATTCATTAGCTACTGAAATTGCTCGACCGTCAAATTTCTATTTACCGCTCAATTCCGCGAAAACGGATTGACCTTTAGGCTCACTAGTAACATATTTATGAGGCACGAATTTGAACTCTATCGAACAAAACAATTTACATTACTTTGAAATTGTATAGCTTTCAGAATAATATCTTCTCGAATATAGACTATTTTTTATGAGAATACAAAGTAAAGCGATCTAGAGTTTCCTATTGATATAATATAATTTGTTTTGATGTTGTATCTTTGGTATTATTGTTTGAAATATTCTGGTTTACTTTTAAATTATTCTTAGTATTTTGCTTGATAATTTACGGCTGTTTTCGGTTACACCTTGAGATATAAGATCGTTTCAGAATTCGTTAAAACTACAAGACACAAGACTCTAGTATTGACTTTTCTCTTTAATGTTTTGGAATTTCAATAAGTCTCTGGTATGTCAAAAAATATTTAATTTAATTTATTTTTTGATTATCGTTTTGAAAGTCAAGGCATTTAGACCTTGTCCGTCCGATGATGATGCGGCACGGGATACGTCCGACACGGATTTGGCTTTAAATATCTTGTTCTCGAAATTTGAACTCAGTTAAAACTTCATTAAACTTCAAATTTCTTCTTATTATTACTCACTTACTGTAGGGCTGTGATCCTGTATTTATGTGGATCCTTTAAGTTTTGCTTTTTGTTCTGAATAACCAAAATCAAATTGTTCGACCATAAATTTAATTGTGTTTAATTAACATAGGACCACAGGAAAGGGTTTGTCGGCAAATAAAAATTGTCTCTAAAGATCAGGGTCTCCTATTTATTCCGTTCAGACAAAATCAGATAGATGTAAATAATATGTATATTAATGTAAAATATTTTCAAACAAATCTAGTAACTTTGAATTTTAATCATTCTTGCCACAGAGTATTATTACGTACCACACTTTTTCCAAATTACTTAAGTCAGTAAAGTCAATAAATAAGTAATATAGAAAGTCGTTACTTTGTATTCAAGAAATGAATGAAAAGGACATAGAAAACAGTGCAATTACAACGGAACAAAAGCTTGCATTAAAACGCACTCTGAGGTAATATAATTTAGTAAAAATAACAGCATTAACATTTTACCGCAGGCGAAACGGTGCACGAATCTCGCTCGCAAGATTGTAAAAACGGTACACGTTTCCCTACTAATTTAACTTGTACAGTCATTGCTTGTAACAAAGTCATTTAAAGTATGAATCATAACATTGAACGTGATTGTTATTTTTAAGCTGTTGCATAGCTTTTATCGCGGGCTTTGAGCGCGGCGACCGAATCAAGAAATTCCGTAACGAAAATAAAACTTAACACCACCCACTCCGCCTACCATGTAGCTCGCGTTCGACACATTCACACGTTGCGCTTGTGTAGTGTTTGTGAATAAGCGCGCGGCATGACGTCGCACTGTATGCGCATCATGAAAAGTCTGCCCATCTCTCTCTCGTGCGGTCTAGCTTATGAGTGTGAAGGGGAAAGTTAATGTTTTGCTTTTGGTAATGCTTATAAGTATAGGGTGTTATCTATATCTGTGTGGATCTGTTTTAGTATTAAATTATTATTGTCTAATTACAATTGCATAAGTTGATAAAAAATGCTATGCAATAGCTTTACCGCGGCAGTCCCCGAGTGCCACAGGTGTTTTTTTTTTTTATTTGCTTAGATGTGCGGATGTTCGTACGGTCTCGTATTATGAAAGCCGTACACATTAACAACGTAATGCCAAGCCAACGCAATGAGGCGGGAGGTAGCAATGTCAATTGGATTGAAATGACTATTCTAGCTTTCAGACCGCTAAGCGTATAACGATTATCGAGATATAAAGTGTTAGCTTAAAATCGAGAACAGTTTTTGGTTCAATAAATTTTATGGCCATGGGAGTTTTTTATTTCTACTTTCATGTGTGTGACTACAAATGGAATTTCGAATAATTTGTTACTGTTACGTAAGTGAATCAGCCAGGTATCAAAGTCCATGGACGTCTCAACTTAGAAATCGCCACTCATTTTTTTATAATGTAGTGGTGAAATTTCAATTGTATATATACCCTTAAAATTGGAATGCATGACAATGATTTTAAGGTTTCATTTTATTATCACAGTGCTGTTCGTTTATCGTCAATGTCTTTTGTCCACTCTGAGTATATAAACTGAGGATGTTATCATCTAGGCCTAAAGAATTAAATAAAGCAACCTTTTTGGTAACTTTGTGATTCGGAATTTGGCTTGTAATCGAATTTCGTTCCAAGAAAATCCTGAAAACAAATATAAATAGATCGTTAGATAGATTTTTGTGATTGTTATCTTTGCTCGAATAAATATTTATCAGAAATCTTATTGTGAGATTTTTCATTGTAACACCTACTTATTTAATCGAATGTACTAAATTGTATAGGAATGTACCAAAATCAATTACAAATTTAAATGTTTCTTATTGTCTAGATGAGTGGACGAGTCCATCTAGTGTTGAGTGGTTACCGAAGCCCATGGATATTAGCAGCTTAAGTACCGCTACCTACCTTGAGACACGAGTTCCAAGTCTTAGTTTTAGAGTACAACGGCTGCCCCACTCTGCAAGCTGAATAGCATTCTTCTAAACTACAGGAATAGTTAGAGATGTGCGAACTCACAAGACGTTCTACCACCATGTGCAAAGCTAACCTTGATCTATTCAAGGTTCATTGCGTTTAACACAAATTGCGTACAGCTTTGCCGTTGCGGACTGTAACCAAATGCGTCTGCAGTTACGTATGTCAATAGTATATATGCATATATACATACGTACGCAATATAAAGCAGTCGATTTATCTAGACACCACAGTAAAACATATATAGTAGATGTGTGGACGAGCTCACGGCCCACCTGGTGTTTTACTGGAGCCCATAGACATCTACAACGTAAATGCGCCACCCACCTTGAGATATAAGTACTAAGATCTCAGTATACCTATAATTAGGTAGGTACAACGGCTACCTCACCGTTCAAACTGAAACGCATTACTGCTTCACGGCGGAAATAGGCGGGGGCCGGTACCTACCCGTGCGGACTCACAAGAGGTTCTACCACCAGGACTCTTAAGAAAATGCTACAGAATAAAATATCAAATTTTATTGCATTTAAATTAACATCAGCTAGCTATGCACAAAACAATTAGGTAGACGGCTAATGAAGTCCTCCGTGATCTACGTTCACAGCTCGCATGTTCAACTGGATTTAATAATTATACGTAAAAGCTCTTTGCGTTATTACGACTACCTAGTGTATGCTAATGTTGCCACTTTGCTCGAGCTCTGTGATTAATATGCGTATTAATACGATTACTCATAGTTATAATTGCTTATTATGCGTGTCCCGGTATACAACTGCTGCGAATTATTTTGTGTTGTTTTGTAAAATTGGTAACACGAAACAGACTGGCAATCGCATATCAAGGCAAACGGGTAACCCTATTTGAAAGTATACATTTATGTAAGAGATATAGCTAAACATATGTTATTTCGTAGATGTAACTAAAAGTAAGAAGTTCACTCGTTTTTTTGAAGTGAAACTTCTAATGCGACTTCCGAAATGTTGCGGCTTTTTTCCAACCTATGCTGATAGCCTTGAGAGGCTATTTCAGCTTCACCCTAACGTATGTAGGGGCTCAAGCCGGAGTGTTGCTAACACTGACCCTAGCAAGAGCAGTGCTTCGCAGAATCTACCACCGGGTCGGAAACGCGACCCACTGAGAAGATCCGGCGAGAAACTCAGTGGGCTGTGTCTAGGGGTTAATTCGCTCGTCGAGCCTTTCGTCGCAAGCGACGGGTTCGACGAGGACGGTGACCGGTGCTTGTGGTGCCTAAAAGCACCATTAATGGATCGGGAGGATCCGTAATAACGTGCTTTGGGTGACGTCGACTGCTTACCATTCGGTCTACAGAATCGGGTATGTAAACGGCCACGACAAGAGGGTTCTCATGTCGTGCCACCTTCTTGAAGTGGCGCAACGATGCCGATTTTAGATGCTTACTGACAGAGTCGAGCTCCAGGTCATCGTGGAGATCCACTTCCTCAGGAACCATGGTGCTCCGACGGCTATCCTGCAGAATCGGGATTGAAAATGTTGCGTTAAACGTTTAATGCTACGATACTAGAAAGAGATAGAGCGAGAGTGAATGCCTGGCACTCGAACGCATGCGCGTAGTATATACCTGTTACAAGCCAGCGCGAGCGTTAGCAACGAGTAGCGTCCAATATTTTAATGAAGTATTTAAAAAATATATATGTATTTCTTTTTCTATGTATGATATAAAAAATATGTAATATAAATGTTGAAGATGTCGGATCTCTTATACACAGCATTCCCTGTTACAAGAGCAATCTGATTTAAGGATGAAAAATGAAGAAAACCACAATACTACACATCGAAAAAGAAGTTTCACTTCATTCACGTACACCAAGCTGCACGCGCACCGATTATTTTTTATAAAGAATCATCCCTATCCCTGTCTACTGGTCATACCGTTAAAATGAATAATCCAACTAGATTCTTAAATGAAATTAGTGTAAGATAGATTTATTTTTTATTTTATATTTTACGTGACATATCTGAAGTTTTTAACGTCAATATAAAGTAAGTTAGGTAGGTCGTTAGTTTTAATTCCTTCGTATGTATCATTAACATATCACATACCTACATATTATGTCAAATTTGTTTCTTTACAGCTTACAATATTTTTTTCGATTTTCACGAGTTGTAGGCATAATTAAAAATACTTTTACGGTTTAATTTCAATGCAGTTTTCATGTTCACGTTTCGTAAAAAGTAAATTATTCGAAAAGTCGTAAATAATATCTTATACCTTGAAACGAGCAATTCTTGTATATATAGTTATATTATATTTAATCTGAATCTCGGAAACGGCATAAAATTTAGTATACAGGGGATTTCGGGGGCAATAAATCGATCTAGCCACGATTGATTTTCAGAAAATGTTCTTTTATTCGTGTTTTATATAATCAAATTTATCGATAATCAACTTTATTACTCTTCCCGACATCTATTGGCGAATAATAATACTATTTTTACTGCTTTAAAGACACAACAAGATGCCGTTATAAAAAAAAAAGCCGAGCGAAGCTCGGTCATCATCTAGTTATATAATGATAATGAAAACGCTGGACTAAACCTTTATAGTAGTATTAATTATCTTTATGGTTTTTTGTTTTTTTTTAAATAACAATTGGGAGTTTGGGATTATTACCATAGACCTTTACAGTAAGTATTACAAAAAAAAGTGCATGTCAGATCAAACACGCGCCTTGAATGCGATTGTCATTGAGGATTTAAAATACAAATGGGGTCAATAAACGCGTTTCTTATATCACTGAACATTTGTTTATTGTTTTATTCATAATTACCTATATATTGAATCTAACAAATATTTAGACTCTTAAATTTTTTCCAAATACCAGTACAAAAGATTTTTTGTGCTATAACAGTATTCAGCTGACCGGGCAATGTTTGGACTAGCTCCAAATTATAGTTTATGAACAGATTTCCATTGTTGATTTCGCATTTGAATTGTCGCCCATAAGATTTACGGCAGTTACCAACAATGATTCTATATTATGAATCATCTTGACCGAATCTGATGTTTGAATATTTTTTTCTATTTTCAACAAACATTATAATATATGATATAAAAATCTGGCATAAACAGACTTAGCCACTTTGTAGCTATAGCTATTCAACATATTCTGGATGATTTTTTGAGCATGTTTTGATATTTTCATACATACATATTTGTCTAGAAATACAGAACGGTCAGTCGATACATGGAAAACGATCTGTAAATACTTTTAGATAGCACTTAATATGTAACTGAGATTTTAAGTTTTTTTTTTTTAAATAATGCAATGCTATTGCTGAAATTTAAATGTGTAGTGTTTACCTTTTGTTTTCTTTTACAGCCTTTTTGATATCGAAGTAGCACGCTAACAGTTCAATCTCTGCGTGATTTGATACCGTAGCATGAAACTCACAAATCATGATTTAAACTAAATAATTCTGATTTCTGCCGTGAAGCAGTAATGCGTTTCGGTTTGAAGGGTGGGGCAGCCGTTGTAACTAACAATATCGAGACCTTAGAACTTATATCTCAAGGTGAGTGGCGCATTTACGCTGTAGATGTCTATGGGCTCCAGTAACTACTTAACACCAAGTAGGCTGTGAGCTCGTCCACCCATCTAAGCAATAAATAAAAAAAACAATACCATCCATAAAACCACTGATATGACCTAAAAATTTGCATGGTCTACGTTAAGTCGGATATATTTTTCCCGTTTTCTATACGATTCTTTTGGTGCGAAAAGGTTTATCTTGTTCGCAAAAGTAAAAAACCCACTGAAAACGATGCGACACTCAGTGATTAATGACTGGGGCTTATAACAAAGGAACAGACGGTCCGACGGATAGAATAAGCAAAGTCTTACATGAGTAGTGAACGATTAGATCAAACTTTATTTTGGGATCAAAAATGTCTATTCAAACTTTTTACCACCGAATCCTATGTGATTACCGTTGTTCATGTACATGAACAATACTCCATTTCTGTTGATGTATATACTCCTTAAAAAACTTAAAAAAAATACTTTTATTTCAAGACATCATAGTCTCATAGTGTATTTGTATTATAAATAACTTAAGAACTATGAACTGCTAATATATATTTTGGGATTTATATTGGTATTATTTGGTACAAAACTAAAATTAGATTGCGCTAAGGATCCAATATATTCCTTAATTAATATTATAAAGAACAATCAAACGTCTTAGGCTAAGTTGCTCTAAGCTAGGACTATCATCTGATATTCCACATATCAGAACATAATATCATACAGAATAATAGAATAATAGAATCATAATCATACAGAAAATGCAAACGCGACAAAAATGAGCAAATCCAAACCTCGAATCTATACTAATCTTTTATATGTGTATGCTTATAATCTAGATTCACACGTATGGTATTTTAATCATGGTTAATTAAGTGACAGCCGATGCCGGGCATCTGAGAATAAATATAAAAGTGTGTGCACTGACTGATTCGTGGTTTGATGTACCAATCAATCTACTGGTAATTTATAAACATAAAATGTGACATAATCAATATTGTATGTCTTGTTTTTAATAATATATTTGTGTATAATAAAGCATGGCCTTAATGCCAAGAAAATGCAACACGTTTATAATTTTTAATTTGCAGTTCAAAACCAGTGAAATCGCGGGACACTTCTAGTATCAAATATCTTTCAAAGCCACTGACAGCGATCGTAATTCGAACTCGCATCTCAACTAGAATAGTTAGAACTATCAATAAATAGACCAATCATTTAAACTGAAAACCATGACTGATTCTCAGCAGAAATAGGCAGAATGGTAGTACTCACTCTTGTGTAGTACTAGAATTACATAAAATACGTCTTAATACTAATTAGTGCCTATTACAAAACTAATAAAAACTTTTCGTTTTTGCCATAATGTTGAATCTCTTTGGCAATATTCAAAGCTACATCCTCAAGATCCCACATAGACTTGCATAAGATATATCCAAGCCGATAAAAGGGCAGGAAGCATTCATAATTTATCTCACGCATTATCCACCCTAATTTATTACTGCAATTCACCTTAAAAAGTATTATTACTTTTTAAGTCATGACTCTTAAGGTTCAGGAATTTAATATGTAGTTACTTATTGGCATTGGTTTGCAAAGGTAGGTATGTTTGCAAAACGTGTTACAGATAACTATGACCGTCATTAATAACACTGTACAGTTCGATAATTATTTCTGGATAAGATTAATGCATCAATTCTCAAAGAACTCGGTATTAAGCACTGAGTTTCGTAAACTGCGCAATTACGGCTTTTAAAGCTCTCTGATCACACATCTAGAAAGGAAGATTCGATGGATAGACTGATTCAAGGCCAGGTGAAAGGCAAGAAATTGCACTAGAGGGCTTGACTAAGTTTTTTTTTCCCTACCTATGCTGATAGCCTTGAGAGGCTATTTCAGCTTCTCTTGACGTGTTGGTGAGCTCACGGGGCGCAAACCGGAAGTGTTGCTAACATTGGCTCTAACAAGAGCAGTGCTTCGCAGAATCTAGCCCCGGATCGGAAACACGACCCACTGAGAAGATCCGGCAAGAAACTCAGTGGGCTGTGTCTCTGGGTCAAACCGGAATGCATGATGGCATCAGTGCAGAAATAGTAAGACTAACTCGACTAAGAATAAGAAGTGTCAGAACGGATATTTTGTATCATCATCGGTAGGCTTTACGCACGGTCGAAGAAGACAAAACAGTAGGCTGAGATTAGTAATAACGCCATGACAGTTCATTAAAAAGTCATTTCTTGACATTAGATTTGAGGGATTCACTTAAAGAAATTTAAATTCATATTTCTGATTTATTCATTACGTTTTTTCTCAATAAATATAAACTACTACTACACTGATTCAGTGACCCAAACTCGTTTGTTATCTCAGTTGACGTTGATAGAATTACTTAAGCTTACTGAATCAATCCGCAAACAGTTCGATTTCTTTATACATCTCCACTCTATTGCCATCCATTTTACCAATATATTTTTTTCGGCACGTAGGTATAATAAGAATTTATTTTACTTCCAAAGAATACCAAAGAAGCTTAGCACCATGAATTCACAAGTTTCCGAGTCGAATGGCGCCTGCCAAATCAAATTTTATAAAAATATCCAAATACCCGTAAATAATATCCTACACCAAAGAGCGATCTCCAACCTTGGATACTGTTTGTATATTCAATCACCCGTAAAAGGTAACGAATAAATTGAAATCACTAAACAACAATAAGGTTTCGGGACACGTTCGTTGTATCTCGGGAACCACTGAATGGACGGACTTAGAGTTAAATTGGCAGAAAAAGTACCCGATTCGTCCCATTGGACCCTTTAAATTACGGCTCACTCGTGCTCCAAGTACGTACCCTTAATTAAGAGGTAACTCGCCTTTTAATTACAGCTTCCTATACCGTGTTTGGTCGCAGACTGATTTCAATCAAAGACATCTTCTAATGAAACCAACTGAGTCGTATTTTTTTTTTTAAATGTATAAAGTAATTTTGACCGTAATTAAATAAAAATTCATTTATATGAAATGCACGCAGAATAAGCTGAATGATGTCTTTG
This sequence comes from Bombyx mandarina, assembly GCF_030267445.1. Taxonomy (NCBI): domain Eukaryota; kingdom Metazoa; phylum Arthropoda; class Insecta; order Lepidoptera; family Bombycidae; genus Bombyx; species Bombyx mandarina. Next base: position 7,787,976 of record NC_143227.1, on the reverse strand, counting down.
AATTAGCAAAGAACACAGTTTTCGTATATCTTTTCAAATTGTTTCAAACGAAATTATGAAAGATAACCTTAATTAAGGTTTTCAGTTAATTAATGTATTACGTTTGTTTTGTCTGAAAATATTTTTTTACAAGAGGATATTTTTAAATAGATATAGACGTTTCAGGTTACTTAAAAAACGAAAATTGTTTCAATATCACATACTTTAAAAGACGTCTGAACGATACGTTTTTTTTTAATTGCATGACAAAATCTAATTCCACAATCTCTACATTTTTACAGAGGCTAACAACTGGATATCATATGGGATTGATCATACTATACAGCTTAGAATCTTAACATTTCTCCAGGACCTAGACGAGCCTGGAAGCTCACGTCCATGGATATCGTAAAGTGATAGCCCGACTTGTATTTTGAGATACAAGTTCATGTGTTGAGATAGTTGTCCTAACTTTCAAGCTAGAATGCTGAAAAATATAGCCAAGAGACTCGCGGCTCGCGCTCTTTCCAATACTTTCTAACACATAAAATGTTTACAAAAATACTTTGAATAAGTACACACAATTTTAGTACAACTAAAAGATCCAACCTATTCCCTGGGCCAGGAAGGTCAAGTACCTGGGAGTCACCCTGGATGCATCCATGACATCAGTTCTCGACCGTGCCGTCCTTATTCTCGGCAGACTTTACCCCATGATATGTAAGTGGAGTAAACTGTCCCTTCGGAACAAGGTAACACTTTACAAAACTTGCATAAGACCCGTCATGACTTACGCAAGCGTGGTGTTCGCTCACGCGGCCCGTACGTACATAGACAGCCTCCTAGAAGGCCGTTGGGCCTTCGTGGTTCGTGAGGAACGTTGACCTACACGACGACCTAGGCCTCGAATCGATCCGCAAACACATGAAGTCAGCGTCGGAACGTTACTTCGATAAAGCTATGCGTCATGATAATCACCTTATCCTTGCCGCCGCTGACTACTCCCCGAATCCTGATCACACAGGAACCAGTCACCGTCGACGCCCTAGACACGTCCTTACGGATCCACCAGAACCAATAACCTTTGCATTAGACGCCTAGCAGTAAGAGCAGGCGTAGGGACTCCGGTAACCGTACGTGCAACCTAACCCATGAATCAGCTCGCCGAGTTTCTCGCCGGATCTTCTCAGTGGGTCGCGATTCCGATCCGGTAGTCGATTCATTCGCGAAGCAGCTGCTCTTGAGTTGTTAGGTCTCCTTCGGAGGCGCTCATTAAATTTGTTGAGCGCACATACTGTGTAGAGCACTATTCCAATTTCATGAAAATAATTACCTGTTCAATTAATAAGGTTAATGTTAGTAGTTGAAAAATAGTAAAATATAGTCTGAGCATCATTTATAATCAATAAATCTGAAAAACCCTTCGGTGTATAAGAATTTGATACTTAAGCATATCTACCTATACTTAAAAATTTGATACTTTCATACACGGGGCTTTCTGAAATAAAAAAAAAATTATGAGGATACAGAACAAATGTTTTAATACATGATAACAAATCTTTGAATAATGAACAGAAAACTTGGTACATATTTTATCATAAAATTTTCATAAACGGAGAGTAATGCTTTATAGCGTATTCAAAGGCTTTATCACAGAAACTTTGCGTAGTAAAGAAGTTTGTTTCTATTTACAATATTAACTCAATACGAGCTTTTTATAGAGCTTATAAGTCATTTTGCGAGGCAAGACTTCGAGAATAAATTTTTAGTACTTTTGTTGATATGAAATATTGGGGATTTTGTACAAGAGGATTTCGTAAATGGTAGTTTTAATTTTGTTGTAAATGTATATAAATCCATTTTTGTTTTTTTTTATTATTAAAATACTCCTACTTTTGTTTTGTTTAACTTGATCCTTCTTATTGCCATTGAATTAGATAGTAATTATGCAGGCACGACTTTTTATCACGCGGACTTTGTCTGAATATTAGGGTAATAAAAACAATCGAATTTGAAAAAAATTCCATTTTATCCAATAAATAGTGTTTTAGACTAAGCCAAAAAAGGGCGCATCGAATTAGGGAAAGCAAAGGATCCTAACAAGTTGACACAAAAAATAAACTTTTCAATTTGAATACTACACACAAATTCCTCTTATACTCTACAATATTTGACATGATGTGTATTTTCATATGTTGATAATGTGATAAAGTTCGATTTGAAAGATTTCAAATAATGCTATTTGATTTGAAGGGACCTTTTAAAGAGAATTTTAGCCTCTGCTAGAAAAAAAGTGTTCTTGACAATAAATGTTCTTATTACTCGTAGTATTGCATCAAATCTGGACTCTTTATGAAGGGTGTTCCGAAATATAGATAGTAGTCGTTGATGAAGAGTTTGGTTATCAACCATAGCAAGGAAAAGCAATTAATACTGGTAACCCTAAACATAATTAATTTTATAATATACCGGACAATCTTTTAAATATACGTTTAAAATATGTAGAACATAATGTATTTGTAAAAAATCAATAAGCTTCCTATACGATAGTTATAAATTTAAGATTGTCAACCATTTATATTAACTAGACGATGACCGAGCTTTGCTCGTTTTTTTTTTTTGATAACGCCATCTTGTAGTGTCTTTAAAGCAGTTAGTTGCACTCAATTAAGAAAAATAGTATTATTACTCGCCAATAGATGTCGGGAAGAGTTGATTATTGAAAACACGAATAAAACAACAATTTCTGAAAATAAATCGTAGCTAGATCGATTTATCGCCCCCGAAATCCCCTGTATACTAAATTTTATGAAAATCGTTGGAGCCGTTTCCGAGATTCAGATTATATATATTATTATATACAAGAATTGCTCGTTTAAAGCTATAAGATTTTAAATGAAACTCAATTGGGCTGAAAATTCACATCTAGATTTACAGTTTCATAATTTCTTGTATTCGCTCTCACGGGTGGTCCTATTATGCTTACGTTACGTAATAATGACTAGAACAATAAACGTAATATATTACCCCAAGGGGTGAGAGAGGCCTCACGCTTAATAAATAACCTTTTTACCGTCCAAGAATTTAGGGAACAAAGTCAGCAATTTATTACTTTTGTAATTCTGGATTAAAAAAATGTGTTCAATCTCCCAGATGTGTTACCAAATCATAGTTTTCAACGAAGCTCAGCTATAAATTTGGTAATTACATATTATTATATGTTCGCATATTTATGAAGCAAGTATCAATATCCTGCTGTGAACACGTCATGCGTTCCAGCTTAAGACATGGTAACATAAAATGGCGATTAAGTTTATGTTTTTTACTACTATTACTAACTTTTTATTTTTTTTATTGTGTCTATGGATGGACTGACTCACGGGCCACCGGGTGTTAAACAGTCAACGAAACCCATAGATATCAACAGCGTAAATGCTGCCACTCACCTTAAGACATGAGTTCAAGTTTTTACAGTACCCAACCTTCAAACCAAAATGCATTACTGCTTTACGGTAGTAGTAGGCAAGTCGGTGATCCCTACCCATGCAGGCCCACAGGATGCTTTACTTCTAATAATTCAAATCATAATGTTTGCGGGTTTGATTTTTATCCACGAACGGAAAAATTGGTACCTGCTTGCGGGATTCGAACATTACCATAGTCGCATCGCTTGCTACAAATGTACCGACCATCTTATCCCTTAAAGCATGACGATTTCATAGTACAGCTATTAGCCACGACGCAGCTAGCTAAAATCGACGCTCTAGACGTGTCTTTTGCCAGCTATAAAGGCTAACAGCAACTAACATTAAATGTAGCAACCACAGCAGGCCCAAGCAACCACTCTATCTAACCCAAAAAAATCGTCTCTTTTCTTCTGAGACGAAAATATCTGTCTATCTGTCTTATATCTATTACATGTTGGCCATGTTCAGTCGATGCATCGATCCATACTTGCCCATATTTTTTTTACCTTTGATTATTCAATATCACGGCTAAGAATTATTATTGTAAAGAGTAATAAGTACTTTTTTTTATAACACAACAGTTATGCAGTAGTCCGCGTGCACAGATGTATTGGGGCTGTGCGCTTCCACAAACTTTGAGAGGGACACAGATAGAACATTTATTGCGTAGTCTTCACGTGTGTAACATAAAAATATAATTCGTGCATCCTATTTTTTTCAAAACAGAATAAACTAATATAATTTTTAACTTATCGTATTATATGACATTTACGCCACATAACATTAAAAAGTTTGAGTATAATTACACCTATTTGAAATTGATACAATACAGCATTGTAATCTTCACCAGCTTCATGATCATGAATAAGTTTTATTTCCTTTTATATAATGAAGAAACGGCACGGAGACGGTAAGAACCTTATAAGAAATGACATAGATGTGCTTCGTCGTATTTAAAAAAAATCTAAAGACTACATATTTATTATTTAACGAGTGTTTACCACTATTTTTAGTTTTAGTGAGCTGTGGACGCTTCGTCAATTTCGTATATTTCTGTTATTTTTTCTTGATTATTGATGGCTATTTATTCAACCGATGTACAAGTTTCATTTTATAGCCTGACGTGCTCTGAGATCGAAACAATCGCGAATCAACAAACAAAAACGTTACAAAGACCCTTTCATCCATTAACGTCAGATTTCACAATAGATCTCGAGTCGACCTCAGCTTTTAATCATGAATATCCAATCAAAGAGACAATGGATCCGCAGGACGGAGCCAAGCTGGGAATGCTATTTCCTGAAGCGGTTTTCTTATATTGGTCATCATTATCCGTTGGTTACATACAAATTTAGATTCGGCAAAAAGTGCTAAAAATGGAAATGGAACTTTGTTAAAAATTGGTGATTGAAAAGTCAGACGAGCATGTACAATTTTGAGCAGTCACATCAAGAATTCCGAGAGTATAGTCAGGTGCATTTTGTTGTTTGAAAACAGCTTCCTTTAAAGAAAAACAAAGTATTTAGAAATTATCGCTGTAGGAAGTTGATTCAATAGCCGGAAATTACTTGGCAAAAAAGGTATCAAGGAACGAAATATGGCAGCGGTTCCATATTAACTACGGCGCAACCGTCCAAGTTGTCGTGGCCAAAAGAATAAGACGCATATGTTCATTTTGATTATTATTTTTTTGCTTAGGTGGGTGGACGAGCTCACAGTCCACCTGGTGATAAGTGGTTACTGGATCCCATAGACATCTACAATGTAAATGCGCCACCCGAAGTGATGCGACTATGCTATACTTATATTTTTAAGAGCGAACGTAAGGGACACAAGCTCAATAATGATTGCCACAATGAAGTGATAATGTCAAACTCGTAGAATCAATCAAATTGGCTTTCGGTTCGGTGTCCCGGCTGCATGTTTTGTTTGGGATGAAGAGATAGCTGATGCCCTCAAGGTCTCACCAACAGTACCGTATATATGGGAAAGCCATTACGTAACACATTTCAACCTCAACGGATCGCTGCGTTCAGATTACCAAATCGCATAGAGACCGCGAGGTATCTATTGTGTGGATATACCCAGAATATCAAGGTCCGAAGCTACATTGAAAAAGGTTTTATTTGATATGACCAATATTAACAGCGACGCAAAATATTATATAAGAAATATTATAAAGAAAACGAAGAACTTAATGTATAGAAAAAGTAATCTAATTTTCCAGGCTTTCTAAGTCAGTCAGACAGCTTTGTGATGAGACACACCTACAATTATTACTTGTAATACACGTTGTTTGTCGTCGTCGTGGCCTAAAGGATAAGACGTCCGGTGCATTCGTGTTGAAGCGATGCAAGGGTGTTCGAATCCCGCAGGCGGGTACCATTTTTTCTAATGAAATACGTACTTAACGAATGTTTACGATTGACTTCCACGGTGAAGTAATAACATCGTGTAATAAAAATCAAACCCGCAAAATTATAATTTGCGTAATTACTGGTGGTAGGACCACTTGTGAATCCGCGCGGATAGGTACCACTGCCCTGCTTATTTCTGCCGTGAAGCACTAATGCATTTCGGTTTGAAGGGTGGGGCAGCCGTTGAAACTACACTGAGACCTTAGAACTTGTATCTCAAGGTGGGTGGCGCGTCTACGTTGTAGATGTCTATGGGCTCCAGTAACCACTTAACACCAGGTGGGCTGCGGGCTCGTCCACCCATCTAAGCGATAAAAAAAAAACGCGTTCACATCTTCACTTCATAATTCATTATCCAAATATAGCATTCCGTCATGTAAAATATTTTAAGTTATACAATACAGAATTGGTGATTCTGTAATTGTGTAACTGTTTATCCTTCATGATTTAATTATATATCGTACATTCCATCTGTATTTAATAGTGTATTAATATAATGTACATCTCGGTACACTGCATTATTTGTAGTACTGACGGCTATTGTTTGGCCAGCGTCGTGTTTGCGAGCAAACACAGATCTGCCTGTTTAGACTTCCACGTGGAATCAATGCCACTGATAGCAATTCGAATAGGATACAAAAGCCTTTGAATCGCAGGAATATTGAGTTGCACACGACAATATAGACAGCGAAGAAAAACACTCAGGTTTCTTTTGTTACCGTTACGAATTAGTTATATTCTTGCAGTGAAATCTGTCAACAATTTAAACACTCGTAAAGTTAAGCCATTTAAAATATTAAGCTCACAAGCTCTAGTTACTGGTAGTAAGACGTGTTGTGAGTCCGCACGGATAGCTAACCACCGCATTACCCGTTTCTGCTGTGAGGCAGTAATGCATTTCGGTTTGAAAGATGGAAAAGCGGCTTTACTGTAAAAACTGAAACCTACCAACTTAATCGCATAGCCGTGCCAACTTAACAGCAGGTGGGCCATGAGCTCATCCACCAGGTAGCCGTTGTAACTATACTTGAGATCTTAGAACTTGTATCTCGCGGTGGGTGGCGCATTTACGTTGTAGATGTCTATGGGCTCCAGTAACCACTTAACACCAGGTGGGCTGTGAGCTCGTCCATACATCTAAGCAATAAAAAAAAAGGTAAGCAATAAAAAAATTATTGAATCTTACTGACATTACCACGTGAATCTCCTCCTCACCTGTATTTCATTTATCGGGTTAAAGTCTTCATTGCTTTTGTTTTATCTTCAAAAATACATGACATTTTTTTTTAAATATTTAACCAGTTTCAAAGTCATTAAAACACCATAAAGTACAATTGACGCCTCATTATACGTACTTGGAAAATTCATGAATACCCACCCCCAATATGGCGTAGACTTCAATTAGACGAGAGCGGTATTTTAAATGCAAACGTAGATTTTCATTAACTACTCATTTCGCTAATAACTAACTGTGAAATATTTGTACGGATTGAAGTGCACGAGATGAATCGACGCAACGCTGCCTTTTGAAATGCACTAAACATTTAATGAAACTTCATTCTGAAACTATTTTGAAGATATTCTGAGCTTGGAATGATTTCTAAATCGTAGCAACTAATTAATATATTTGAATGAGAATCATCTTATGTATATTTAAGGAGAAAAACATTTTACAATCAGAATATAGAAGTTAGACACGTGAATTAAGAATCATCTATAAATTAATACGTGAAGCAAAAACTTTGTATCCCTTTTTACGAAAATTGCGCGGACGGAGGAGTATGAAATTTTCCAAACTTATAGAGAATATAGTGAAGAAGTTCACAATGCTAATATTTTTTTAAAATAATGCATAAAAGATACATAAAATCAATAAAGAAAACATTACACACACTACATACCATGTATTTGACGCACACACGCATGCATATTATTTATTGTCAAACTTTTGTTCTTGACGTCTGTTGTCAATTGAGAATAGATTAAATATTGTTTGTCTTTACTAATATTTTTTTATAGTTTAGCCTTGGCGAAATTTGTGATTATAGAAGTATAAAATACAATCATAATAGTGTACAAACTTACAATTCCGATTAATTATAGTCGAATTTCGACTACTGCTGGACCTCTAGTTAATATAATTCTATATTAATATATTTTAAATACATACTATGTATATATGTATATACCGTTTGGCACAAATAATAACTTTCAAACAACGATGTAGAAATAAAAATATAAACAGTTAAACTTTGATTTGAAGTCGGTTATGTAACAATACAGAGAGTGTTGATAGCTCAAACAGATTGGTAGATTATAGTATTCCGAATTTGCTTATCGGATTTGCTTAGACACTTATGGTACGCCTTTTTTGAGGTGGAGAATCTATTTACGGATACCCGGCCGATGGGAAATCAGGCTATGTAGGACTCCGAAGAGACTACTTTCAGTGCGTGAAAGGGGCGCGGGATAGCGTGTACCAGTTGTAGGGCACACCCTACGACTGGTCCACCGACCGAACAAGACTAATCTTGGCACGCCTGGTATCAAACGCTTCTGCGTTCAAATCCGTAAATAATGCATATGATATGGCTAGGGTGCTAGTACGCAATAAGCATGATTACTAATGATTACTGATGCCTCAAGATCACATTTCCAAACAAACATCTATTTTTATTTTTTCTGTACACAGCCAACACAACACGAAAGTTTCCTGATCCCCTCCAAGGGCCAGCTTGTACTTAATTGAATTGCCGCAAAACTATTCCACTCGAGGACTGTCTTTCGAATTAAAACTAACTTCATACAAAACTTACATGTAGGTATTATAATACATTTGTTTTATTGTGATTATTATTATTAACATGACGTTTCCTTGTACCATTTGTTTCAAATATATTCAAAGATACTTATGCATTTATTTTTTAAGTGACCACTTTCTTATATGTATAAAATTAGACTTATACAGAACTTTGGAGTATTTGCTAAACGCAGCCCCGCAGGGGTGTTAATGAGATAGTATGGCTAGAATTTCACCACAATAAAATAGGTATTCCACTTAAAATTAGCATGCGCATATTGAGAATATAGAGACCTTATTCTAGTATTTATTTAGTAAAATTTAATACAGTAAAAACTTTTTCCAACATTCTAACATGTCGAATTATTCAAATATGAAAACTACAACGCAGAAGTTTATTTAAATTTTCCACAACTCGAGCTATCTACATTTTGTTTCACAGAGGAACGAAGCGTCGAATTTTGTAGATATATCTACGCTTGCGAATGTCCTTATTTTGTTTCCGAACGTAACGCGAAACATGTCCCGGATTTCATTTTATTTAAAAAAAATAAAACAGTAAAAGACATATCTGAAGAAAAATCCGATCCAAACCCACATTTTTAAAACGTCTCAAAAGTTCTTTTGCCTATATAAAATATTTAGATAATTATTTAAATGTATATCGTTAGTATTTTTGGTTTTTAGTAGTGTTACTATACTGAGACCTTAGAACTCATATCTCAAGGTGGGTGGCGGAATTTACGTTGTAGATGTCTATGGGCTCCAGTAACCACTTAACACCAGGCGGGCTGTAAGCTCGTCCACCCATCTAAGCCATAAACAAATTAAAAAAAGTATTTCATAGCTATGTTCTTCGATTCAAGAATTGAATTTGTAAAAACCATCCAAATAATGGTTGGTTACACAGCACATTCTTACGTATTACACAAAAAACATGAGCGTTTTTCAGGACAAACGGATAAAGCTAATATTGGTTCGTTGCTTAATACTGTTTTATTTTAATTAGTAAGTCAAAAGGCAAAAAATACAATGTCGGTACAAAAATACTTCCAATTTTTGTGAGATGAAAAAAGCTAATACCTAAGATGGCAGTGTTAGGACTTTCGCATCCGTAATAAGGAAAGGTGCTGAAAACAAAGTTGCTTTAGGATAATGGGTATTTGGGTATTATAATCTTATTCGCCTCTGTAAAGTTTTATTCAAAGTTACTTGGCTACAAATCTGACGTTATATCTAATTGCGTTATCCCTAAAGTTTCTTATTTAAGTATTGAAACACATTTTTTCTTATGTTCCGATATTAATATTAAATGTTTTCATTAAAGTTCCTTAATTTAAGACTTTTATTGCTACAGAAGAACTCTCGGTCTCATAACCCAAAATCTAGTCTGGGCTCACAATGTGCACCGCCATTAAAAGTGATTGTTAATTAATTGCGCGCTTAAGATTTTTCGATATTTTTTAAATTCAAATTGCCATCTGAGAGCGTAAATTTGTACTAGATCACTAATGCAACAAAAAGTGTTAATAACATTACTTGCCGTGAAAATAAAAAACATATTATATTCAGAGTCAAACCGAAAAATCCTTGTCGTGTTACAACTTCTATTAGTTTAGTTGGCTTCCCAAAGAGCACAATAGGACGATGTCAAAATGCTAATTGGTTGTCAAAGGCATACGTCTCGGAGGTATACAGGAGCGCGGTCCTTTATGACCTAGATCCTAGATAACTTTGTCAAGAACGGCTCTTAGAAGATCAATATCAAATAATCTAAGCAGCCTCGATAGACTGTGAATAGAATTTCACGTGACACATAAATGGGACCAATGTTCCAGATTTGTGAAATTGAATTCAGAAGATATCAGAACCACCTCTACTATAATATTGAGGCAAAACTAAGTCAAGATAGCCTATTCCATCGGTTGAATTTGGAAATCCCTCGCGGAAATCTCTCGCGAAGATATAGGTCTGCATTGTTATAAATGCATTTAGTTAAATCTGTTTTTATTAATTATAAAAATGAACTTACAGACTGTTATATTAGAAACAAAATACTTAACAGTCATTACTCAATTGACTTAATAGTCACCGATCACATGAGAAACGATCTTAAAGATATTGATCAAAGTGTTGTCAACTTTGTTAACATTATATTAAGCAACAATATACTTATAGATATTTCCAAAGATATAAACGCGTAGTAATTCTAGGATTTAATTAAATATAGCATTTGATTTACAAGGAAATCATAACGTTGGTAATCGTTTGATTCTTTTGACAGATAAAATTGTAATTGCAATTATATAGTAGGTTGGGGGAAAAGTTTCTTCGCATTTTTTAAGAAAATTCACAACATTTTTTAATATATTATAGTTTATTTAATTATAGTATGTAGGTATTATTTTTTTCGATAGCTTTTTGCCATCTTGTAGGTAGATTTCAGAATCAGTCCACAAAATTACACACATAAAAATCACACATTTTTCAAATTTTAAATTATTTTCTTTAAAATTTAAACTTTTAATTATACCAAAACCAGCCAGCTAAAAATAGTATAGCCAAAGAGATTTTATTACAAGTTCATATATACTATAACGCGAAAAGACTTTTTCCCCAACCAATTAGATTAAAATAGAATTATTCATTTGAAAGTTGTAGTTTTACAAATAACTCGTTCAATTTTAAATATAATAATAAGCTGCAGTCCGTCAGTACGGAAATATACCGCACGCAATTATTTGTACAAAACTGTATCAGTATCTACTAATAAAAATTAAAAAGAAAAGCAAATCGATTGAAATTTAACTAGTGTTCGTCGAAAGTCAATTTTCGATCAGAATCATTGACGCCACAAGATTTTTTAGATTTTAACTAGCTGACCCGGCAGACTTCGTAGTGCCTCAATCGATAAATAAAAGACCTACACTTTTGTATAAAATAAACTTAAAACAAACAAAAATAATCCGTTCGAGCGACGAAGGACACATTAAAGGAAAAACAAAATTGCTATTTTTATTTTATTCCGACCATTTTCATATTTATCTACCTTTTAAGCCTTCTTTGGACTTCCACAAATAATTCAAGACCAAAATTAGCTAAATCGGTCCTGCTGTTCTTGAGTTTTAGCGAGACTAATGAACAGCAATTCATTTTTATATATATAGATATTACACTGCCTGTTTTGTTTTTGATGTTTGGAAGAAGAAGAAAAAACTGATTTCTTCCACTTTTTTACTACAATAAAGCTCGTCAATGGCTATTAAACAAAACAGTTGGAACAAAAAAAAACTTTACTTAACCATTTTGTCCCACTGTTAACGTATATGTAAAGACAAAGACTAGTTACCCGCTTACAAGGCAACACATGTAGACATATTAACTATCATCCATCAAAAATATTGCTTTCAGGAAACATTGTGCAAGTTATTGTGTGTGACGTCGGGTTCTTTTGGTTTCCCCTCGAAAAAACTAATAAAGGAGACCCAAATGGAACAAATGCTCCCCAAGGCTTTAGTTTACACAAATATACCTACTGAGTGAGTACGGTATATAGCGACGATGACTGTTTCTGTAAATTATGGTTTAATTCGCCCATTACCTTAGCGCGCTGCTTCTTTCAAATTCTTGTAGAGTATACGAAAAGGTAGAGAAAAAGTAATTTCATTTCCGTTAATTTTTGTTTATTGCTTGGATGGGCGGATGAGCTCACAGCCCACCTGGTGTTAAGTGGTTACTGGAGCTCATAGACATCTACAACGTAAATGGCACCACCTACCTTGAGATACGAGTTCTAAGGTCTCAGTATAGTTACAACGGCTATCCAACCATTAAAACCGAAACGCATTACTGCTTTGCGGCAGAAATAGGCAGGGTGGTAGTACCTACCCGTGCTGACTCACAAGGCATCCTACCACCAGTAATTACGCATTACGTGATATTATTTGTCCATGTTTTAAACCCGTATTTTATTTTCATTTTTCCGGCAGAAATTGTTGACATTTAAATGTTTTACGAATCGATTGAAAGCTATTTAATCGTTCAATCGTCTTTTGTTTATGACACGGCCACTGTTATACGTTGATGCGATGTTAATTGCACGTCAAATACAGAGAGCTGGAGTTGTATCTGGATATATTATAAAATAAATAGAAACAAGCTAAGTATACCGTTTGCCGTTCTTAAATTGTACATCTACATCCTAATGATTTAATTTATTTTTAAAATTGTTGAAATTTATTATTTATGAGATTGATAAACTCCGATGTCCATTTATCTGAACGAATTAAAATTTTGCGTTGTTTCCACTTCAAATAATTTGAAAACAACATAGGTAGAACATTGTATAGCATATATTGGACCACAATTTACGATCATAAAATGGGCAAGCAAACGTTTTTTTCCTGAGGCTTCGCAAGGCGTTTTTATTGCAATTTGTTCATTTTCCCCGCCGGAATACTTTTCAGAATATAGTTTTGATATCTAACTTAACTTCCTGTTTAATTGGTTTGACTACCATTGTGTTATTTCATTAATGCGGTTACAAAACTTAAACTTAAACTCACATATTTATTGGGCTACTCGAGGACTTGCCAATTAATGAGGCTTAATTTAACTGACCGATATATATTGTATAGATCCCAAAACAACTGCAAATATGGATAATAAGCTGTGCCTGCTTTAAAAGCTTTCTAGGGACCGGCAAGTTTTTTCAAGTAAATAATCCAAATAAATTTCACGTAAAAAGTTAAAAACTGTGTAAAATATATTGAATTCCTGTTCCTTTTGCTTTAAGATTTTGTTTTTCTTTGTGTTTATAATCTTATGTTATTTTAAGAAATAGTATATTCGTTTTAAAATAGTAGGAACCGGTGGTGGAAAATTTTATTCGTTTTTTTTTTTCATTTCCAAGAACAGCTAATTTGAGTTGATCTATCATTTCCGTCCAATGGTCACCTACATTGGACATAAAAGAATCGAATCGAGTCATCATATTTGAAAATCGAAAATTTGTAATTTTTTAAATCAGAAAATTTGTCGTGGTAGAAGTTCTCCGCCTATCTTTTGGCCAAAATTTTCATTGCATGGATCCCCATGATCCACCTTAAAACATAAGGTGAAAGATGTAATTTTATTGAAGCCCACTACTCGTCACAGAAATAGGCACCTGAAATTAACATCTAAAATTCATAATAAGTTTATCGCGGACTCTTTGTCTGAACTGTAGTGATTAAAAACTATAGTAGGTCAAATTTAAAATACATTTTGTAGTTGAATACAGGTGCTAGTCGAAGTTAAGAAAACCCGCAAACGAATTTAAAACTCAATACGAAGGAAATTGGAAAACCTAACCCAAACATTCCTCGCAGGATATTGCTCGACGGAAATGAAAAATAGGTAGTATGTGGTCAATTCTGAAGTGGATTGATTGGATCAGCTATCGTAGGAAATGTATGACCATTGCACGAACTCGAAACACCAGAAAGAAAACGTAAACAAGAACAATAACTTTCATGAATTTCAAAGCAGTAATGGGAAAAGAATTAAAAGTAAGTAGTGTAAATACAGCGCAATAAGTTTCTGAGATTGTATTAAATTGGGTTGCGTTTTTTGAAGAGGCTTTATCCAAGATTATTTCGACTTTGCTTGGTTCTAAATTTTCAACGATTTCAAAAGTGCCTGTCCCGAAATTATGACTTTAAAAATACATAGCTTTAAGTTGTAGTATAAGTATAAGTGTTGAATATGGTAATCGGATAAAAAAAAAACAATACCTTTTTAAAATAACCTAAAACACCTCATTACACATTCTACTTGCAGTATTCAATCTTGACACTTAGCCAATTGTGCTGGCAATAGCGTTGTAATATTTAGAATATTAATCTAAATATCGTGTTTAAATACTCATTTATTAAATAGTTATAACGCATGATGCGTAAACTTAGAATAATTTGTGTGAAACATTCAAAGATAAATAACTCAGTTTTTATGGCTCAAACATTGAAGAGCTCGTACATTTTATTTAAAACCTTATGTCAAATAGTTTATTCATCACGTTTATTTGAATAAAGTTTTCCCATTAAAAACTCATTCTACTTAGCTTACCTAACAATTATTCAAAATTAAAAGCCTTAAGTACCTTTCAACCCATTAGTGGAGCTAATAATGAATTAAGTGAAAATGTTTTATTTTTAGGCTCTAAAATTCTGACAGTGGCTTCGGAGCTTTTACAAACACCTTAATCTCTCTCTTAAGCTGCTTTATTTTAAATCAATGATTATTTAAAGCTTTGCAATACAGTGGATAAAAAAATAGTACTTTGCTATGGTACCAACCTTCTTTAAGTATGCCTCTATTAACCATTTTTACATATATTTTTTTATTGCTTAGATGGGTGGACGGGCTCACAGCCCACCTGGTGTTAAGTGGTTACAGGAGCCCATAGACATCTACGACGTAAATGCGCTACCCACCTTGAGATATAAGTTCTAAGGTCAACTCAATATAGTTATAACGGCTGCCCCGCCCTTCAAGCCGAAACGCATTACTGCTTCACGGCAGAAATAGGCAGGGTGGTGGTACCCTCCCGCCCGGATTCACAAGAGGTCCTACCACCAGTAAATACGCAAATTATAATTTTGCGGGTTTCAATGTTATTACACGATGTTATTCATTCACCGTGGAAGTCAATCGTGAACATTGGTTGAGTACGTATTTCATTACAAAAATTGGTACCCGCCTGAGATTCGAACACCGGTGCATCGCTCAACACGAATGCATAGGACGTCTTATCCGTTAAGCCACGCTTCAACATTGTTCTATATAAGCATCACACGTTTACGTCCAGTTTGGCGTCTAGTGCCTACTGTTCCTAGAGGATCTTTAAGATCAACTTCAACAGTAACTGCTGAAAAAAGAGAAAAATCTAGAAGAATCTTCGCTACATTTAAATAAGGTCGAAACATTTTTGAAGTTTCAAAATGTGTGCGGCGTAGGAAATGTAAAGTACTTATTTGAGTTGAGTAGTTAATACTAGGCTGCACTAAAAGTATCGGGAATGGAATATTTCCACTGTTCCTGTCATGTTAAAATCTTTTTAATTGAAAACTCCTTGGTTTTAAAAATCGAATACCATTTATTTATTTAGAAAAAGATTCTCGGTCTTGTCACGAGGTTTTGTCAAACTTGTTTAGTCGTTGAGAAAATGGAATTGACTCGAGAAAATTCAAGAGCGATAATTTATTATGACTTTCGAAGTGGTTTAACACAAAAACAGTGTGCTGACCGGATGATTTCTGCATTTGGCGATGAAGCCCCATCCAAAACCACAATTTATCGCTGGTTTGCTGAGTTTCAACGTGGACGTGTCAAGTTCAGTGATGATCCCCGTCAAGGTCGTCCAAAAACTGCAGTCACCCAAGAAAACGTTGATGCTGTGCGTAAGCTGATTGAGGAAGATCGACATGTGACATACCGCGAAATTCAGGCAACTTTAGACATTGGCATGAGTCAAATACAAATAATCTTGCATGAACAATTAGGTGTAAAAAAGTTGTTTTCCCGATGGATACCGCATTCGCTCTGTGAAGAGCAAAAAGCGGCTCGCGTTACTTGGTGCATCAGAACTCTCGAAAGATTCCACGCAGGATCCTCAAATGCTGTATACAACATTGTATCAGGTGACGAATCCTGGATATATGCGTACGAACCCGAAACAAAAAACCAGTCACGAGTTTGGGTGTTCGAAAATGAGTTAAAGCCAACAAAAATTGTTCGTTCACGGAGTGTTGCAAAAAAAATGGTGGCCACGTTTGTCTCCAAAACCGGCCATGTTACGACTATTCCTCTTGAGGGACAAAGAACGGTTAATGCAGAATGGTATGCTAGCATTTGTTTGCCACAGGTCGTTTTTGAACTCCGTAAAGAGAACTGCAACCGCCGCATCATCCTCCATCACGACAATGCGATTTCTCACACCGCGCACAGAACAAAAGAGTTTTTAGAGCAAGAAAACATAGAAATATTAGACCATCCGCCGTACAGCCCCGACCTAAGCCCTAATGATTTCTATACTTTCCCTAAAATAAAGAATAAATTGCGTGGACAGAGATTTTCATCACCTGAAGAAGCTGTGGACGCCTACAAAACGGCCATTTTGGAGACCCCAACTTCCGAATGGAATGGTTGCTTCAATGATTGGTTCCATCGTATGGAAAAATGTGTCAAATTTCGTGGAGAATACTTCGAAAAGCAATAAATACATTTTTAAATAGTAATGTTGTGTCACTTCGTTAATTCCCGAAATTTTCAGTGCCGCCCTCGTACTACATTACTTTTGATAATTGTGATACATAATTATTTACAGTTACGTTATTTGAATAATAATAAAATTCCTTTCAGAACTTTCAGTCCGTGACCATGAAAATAGTAAACGCGTAACAAGACCGTAAAAGTTTTAAGTGTGGGTTAATTTTGGACCGAGTGTTCATTTTAGACTGAGATAAGACAACCACGATTTTACTAATAGACACTAAAACTATGAAATGACAAAGCTTGTATTGGCATTTTTATATAATACTTTTTGCACAAACTTATTCATGTTGCTCGAAGCATATATCAAAATACTTCACAGCTCTATATAATATTCTGCATAATGTTCCGTAGTCGGGATTTTCTGATTTAAAATTTTAAAAGTGCAGAACCAGTAAATCTTATAAATCTCACGTCTCAACGCTGCTTCGTGGTAAATCACGTGGACTCTCATAGGAATTAAATACGGATTCAAGAACATATACATTCGGATCTAAATCAGAAAACCAAACGTGGTCCACATTCAAAATAAATATTTCCTTGGAAGTTTCGTCGAAGCTTTTGTGTTAAAATAATATTTTCATATAAGAATGTTTTATTGACTAAATCATTAGTTTGGGCAATTGCTTTTCATTAATGTCTAGGCTTCCACAAAACTGGTTCTGTCTGCATTTTATTCACTATAAAGCTCTTTTTTGTATCTTTTTGTAATGTGGTAATTTGTTGTTAACAAAACTCCTGCTTACTGCAACGTTGCTGCAAACTGCAATGTTTCTTGTTTAATAATTTTTCCGCAAGGGTTATTAACCGAAAATAAAATCTGTTTACTGAAAATTACGTGAAGGCACTGAAGTTTTTAACGACATTATTTAAGTTAGTCGAATAAAAAAATTATCAATTTTTATCGACTTAAATTGGGTCCGCAGAATTTGAATACTACAAATCAGCTTTATTAATACACTAGCGACCCGCCCTCGCTTCGCTTCGGAAACATTAAAACACACATGAAACCAAAAAAATAAAATAAAAAAAATTTAAAAAAAGTAGCCTATGTTCATCAGGGACAATGTCGGCTTCTAATGGAAAAATATTTTTTCAAATCGGTCCAGTAGTTTCGGAGCCTATTCGAAACAAACAAACAAACAAATCTTTCCTCTTTATAATATTAGTATAGACAATACTTTCAATGCTTTCTCAAATGCACCCAGTACAGTTTCTGGTGATTTTTTTCGAAGTCGATTTTATATTTTGAGGAAAAACATGTTGTGCCGAATCGTGGCAGTAGGTAAAGGCGACGCCTCATAAATTCGACCGGCCACGGGCTGCAAGAAACCTTGACTTTTATTTGCACATTTTTTATTAAAATCCTTGTTTCCTTTCCAAACAGCTAAATAATACACTAAACTAAAGAGCATTTACCGCTTATCTCTAAAGCAAGCAATTTATCGCCATCAAAATTCCTTTCAAACATTTATTTAGGACGAACGAGGAAATCTTTACAGTAAAAGGTTTCAGGGAAGCCAAACACATGCACACTTATTTATTTAACTAAGATACAATGGATTTCCTTTATAATACAGAGTTGACTTTTGAAGGTTTTTGGAAATTTCTTTCTATCACTACTGGTAGTCGTTTAATACGTAACTTCAGTTTATTATTATCACGTTGCAAGTGGCAACAACTGAGTAAATGTTATTAAGGATATCTTTCCGAAGATTTTACTCTAAGCTTATGTATTTTCTATCTATGGAATTCTTAAATTACGAGCATACGCTCGCTGTCTGTCCCGCTTGGGAGGTGCAGCGTCGTGTCCTGGTCGCAAAGATAGGACCGGACTTGTCGCTGCCTGGCGTCGTGGCGTCGATGCTTGGCGGCGACGAATCCTGGAAGGCTATGCTCGACTACTGCGAGTGCACCATCTCGCTGAAGGAGGAGGCGGGGCGATTGAGGCAAAGCTCTCTTCACTACGCAGAAATCCGCCGCAACCAAGCATTGGATCGGAACCGGGGTCCCATCCATGCCCGGCCCCCTAAGAGCTCCGGGCTCCACCCGCTTTACAGCGTTCCACCGACCGCTCTGGGAGAAGGTGCAGCGTGGCGCCATCAAGGCGAGCTCCCGGCCCCTCGACCGAGGAAGCCGGTGGTTGTGTCGCCGGCAACCGCCGGTCCGGCGTCTGGGGGACGGCGGGATGGATGTAATATGCACTGCGTCGACTCTGTCAATACCTCAATTTAGTTCCAGCCCGGTCCGGGACTGGACTCCGGCTGTAAGCGGTAGGAGTGTTTAGTGAGGTTTAACTTCCACATACCCCACCCTCCGCGCGGGAGAGGATCCGGTGGTTTTCACCTGTGGTAAAAACATTAGTAAATTAGCTATGGTAGAACAAACGTGATGATTGCCACTTTCCTATACTTATAGGTATTTCTATGTTTCAATCAGGTGTGCTAAGTAGACGGCTACCCTAATTATAAAATCAAAGGACTAAATTGAAATATTTTCTATTGCAACGAATGTATTTCTTTTAATACAACTTTTAGTATTTCGTGAAATGTAACACGATTATAGTTATATTTTTAACGAAACTTCAACAAAACAAAACACACTTAGCTTACTAGTTTACCGGTACGAAATTGAATTTAGAGAAACATTTCTCTCCACTCTCGTTCGTTCAAAAGAAATGAGTATAGTAAAGTTAGAAGTGAAGGAGATAGTTTCCTTTTTCCCAAAATTGTTTCATTAATTTCAGCACTTCACACTTCGTCGAGAATAAACTCGGAAACATATTATACTAGCGGCCCGCTCCGGCTCCGCTCGGGTCTTTAACAAAAATTTCAACGATATTTGACTTTGTTTTTTTAAAAAATAAAAGAACACTTATTGCGGCATAACTACAATAGTTAGACATATTATGCTGTCGGACACTTTTTGTAAATAATAATGTGTTCTACAAAGTCGTAGTACATTATTTTATTCTATCATCAATAGAATATCGCAGCGCACGCGATGTAAATAATATTTTAGGATTTTTTTTTACACCTTGGGTTACATTATTGGAGTTTTGGTAAGGTTTCATATTTTTTTCAAAACAGATTATAGCCTATGTTACTCGGGAATAGTATAGCTTAATTTTTCAAATCGGTTCAGTAGTTTCGGAGCCTATTCAATACAAACAAACAAACAAACAAACAAACTAATCTTTCCTCTTTATAATCTTAGTATATATTGATAGAGAGAGCTGGACCTGAAATGGATAGTGCACTTCGGTTTTATACGGCACGTTTGTATCGAATTTGATTTTAAATTGCTACATCGAATACTTTTCCTCGAAAATCCTCAAGTGTTATTATTACAATGGATTTTTATTATTCAATCGCTTAAGAATATTTTATGAAGCCTGCTGTCGTATCGGAGATACGATCGCCGCGCAACGAAACGGAAAGACTTAAAATATATTTGCATCATTAATTCCTGAGTTTAATCAAGAGGAGAAAGCCAAAGGGAATATTGAACCCTATTATTAAAGAGATGAAGGACCCGGAACATTTTAGAAAAAAAAAAGAAGCAAAACAGAATTGGTCCGTTGAAAATAATGGAAGTGTTTGTTTAACCGCCCTTGGAGATTCTACTTTGTGATCTCAAATAACTTTTTGCGGGCAAACAACGCTTTACTTTTACGCGTAAATAACAGCACAGTAAAAGCAGAGGCCAGACAAGAAAATATGATTGTACATAAAACGTTGATGTAGAAACGGGATTAGATATACATTTGAAATATTGCATTTGTAGTTGAAGAATTGATCCTACGTATGTTTTTAGTTAGCGCACTTAGTTGATTTACTTAATTGAAATACGTCCTTATTACGTGACGTTTTCTGGTGGTGGGACCTCTTGTGAGTCCACACGGGTAGGTGCCACCACCCTGCCAATTTCTGCCGTGAAGCAGTAATGCGTTTCGGTTTGAAGGGTGGGGCAACCGATATAACTATACTTTTTTTTTATTGCCCTTGTAGGCAGACGAGCATACGGCCCACCTGATGGTGAGCGGTTACCGTCGCCCATGGACTTCAGCAATGCCAGGGGCAGAGCTAAGCCCCTGCCAACCGCTTAATACTGAGACCTTAGAACTTATATCTCAAGGTGGGTGGCGCATTTACGTTGTAGATGTCTATGGGCTCCAGTAACCACTTAACATCAGGTGAGCTGTGAACTCGTCCAACCATCTAAACATAAAAAATATATATAAAAGTTTTATGGACTGATTCTCCAAATTAACTTACATAACAGGTTATGACCTTCTGGAGTAGCTCAAAACTCGTATAGGGCAGAAATGTAGAGAGGCGGTTCACTTGGTATTAAAACCCATAGAATAATAAAAAAATCTGAGTACCACCGCTACCTTCAGACATCAGTTTTCTCTCAAGTGGATTTTTTTTGCCTTTGGTGTGGTAGCAGACCCTTAGGCTGCGAAAGATTAGGGAAAAAGAAGATTAGGTAGGGAAAAATGTACTGTAAAAACGGAGACTTTAAAAGGTAGGTGGCGGCAATTATGTTACTGATGTCCAGGGGCTCCACCAAGTGGGCCGTTAGCTGATCCAATCATCTTATAATAATAATAAAAAAAAATGTATTATATCATATTGTGGATTTCAATTTAATCACTGACCTAATCTATAATGTTGAAGCAAAACTTAATTACGTTACAGATATCAAGAAACATGTTAAGTTATCGGACTTTCTGATCATCACGTACTAGCATTAGTTCCCTAACGTGATCGGTTTCTCAATAAGCCGACTGCAATATTTATAAATCATCCGAACTAGTCTTTGGGAATTATATTTGTTATGACTTATAACACCGTATAGAAATATGAAATAACGAATTAGAATAAGGTAAGATAAAATTTTATTTTAAGTTGA
This sequence comes from Bombyx mandarina, assembly GCF_030267445.1. Classification (NCBI taxonomy): domain Eukaryota; kingdom Metazoa; phylum Arthropoda; class Insecta; order Lepidoptera; family Bombycidae; genus Bombyx; species Bombyx mandarina. The sequence continues at coordinate 7,766,086 of NC_143227.1, read as the reverse complement.
TCGCAAATCTCAGGATTACCGTTCCTCAAAAGTGTTGAAACCAAGCCCACTGCTGCCTGTAAAGGTTTCTTCCCTTGAAAGCACACCCATCAGATTTCTAACGGATCATAGCAATGTCTTTTTTCAAATCTCGACTATCATTTCTTTTCACATGTTATTCTAGTTTAAAAATTATTAAAATTCTCATTTAGGTTTTTCACACACCTAATAATAATAGCCGACCCAGCTATCCATCAAGGGGTACGCGTACGGTACTTCGTCTACATCTAGCTGATATTACGAAATTCCCTTAGCTCATTCGTAGTAGCAGTCTAGCGTATAAAATGTTTCATGCCTAATTTCCTCTTAATTTTATGGAAGTTTGGCGTATTGTAACCGCGCACGGGTGGCTTAATCGTTACTCTTTTTGAATTATTAGTGTATTCCGGTAATACCTAGTCAGGTCATAAGTATTGTCACACAGTAAAAGCTTTTCTTTTAGAATGCTGGCCACAAAAAAGTTTATTGAATTCGAATTTCGAATTGTTCATGAAAATAAAACTGTATACTTTTAGAATTTTACTCATTTTTAAATATGGAGTAGACGCTTAAAGAAGACCGTGTTGTAGTTATTGCGTTGCATCGTTGCGGTTACGCGCCAATTAAAATTTTTAACATACTGAAAAATTTGAATATAACCAAAAGATTCGTTTATGGTACCATCAAACGATACAATGAAGACTCTAGTGTAGATGACAGGTCAAGAAGTGGTCGCCCTCGGTCTGTTAGGATTCCAGCAGTGATAAAAGCTGTGAAGGCGCGAATTCAAAGAAATCCCAAACGTAAGCAGAAACTGTTGGCTCTTCAGATGGGGTTAAGCAGAACCACGGTGAAAAGGGTGTTAAATGAAGACTTAGGGCTTCGGGCATATCGAAGAAAAACAGGACATCGTTTAAATGCTCGTCTAATGGACCTGAGACTGAAGAGATGCCGCGCTTTGTTGAAGCGGTACGCGGGAAAAAAATATCGGGAAATTCTTTTTTCGGATGAAAAAATTTTTACCGTTGAAGAGAGCTACAACAAACAAAATGATAAGGTTTACGCACACAGTAGTGAAGAAGCGAGCAACCGTATTCCGCGTGTCCAACGAGGTCATTTTTCATCCTCGCTCATGGTATGGTTGGGAGTTTCTTATTGGGGCTTAACAGAGGTACATTTTTGTGAGAAAGGTGTAAAAACGAATGCAGTTGTGTATCAAAATACAGTCCTGACGAACCTTGTGGAACTTGTTCCTCATACCATGTTCAATAACAGGCACTGGGTATTCCAAAAAGATTCGGTGCCAGCTCATAGAGCGAAGAGCACACAAGACTGGCTGGCGGCGCGTGAAATCGACTTCATCCGGCACGAAGACTGGCCCTCCTCCAGTCCAGATTTGAATCCGTTAGATTACAAGATATGGCAACACTTGGAGGAAAAGGCGTGCTCAAAGCTTCATCCCAATTTGGAGTCACTCAAGACATCCTTGATTAAGGCAGCCGCCGATATTGACATGGACCTCGTTCGTGCTGCGATAGACGACTGGCCGCGCAGATTGAAGGCCTGTATTCAAAACACGGAGGTCATTTTGAATAAACTTTAGTGTCATAAGAATCTATGTTTTGTTAAGTTCATTTTGGTATATGAATGGTTACATAATGAATAAACTTGTTTCAATTATTTTACATTAAACATGTGACAGAATTTATGACCTGACTAGGTATATAAGGTAGGATGAGTAGAAGAGCGGTACCATTGAGACTGCAAAACGTGCTAAATGCGACTACAGAGGTGATGTAGGTTTTATATGTATATTGCATGTAGGTTTTAGCTCTTCAATTATCGTAGTGTTACGCATTGGGGTTCGTGCTAAGTAAAAATTCTACCGAATTACAAGTTAACACTGTATTTATCACTTAGAGTACTTAAAACACTTCACAAACACCTTAAAATTCTCAATTCGCTTCTTCCGCTTCGCTTCAGGTGATTCGCTGTTTCGCTTCGAGTAGTTCCGATTACTCACTGACTGCGTGCCATCTCTACAACGCTTTTATAGCCGATACGACATCCCTAAAATTATCGAGATCATTCCACACATTTCGAGTATTATGTTTCCGCTATCTGACAATAGATGGCATTGTACTTCACGAGCGTCCTAGTTACCACTAGATATTTCGATGTTCATTCGACTATTCGGCGATAGATGGCGTTACTCTTACCGGCGTAAAAGTAGTAAGTAATTAAATAAATAAATCCTCCTTCGGATCCACACATTTTGTTCATTTGTTTACTAGGCTGCACTAAAAGTATCGGGAATGGAATATTTCCACTGGTCCTGTCATATTAAAATCTTTTTAATTGAAAACTCCTTGATTTTAAAAATCGAATACCATTTATTTATTTAAAAAAAGATTCTCGGTCTTGTCACGAGGTTTTGTCAAACTTGTTTAGTCGTTGAGAAAATGGAATTGACTCGAGAAAATTCAAGAGCGATGATTTATTATGACTTTCGAAGTGGTTTAACACAAAAACAGTGTGTTGACCGGATGATTTCTGCATTTGGTGATGAAGCCCCATCCAAAACCACAATTTATCGCTGGTTTGCTGAGTTTCAACGTGGACGTGTCAAGCTCAGTGATGATCCCCGTCAAGGTCGTCCAAAACTGCAGTCACCCAAGAAAACGTTGATGCTGTGCGTAAGCTGATTGAGGAAGATCGACATGTGACATACCGCGAAATTCAGGCAACTTTAGACATTGGCAACAATTGAACAATTAGGTGTAAAAAAGTTGTTTTCCCGATGGATACCGCATTCGCTCTGTGAAGAGCAAAAAGCGGCTCGCGTTACTTGGTGCGTCAGAACTCTCGAAAGATTCCACGCAGGATCCTCAAATGCTGTATACAACATTGTATCAGGTGACGAATCCTGGATATACGCGTACGAACCCGAAACAAAAACCAGTCACGGAGTTTGGGTGTTTGAAAATGAGTTAAAGCCAACAAATTTGTTCGTTCACGGAGTGTTGCAAAAAAAAATGGTGGCCACGTTTGTCTCCAAAACCGGCCATGTTACGACTATTCCTCTTGAGGGACAAAGAACGGTTAATGCAGAATGGTATGCTGCATTTGTTTGCCACAGGTCGTTTCTGAACTCCGTAAAGAGAACTGCAAACCGCCGCATCATCCTCCATCACGACATTGCGAGTTCTCACACCGCGCACAGAACAAAAAGAGTTTTTTAGAGCAAGAAAACATAGAATTATTAAACCATCCGCCGTACAGCCCCGACCTAAGTCCTATGATTTCTATACTTTCCCTAAATAAAAGAATAAATTGCGTGGACAGAGATTTTCATCACCTGAAGAAGCTGTGGACGCCTACAAAACGGCCATTTTGGAGACCCCAATTTCCGAATGGAATGGTTGCTTTAATGATTGGTTCCATCGTATGGAAAAATGTGTCAAATTTCGCGGAGAATACTTCCGAAAAGCAATAAATACATTTTTAAATAGTAATGTTGTGTCACTTCGTTAATTCCCGAAATGTTCAGTGCCGCCCTCGTAATTCTTTTGTGCATCCATTGTTCTATCAGACAATGTCATTTTAGTTGTGGAATCACCCAGTTTCGATACAAGATTATAGATTTTTGATCCGTTTTTATAAACATTAAACCTTTTTAATTTTTCGAAAATTTTATAGTTATTTAAATCTATATTATACTTATATTATAAAGAGGAAAGATTTGTTTGTTTGTTTGTTTCTTTTTTTTTTTTTTTTTTTTTTTTATGATTGAAGGATACTGGTGGCCCGGAGGCCTTTCCAGTTTCACCAGGACAGGTGGGCGAGCAAAGGCTCAGCCAGGAGGGGTGGGATTTGCTAAACAGCTGCCCGGAGCGCTCCGAAGGAGACCTACACTCAAGAGGTAGCTGCTTCGCGAATGAATCTACTACCGGATCGGAATCGCGACCCGCTGAGAAGATCCGGCGAGAAACTCAGCAGCTGATTCATGGGTTAGGTTGCACGGCGAACTCTTTGTCGAGTTCGACGAGTACGGTTACCGAGGTCCCCTAAGCCTGCTCCTAGAGGCTGAAGGCGTCTAGTGTAAAGGTTATTGGATCTGATGGATCCGTAGGGACGTGTCTAGGGCGTCGACGGTGACTGGCTCCTGCATGATCAGGATTCGGGGAGTAGTCAGCGGCGGCTACGATAAGGCGATTATCATGACGCATAGCCTTATCGAAGTACGTTCCGACGCTGACTTCATGTATTTCTGATAGATTCGAGGCCCAGGTCGTCGTGTAGGTCAACGTTCCTCACGAACCACGGAGCTCCGACGGCTAACCTGCAAAAGCGGGATTGTAGAGATTGAAGGGTGTCTATGTGTGTGCGGGCCGCGTGAGCGAACACCACACTCGCGTAAGTCATGACGGGCCTTATGCAAGTTTTGTAAAGTGTCACCTTGTTCCGAAGGGACATTTTACTCCGCTTACAGATCATGGGGTAGAGTCTACCGAGAATAAACGCGGCACGGTCACGGACTGATTTTATATGCGGGCGGAATGTCATCGATGCATCCAGGGTAACGCCCAGGTACTTGACCTTCCTGGCCCAGGGTATGGATTGACTAAAGAGAGTAATCGGGGGTGTGAGATTCCTCCTCCTAATACGGGAGGAAATCCGTGTGGAGCTTCCCCTCTGAAATAGCACCGCAGTACTTTTCGCTGGGTTGATGTCTATGCGCCATTTTCGGAACCACTGTCCTAGGGCTAGGGCTGCGCTCTGAAGCTTCTTCGCGATTAGGGACTTGTTTCTACTGAATAGTAAACAGTCGTGTCGTCGGCGAATAAAGCTAAATGGGTCGGCGGCGACCGGGGAATATCGTTAACGAATAAGCTAAATAGGAGGGGTGAGAGGACAGAGCCTTGCGGGACTCCAGCTGTGAGAGGTCGTGGGGAGGAGCGGGTTCCCTCGACTCGATATCGAAAAGAGCGGTTCGACAAGAAGTCCCGTATGATGAGCACGAGACTATCCGGCACGCCCATGTTGAATAGTTTGAAAATCAAACCGTTGTGCCAGACTTTGTCGAACGCTTTTGCGACGTCGTCGAAGAAGAGAGCTCCCGTGTATAACGGTTTTGGTCGATTAAGCCCCACAAGAATGTGCTCCGTGAGGCGGTGCACCTGTTGAACGCATGAGTGATTTGTACGGAATCCGAATTGTTCATCGATGAGAATGCCCTTGGATGAGACGAAGTCTCTGAGGCGTTTGTAGAGCAGACGCTCATACAGTTTGCCTAGAGACATGAGGAGGCTAATCGGGCGGTAGCTCGTCGGATGATTTTTTGGTTTACCGGGTTTATGTATGCCGATAACGTCCGCTTCTTTCCACACCGCGGGAAAGATACAGTTCGCCATAGCGGCATTGAAAATAGATGCCAACATCACGATGAGTTGGACGGGTAGAAGTTTAATAACGCGGTTGGATATACCGTCGGAACCGGGAGCCTTGCGAGGACGTAGGTCTTTGATCAAGTCTTTAACTTCCATCGGGGTGACGGGTGGTAACGCATCCGAGGGTGGCAAGGAGGCTCTGCGTTCTACCTCACTGTCTACTAATTCTACATGAACAGGGTCCACGGATTGAGTGCTGGGCGTGCACTGGGTTTGCAATGTATCGGCCAGCAGCTCTGCTTTTTCGTCATCATCAACGCCGCGAGTCGGCCTGAGGGGCCTACGAGGGGGGCATAGTTACTACCGTATCCGATTTGAGAGTACGAGCTAAGCGGTAGTAAGACCTTTGGGAGGGCGCGAGTCCTTCTAAGAAATCAGACCATCTGGCATCTCGGACTTCGGCGATGCGAGACTTTACGTCGCGTTGTAGGGCACGCATTCGAATACGATTTTCCGCGGTAGGATACCTGTCGTAGGCGCGTATCGAGGCGTTCTTAGCTCTAAGGAGTTCCCTAATATCGTCGGACAATTTGAAGCGGTGAAGGAAGTCCTCCGCTACAACTTGTTTCGATGACCTATCTAATGTCGAGGTGATGTGTGACGTTAAGATGTCTATGGCTTCAGCGGTATCCTGAGGAGACGGGGTAGAGTCCGGGTTAAACGGGAGCGATGGTGGATCAGATTCAGCCAGGCTGATGCCCAGCGTGTGCCAATCCACCACAGTCCTCGTGACGGGAACGGAATCGGGAGCGCGACCGAGCTTCATAACGACGGGACGGTGGTCTGAATCTAACTCTGAAACTACTTCGATCGAGTGTAAGCGCAGAGTTACGTTTTTTAATAACGCTATGTCGAGTATATCCGGGCGATGCGCGATATTTAGCGGGTAGTGAGTCGGGTTAGCGGAGCGACGATATCGAAGGCGAGATCATCGACTAACGCGTCAAGCCGCCTGCCATTCGGGGTTGTGGTGTGTGAGTTCCACCTGATGTGTTTACAATTTAGGTCGCCCGCCAGAATGACAGAGCTCCCCATGCCGAGCAGCGCCTCGATATCACTGCTTAGAACGATCTTATCCGGTGGAAGATAAACGGACGCGATAACGATCGGCGCGTGTCCCGTCAGTGAGATTCGGCACACTGATGCTTCGATATTAGCGAGCGCGGGAGGATCGAGCGGGACGCAATGCAGGGCTCTTCTATAGTAAATGACGGTACCACCACCACGCAGAGAGCCTGTCGTTCCTGACCATGTTATAGTTCGCGATTTTAGGGTCACGGCGCGCGGGCTTAAGTAGGGTCTCCTGCACTAAAAAATATCAATTTGATGGTCACGCAAAAAGTCAGAAACCTGATCACGTTGATTTGCGAGACCGTAAGCGTTAAAAAATCCTATCGTTACGGATAGGGGCTTTATTCTACTTATATACGCCATTGATTACCGGCGGAGTGAGGGGAGGACGTACGTATTTAATGACGCGTATACGTCGGCGTATTCTTGCACAACGGCGATAAAGTGTTGTGCAGTGGAGGCAGCGCGAATGGCGTCGCCCAAAGCGTTAACGCGCTCAAAGTTGATCGACTGAAAGAAGTCGATCGCTAAAGCGAGATTGTCGGACGCGGTCGGAGGGCAAGTCGCGGGAGAGGGACGAGTCGCGGGGCGGGACGAATCGCGGAGGAGGGAGTTGTAGCCGTGTTCGTGTACGGCAGCGGTTTCGCCCAGGCCGAGACACTGGGCACCGGCGCCGGAACGAACGCTGGCTTAGCCTGCGACACAGAGGGTGCCGAGGCTTTGATGTCTGGGCCGGAAGCTCGGAGGCGGTTTTGGCGGGCGACGCGGCGATTTATTTTCGGGGCTCGGGGGCATCCGCGGTAATTTGCGGGGTGACCCTGTGTTCGACACAGGACGCAGCTAGGCGGTTCCGTCGCGGTTTTTTGATCGCGAGTGCAGAGGGCCGTGGCGTGATCGCCTAAACACTTGACGCATCGGGGGCGCGCGTGACAGTTACGGGAAGAATGCCCGTATAATTGGCAGTTATGGCACTGGCTAGGTGTGCCTTTCTTGTGTGGGGTTTCGACGGATTCCGGAAAGGCTACAGACCGTTCGGATGTTGAATATTTGCTTACCCTCGGGGGTAGGCTGGAGGGCGACGAGAACCATATTATATGGCTCCCTTCCGCGACCTGTGTGCATGCGGTGTACGGAGTTAACCGGTAGGCCTTGTTCGAGAAGGTCGGCCTTGAAGCTCGGCATCCAACTCTTTAGGGATGCCACGTATGACGGCACGGAGTTCGCGCTCCTCCTGGAGCGTATACGTGTGGTAACTTATACGTTCCTTACGGAGGTAAGAAGAGAGGGCCCTATGGTCGTCGGGTGTTCGAACCTTAATTTGAATGCCGTTCGCGAGGTTACGGGCATTCGTGAAGTTGATATTTTTGGCCTTAAGGGCTAGAGAAACTCGATCCCAAGCTGCCTTCTCTTGAAGGATAACCGGGGGAGGGGTCTGGGTTTTATTTTGTGCCACCGGACGCGGTGACGGAGTGGCACGGGCTGGAGGCGCAACGGGAGTCTGAGGGCGGGGGCGCGACGCGTTCGCGGCTTTGCTAATTTAGCGGCCGCGGGAGCTCGAGACTCCGCGGCGCGCTTCTTACCCTTATGTACCAGGGTGATCCATCCGTCGATGAGGCGGGAGCGAGGTCGACTCCATCTCCGAGTCAGAGTCGGAGGACGAGGAGGCGGGCGCAGGTGACCTACGAGCAGGTGTTTTGGAGGGCACGACGGAGGCTGCGGATAATCGCGCTGCTGGAACGGTGGCCACGGCGGACGACGCAGCAGTTTTACTCGCCAGTATAGGCGACGCGGAACGGCAGGCACGACGGAGGCTGCGGTGCTCGATGCAGAAGCTTTGCACGCAGGTACAGGCGACGCAGGAGCAGCGAGCTCGCCGGAGTCCACGAGAGGGCTCGCGGTGTGATCGGCCTTGAAGGCCAGAACTCTGAGGCGAGCTGTGGGTGGCGAAGTCGGAGGAATTCGCGAATACAGCGTCCATGATGATCGCTGAGTGCCCAGGTGGGGCGGCCCCGGGTCTTGAAACACTCGCCTTGCGGCGAGGCCCCAATTCTCGGACCTGAGCGGTTCTATTGAACACAGGTGACGATGCGGCACGATTACTACAGGACAAGAAAAAACACAGCAAAACAGAAATAACAAAAAGAAACAGAACAATTAAACACTTCCAGGGAAACAGTTTGTCGGCAGATGTACCACGAACACAGAAACAACAAAAGGAAACAAACAAATAAAAACTTCCAGAAAGAGCACTTAGTCGGCAGATGTACCACGAACACAGGCCGCGCGAACAATGGCCGGGCTAACAAAAGCCGGGCGAACAAAGACCGGGCGATCGAGTGGTCGATGAGCACGTCCGCACGTGACGGGTGCCTCTATCGGAATCTTGTTTGTTTCGAATAGGCTCCGAAACTACTGGACCGATTTGACAAATTCTTTTCCATTAGAAGCCGACATTGTCCCTGATGAACATAGGCTACTTTTTTTTATTTTTTTTTTTATATTTTTTTTTGGTTTCATGTGTGTTTTAATGTTTCCGAAGCGAAGCGAGGGCGGGTCGCTAGTTATAAATAAAACACTTGACGGGTTCTTAAGGGCTTTTGCAGGCGCCATAATTGCGAGTAGCATTTTAGACGTTTGCAAATTCAAATAGATAATAAAAACATGTCTTAGGTTGCATCTAAACAAGGCGTTAAATTCTAACAACAATTTTGAGAATACATTTAAAATACATTTATAACAGCGCCATCTCTTGTATTTTAATTGTATTAAGTAGAAAAACTCTGAACATTGGACAACCCTGAAACTCTGAAAATCAACACTCATTACGAAGTTAAAAGGAACACAATTTGAAGTAATATCAACATGTGACTCCAGATGTCACTAAAGAACAAAACTAAATTGTACTGGAAAATTATGATAGATGGCGCTTTAGAAGTCCTCACGGATACCACCGTTCGTATCGCAGTTAGTTAATTCTCGCTACATGGTTACGATATGTTTGTTTATGTCGTAAAGGAGATCGTGGTATAGTTATGCGAGTGGTCAATCGACTCGCAGTTTTGTCGGCTCTTCAGTAAGCAGACCGAGCGCATTGCCACTTAGATGGCCAATTCTTCGACATACCAAGCGTCATTTTTTATTTTTGGCGCTTTTGTAAACTTGTGACCTAAATATTTTATTATTAAGGAATGTGTTATACCAAAACTTATGACCATTACTGATTCCTGTCACTCAAAATAATTAGATATTCTTTGAAATGTGTATATTATGGTTGAGATTGTATTATAGCTGTCGGCACAACATCACTATTTAGTTAACTAAAACAGCTAAAGTCAACTGTTTCCTTAATGCTATTTTTTTTATTTATTGCTTAGATGAGTGAACGAGCTCATAGCCACCTGGTGTTAAGTGGTTACTGGAGCCCATAGACATCTACAACGTAAATGCGCCACTCAACTCGAGATATAAGTTCTAAGGTCTCAATTATAGTTACAACGGCTGCCCACCTTCAACCGAAACGCATTACTGCTTCACGGCAGTAATAGCAGGGTGGTGGTACCTACCCGTGCGGACTCACAAGAGGTCCTACCACCAGTAATGTCAACTACGCATGTCAACAACTACGCATGTCAACAACTACGCATGTCAACAACTACGCATGTCAACAACTACGCATGTCAACAACTACGCATGTCAACAACTAGCATGTCAACAACTATTTTAGACGGTATTCAAGAGAATTCATGACTAAGCTACCCACACTTTCTACTATAGTACGAGTGACTATTGTCGCACAAAACCCCATAGACACAGCCGACTGAGTTTCCCGCCGGATCTTTCAGTGGGTCGCATTTCCGATCCGGTGGTAGATTCTGCGAAGCGGTGCTCTTGTTACGGTTAGTGTTAGCAACGCCTCCTGGTTTGAACCCCGACAGCTCACCCATGCGCTAGGGTAATGCTGATATAATCTTCAACATAAGTAGAAAAGAAAGCACATTCCGAGTCGAGCAGTCGAACGCAGCGAAGCTCTCTGTTGCTATCGTTGTACACTTATTGAAATGTAATAAATGGAATTCATTGGAAAAGTGAGTCTTAATTACTGTCACTATGGAAGGCATGATAATGATGAAGAGATTGGCGTCAGCGAAGCTGACGTCATCATTTTAAAAACTTCATTGAACCAGCCTCTATCCGTCATAGCAAATTCATAAAATTCAAACTCGTCGTGAACTAAAAGATAATGGCCCTGGTAGAGAGCGATGTGTCATACCAGTATTGACATCCCGTAGGCACACATAAGTTTTTTTAATGCGTTTCGGTTTGAAGGATGGGTATGTCGTAATGTACAAAAGTGAGATTTAGCACTCATGTCTCAAGGTGGATGCTCAGCTCATAACAGGGGGTGGATCGAGAGCTCGTTCAAGCATATGAGGAAAAAACAATCGACCAAAATTTTTACTTGTAATAACATCGTATAATAAGCCCGGATCAATTATAACTTGCCTCTCTATTGTTGGTAGGGCGTTTTATAAGCTGTGCTACCACAACCGCCCGGCCTATTTTAACTGCAAAGCAGTGCTGTGAAGGTCGGAAGAGCTATATCATTATAATATATTAGTTCTCACGTCCCGAAGTGGGTGGCGGTACTCAAGTTCTAATGTCTATAGTCTCTTACATAGTATGACTTAACCTAGATGGATCATGATCTCAATCGCAGTCGTGCCATAGCAAAAAAAAAAAGAAATACGCGGGTATAGTTAATAGCAAATATCTAAGTATAACAATTCTTTATATTGAGATTGAGCACGTTCCTTGATTTATTCAGTATTATTTATTAGATGCTATTTCTATCTCGAGATACTTTAATCTTCCAGTAAGCTCGTGATTCGAATCGATTGATGCAATTGGGTGGTTTCCGTCGTATATACCTTTTAAGTTGAGGGGATAAAGTTATGCACTGAAAATCAAAATATTCTGTAGTTTATAAGTAGATATCGTAATTATTGGGCGTGTAGGAAGTTAGCCCACTGAGTTTCTCGCGGATCTTCTCAGTGGGTAGCGTTTCCGATCCGGTGGTAGATTCTGCGAAGCACTGCTCTTGCTAGGATCAGTGTTAGCAACTCTCCGGTTTGAGCCCCACGAGCTCACTTAAAACGTTAGGGTGAAGCTGAAATAGGCTCTCAAAGTCTATCAGCATAGGTAGGATAAAAAAAAAGTAAGAATTCTATGCTTACTCATAATAGATTCTTAGGTTTTAAGGGTGATATGGGTTTTCGTATACAATACGTAAGCTCAAAGTTTGCTTTATTTATGAAAACATAACATAAACATAATATATTGTAGATGAAGACATGGGTGTGTCCAAAAAAATCGAAGGTACAGCAAGGAAATTTTTGCAGGACATTTGAAATCACAAAAGCACATCACACGTTTCTAATCTTGATTATATTATGTATAAACGACAATGCAAAAATTCCAGGCTCAGGTTCATTGAATGACAATACGTGTACATGGTGATCTTTGAAATAGACCCCATTAAAAAGTATTGTGTTGCGGAAAAAAAATCTATCCAAGAAAATAGTACGGGCCATTAGAACCTCTTGTATCACTAATTGGATCTGTTTGGTAGGGTCGCGAAAAACTGTTTACGGTACACAAGTAACTGAGAGGTAATGTGTGTTTTATGAAAATGTTACAAGATTTTCTTTTACGAAATTCCGCTCAGAACTATTTTACTACAAATTATTTGTTTTTGTATTTTAACATAATTTTGAATAGATTGCGGGACGTTTGAGAACAGACGCTAGAATAATTGTTTAAATTAAATTAGAATGGAAATTTGCTCGGCATTAGCATTTTTCTAAAAGGTTATTATATATTATAAGGTATATCTGTCTAATATGATCGTTATGAGAAGATGAACGATCCGTTAATTCCCAGTATATTCCGTTCCGTGCTGGAACTATTCTAAATAGAACACATCGTATCATCATCATCATTTCAGCCTATCGCCGTCCACTGCTGAACATAGGCCTCTCCAATAGATTTCCAGTGCGACCGGTCCATTGCCACCTGCATCCAACGAGACCCAGCGCTTTTTACTAGGTCGTCGGTCCATCTAGTAGGTGGCGTCCCACACTGCGCTTGCCAGTACGTGGTCGCCACTCCAGGATCTTTCTGCCCCATCGACCGTCCTCTCTTCGTGCTATGTGGCCGGCCCATTGCCACTTCAGTTCACTAATTCTACGGGCTATGTCAGCAACCTTCGTTCTTCTACGGATCTCCTCATTTTGGATTCGATCACGTAGAGAAATGCCGAGCATAGCCCTCTCCATAGCTCGCTGCGCGACTTTGAGCCTTCTAAAAAGATCCCTAGTAAAGCACCACGTCTCCGAGCCGTAAGTCATCACTGGTAACACACATTGGTTGTACGCCTTTGTCTTAAGGCACTGGGGTATTTTGGACGAGAAGACGTTGTGCAGTTTAACATATTTTTGAATGAACACATCGTATACAGTGCGTTAAAATGATTCAATAAAAAATAAAAATTATAATTCAATTCAATTAATCTAAACAAAATTATAACAGGGACACTTGTTTTTAAATTTTTATCGTTTGGTTGATCATTGATCTTTATAGGCTTATCAGCGAAAAACAGACAATGTTCTTTCTGGGAACCGTTATTGAATGAAACGTCTTCAAAAATATACTACAATCTGGAGCAATAGATCATGGCATAATAGTTTTATATAAAAAGTTAATTTTTTTTATGGAAGAAGGAGTACTGGCGGCCCAGATGCCTTTTCAGTTTCACCAGGACAAGAGGGTGAGCAAAGGCCAGGAGGAGTGAAATTTGCTAACAGCTGCCCGAGAGCCTTCGAAAGAGGTCTAAGGGCTCAAGGGCAGCTGCTTCGCGAATGCATCTACTATCTTATGGGCTTTGCGACCCGTTGAGAAGATTCCGGTAAGAAACTCAGCAGGCTAATGGATTAGATTGCACGTCACACTCTTTGCCGAGTTCAACGAGTACGATACCAGAGTCCTAAGTCTGCTCCTAATGTTAGAGCTGAAGGCCTCTAAAGCTGTTAGATCTGATGGATCTGTAAGGACAAGTCTAGGGCGTCGACAGTCGATAAGGTGATTTTCATGACACAGCCTTATCGAAGTTCCGTTCCGACGCTGATTTCAAGTGTTTCCGGATCGATTCGATGCCGGGGTCGTCGTGTAGGTCGACGTTCCTCACGAACCTCGGCGCTCCGACGGCTAACCTGCAAAAAGACGATTGAAGTTGGGAGGAGTCTATGATCGTGCGGGCCGCGTGAGCGAATACCACACTCGCGTACGCCATGACGGGTCGTAAGCAAGTTTTGCAGTGTCACCTTATTTCGAAGGGACATTTTACTTCGCTTACAAATCATAGGGTAAGTCTGTAAAGATAAAGGCGGTGCGGTCGCGCACAGATTTTATGTGCGGGCGGCATGTCATCGATGCATCCAGGGTGACTCCAGGAACTTGAACTTCCTGGTCCTGGGTATTGATTTGCCGAAGAGGACGATTGGGGGACTGAGGACACTTAGACTATGAATGCTACACGTGCTGAATCACTGATGCCCTTAATACTACTGTTGGCTGGAGATACAGTAGACCTGCATATATACAACTACAAACACCAGTGTGATAAGATCCGGTAACTGCCTAACATCGAATAGATTTTGAGCTCACTGTAAACTTTGTAATATAAATAAACCAGTCTATTAACTCGGGCTTTTAACGCACGGATTCATCATACGTTGGACGTTTCGAAGTCTGTTTAAGTAAGTCACACAACTTCGCGGTTCACGAAGGGTAATTTGTGTGACAGCGGTTGTAAACGACCGAGACAAACTTGCAGATGGCCGAGCAATTTACGAAATGTTTTGTTCTTATTGGAAAACTAATATTCGTGTTGTTAGCATTAATCTAAAAGCAATTTCGCTTCCATCAATATGAGATTAACGAATTACCGCCGCACGAATCCGTGATAGCTTTGTCGATATGGCAAGTACGATGTTATAATTTTACTATTAGTAGGTACTAGGCAGATTTTATTCGGAATATAAAATGAGAAAACCTTACACGATCTTTACTTCCGTTGAAGCCGTCAGATGTAATCATGATTGATGGTAATATAAGAGCTATGGCTAAGTGAAGACTTTTTCTGAAGATTCTAGATGAAGTTTTGATCTGAGCTTACGACTTTTTAATAAAAGGTAAAAGTTTTTTACACCTATAGATACATCATCATGGCCCATCTGTGATTAGGCCATATTTATCTCTTTGATATAACGAGTGACTGCCACTACTAATTAGGTAATGACAATACTCGTACAATATAAGCGAACAAGTCAGACACGGTCTACTTTCGCCAAGCTAGGATTCCCTAAACTATGGCAACCAGAGACTGAAATACGTTTAAATATTAAATAATATATTGGTCATCATGAATGCTTGCCGTTGTGGGAATCGAACCTATGACCCTTGGCCAGGAATCAAGGACACTACCCACTATACTACCAAGTCAGTCAGTAGATAGAACAGTCAAAATACAGTTTCAACTGTCCCACCTTAAACCGTCACATATGACTACTTCACGCCAAAAAATAGAAACAAAAAAAATTAAACTATGCACAATTCAATACAGAGACAATTATTCAATGGGTTATGTTCGTTATAACTTTATCTTTGGCTGACCCGATAATACGACCGTGATAGAGTTCGATAACCTTTCTAATCCTTCATTGGCATTCGTTACTTAGCAACGCCAACTATATATGAGATTATATGAGTATTTTGGCGATAGCTATTGAATATAGACTATTTCTAGAAATAATTACGCGTTAGCCCAAGGAGGGTAGTGTTTTTCGAGCGTATGTATGCCAAATCTTTAGCACGTTCAAGGACAATAGAGAGTTAGAGGAAGGAGTAGAGTATACTTATTGCACATCAAAACATACTTAATAATATTTAAAATAAGTCATACACCCTCCACGGTGTTTCCCGAGCGCTATGACATGTCCTTCTTCCAAACGAGGCTTGTGGAGAGTACTTAACGGTAAGCAGCTGCTTGACTCTGCCCTGGCATTGCTGAAGTCCATGGGCGACGGCAACCATCACCATTAGGTGGGCCGTATGCTCGTCTGCCTACAAGGGCAATAAAAAAAAAAACTATCAAATTAATTAAACGTGGAATTCAAGCATTTTCACTTAAACGCCTCCATTGTTTCTTGTGTCCTTGTCTCCACCTCTAAACGTTTGCTTAATATGTACAACGTATTTTAGTTTTGGCTGTATGGTGTAATTATACGTACTCTCAGTATTATACTAGCTCATTGCCATCGTAAACTGGAACTTATTGGGCGTATTGTTAGCCCGCTCGGATAAATATCTCACCTATTCCTACAGCGAAGCAGAAATTATAATACTTCAGGTTTCGAGGTTGATGGCTCACATTATAACATCTAAAGGCTCGGGTAACCGCTTACCAGGTGACCCGTGAGCTAATTCACTCATAAATACAATAAAAATATGGTTTTTCTCTTCTATACTTGGCCGTAAAGCTAGTTTGGAAAGTTTTTCGGTTCGGTTTATCGTGACTGTTTTAGATCTTGTTGGATCTGTGGTATTAAATGCGTTCGGTAAACCATGGATCTCTCTGAAGCCCGGTGGTTTCATAAGCATCATATGTATGCCGCCAAACAGTGTAAAGGCTGAATCTTGAAATAACTAATAGCTGGACACATTATCGACTCACGTCACAACACACAGCATCTACCAACGGGCAAAGCAGGTCAATTTCTTCATCGTCCATGTCTCGTGAACGCATTGAATATGAATTTACGAAGAAAAATTCCATAAGCTCCCACCGCTTTTTGAACTTCGATGCCGGTAAATTGCTGAGTGACCGACGACATTCATCAAAACTCTTTACATTGCGCTGTCAAAATTGTTTCATCTTGTATAATTACTCTATTATTTATTTTAAACTGGTGTTTTAACCTCTTGTGAGTCCGCGTGGGTAGGTACCACCACCCTGCCTATTTCTGCCGTGAAGCAGTAATGCGTTTCGGTTTGAGGGTAGGGCATCCGTTGTAACTATACTGAGATCTTAGAACTTATATCTTAAGGTGGGTGGCGCATTTACGTTGTAAATGTCTATGGGCTCAAGTAATTACTTAACACCAGGTATTTTTATTATCATATTAATTTTAATTATTTGGTCAAAACGTTCGTTCTGTGTTCGCATTATTGTATGCATCAAAGTCACATTTTTAACGCCTCAATTTAGCTCACAGGACTCTCAACCGAGCGGTAAGATTTGATTTCCACTGACACAGAGCCGAAGTTAGCGAAGCGTTTACCACAAATTGCGCAGCTGGGTTAGCTGTTCGCAGTTGTCTATACAACTATGTGTATCATTCAAAGAAACTTGTTAATAATTAATGTAAATTATTTTCTATGAGGTTGATTGAGTAGAAATTGATTAAATAGGAAACTAAATTTTAACTGCGTCTCATATGAGATTTATTTTGTGCTCTTTTATTAAAGAGCTATTGCTCCCTAAAGAGTTTGAGATTTTAAAATAGTTTAATAGTATTTTTTGTCACTCGTTGGACATTAAGATTCTGTACATCGTGTGCATAAATGAATATGTTAAGTACATATATGTAGGCATAAATAAATACGACTTATAAATTATTTAACTATAAAAGCTGCTTTGGGCGACGTCGACGGTTTACCATTCGGTCTACTGGGTCGGGTATGTAATTTCCAGCGGCTACGATGAGAGGGTTCTCATGTCGTGCCGCCTTCTCAAAATGGCGCAGCGATGCCGACTGTAGATACTTACTAAAAGAGTCGAGCTCCAGGTCGTCGTGGAGATCCACATTCCTAAGGAACCAAGGCGCTCCGACGGCTATCCTGCAGAATCGTGATTGAATAACCTGAAGGGATTTCAAGTGGGTGCGGGCTGCGTGAGCGAACACTATGCTTGCATACGTCATGACGGGGCGTATACAAGTTTTGTAGAGAGTTACCTTATTACGGAGGGACAGTTTGCTTCGACTACAAAGCATTGGATAGAGTCGTCCTAGAATAAAAGCGGCGCGGTCGCGTACCGTTTTTATATGGGGACGGAATGTCATCCCTCTGTCGAGGGTGACGCCTAGATATTTGACCTTCGAGACCCACGGTATGGGCTGGCCAAAGAGAGTGATGGGACTAACGGCGGAGGTGTTTGCGCGCCTACTACGGAGTGGGATGCTCGAAGTGATGTTCGGAGGGCGACCCCTTTTGAAGAGCACCGCTGCGCTTTTCGTGGGGTTGATGTCAATTCGCCACTTCCGGAACCCCTGTCCCATGGTGGCTACTGCGATCTGGAGTCGCCGATGAAGCAGCGACATCTTCCTACACGAGTAGTAGATAGCCGTGTCATCGGCGAAAAGCGCTAGATGGGTCTCCGGAGACCGGGGTATATCATTGATATACAAACTAAATAATAACGGGGAGAGCGTGGAGCCTTGCGGGACTCCGGCGGTCAGTTGACGGGGACGAGAACGAGTTCCCTCTACTCGATATCGAAACGAACGGTTCGACAAGAAGTCTCGTATGATGAGCACGAGTCTGTCTGGCACTCCCATGTTGTACAGTTTATAAATTAAACCGTTGTGCCAGACTTTGTCGAACGCCTTTGCGATGTCGAAGAAGAGGGCGCCGGTCGGGATTTGTTTACGCCTATTTAGTCCTATCAGGATGTGCTCCGTGAGGCGATGCACTTGTTGTACGCACGAGTGTTTAGAGCGGAATCCGAACTGTTCGTCTATGAGAATTTTGTTCGCGGTAACAAAATTCCAGAGGCGTTTCCTAAGGAGCCGTTCGTAAATTTTTCCTATCGTCGGGAGGAGACTAATCGGACGGTAACTAGAAGTTTCGTTTCTCGGTTTGCCCGGCTTATGTATACCGATAACGTCCGCTTCTTTCCACACCGCGGGAAAGATGCAATGCGTCATAGCGGCATTTAAAATTGTAGCCAACATTGCTATCAGTTGGACTGGCAAAAGTTTTAGCGCGCGGTTGCGGATGCCGTCGGAGCCGGGTGCCTTCCTAGGTTGTAGGTTGTGGATCGCGTCTCTAACTTCGTCAGTGGTAATGGGGGGTAACGCGTCCGAGGGCGGCAGGGAAGCTCTGCGCTCGACCTCCCTGTCGACTAACTCGGTGTGTTCGGGGTCCGCGTGTTGAGTGCTGGTGGTGCACTGCTTTTGCAGTGCATCGGCCAGCAGCTCAGCCTTGTCATCGTCATCGAATGCCGGTGGTTGGCCTGAAGGGCGTACGAGGGGAGGCATAGTAGCGGTAGTTTCGGATTTGAGAGTCCTAGCTAGTCGCCAGTATGCTTGGTGGGAGGGCGCGAGTTGTTCTAAATAACTATGCCAATTATCGTTACGCGCGTCGCTTAAGCGGGAGTGGACTTCGCGTTGTAGACGACGCATCCGAATCCGGTTTGAATGCGTGGGAAGACGATCGTAGGCCCGGATTGCCGCGTTCCTAACTCTTAAGAGATTCCTAAGATCGGGGGACAGTCTGATGCGGTGTCCTCCACATCGACTTCTTTTGAAGATCTAATGATCGCGGAAGAGATGTGATCGGTAATGATGTTTATGGATTCGACGGTGTCCTCGGGGGATAGATTCGAATCCGGGCCGTAAGGGAGGATTGGCGGAGCGGCTTCGGCTAGGCACGTGCCCAGCTTATTCCAATCCACCATGGTCCTCGTGACAGTGACTGGGCTGTGAGGGCGACCGAGCTGCATAACGACAGGTCGGTGGTCTGAGTCGAGCACTGACAGTGCTTCGATGCAACGCAAGCGCAAAGTTACGTTCCTAAGCAATGCCAGGTCTATAGTGCTCGGACGGAGCGCGATGTTATACGGATAACATGTTGGAGTTGGGGGACCGATTACTTCAAAGGTGAGGTCGTCTATAAACGCGTCGAGACGCCTACCGTTAACGTTTGTACGATGGCAGTTCCACCTAGTGTGGTGGCAATTTAAATCGCCTGCCAGGATGACGGAGTCTCCCATGCCGAACAGTGACTCGATGTCACTGCTCAGAAGGGGCTTGTCCGGGGGGAGATAAACGGATGCGATGACGATCGGCTGGTGTCCCGTCAGCGAGATACGGCACACTGACGCCTCGATATGTGAGAGCGAGGGAGTATCGAGAGGGACAACGTGCAGGGCCCGCCTATAGTAAATGGCAGTCCCGCCTTTGGAGGCGGTGAGTCTGTCATTCCTAACCATGACGTAATTCGCGACTTTCGGGTCGCGACGCGAGGGCTTCAGACAGGTTTCCTGCACTAATAGAATATCTATAAGATTATCGCGGAGGAATTCGAAAATTTGATCGCGTTGCCGCGCGAGTTCGTTAGCATTATAGAATGCTAACGTAAGGGAATACGGTTTTTCTCTACCTTTTTGCGCCATTGGTTACCGGTAAATAATTTTTATAACGTGCGGGACACGGACTCGTAGACGTCCATGTGATCGAAAGCGGCCGCGAGCCGCTGTTCGGGGGTTACCGACCTACGTATCGCGTCTGCGAACGATCGCAGACGGTCGAAGTTGACCGCGGTGACGAAGTCGCGCACGAGCGCGAAGTCGTTGACGGCAGAGGGTTGCGGGGGACGGAACGCGGGCGCGGGGCGAGGTGCGAGCAGGGGCTGGGGCGCGGGGCGTGTCACGAGCGGGGGCGGGGGTGCGGTTTCCGTTCCCGCCTTCGTATACGGCAGCGGCTTTTTCCACGCCGAGACCGTGGGAACTGCAGCCGGCACGAAGGCGGGTTTCGGCACTGGAGGTGCCGAAGTCTTTGGGCCGACGGTTCGCGGAGCTGGGTGGGTTGGACGTTTTCGCGGAGCCCTAGGACATCCACGGTAGTTCGCGGGGTGCCCTTGCTTAAGGCATAGGACACAACTGGGGGGTTCGGTCGCGGTTTCCCTAACTCGCGAGCAATCTAACGTAGCGTGATCGCCGAGGCACTTCACGCAGCGGGGACGCGCGTGGCAATTACGCGCCGAGTGGCCATAGAGTTGGCACCTGTAGCACTGCCCGGGAGTGCCACGTTTATGGGGGGCTTCGATGGAGACCCCGGATAGGCCGCAAACTGTCGAGAGGCATGAGATTTTCTTTTTTGCCTCCGGGGTTGGCTTCAACGCGACGAGAATCATATTATAGGGCTGCTTGCCCCGCCCACTGTGGATCCGATGCACACTAACTATAGGGAGTGACTGAGCGATCAGATCCTCCTTAACATAGTCTGTCTAGTTCTTTCGGTACTCCGCGTATTACTACGCGGAGCTCGCGGTCCTCCTGAAGAGCATAGGTGTGGAAACCTATGTTCTCCTTTCGGAGGTATGCTGAGAGGGCCCTATGGTCGCCCGGCGTTGCGACCTTAATCTGAATCCCATGCGCGACGTTACGCGCATGGGTGTAGTTAATTTTATTTGCCTGAAGGGCCTGGGATACGCGATTCCACGCTGTCTTCTCTTGAAGTATCAGCGGGGGCGGGGCAGCTACTTTAGGAGCGGGCGCGGGCTTGGGACGCGGCGGTGGGGTTACGCGGCGCGCGGAGTCCGACTCCGGTGTGATTACTACCTTCGGTCGAGAGGCGGACGCGGATTTCGTCTGTTTTGTCGAGGAGCTCCGGGACTCCGCGACGCGGGTACGTTTCTTACCGCGGGTAACCGTTTGGAAACCATCCGAGGTTCCGGGCTGAGGGCTGGACGCGGATTCAAAGTCCATCTCCGATTCGGTATCGGAGCCTGAACTATTTGAAACGATCGAGGTCGCGACGGAAGAGACGAGCGATGACGCGATCGACGCGGGTGCGGGGGTGGGGGTAGCGCTAGGCGCTTCGTGAGTCGCTACGTCGGAACGTGCGCTCGAACTTGACGCGGCGGCGGGGGGCGCGGCGCGTGCCTCCGAGGCACGTTTAAAGTACGCGGCGACGGACGCGGGGGGGAGGGATTGCCACGGGCGGCCCTAAACTCTAGGTACTCGGCCCTAATTGACGGGTACCTATCCCGGAGGAACCCGACAATATCACTAACGTCTTCTTGATCCATTCTTCGGTCTTCTTGCCCGGGGGGGGCGGCCCCGGGACTGTTGTTGAACTCGCCGAAAGGCGAGGCCCCGGATAGGATTTGTAACCCCCCTGTGCTGCAGGACAGCAAGGAGCAGGGGGGGGGAATGCCTATGCCTTGAAAACGGCAATCGGCGGGGAAAAGGAAAGGAACCCGCTCGGGCTGTATAGTGCTACAGCAGGCAGAATCGCGAGCGGGGGTCTAGTCTTGAAAAAGACTGTTGTTTTGGGAAGGGTTAGGAAATCGCTAGCCTGTGATAGTGCCATAGGAAGCCTGATCGTAGCGATTGGTTTTGTCTTGAAAAAGACAGTTGGTAAGGGGTGGGTTCGCGGTTACAACACTTTAGCGCACAAAAATGGACTCCGAGACGCAGATCGCAAGCAACCAACGGATCGGAACGTCCGCACTACCGAATTGTAAGCACGATGTATTCACGGTCACTACACTGTCGAGCACAGCTGTGAGTTCAGAGACGCAGCTCGCAAGCGGGCCACGGATCGGAAAGCACGTCCGCGCACGACCGAGTCGTGAGCGAGAATGAAAAAAAAAAAAAAAAAAAAAAAAAAGCAGCTTTGGTCTCGGCTTTTGTCGCCTTTTGACCTTTTGACTACTTCACTGCAGAAGTTGGTAGGATGGTGGCGCTTAGTGGTGGTATAGGTGGTGGTGCTATGAGGGTTTGCAATACCCTACACTACCAGCACCTTCGAATGGCAATCTTACAATGTCCTTCGTTGTGTAGTGTATATTATTTTTTATCGCCTCGAATTCGTTGGTATTATTAAAACTTAGCTTGTTTGTTATAGCTTTTGGCTAATACCATTTAAGTATCTTTTTTTTTGTTAAGAATAGGAAACAATGAATACACAAAAGTTTCAAACCAAGTTTAATGTTCTCTAATGATTCCTACACATGTTACAACGTATTTACAATATTCTATTTTATAAAGTTACAAAATTTAAGATCACTATATGCGAAAACATCTATGCTGAGTTTTTTATATTATATAATTTTAAATAATTAATCTAAGCTGGCGATAGAAACATTGTAACGACTAGATTCTATTATGATAAAATTTAAAACACTTAAACAATACGCACAGGCAGATTCATTTCGCTTTACTACATTGCCATTAAATTTAATTTAATTCACTTTCTTTTATCTAAATAGAAGTCTACGATTTCAACTTTTTTTACACAACTCAATACTGTAATATGCACTGATTATTGCTTTTTATATAAACGATACAACAATACATTTCTGATACGAAATTAGACTCAACACAGAGCTTTAGTTATGTAAAGTCATGTTAGGTAAAGAACTTACTTAGATAAGCCGGTGCCCGATTTAAGAGAAGATCGATTATTTACCGAAAAATCGAACCAAGACGAATGCTCTAAAAGGTGTTTGCATATTCCAAAGTTGAGGACATTTGTCATGGTCAAACGATTTTCCTTAATGTTTCTGCGACTTAGGGGTACTCTTAAATGTCTCCTGAGCAAATCCGTAACTAAAACGAATCCTTTTCGGTCCTTCAATTGATTGGTTTACTAGTATATAATTTCCTACCATTTCGTTTTAAAGTATTAACCAGGAACATAATAATTTAAATCTATCCGAAGATCTGTCTAATTGAAATTTCAATTGAGGTTAAACTCATTTACTTTATTAACACAACTTGACAATCACGTATAGCATTTCATGTCGTCCTTGACGAGGTACGAATATATAGGATCAATCTACGGATCAATTTAAGAAAAGATCTTTAAGGTTTGTATCTCAAAAAGGAAACTTTGTCTAGTCTGACATTATAGAGTAATCTTTTTAATCTCTTTGCATTAACAGTTCTCTACATATTCCACTCCAAAATCCTACTAAGCTTAATCCTATTTCGCTTTCTTCTCTATTAATGTAAGTAATGACGGCACGTAATGCGATGCAAGCTAAATACGAATAGCTAATTTTATAATTAGGCAGTGCCTCAAGCAGTTTGAGACACCAAACAACCTTCACGATAAGTTACATTGGAACTGACAGTAAACGTTGGAAACCTTCACATGTATACTTTATATTTTATCTTTTCAAAAGTATCTCGACTCAGCAGTAATGTCGCGAGACATGTCTCCAACGCTATGAAGGAGTACAAACCTAAAATGTTTTCTAGACAAGTGAGCGTTGAATTTTATGACTGTTATTTCCTCGCCATTTCCACTAGATTGTTTATTAGGGCTCAGATGGGTCAGTGGCTCAACCTCCTACGCGATCTCTGCACTTAGGAGGCGCGCGGTTTATGTGAGACTGGACGGTTCGCAGATGTTGGGATAGGACACAGGCCCTACCCACTAAAAGACTCCGCTGCACTCTCGCCCAAGCGTCCAATCCTCCCCGAGGTCAAAGTCCGAGCTTTGGCTATGGGGTCACCGCAGTTAGCACCTTCGCCGCACGCAATTTTCACCTTGCCGCAATGAAAAAAAATCAATAATTTTATTTATTAGCGGAATTGTGTCATCAACAGGCTCAGCTAATCATTTAACTAACACCCAATGAACCGATATTTTTTTTTATAATATATTCAATAAAATTTTCACGAAATAAAGAGATTCCAATTTTTTGTCGTTGAATTAGTATTCATCTTGCCGGCTATCTTTTTATAATTTGTTTGTTTCACATACATAATTCCACCAGCCACCTAGTTGAGCTTATTTTCAAATATTATCATTCAAGCTTAAACAAGCTATAACGTTTACAAGTAAAGAGGTAGATTTCGTAAATTTATTTCATGCACCACAATATTACCGTTTTAAATTACTCGACTATGGTTTTTTTTTAAAATACATACATTACTAAATAACCATAATATGTGAATCGGTGGTATTATTTGTTATGTTTTTTTATTTCAAAAAAATATTGTTTTTAGATAATTTTTTTAGTTTGTAATCTATGTTTTTATGTGTCACTTATCTGTGTGTGTTAAAACTTGCATAGTTTATTGAAGTTCAGGAAGTTCAGGCATAGTTTCATCAATGACTTACGATGTGCGAGTTGTTATCGATTGTATATTTGTACTTGTTTATCGATACTAAAAAAATCAATTCAGTAGTTCTCAATAAGTTAGTTTTTTTTATTACGAAAAAAACAAGACGCAATACAATATTTAAATCAAATATATGTACATAATATATAATATTTTCATTTTCTTTTTCTTTTAAGTTAGTTCTGGAATTAGGCGTTCTATTTACGGAATTCCATTTCTCAATGTCATTTTTATCATTACACCGATTCGGTTCCAGGAAAATGCCTCTCAGGTATATTAGTTGTCGTACTATATCTCACTCGCTCCTCTTATAAAGAAAGATAATAAAAGGAGCTAGACACGCACAAACTTGTGAACTAAGCCCGCATTCCGAATGTAAACACAACCTAGATAACAATCTAGAACTTTAATAGTAACTAAAGTTATGAAGTTCCTGCTTGTTTTTTTTTTTCTTAAAAAAACGCCTTCTTCTTTAACAGCTACAGTGAAATATACATTCTTTGAAACAAAAATGTATATGGTATGCAGATCAAGCAGGTATTTAGATAGGCCATTTTGTCAATTATTTAAGTTCTAATTACATTTATTTTTATTTGATTACTTTAGACATCTATTTATAACAATAAATTTTATACAAAAATTAATATTTAACATTAGGTACCTTACTCACTTTAATGTCTATCAAATAGTTTCAGAAACAGAGTAGTTATATTCTAGAAAATACTGAACAAAAAAACTGAAATTCACACAATTCAAAAAAGTAATTTAGACAGAAAAATCGTTGTATTTAAGCCGGTTCCTCATTTTGTTTTTTTCTAAACAATACACACAGCTGATTTGGCTTAAAGGAATGTCATTGTTCGTGAGGGTTTCCTCGAGGATCACACCAGCCGTTGCTGGCTTGCGCCCTTGTTATAACAAACTAATGTTCTGTCCATTCGAGTATTTTGCCGAAGACCGGAGAGATCTGATTGTCGTCAATCTAACGGATGATGTGTTGTTATCACCACGACGAAGGATCGATGCATGATGACCTCCCGATTCTCTGTAAAGATAACAATATATTAGCCAATTCAACATACATAAATGTAATACAAATAAGGTGGTATATTGCACAAGAAACTCATTTTGTTGGCATCAAAACGTTTTTCTCACGTGGGCTATGATGGGCGCAGAGATTTGCCAGAATACTTATTATAACTATCTAGTTTCAAAAATGATACTAAGACTCAATAAAATGCAAACAAAGTACTTCTTTTTTCTCCTAATAAGTTCCTATTATGAAAGTATTATGATGATTATGTATAATTAGTAGCGGTGTCTATTTTCGGACAAAGCTTCTTAAAGATTTAACCAACATTGTGCGAGTAAGAGCTACATTTTCACCCAATGCAATTAGTATTTTGACTGAATATCTCTGGGTGTTTAAAGCAAAAATAGAATAGAATAAAAGATTTCCTTTTCCAATATGGCAACCATAGCTGTACCGGCTTTTGTAATCACCACAATTACACTATCACGTGGGTTGTAGGATTGTTTTCTTGGTATTATTCGTTTCACGATGAATTTATATTTATTTAAGTGCATAACTACTATGAAATCAAAACTCTACTGTAGAAGCAATTAAAACGAAACAACTACTTAATAATGACATGGTTTTTGAACTTTTGCTATGTTGCAGGGGCGCTAAAGTCTCACAGTGCAAGTATAGAAAAAACATTTTTTCACATACCTACACATCAATACTTTTTTTTATTTTTTTATTGCTTAGATGGTTGGACGAGCTCACAGCCCACCTGGTGTTAAGTGGTTACTGGAGCCCATAGACATACACAACGTAAATGCGCCACCCACCTTGAGATATAAGTTCTAAGGTCTCACGTATAGTTACAACGGCTGCCCCACCCTTCAAACCGAAACGCATTACTGCTTCACGGTAGAAATAGGCAGGGTGGTGGTACCCACCCGCGCGGACTCACAAGAGGTCCTACCACCAGTAAAAACCAGAACACATTCGATTTCATATTGTGCTCATGAATGAATTACGCGTGCGTTTTCATATAATTTTAGCATAAGAATTTGTTCATTCTGGTATAAAATCTTAAACTACAGCAAATAATATTTAGGGAAAAATATATATTTCAAAATAGAAACGACATTCTGTATCAACAGGAAAAAGACGAAATTGAGAATTCGTGTTCACTCATGTGAATCATTACAATTTATTAGCTAAATAAAACCTGTATACGTGACTAGCAACTACTTCGGGTATTTGTGGACTGTCTTCGGAAAGTATTACAACGGTTTCCCATCGCCTTCTCCATCAGACATTTGTGGCATTATTCGAATCCCAAACTCGCTATCACCTATAACGATTTTTTTTTAATAAGAAGTATAATTATCTGGTGGTAGGACCTCTTGTGAGTCCGCATGGGTAGGTACCACTACCCTACCTATTTCTGCCGTGAAGCAGTAATGCGTTTCGGTTTGAAGGGTGGGACAGCCGTTGTAACTATACTGGGACCTTAGAACTTATATCTCAAGGTGGGTGGCGCATTAATGTCGTTGATGTCTATGGGCTCCAGTAACCACTTAACACCAGTTGAGCTGTGAGCTCGTCACCCATCTAAGCAATAAAAAAATTAAAAAAAAAAGTTATTCTGTTATTACTTTGTCGCTGAAGCTGGTCGTCTGTTACCTGCGAACGGACCACGGTGGCGTACGCTACCGTCGACGACTATTTATTAGAACTATTTAGTTTTCGTTCAGCAACTGAAATTTGACAGTAACCACTGACACCTAAGGCTTTATATTCATTGCAATTTTTACATTTTCTTTTCTGTATTGTTAATGCTATTTTCTTGTAAAGATGGGAAAAATGGATAAAACTGTAGTTAATCGTGAATATTTACTAAACAAAATAGCATATATTTCTTTGGTTTGATAGACGTTCATGCCCCGTCTAATGTTAAGTGCTTAACGGAGTCCGTCGTACTTTTAGACGAAATCTCATTTGTACATATTGTTACGCGCTGGGGCTTAGGATAAATAAATGTTCCACCAAAGTGCAACTTAAAACTGTATTTATCACTTAGAACACTTAAAACATTTCACAAACATTTGAAAAGTCTAAATTCGCTTCGTTCGCTTCGCTTCAGTTGATCCGTTCGCTGTTCCGATTACTAACTAACTGCGTGTCGTGCGGGGCGTGGCGTCCCTTTGCGGGAGCGCGGAGTGGGCCTCGAGGAAACCCTTCTGCCCGGACTGGATCTCCTTGCCTATTGAGGCAGGGGTGACGAGGTGCAGGTTTGAGAGTAGCAGGGTTGATTCTGTGGGTGGGACAGACTGCGTAACATCTCTGCAACGCTTTTATAGTCGAAATGAAATTCCTAGAATCGTCGAGAATATTCCACAAAAGTCGAGTATTATGTGTTTCCGCTATCTGACAATAGATGGCGTTGCACTCCTCGAGCGGTCTAGATGTTACTAGATCCTTCCATATTCGTTCGGCTATTCGGCAATAGATGGCGTTACTCCTACCGGCGTAACAATATTACTCAACAGAAACAATTCCTACCTATCTAGCCAGAGCGCATAACTGCTTCGCGCCAAATTCAGGCGAAACGATACCATTCGTAGTAAGCTTACAATATTGGATATATTGCCAGCAGTAAACACTACAAACTATCGCATGACTAAAATTTAAACGATACAAAAATAAAACATTCAACCCCTTAAAATATAAAAGTTCTTCTTTTCCATAATTTATTTAGATTACCTCCTTGGCAAAATGCTGTAATTTATATTACAACAGCACCGCAATTAATCATGAGAATAGTTATATGAAATTTTCCAAGTACCTGTTTTTTTTTTTCTGTAATGGATATTTAATAACTCTTTTCTACTTCAATGTAATGTAATATTAAAAATACTGTATGTATGTAGAAATTAAATTCGAAGTATACCCTTCAGATCTGTCATTGTTGATGTCCACGAGCAACGGTGACCACTCAGTATCAGATTGGCCACAATATCGTTTTCTTGCGAACGAAAAAAAAGGTTCGAATTTTTATGAACAGAATAAAATGTATCATGAAAATATCAAGTTCCTATTTGATGACAATATCCTTGTAATTTTATCTGTGGTTTTATGGTTTTATCTTCGCTACCAATATACCCTATGACCTTTCGTGCTAGTCGTGTGAATAAGGAGATAATAGTCGATTTTTAATATCGTGTTTATTTGAAGAGCATCGGAAAAAAATCGATAATTCGCATTTCAGTTTTTATTGAAGTTATACTTCTTTAGGCGCGTTATGAAAAATTGATGAGAGTGAAATTTTACGATGCGCGCGCACCGTGACACAAAATTAACAGAATGAAGTTGCCCACTAAATCGCTCATTACAATACGACCGACGTAACTTGGCGAGTCTGAATATAGCCGCAGGTGAACTTTCCGAACCGTACCGAGAATTACCGAATTTATACGATGTCAAGAAAAGGGATGTCCATTAAACTTGTTTGAGGATGTTGTTTAATCGATTTTTTTTCAAATTGATTAAAATTAAAAAAAAAAAAAAAAAAAGGATTTCTTCTTACGCGCGTACATAAGTGCACGCACCCCTTTTTTTTCAGACTGTTGAATTCTTTGTACAAAATTGAGCCGTAGTTTGTAAGATTAGCTTTTATAATTTTGTAACTTCAACATTAGGCTCTAATGACTTTGAAGTGGATTGCAGTCATAATTCAGCGTTTTTTATTAGAATTTCTCGAGCACCACGGTCATGCCTACAAAAACAAATTCCATGCGTGGGAAAAGAAGCACAGGCCTCATTATAAAATAAATATTGTTTCCTTAAGGCTATAAATTATTGACGACTCTTTCGGACACAAGGACGTTTCTCAAAACGTAATCCTTTTCAATAAAGAATGCATATCCTATGTGCTTGATTCAAATAAAAATTCTCGATTAAATGTAAACTGATTGTATTTTTCATTATTCATGAATAACCTATCCATAACTTCTAATACAGACACTGAATACTAACTTTGTGCCGTAAATTCATCAGCTCGTATCCAGATCACTGGTTTTGAAGAGGAAGGTTATCAAACGTATTTAATCGTTTTTGGAGAAATTAGATTCCAGGTGGCTTTAAAAATATAAACACACTTTATCATCAATGGCCCCTAAAAAAAAAGAGTATAATAACTGTACATTAATTGGTAAGAACAAGTCATGAAGTCAAATGTGCAAAGGCAATAAGATGAAACGTGTATCAATGCAAAAGTTCAAAATTATTATTGTTATTTAACCCGTTGTGGTTATTTGACCCGTTATGGTATGTTTAGTTTTAAGATTTAATCTATATAAGTATATATAAAAATGAATTGCTGTTCGTAAGTCTCGCTAAAACTCGAGAACAGCTGGACCAATTTGGCTAATTTTGGCCTTGAATTATTCGTGGAAGTCCAGAGAAGGTTGAAAAGGTGAGAAAATAAAAAAAAAGCTCGGAATTATTTAAAAAACAAACATGTTTGTTTTTCCTTTGATGTGTCCCCTTGATGTGTCTTTTATTTATCGATTGAGGCACTACGAAGTTGCCGGGTCAGCTAGTAATATAATACATTTAATATGTAGTAAAATGTGGATATAGTATCAAACGCAGGTCATGGAATACATTTATACTGTTTTTACCATCGTCGTGAAATGACATAACACTTTGTACTAATAGTATTCGTATTTGAGAAATTGGTCACTCGATCCATAAACATAAGAGAGTGAATGCCGCCATGATCTTGAGACGAGAGACATTGATTGGTCAAATTTTCAATAACAGGTGTTCCCTCTTTCAAACTGGGACGCCTGACTGCTTCATTACCAAAATAAATAGGACATACTAATGCGTTCTTACAATACCTCGCACCAAATCCATTAGGCCACGATATATTATATTTCACATTTCATACTTTACAAACGCATTTGAAGCGTTCGTTAACTAAATGTGTCGCACTTTTGGTTAGTATTGGTTTAGGTACGTCAAAAAATTGGTCACATAATCAAAGCTTATTCTTAATTTCGAATCAGAATCAAAAAAAATTAAATCACTCCAAAATAAATTAGCTTCACTTTATATCACCTTAGCTCCCGACACATTCGCACTCAATGTATCGTAAATTCTAATTTAACTTGACGGCTATCTTGACTTTTATTAATGGCATTTCATACATTTTAGATCGTCGACGACTTTTTTGTTATTACTAAAATTTCGTGGATACATGAATAGGCCTACGGGCCACATAATGAAAAGTGGTTAGCGGAGCCCATATATATCGCATCGTGAATTGAGCTACATCAAAGTGTCTATTTTATTGAATTAGGATTTGTCCACCTTTCAGACACAATATGTTGGCAGCGGAAATAGGAGAAGTGGTGTTAGCTACCCGTATGGGCTTACGATACGCCCCTATCCTCTCCCTATCACGAGTATATGCCCGTAAGCGGTGCAAATACGTCCGTATTTGTTTCTATTTTAAGCTAGGTATATCACGTAACCACTTTTAATAATTTTTAATTGATTTTTAAGGTATTTTGATATTATAATACCTTAATTTTTTCAATTTAATATTTTAAGATAATAATTTGTGACGGTAGCCATCACAGAACGCAAAATATTTGACAGATGCCTGAATCTCGCTTAGGACATTTTCAAGCTAGCAGCATATATACAAGGTCCGAACAACAACGGTCTACCGAGCAATATCACCCGCTCGGTGGAAGATCTTCCCTTTGTCGTATCTCTACAAATTTAATAATTTCACTTAAAGAAACAGATCTGCCATTCACAAATCCTATGCTACGTAGATTCACGTAAGATATCCGAATCATATACAATCATTTACACTAAAAATGTTTCTCCTTGCATAATATTCTATTTATTAGATTAAGTCATCCAATCAAGATCTAAATACTTTTGTGTAATCTTATTAAACGAGATGTCTTTGTGAATATAATAATATACACATCCAAATTAACTTTTGAGCTTATAAGGTGAGCTTTGTTTTTGTATTAGAAATATTTTTATATATTTTACAAGATTTGAAATGTTTAGCTAAATCTTCATTAATTAAACGTATATTACATTATTTGCCATATTAAATTTCATCGGAATGGAACAAAATTAAATTGATTATGGGATAAAAATGAATGATATTGAATTAAATAATATGAGATAGTGTTTTTGCGAAATGGTGGGAAGATACTGATGATTCGAAACAGCATCAGTATCTTCCCACCATTTTTGGAAGAACCGGATAAAACACATCCAAATATTAATTTTAATTTTTCTAAATTTATGCACTTTCATTGTTAATAAATGTTTAATAACCCACCAAAGCTATAAAAAATCGACCAATACGATTGAAATGAGAGATCCAGATTGCAACTGATATCTGGTAGGATAATAAGTTAAGGCTAATATAATTCTTTTTTTTTATTTATTGCTTAGATGGATGGACGAGCTCACAGCCCACCTGATGTTAAGTGGTTACTGGAGCCCACAACATAGCCATAGACATCTACAACGTAAATGCGCCACCCACCTCGAGATATAAGTTCTACGGTCTCAGTATAGTTACAACGGCTGCCCCGCCCTTCGAACCGAAACGCATTACTGCTTCACGGCAGAAATAGGCGGGGTGGTGGTACCTGCCCGTGCGGAATCCCAAGAGGTCCTACCACCAGTGATTACACAAATTATAATTTTGCGGGTTTGATTTTTATTACACGATGTTATTCCTTCACCGTGGAAGTCAATCGTAATCATTTGTTGAGTACGTATTCCAATGAATCACAATATTCCAAATATTGTTGCTGCTACAAAACTCATAACAAATTATCTAAGACATTACCCCACCACATTACATTCAGGAAAGAGGCGTACTCAAACCATTAAAAGGTATACGAAACTCTTGCTCCATGGTAACCCTCCAAAGTATTATCTAATAATACTTAAGGACTTAATGTGCCGTGAAAAAAGCGAGAGGCACATTAATGGCGGACCCGAGGTCCTGAGAATTTCTCCCGTAAGCATTAAAAGTTGATACTAAACTTTTGCAAGGGTCTGAAGTGATGGTAAAAATAAATATGATCTTATATCACAATATTATGTTAATGCTGTAATAAATATCTGGAACGGGCACTTGGCTATGACATTATTTACTATTTGAAATAATGCCAAAACATATTGGACAGTTAATATAAAGTCATTCATCGAATAGCCAAAAGGATGAGTTGTAAAGAAAGCTAATGTGTTTTGAAGTAATTATTTGACGCTTTGTAAAAAAATGGTTCTATGTGATTCACTTAATGAAAGACAATAAGATGATACCACAGATATGTAAGTTTTTTTTAATTCGTAGGCAGGCGAGTATGCAGTCATGAACGTGGATAATGCCAAGGACACAGTTAATCCACTGTCTAAGGCTGAATGCTCTCCCCAAATCTCGTTTGAAGAATTTTATAGCGTTCACGAAACACCAGGAGAGAAGTTCATTCCAATCCCGACGTTATAAGGCTAAAAAGATCTCTGGAAACGGACTGTGGATAAACATAGTGATCCTAAATGGTATGGTTCAACTATGCTCTGGTGAATTCCTAAATAATATAAGCAATAAAATGTCTATCTCTTGAAAATAATGAATGAAAACTTTATTCAAAATTATTTCAACAATATAATAGATTCATTAATTTTTTCAATAGGTCAAACAAAATTAGTTTACAATATTTGTCCGCGAATGTCACTAATATTGGACACGGAACATGTGTGAGCTTGTAACCAAATATTGTTACTGAAAGATGTTAGTCGTTTCTGATTCTTAAACACCATTTGTAATTTGAGACAGTATTGCATGCTGGTAGCGCGTACTTTGAAAATTAAATACAGAAACTTTTCAGAATGAAGAATGGGTTTTCTGTACAGTAGTGTCACGTTAGCTTCGTAACATGTGAACATAACATAACATCGTGAATGGTCGTCGTGGCCTAACGGATAAGACGTCCGGTGCATTCGT
Organism: Bombyx mandarina; assembly: GCF_030267445.1. Lineage (NCBI taxonomy): Eukaryota > Metazoa > Arthropoda > Insecta > Lepidoptera > Bombycidae > Bombyx > Bombyx mandarina. The sequence goes on along the minus strand of NC_143227.1, from coordinate 7,732,277 downwards.
ATTGAAGCGATGCACCGGTGTTCGAATCCCGCAGGCGGGTACCAATTTTTCTAATGAAATACGTACTCAACAAATGTTCACGATTGACTTCCACGGTGAAGGAATAACATCGTGTAATAAAAATGAAACCCGCAAAATTATAATTTGCGTAATTACTGGTGGTAGGACCTCTTGTGAGTCCGCACGGGTAGGTACCACCGCCCCGCCTATTTCTGCCGTGAAGCAGTAATGCGTTTCGGTTTGAAGGGTGGGGCAGCCGTTGTGACTATACTGAGACCTTAGAACTTATATCTCAAGGTGTGTGGCGCATTTACGTTGTAGATGACTATGGGCTCCAGTAACCACTTAACATCAGGTTGGGCTGTGAGCTCGTCCACACAGGTAAGCAATAAAAAAAAAAAAAAAAAAAAAAAATAACAAAGAACTTGTTTAGTGTCGTGACAAATAATATTTGAGAAAAATAGTTTGTCATTTAAATATATATTGTGAATAACAGATTTTAGTACTTTCTTACTAAATTTTGCATTGAATTTATTGGTAACATTGTAGGCTTGTACCGCTAGCCAAAAATGTACTGTAACTGCTTAAGAACGATACGCAGAATGTTGTTGGGCGTCTAAGCTGTTTCAAAACATGAGAAATGATAAAGTACTGAAGTTTATCAGTTACATGACGAGATCATTAAAGTTATATATATACATGTCGTGGTTAACGACTTTTAGTAATATTAAGACGTTGTTTTGACTATTATTTTAAATGATGAAATGTTGTTTTGATAAATATCACAAAATGTAGGGTAGACTTCGTAACGCCACTGTATAAAATGGCGGTACGTGGACAGAGTCGTAGCATTCCGTGTCAGACAGTCATTCAGTCCGTATCGGACGGTCCGTCCGTCTCAGTCAGTTAGTCTCTGGCAGTCAGTCAGTCGGTCTGTCGGTATGTGGAACGAAACTGTCGGTTTACCCTGTCATTGTGAAAGTTCTGTGTGTTGAGTTTCAATAATTATTATTCAAAATGTTATATTGACTAAACTGAGTTCAATCGAATACAAGTGATGACGGAAATTACCGCTTAGCCATCCCTGGCGCGCCGCCGACATACATACCTAGTCAGGTCATAAATTCTGTCACATGTTTAATGTAAAATAATTGAAACAAGTTTATTCATTATGTAACCATTCATATACCAAAATGAACTTAACAAAACATAGATTCTTATGACACTAAAGTTTATTCAAAATGACCTCCGTGATTTTGAATACAGGCCTTCAATCTGCGCGGCCAGTCGTCTATCGCAGCACGAACGAGGTCCATGTCAATATCGGCGGCTGCCTTAATCAAGGATGTCTTGAGTGACTCCAAATTGGGATGAGGCTTTGAGCACGCCTTTTCCTCCAAGTGTTGCCATATCTTGTAATCTAACGGATTCAAATCTGGACTGTAGGAGGGCCAGTCTTCGTGCCGGATGAGGTCGATTTCACGCGCCGCCAGCCAGTCTTGTGTGCTCTTCGCTCTATGAGCTGGCGCCGAATCTTGTTGGAATATCCAGTGCCTGTTATTGAACATGGTATGAGAAACAGGTTCCACAAGGTTCGTCTGGACTGTATTTTGATACACAACCGCATTCGTTTTTACAACTTTCTCACAAAAAAGTACCTCTGTTAAGCCCCAATAAGAAACTCCCAACCATACCATGAGCGAGGATGGAAAATGACCTCGTTGGACACGTTGAATACGGTTACTCGCTTCTTCACTACTGTGTGCGTACACCTTATCATTTTGTTTGTTGTAGCTCTCTTCTACGGTAAAAAATTTTTCATCCGAAAAAAGAATTTCCCGATATTTTTTTCCCGCGTACCGCTTCAACAAAGCGCGGCATCTCTTCAGTCTCAGGTCCATTAGACGAGCATTCAAACAATGTCCTGTTTTTCTTCGATATGCCCGAAGCCCTAAGTCTTCATTTAACACCCTTTTCACCGTGGTTCTGCTTAACCCCATCTGAAGGGCCAACAGTTTCTGCTTACGTTTGGGATTTCTTTGAATTCGCGCCTTCACAGCTTTTAACACTGCTGGAGTCCTAACAGACCGAGGGCGACCACTTCTTGACCTGTCATCTACACTAGAGTCTTCATTGTATCGTTTGATGGTAACGATAAACGAATCTTTTGGTTATATTAAAAATTTTCAGTATGTTAAAAATTTGAATTGGCGCGTAACCGCAACGATGCAACGCAATAACTGCAACACGGTCTTCTTTACGCGTCCACTCCATATTTAAAAATGAGTAAAATTCTAAAAGTATACATTTTTATTTTCATGAACAATTCGAAATTCGAATTCAATAAACTTTTTTGTGGCCAGCATTCTAAAAGAAAAGTTTTTACTGTGTGACAATACTTATGACCTGACTAGTTATATATCGAAGGCAGAAAGGCGATTTAGTTTAAAGGCTTAATACGCGAGTTATATCTTTGTAACTAAAGGTCCGTTTTATTTGGTAGTATTATCTATCAATCAACTCTCGTTATTTTTTTATTGAACAACAATTATGTTTACCACACTCAAATAGCTGAAGATGTTTTTTTCATGATATTTTTTCCAAAATTTAAGCTTTTTGTGGCTCTCCTGTAAAGCTGCAAAAATGTCATTTATATGTATATACTTATGAATTTATTTAACATACCGGTCACTATGCTGGTATGAACGTTTCTTTCTCGGCCACAAATGGAATGCTCCGTATATGATGGGGTTGACTAGACTGTTTGACATTCCGAAGAAAAATATACCGTTCAGTAGCTCTTCACTTTGCTGTAACAAAAAATTAAGCATTGTTATATATAGTTCTTGAAATTTAAATTTGCCTATTTATTACAATGGACATGTAATGCATTATATGTTTTTCAGGTCATTTATGGTATTCATTCACGTAGTTGAGTTCCTTTTTTTTATAGGTCTTGGTCTGCTATCCGTCGCCAAGACTATAATCAGGTGTCTTGCGGGAGATCAGGGTTTAAGATGAGGTAGAGCCAATTCTCCGTCTCCCTTAGTAGGTCGGTTTTCTTGAGTCTTCTAATCGGATTTGGATTTCTTATATAACCATTTGTCAATGTGCGATGATTTTAAAGAAAGGCATGCATGTTTTCTATTTAAATTATTAGCCGTGTTATACAACCTGACTATACAATCTTATTTTAATAGGTTAAAGCGACGTCTAAAAATGAATGCAGCGTGTTCTCACTTTCCTTAGAATTCGGCTCTTAAAATGAAGATATTGCCATAATAAGTACAAGATAAACTTCCTCAATACTTCAAAACCTCATTCCGTGCAGCCGAGGATAGATTGAACTGATGCAAGATCGTACATGAGAAAGTTTTTCATTGAGGTCCCGACTATTAGCATTGAGGATTATCAACGGAAAGAGAAAGAGATCAAATTAAAAATATTATAGCGGTAATTAATAGTATTTGTTTACGCGAAAAGCGTCACCAAATCAGGCATTTCATCCGTACCATGGAACTTTGGGAATGTTGTGTTAAGAGTGATCATCATTATCATAATGATCATCATCATCATCAGCCTATAGCAGTTCACTGCTAGACATAGGCCTTTCCAACTTTTTTATTTTTTATTGCTTAGATGGGTGGACGAGCTCACAGCCCACCTGATGTTAAGTGGTTACTGGAGCCCATAGATATCTATAACATAAATGCGCCATCCACTTTGAGATATAAGTTCCAAGGTCTCAGTATAGTTACAACGGCTACCCCACCCATCAAACCGAAACGCATTACTGCTTCACGGCAGAAATAAGCGGGGTGGTAATACCTACCCGTGCAGGTCCAAGGGGTCCTACCACCAGTAAAAAAACTCTCTTATCTAGCTTTTGCCAGCTACCCTGCATATATAGTCACTCCCCCGAGCCTAAGAGCGCCCTGTATTACGTTTGCCAATTCGCGGCCTCCACTCGAGAACACGTTTACAATGTGATCCGATAGAGAATCAAAGTTATCGATAAGCGTGATCATCGAAGCACAATAGTTATAATCATCATTTGAATATTTATTATAGAAAGGAAATCCAGAAAAGCCGTACTCAAGTTATCGTTTGGTTAGCATACAGTCTCATAAATACATTACCAAAACCGAAACTGAATTTGACTATGTTGTCGAAATAAATCTTTCAAAGTAGCCTTCATTAGAAATAATAAACGAAAAACACGTATCGTTACGTTGGTAAAGACACGTATTTAAATGAGGTCGATAAATGAAAGAGCTCAGTTTTGGTTCTTGTTTATAAACAAGTATGCGATCAGCGTTGTCTGTGTTGTGTCGACCTAAATGAACCAATTCGAAAATCTCATCTCGAAAGCATTGTAAAAGACAATTAAGGGTGGGCTTACGGTAGAGGCCCGGAGGCGGCGGACGCGAATTTGTCAATCGTAGTAGACGAGTGCCTAACGAGACAAGCTTGAGCTCAAAATGAGTAGCAGTGTTTTCTGAGTATCATATCCCACTGATCGGAGAGAATATACTGAGCCTGCAGAAGTAGGAAGCACCAGTCTGTTTCTTTTTATTTATTTATTGCTTAGGTGGGTGGACGAGCTCACAGCCCACCTGGTGTTAAGTGGTTACTGGAGCCCATAGACATCTACAACGTACCTACCCGTGCGGACTCAGAAGACGTCCTACCACCAATCCTGTCGCGAAGCCATCATACTTTCCAGTTGTCAGGGGCAACCGTTACCCAATACCGCTGAGACTTTGACTATATGTCCCAAGGTGGTGGTATCCACTTTGTGACATCTATAAGCTCCAGCTATTTATGCCAGCTGTGTCATGAGACCGTGTCTCAATGTTTTGTTATTTAAAATTAATAGCGCAAATAACAATTATATTCCAGACAGCTTTCGCAGATCAAAACGTTTTTCAAAGTATTTTAGTTTAAGAATATTTTAATTTAGAGGGTGCTGTGAAGAAGATAATGATAGTCATTAACGAGAGTCGAGAAGTTTTAATTGGTTCCATCAGTACTAAGTTGTTTCAAAAATATAAAAAAAAACACAAAAATACTCACAGAAATTTCAACCGTGAACAATCAGCTTAAGGTTTATATGATACTTAGCCTAATTTTGATACCAATCCAAGTACAGACCAAGACCGTGTTATGTAATGTTTCTAAATCAAAAATCATGTTGATGCATCGAAATGTGAATAGGACGAGATTACTTTAAATTGTCATGTAGTCGTTATGAATGTCATATTATTGTAGTCCTAGGCAGGACTTCCTGACATGGGAGGTAGTATTTTTTTTGTCCTACCTATGCTGATAGCCTCGAGAGGCTATTTCAGCTTCTCCTTGACGTGTACGTGAGCTCACGGGGCTCAAACCGGGACTGTTGCTAATAGTGGCGCTAGCATGAGCAATGTTTTCCAGAATCTACCATCAGGTCGGAAACGCGGCCCACTGAGAAGATCTGGCGAGAAACTCAGTGGGCTGAGGGAGATAGTACAGTTTAGTACTACGGTACGTTATTTACGAGTAATATTCTATTAGTATCTCATATCAAACGACACGGCGATGTATTCTAGCAGGCAATAACGTCTAGGAGTGTGATAGACACTAGGAGGCTACAATTATTTTATCTCCGGGGACTGCTGAATATTTCTAATGCAATTCTAGTAGCTCTCGTCTAGTATAGATCTTCGGAATTTAATATTCAACGGCGGCGAGAGGTTTTATTAAGTTTACAGACTGTCTAGTTAATGGCGGCTAATACTATAAAAGAAGAAAATAAAGTAGCTAAATAATTTAGAAACAAAAGTCTAGTCTTGTTCATCAAAATCGAACCGCTGCTTACCAGTCGTTTCTTTCGAACGTAAGTTCAATAAGGATAAAGCCATGGTAATAATAAGTATTCTCAGGGCTAAGTAAGATCTACACTCTTTCAAAACTACATATATCCTAATTATTAGTATTTAAGGTAAATTATGTAATACTATATAAGAATATTGCAATATATGCTACATCTTATTGTTTCATTTTTTTGTTGTTTACGTCGATTGAATAGCGAACGAAATAGCTTCTTCTACTACAATAATGGATCTCAACATAAACATCAAAAGAAAATAAACATGTGAAATAAATGAAATTCAGCGTGAAATCAATGTAATAGTGTAGCTACAAATAAAGCCTCCCATAGGGACGTTCTGTCGTTACTTTTATTTTACTCGGTTCTTGAAATAATCTCTGAAGTCCCATAAAATGAATAGCCTGATCCTTTCGTGACAAGAGACGATTTTCAGCAACCATTTAACAATAATCTTCTATGTTCTGGCATCAAGCTCTGTTTTTCAAGGGGATAGTGGGATCTATGTTAAGATATTTTGATCGTTTAGTTAGCATTTCTAAGTAGGTTGTTTGTTGGCTATTTATCAATAATAATCGTAATCTCGTAATTAAATTAAGTGTACATTCGTATGTTCGTGATATTTCTATTATTCTTTAGATTGACTAAAGAAAATTTATAAAAAGAAAATACTTGGAGCAAATCGAACAATACCGTTGGATTTTGCACCTCCCTCATTCATCTCGACGGGAGTCGAGTTAATTCGTCTCTCGATACTACAATAACAAGCAATAATCTTTTAATGTATAGTGGAGTATATTGTATATAATATGTATTGTTAGTGTTAGTTTCACATGCGTACGGACAGGGTAAACCATATTATTATGTGGTTACTAATAGCCTCAGTTTAAAATAGTATAATAAAATATGACACATATGAACCATTTGAGAATTTGAGACTTGTTCCAGGGTTCGAGCGGATAGTGATACCTTGCTGTGAGGCTGACATAACACAGTACAATTTCATAGTTGGAGAATATACACACAGCCCACCTGATGTTACACAACATGCTGCAATCCGTCTTGAGACATTAGAAAAGGAAACACATGAATGTTTCGCGGCAGAAATAGACAAGATGGTGGTACGTATGCGTGACGTTTAACAAATCACAACATGCCCTATCACCAATATTCCCAATTATCTCATCACTGCTTTGATATTATACACGTCCAAGTGAAATTTAGATTTTCACATGTCCATTCGTTTGGGTTTTTGGACACACCAGTCTCCGCAAAGTGTGAATTTATGTAATTTCCAAAATTTTACTGAGGCGATATCAGGCTAGCTTTTATTTTATTAAAATCGATGGGCAAGCGAAAGCTATTTATTCCTTGGGATGCATACACCCAAGGTGAAATAAAATTATCTTTATTCTTGTTGGGATTAATTTTAATACAAATTAATGTTTATGATGTCTAAGTCTATTATGAGTAAACCAGAGTAGATATCATCATCCTGGCTACTCTTGCAATTAAGCTCTTTGTAAGGAGAGACAGTCAAATATACCCATAAATTTAGTCCACAATATACTTTTACAATTTTTAAAATGTCAATCTCCATTTTATATTTTGTTTGTTGCATTCAACCTAATCCTAGAAGGTACAATTAGCTTGTGAAAAGTTAGGTACAATTTGTGTGACAGTCACTTTTACATGGTGAAATATTGTGAAAATGCCATATTTTTTCCTGAAGCTACATTTTGCATGTCGTAATAAAGTTATATCGATTTAAAACCATCTATATCTATACATATAAATAAAACTAGAGTGTCTGTTTGTAATATTGAAATAACCGCTTTTTACTACATGTGTATGAATATATAGGTATATACGGTACATACACCAAAATAACATTTTTTACAATTTTTGTCTGTCTGTCTGTCTGTTTGTTCCGGCTAATCTCTGGAACGGCTGGACCGATTTTAATGAGACTTTCACTAATAGGTAGCTGATGATATAAGGAGTAACTTAGACGTACTTTTTTTTGGACTAGCTTCGCCCCGCGGCGTCACCCGCAGTTATTGTCGTACCGCGCGCAACATGGCGGGACTGGCCTATCAATAATAAAATTTTATGTTTCCGAAGCGAAGCGAGGGCTGGTCGCTAGTTTTATATAATTCTTATAATCTTACTGTGGGTGATATTAAAATCAATGATCAAGTCACTTACATTTGATTTTGTAAAATACAAATCTTTGTACTTACGTTTTTGTCTGGATTCAGAAACGTAAATATTATCATCATGACGTAGTACGGAGTCCACCATATCAGAAACGCAGCAACAATAACAACAGACATCCTCAAAGATTTCATCTTAGCCCGATCTATTAATCTCCGTCTATTCATGTCGGGAGTGAAATATTTTTCTTGCCTTCTGACTTCAGGTTTGAATACTTTTTCACTCTCTGAAAATAATTAATCGGTTAAAATTTTGATAACTAAGCATTTTCATTGAAACCAAAAGCTTGTTAAATCATCCGTAGAACATGAAAGAAGCTTTACAATTGACATCGCTTAGGGCCCGAAATATTTTCAAAGGCACTTTAATTAGTGAGTCACCATGATTAAAAGTTCAGAGGCAAGTAAGAGTAAAGTACACTTAAACAGAGTAAGCTCGGGTAACATTGTACTCCTTCCATTCGTTAAGTACGCTAATAAATCATATGTACATATTTGAATCAGAGATGCTCCCATTTATAAATCAGTTTTCAGTTTGAAAAGGAACATAAAAACGATAATGAAAAAAGCATTTCATTATTCAGTAAATTTTTTTTTCATTTTTTAGTTGATCCACAAATATTTTAAATGCGTATCGTAAGTATTAAGTTAATAATGTGTACAAACGCTATAAATGGGCATGCTAGTTATAGAATAGAATAAATTAACTATTAGTCGAGCTTTCGCGATTATAACGCAAAATAATTAATCCGCTTCCAAATTCACAGTAAATTTATCTACAGTTGATATTTTAGTAATATATCTTAATAATAAGAAAATATTTCGACATTTGCGACAATGCAAAAAATTAGATATGCGAAGTACAAAATATCATAAAATTATATTGACCGAAAATCGTCTACAAAATTTTCCAACGCTTTGAAACCTTTTAAGCATTCTAAATATAGTTGTTTTCATTATTAAAGCAAAATAATAGCTTAAAAGATTATTGAAATAAGGTGAGTTCGTGTTGACCTTCATGAATTGAGCCCCAACATTAAATATAATACCTTGAAAAAGTTTAATTTCTAATAGAAAAATTATTTACGAAGAAGTTTTTTCTATATAAATTGACAGTTTTGGGTTGGTATACACTATAATTGAATAATTCTTTGACTTCGTCTCGTAGGAGAAGAACGGCTTGTCATGCATGCTTACGGCACGGGACGGATCTCGGGAAAACTCGTCTACCCAAGCATCATTTCTCCAGTCTATGGGACAGGGATGGTTTGCTGCCTACATACGACAATAGAGTAATACCAGCTACTTCCATTTGACTCCATACAGAAACGGGCTGTTCGGTTAGTCGATAGTCCCGCTCTCATGGATCGCTTGGAACCTCTGGGTCTACGGAGGGACTTCGGTTCTCTGTGTGTTTTATACCGTATGGTCCATGGGGAATGCTCTGAGGAATTTATTCGAGATGATCCCCTCATCTCCTTTTTATCATCGCACCTCCGGCCAACGGAGCAGAGTTCATCCATATTATCTGGAACCGCTGCGTTCCTCGACAGTGCGTTTCCAAAGATCTATTTTGCCACGTAGCATCCGGCTTTGGAGTGAACTCCCCTCCACGGTGTTTTCCAAGCACTATGAAATGTCCTTCTTCAAACGAGGCTTGCGGAGAGTACTTAATGGTAGGCAGTGGTTTTGCTCTGCTCCTCGCATTGCTGAAGTCCATGTGCGACGGTGACCACTTACCATCAAGTGGGCCGTATGCTCGTCTGCATACAATGGCAATAAAAATAAAAATAATAATAATCCGATGATAGCTGGAGCCTATTCTCCCCGGACTTGGTCAGAGCTATCACCTTGCACAATTTTCAAGTTCCCGGGAAGTACATGTGGAGAGAATGGAGTTAAACAGCCGTGTCATATAAGTTCGAACCACCAGACCTGGAAGCACATTGCCTGGAGAGCGGTCCTCGGGAGCATGGGCGACCTAACGGGTGCTTCTGCACATACAGCGTCAGCGCAACCACGACCACTCTGACAAGAGTGTCCGACTGAGAAGTCATATACTGTTGCGGGGAAATGTAAAAAGACTTGAGATAGCGTTCTCGCCGGCGTCCCTGGGAGTGATAAGTTATGAACTCCCTACGGAGGCATCGAGTTACATTCAGTCCCAAAGTTATAAGGATGAGAAGGTGCTGAGTACTCAGGTCGTAAAGCGCTTCAATTATCATGGGACAGTGTGGTCCGTTATGAACACACACATCGAGTACATTGGGCTGATAGCACAGACTAGTAGGGATGTGTGAGGGTTTGTCGTGGCCGACCACACGGTAGATGCCCCTTTCGGTGTCTTCGTACAGTCCCAGTGCTATGATAAGTCGGGAACCCGTCAAAGCTACTGCAGTGGTGGGACTGCGGCGTCGGCTCCCTCCAGGCGACGAGGTGCAGGTAGCTTAAACAGCCGTGTTCCGTGAGCACCTGGATCGCTGGGAAGATGAGACGTCCTCGGTAGCGATTCACCCAGTCCGAGAGAACGGGGCGGATCGCCTCGACGGTCTACCTGCCTCAAGATTTGAACCCTGGAGATGTCTCATCACTTGGTTTGAGTACACCGTCAAACGCATTAGGTCACAAGTATGTATTTTGAGATTCTCTGTGGTACTCTGTCATTATCAATTAATTTAATCTCAGAACTATGAACTGTAAAACACAATATCGTTAAATTATATTCGGCTCAAAAGCACCGCGTCTCACTTTAATTACTCAAATGACATTCCAGTTTGCCACACAATAACTGACACCGCATCGTATATTTGCTTGAAAGGCGAATATACTCAAGGATGACTTTCATCAAAACGTATCTCGGAGATTGGTTTTTAATTTTAAGGTAATTAAATAGATGTATCGCGAATTTAATCAAAGTGAGGAAATAAGATACGAATTACATTTCTAATTTAAGAAAGACATATTGATATAGAAATGACGTAAATACTGGCACTTTTGAAGTTGAATTAATACGTATTATCATTGGGTTTAAGGCAAGCTAGTTATATTGATAAATTAGCGCAATTACCGCGGCTTACTTTATAATTGTTTATGAACTATCTTGTGCAGGCAGATTTTGACCTCAGGGACAAGGTCAATTGACCTCTGTAGCCACTAGTTGGGACAGCGGCTGTCTCATAACCATTAAATCCGAACCGTCAGATCTATTAAAAGCACTGAATAATTTAAGGTGGGTTTTCTTATATAATATCGGATAATACGTGCATGCAAAAGGAAATAGAAAGAAGAATTGCTAATACCTGGAAACGGTTCTGGTCGCTAAGCGAAGTAATGAAAAATAAAGACATGCCTATAAAACAAAAGAGAAAAGTATTTAATATGTGTATTCTTCCATGCCTACTGTACGGGTGTCAAACTTGGGCGTTGACAGAAGAACTATCAAACAAATTAAAATTTTGTCAAAACGGAATAGAGAGAAGTACAATAGGCGTAAAAAGAAAAGACCGAATAAAACTAAAAGACATAAAGAGCAAGACAAACTTTAAGAACGCATATACAACTTACAAACAGCTAAAATGGCAATGGTCTGGACATATGATCAGAGAGAAAAAGGAGAAATGGACCAGTTTAATAACTGAATGGTATCCACGAGATGGTAAAAGGAATAGAGGTAGACAGACTAAAAGATGGGAGGACGACATTATAAAAATAGCTGGTACTACATGGACGCGTACAGCAAAGGACAGGACACAGTGGAAATCTTTAGAGGAGGCCTTTGTCGAAGGACAAGCTGCGATACCACAACCACCGTTTGCCGATATTTAATTTAATTCCATAAGGAACTTAGTATTTAAGTTTTGGCATGTTTAAATAATTTGATATAGTTTGTAAAAATAAGAACAGCAATAAAGGCTTTTTATTTTTATTTTATTTTATTTTATTTTATTTATTTTATAATACGTATATTATACTTTTAATTAATTCTCTTAAGTATTGTTGTTGTATGTTAATTAATTTTTCTTTCTGTACACTATAACTTTAGACGTTTATGTTTTATATTATCTCTGTAAACTAGAATTATTAGTGATATTTCTAATGGTTAATTCTGGTCATAGTTTCTCTCAAGACTGAGGATATACTATTAAGGTAGGCAGCGGCTTGGCTCTGCCCCTGGCATTGCTGAAGTCCATGGGCGACGGTAGCCACTCACCATCAGGTGGGCCGTACGATCGTCTGCCTACAAGGGCAATAAAAAAAATAAGTATTAAATTTTTTAGAAAATCATTATTCGTGTAAGGGTAGTATTTTCTTTGGTCATTTAATGAAAACTATGTACTATTGCGGCATAACGTCTGACCGACGACTGACTTTCGTGACCACGAAAACTGTAAAGTATTTGAAACTTAATGTAATATAATATAACAACTTAATATAATATAATGAGAATAAAAAAAGGAGATTAAACCGTGAATGTAGCTTTAATTATCGTGTAAGTGTTATCAAAAGTGTCGATAGAACAATTCAGTGCTACAAAGAGAAGTCTGAAATTTATAATATATTAATACTGTTAATAAGGTAAAGTTCGATAAGCAAAGTTATCTATGATTAGTCTGTGCGAACTGATATATGTCAGAATATAATGTTAATTTGAAAATTATAAAATACTATTGAACTACCAAATTGTTTCTAATTATGCACGTCCTAACAGGTTATGGGCCCAGGACGTTGCAGAAAGTGAAATAGAAATGATTTAACGATTTATTGTTTTAATAGGCGTAATCCGTTGTGTCAATTATTTCCTGATTTTTTTTTAAAGTTGAAGAAACTACGAAATGACTTCTAATATTAATATTGATAGACTTACGGGTGATAACTATGACACCTGGAAGATTCACATGCGAGCTATTCTGAAGAAGAATGATTTGTGGGAATACGTATCAGGAAAAATACCTAAACCAATACATTCAGATTCTAAATATTCTGAATGGAATAAAATGGACGGAAAAGCCGAATCGGACATATTGTTAGCTGTCAGCCCGAGCGAGTTAATTGCACTGGATGGTTTAGACTCCTCTAAAGCAATATGGGACAAGTTGAAATCTATGTATGAGTCAAGCGGGCCAGCGCGAAAAGCGTCATTACTAAAGAGACTTGTATTAAATCATATGCCAGAAGATGGAGACCTACGAAAACATATTTCTGATTTTTTCGACTGTGTTAAGAAGCTTAAAGAAATCGGATTGATAGTGATAGATGAGTTGCTTGCTATTTTATTACTTTATAGTTTACCGGATTCGTTCTCAATGTTTCGAACAGCAATGGAATCGCGTGATGATTTACCATCAACTGATGTACTGAAAGTGAAGATTATCGAGGATTATGAAGGTCGGAAGAGTAAGATAATAGACCAGAGGGCTATGTTCGTCAAGCGTACCAATATTAAATCAAATGCCAATCCGAAGAAGAACTTTGAACAGCACACAAATAAAAACATTGAGTGCTATCGTTGCGGTCGTCATGGGCATATGGCGAGAGAGTGCAAAACTAAAAACGTGAGTAAATTTAAACAAAGCTCACATAAAGCAGAATGTAATAGTGATTATGAGCAAAAGACAACTATGTTAGTAAGTACCACCAAAGAGGTGATGATAGCCGAGCAGCGAGCTCCTGTATGGTGTATTGACAGTGGATGTACGGGACATATGTGTAACAACAAACAATTGATTACAGATTTTACTCGAGTTGATACAGACTTGAATTTGGCTAATGGTAAAACTACAAAAATTAGCGGCTCAGGAAAAGTCAGTATTATGGTAGACACAGGCAGCGAAAAGCGCCATGTTGATATTAAAAAAGTATTCTACGTGTCGGATCTACGAAGATGACAGATCACGGGTTTGAAGTTCGCTTCAATAAAAATTATGCAATTGTCATAGATGACAATAATAAGGTTCATATGCGAGCGGATCGAGTTGGTAACTTATACCACGTTCGAATGAGCCAAGATGATTTCAATAATGTTGAAATGGTGAAAAAACCTATAGATATGTGGCACGAGCGCCTCGGCCACCTTAACGAGCGTGATTTAAAGGCAATGGCAAAAAATGGCCTTGTCCATGGCCTATCATTGAAGGACAACGAAAAATTGTCAGAGTGTGAAATATGTATAAGTGAAAAACAGACATGCACGCCTTTTTCTAAAGGAAGCGAAGATCGTACAAGTGAACTATTGGAGATCGTGCATACTGATGTGTGCGGACCAATGAGACAACAGTCTATGGGCGGTAAAAAGTATTTTGCCACGTTCATCGACGACAAATCAAGATGGTGTGAAGTATACTTTATTGCTAATAAAAGCGACGTACTTCAAGTTTTCAAAGATTACAAGGCTTACGTGGAAAAATTGACAGGAAAGAAGATCAAAAATCTACAATCCGATAACGGTCGAGAATACATTAACAAAGACTTTGATGATTTCTTGAAGAAAGAAGGAATAAGACGGAGGTTGACGGCACCTTATACGCCTCAGCAGAACGGGATTTCGGAGAGAAACAACAGGACACTGCTAGAGATGGCCCGTTGTATGATGCGTCAGGCGGGAAGCCCTCCTGTTTTTTGGGCTGAAGCAATTAATACTGCTAATTACATAAGGAACCGGTGCCCAACTGCAGCTCTTGGTGGTCAAATACCATTTACCCTGTGGAAAAGAAAGAAACCTACCGTAATCTACATGCGCTTGTTTGGATCGAAAGCGTATTATAAAAACAAAGGAACGCAGAAGGGAAAATTCGAATCAAGTTCAGAGCTTGGAATATTTATGGGCTATGATACTGAGACTAAAGCTTACAGAATACATGATCCTAAGACTAGAAGGATCGTCATTTCTCGCGATGTGAAGTTTATAAACGAGACAGCATTCTGTCATGAGTATAAAGAAATACGAAATGATGAAGAAGAGAGTTTTGATGATTCGAAGATAGTCGTTGAATTGAAAGGACATGATCAGAAGAAGGAAGATCGAAAAACAAACCCCATGAGAGGGAGAGGAAGACCAAGGATAGTTCGTACTAGCTTAGTGGGAAGACCGCGCAAAGAGTATAAACCAGCTACTAACAGTACAGAGAGTGAAACTGAATCGGAGTATGAAGTAGATAATGAAGAAACGACAGCTGGAATTGCGATTATGGAACCTAAAACATGGAAAGAAATAGAAAAGACTGATGACGAACCTGAATGGCGAAGGGCTTTAGATGACGAGTTTTTGGCACAATTAAAGAATGTTACATGGGAAATAGTCCCACGACCGAAAAATAGAAAAGTGATTGGTAGCAGATTTGTATTTCAAACAAAGAATACAGGGAAGAAAGTACGGCTTGTTGCAAAGGGATGTTCTCAAAGGCCAGGGGAGGATTTTTACGAAACCTTTTCTCCTGTTGTAAGGTCTTCATCTGTGAGACTCATAGCTGCAGTGTCAGCTGAGTTAGGATTAGAGATGCATCAAATGGATGTAGTAACAGCTTACTTGAATGATACTCTCGAAGAAGATGTATTCATGGAAATACCAGATAAACTATCAGATGTCTTAGAAAGTGTACTAGCAAACCAAAATATTGGATCAAAAAGGAATATTATAAGAGATAAGAATATACTTCATACAGCTAAACGCTGGAACGAAGCATTGAATGAGTGTGAGAATAATGTGTGTTTGTTAAAGAAGTCTTTGTATGGTTTGCGTCAATCAGGATTACAGTGGCATAAAAAGTTAGTAGGAAGGTTGAAGAATATTGGTTTTGAAGCATTACCACAAGAACCTTGTGTGTTTGTTGCGCAAAGGGATGAAAAAATAATGTTAATTGCTATTTATGTAGATGACATTATCCTAGCTACTAATGATGAGGTGTGGTTGCATGATGTTAAGCGTCAGTTATCTAATTCCTTTGAAATGAAGGATATGGGCAAAATCAGTACTTGTTTGGGTATCGAATTTTCACGTGATAAGGAGCATAGAGTGTATTTAAAGCAAGGTGCGTATATAGATAAAGTATTAGAGCGTTATGGTATGAGTGATTGTAAACCTATATCAACACCTATGGATGTGAACGTTAAACTAGAAAAACCCAACAGTGTAAACAATGATGTTATGAGTCAGTACCCTTACCAGAACCTTATAGGTGCCCTTATGTATTTGGCTGTATCTACCAGACCGGATATAGCTTATACTGTAAATTATTTAAGCCAATTTAACACTAATTATGATGTACAGCATTGGAAGGCAGCTAAGCGAGTGTTGAGGTATTTGAAAGGTACATCAA
Organism: Bombyx mandarina; assembly: GCF_030267445.1. Lineage (NCBI taxonomy): Eukaryota > Metazoa > Arthropoda > Insecta > Lepidoptera > Bombycidae > Bombyx > Bombyx mandarina. The sequence continues at coordinate 7,715,880 of NC_143227.1, read as the reverse complement.
CTTTCGGCTTAATGTATGAAAGGACAGGTGTACCATTGTTTGGTGTAGTTGATGCAGACTGGGGTGCAAATACGATCGATCGAAGGTCATATTCCGGTTTTGCATTTATTTTAGCAGGTGCCCCAATTACCTGGGAAGCACGAAAACAGCGTACCGTTGCATTATCGAGCACAGAAGCCGAGTACTTGGCGCTTTCTGAAGCAACTAAGGAAGCTATGTATCTCAGAAATATGGTAAATAATATTGGTGTAAAATGTGGTTGTGTGACATTATTTAATGACAACCAGGGTGCTATGAAGCTTGCACAGAGTAGAAGCTATCATTCTCGCACTAAGCATATTGATGTTAGACACCATTTTGTTCGAGATATGTGTGAACAGAGTGTGATTGATTTGAAATACTTGAGTACAGACAAAATGCCTGCTGATATTTTGACCAAGGGCTTGTGTGGGACGAAGCATTATGAATGCATGAACAATTTAGGAATGATGGAATAATCATAATTGTCTGTGATGTCTGTAGTTAAGAGCTCACGACTTTGAGGGGAGGTGTTAATAAGGTAAAGTTCGATGAGCAAACTTATCTATGATTAGTCTGTGCGAACTGATATATGTCAGAATATAATGTTAATTTGAAAATTATAAAATACTATTGAACTACCAAATTGTTTCTAATTATGCACGTCCTAACAAATACTATATTGTTATCATCTTTATATTCTTGAAACTAGCTGTACCTCTTTTGCCGCGTTTGAGAAAACACATCACGAATCGAATCGATCATAACACATAATTTAATTCATTGTAGTTCCATTGGAAACATTGTGTAGCAAGCAAGATTTGGAGCTACATACATGTACTTATTATTTATGAGTACAATAACATGATTTTCAGTTAGTAAATAATTCATTTATGCTCAACAACTATGACTTCTAACATACTTGTATATGTGAGCACATGCATGGGTCTTTTTAATTATACTATTTGATAACTTGATCCGGTTATATTTATTAGTTCATTTCTCCTGTGGTTTTTACTGGCGTAATGCAGGACTTTAATAATATCTTTAATCTAGTTCTCTAGTATCTACCTTTATTAAATACTTTAATACTAGTTCTAAGTGAATAAGCATTAAGTATATAAAACAAAATCTAAAACAAAATCTCGTTTACAATTTCAAACTTTACAAATACAGTCACTAATTTATTTATGATAAAAGATCAACTTGTGTTTTCATTGAAAATATATGAGTTGTGCTATTTCAGAATTCTATTATCAGGGGTTTTTAAAATACTCTCAATAAAATCATTGGCATACCAATACCGGGAATACTTTTGTCTAAAATAATCTTATTTTTTGCATAATAATAAATACTTAATAATTTTAGTATAATAGCCGGCAAACTTCTTGAGCATTTGTCGACGTAGTGGGGGTAAGTTCGCGCATGGTACACTCACGTGCAAAAACATTATTTACTCTGTGTCATAATGCTATTAAATTATTAAAATCAACATATTATGTATTTATTTATATATTTATTAGAACATCAACAAAAAATATACGTTAATAATTGTAATAATTTAATCTTGGGGTAAAATAGATATTCCTTCTATTAAGTCAAAACTAGAGCTGTTGCCAGGTCTTCGTTCAGTTGAAGCGAAGCTGGTATTTGTATTATTTTTTTCGTTATCATAATCTTCACCATCATCATCATCACTGTTTTCATCACCCGAGTCGCTATCATCGTGATGAGTCGACATAGGGCTCATCGGTGTAGTTTACAACTCGGTCGGTTCGGTCTTCATTTTGTCTATAATTAATTATTTTTTGAAGATATTCGATTCGTAGTAATCGAATGTTACTTTTTTCAATTACCAGCTTCCGATTACTTTCTGTTTTTTTTTCCATCTGAAGCCTAGCTCTTTCATAATTCGTCGTAAGCTTCATTCCGAGCCATTAAAATTTATATCTTCTTTAAATTTTTCGAAGCCTTTCTACGATACGGAGTTTCGCTGCTTGTTATGTAGTTATTATGATTACATCTTTTTATTACAGATTGAACGAAACTATCCATTCCGGTAACTTTCTTCTTCCCTGATCTTTTCTTACCCGGAGTCCGAAACACGGCGAGCAAGCCAGAGCCTTTAGCTTCGTTAATAATGCACCTAACAGTACTCACTGATGTTTTTCTTGCTTCCGAAGTCTGTTTAACTTTTTCCATATCATTTTTCCCCTGTTTTATAATGAAGCAATATACGTCGTACACAAATTTTCTACCCTTTCTTTTGAATAGTACACCAGTTTGTCGCGGCATAGTGTATTTTTTATAAAAAATCAACAAACACTCAACATATAGCAATGGCAACAAAGTCAATAAGCAATTATAACAAATAACGTAACAATTAATAACGACAGATTTTTTACTGTATGTGTGTGCAAGCGTACTTTTGGGAGCAAGCGGAAAGAGGGCGCGGTGCGGGGCGCAAGGTTCGACTGATCTACCAATAACGCGCTCGATACGATTTCCCCTGCCGTCGCGCCTCACCCTCACCACCAAAGTGATCTAAAATTCGGTTCTGCGCAGTCAAGGTCATTTGCTCAAGAAGTTTGCCGGTTACTATAATGTTTTTTGTGTTAACGAGTTAGGCGTTTTGATGAAAACTGTAAGCCTGACTTTGTATTTAATTGAATAAATAAATAAATAGCGGATTTTAGCGAGGCAGCCGTTTTTATTTTAAAATGTTTAATATATTAATTCTCATAGAGTTGGATTCAAGCATTTGATATTCAAAGGCTAGATAATATATATTTCTATGTTAAAAGTGCCTAAAGCATTCACATACCAATGCTAAATAAAATACACAAGGACAGTTACTACGAATAGGATAGAACTAATGATCCGGTTACTAGAGATAAAGCCTCTGGTCTGGTCGTTTCCATTGATCTCCACAATGATCCGATGAATTTAGCTGCCCATTTGTAGTAAAACAGCCCATTAAATTTCTCGCCGGATCTTTTCAAAGGGTTGTGATTCCGATCATGGTAGATTCAGCAAAGCACTGCTCTTGTGAACTCCGTGAGCCCTACGCGTCCGGTGAACATAACCCCTCAAGGTTACTAACAATAATTAGGCGATTAAAAAACAAAAGGATTGTGTGGTATTATGAAATCACGGTAAAAGTGAAGCTTTTTTTCACATTATAGACATTTAACTCTGATAAACAACATTTAGATTAAACACCGACAAAAACAAAAACAAAACAGCGTGGAGCACTGGCATAAATTAAGTAATAGTCTATACACTACACGGTCAGCTGCTCAATAGGCGCCGCCATATTGGCCTTGGCTGCTCTGACGAGCGCATTTCACTTTATCCCTACTCCGCGGCCGACCGTCACGCGACATGCAACACACAGATGAAAAAGTTTGAGACGATGTAATATTAGTAAAATGAAACTTACGTGCAATTGTCCTAACCGTCGACACATAGGTAGAAACCAATATAATCAATGGCAGTATGAACATAAAGACTAGCGACAGAGTAGTGTATGCTTGTTCCTGCCATCGCTCGGTGTAGAATCCATGTGTAACACACTGATGGAACTCTTCAAAGAACGGGCCTTTTGCTACTCGGAATACTACGGCCTGAAACAAAAACTTTTTTATACTATGGGCCAACGAAACTACCATGGATGTCCATGGAAATCAAAGTAAATGGCGCCAACCTATTTTAGATACGAGGTTCAAATATAGATTGTATGACAGCTATCTTATCTTTTAAACAGGAACAGATAAATGCATTGTGACAGCAATAAATATGAGCCTAGTTATGGCGTAGATTCATAGACTCCTAATATACGTAATAGTCTTAGACTCATTTTTTTTTTTTTTATGATTGAAGGATTACTGGTGGCCCGGAGGCCTTTCCAGTTTCACCAGGACAGGTGGGCGAGCAAAGACTAAGCCAAGAGGGGTGGGATTTGCTAACAGCTGCCCGAGCGCCTCCGAAGGAGACCTAACAACTCAAGAGTAGCTGCTTCGCGAATGAATCTACTACCGGATCGGAATCGCGACCCGCTGAGAAGATCCGGCGAGAAACTCAGCGAGCTGATTCATGGGTTAGGTTGCACGGCGAACTCTTTGTCGAGTTCGACGAGTACGGTTACCGAGGTCCCTAAGCCTGCTCCTAGAGCTGAAGGCGTCTAGTGCAAAGGTTATTGGATCTGATGGATCCGTAAGGACGTGTCTAGGGCGTCGACGGTGACTGGCTCCTGCATGATCAGGATTCGGGGAGTAGTCAGCGGTGGCAACGATAAGGCGATTATCATGACGCATAGCCTTATCGAAGTATCGTTCCGACGCTGACTTCATGTATTTCCGAATTGATTCGAGGCCCAGGTCGTCGTGTAGGTCAACGTTCCTCACGAACCACGGAGCCCCGACAGCTAACCTGCAAAAGCGGGATTGTAGGGGTTGGAGGGTGTCTATGTGTGTGCGGGCCGCGTGAGCGAACACCACACTCGCGTAAGTCATGACGGGCCTTATGCAAGTTTTGTAAAGTATCACCTTGTTCCGAAGGGACATTTTACTCCGCTTACAGATCATGGGGTAGAGTCTACCGAGAATAAACGCGGCACGGTCACGGACTGATTTTATATGCGGGCGGAATGTCATCGATGCATCCAGGGTAACGCCCAAGTACTTGACCTTCCTGGCCCAGGGTATGGATTGACTAAAGAGAGTAATCGGGGGTGTGAGATTCCTCCTCCTAATACGGGAGGAAATCCGTGTGGAGCTTCCCCTCTGAAATAGCACCGCAGTACTTTTCGCTGGGTTGATGTCTATGCGCCATTTTCGGAACCACTGTCCTAGGGCTAGGGCTGCGCTCTGAAGCTTCTTCGCGATTAGGGACTTGTTTCTACTGGAATAGTAAACAGGCTCGTGTCGTCGGCGAATAAAGCTAAATGGGTCGGCGGTGACCGGGGAATATCGTTAACGAATAAGCTAAATAGGAGGGGTGAAAGAATAGAGCCTTGCGGGACTCCAGCTGTGAGAGGTCGTGGGGAGGAGCGGGTTCCCTCGACTCGATATCGAAAAGAGCGGTTCGACAAGAAGTCCCGTATGATGAGCACGAGACTATCCGGCACACCCATGTTGAATAGTTTGAAAATCAAACCGTTGTGCCAGACTTTGTCGAACGCTTTTGCGACGTCGAAGAAGAGAGCTCCCGTGTATAACGGTTTTGGTCGATTAAGCCCCACAAGAATGTGCTCCGTGAGGCGGTGCACCTGTTGAACGCATGAGTGATTTGTACGGAATCCGAATTGTTCATCGATGAGAATGCCCTTGGATGAGACGAAGTCTCTGAGGCGTTTGTAGAGCAGACGCTCATACAGTTTGCCTAGAGACATGAGGAGGCTAATCGGGCGGTAGCTCGTCGGATGATTTTTTGGTTTACCGGGTTTATGTATGCCGATAACGTCCGCTTCTTTCCACACCGCGGGAAAGATACAGATCGCCATAGCGGCATTGAAAATAGATGCCAACATCACGATGAGTTGGACGGGTAGAAGTTTAATAACGCGGTTGGATATACCGTCGGAGCCGGGAGCCTTGCGAGGACGTAGGTCTTTGATCAAGTCTTTAACTTCCATCGGGGTGATGGGTGGTAACGCATCCGAGGGTGGCAAGGAGACTCTGCGTTCTATCTCACTGTCTACTAATTCTACATGAACAGGGTCCACGGATTGAGTGCTGGGCGCGCACTGGGTTTGCAATGTATCGGCCAGCAACTCTGCTTTTTCGTCATCATCAAACGCCGTGAGTCGGCCTGAGGGGCCTACGAGGGGGGGCATAGTTACTACCGTATCCGATTTGAGAGTACGAGCTAAGCGGTAGTAAGACCTTTGGGAGGGCGCGAGTCCTTCTAAGAAATCAGACCATCTGGCATCTCGGACTTCGGCGATGCGAGACTTTACGTCGCGTTGTAGGGCACGCATTCGAATACGATTTTCCGCGGTAGGATACCTGTCGTAGGCGCGTATCGAGGCGTTCTTAGCTCTAAGGAGTTCCCTAATATCATCGGACAATTTGAAGCGGTGAAAGAAGTCCTCCGCTACAACTTGTTTCGATGATCTATCTAATGTTGAGGTGATGTTTGACGTTAAGATGTCTATGGCTTCAGCGGTATCCTGAGGAGACGGGGTAGAGTCCGGGTTAAACGGGAGGGATGGTGGATCAGATTCAGCCAGGCTGATGCCCAGCGTGTGCCAATCCACCACAGTCCTCGTGACGGGAACGGAGTCGGGAGCGCGACCGAGCTTCATAACGACGGGACGGTGGTCTGAATCTAACTCTGAAACTACTTCGATCGAGTGTAAGCTCAGAGTTACGTTTTTTAATAACGCTATGTCGAGTATATCCGGGCGATGCGCGATATTTAGCGGGTAGTGAGTCGGTGTTAGCGGAGCGACGATATCGAAGGCGAGATCATCGACTAACGCGTCAAGCCGCCTGCCATTCGGGGTTGTGGTGTGTGAGTTCCACCTGAGGTGTTTACAATTTAGGTCGCCCGCCAGAATGACAGAGCTCCCCATGCCGAGCAGCGCCTCGATATCACTGCTTAGAACGATCTTATCCGGTGGAAGATAAACGGACGCGATAACGATCGGCGCGTGTCCCGTCAGTGAGATTCGGCACACTGATGCTTCGAAATTAGCGAGCGCGGGAGGATCGAGCGGGACGCAATGCAGGGCTCTTCTATAGTAAATGACGGTACCACCACCACGAGCAGAGAGCCTGTCGTTCCTGACCATGTTATAGTTCGCGATTTTAGGGTCACGGCGCGTGGGCTTAAGTAGGGTCTCCTGCACTAAAAAGATATCAATTTGATGGTCACGCAAAAAGTCAGAAACCTGATCACGTTGATTTGCAAGACCGTAAGCGTTAAAAAATCCTATCGTTACGGATAGGGGCTTTATTCTACTTATATACGCCATTGATTACCGGCTGAGTGAGGGGAGGACGTACGTATTTAATGACGCGTATACGTCGGCGTATTCTTGCACAACGGCGATAAAGTGTTGTGCAGTGGAGGCAGCGCGAATGGCGTCGCCCAAAGCGTTAACGCGCTCAAAGTTGATCGACTGAAAGAAGTCGATCGCTAAAGCGAGATTGTCGGACGCGGTCGGAGAGCAAGTCGCGGGAGAGGGACGAGTTGCGGGGGCGGGACGAATCGCGGAGGAGGGAGTTGTAACCGTGTTCGTGTACGGCAGCGGTTTCGCCCAAGCCGAGACACTGGGCACCGGCGCCGGAACGAACGCTGGCTTAGCCTGCGACACAGAGGGTGCCGAGGCTTTGATGTCTGGGCCGGAAGCTCGGAGGCGGTTTTGGCGGGCGACGCGGCGTTTATTTTCGGGGCTCGGGGGCATCCGCGGTAATTTGCGGGGTGACCCTGTGTACGACACAGGACGCAGCTAGGCGGTTCCGTCGCGGTTTTTTGATCGCGAGTGCAGAGGGCCGTGGCGTGATCTCCTAAACACTTGACGCATCGGGGGCGCGCGTGACAGTTACGGGAAGAATGCCATATAATTGGCAGTTATGGCACTGGCTAGGTGTGCCTTTCTTGTGTGGGGTTTCGACGGCGATTCCGGAAAGGCTACAGACCGTTCGGATGTTGAATATTTGCTTACCCTCGGGGGTAGGCTGGAGGGCGACGAGAACCATGTTATATGGCTCCCTTCCGCGACCTGTGTGCATGCGGTGTACGGAGTTAACCGGTAGGCCTTGTTCGAGAAGGTCGGCCTTGACTAGTTCGGCATCCAACTCTTTAGGGATGCCACGTATGACGGCACGGAGTTCGCGCTCCTCCTGGAGCGTATACGTGTGGAAACTTATACGCTCCTTACGGAGGTAAGAAGAGAGGGTCCTATGGTCGTCGGGTGTTCGAACCTTAATTTGAATGCCGTTCGCGAGGTTACGGGCATTCGTGAAGTTGATATTTTTGGCCTTAAGGGCCAGGGAAACTCGATCCCAAGCTGCCTTCTCTTGGAGGATTACCGGGGGAGGGGTCTGGGTTTTATTTTGTGCCACCGGACGCGGCGACGGAGTGGCACGGGCTGGAGGCGCAACGGGAGTCTGAGGGCGGGGGCGCGACGCGTTCGCGGCTTTGCTAATTTTAGCGGCCGCGGGAGCTCGAGACTCCGCGGCACGCTTCTTACCCTTTTGTACCAGGGTGAATCCATCCGTCGATGAGGCGGGAGCGAGGTCAACCTCCATCTCCGAGTCAGAGTCGGAGGACGAGGAGGCGGGCGCAGGTGACCTACGAGCAGGTGTTTTGGAGGGCACGACGGAGGCTGCGGATGATCGCGCTGCGGGAACGGTGGCCACGGCGGACGACGCAGCAGTTTTACTCGCCAGTATAGGCGACGCGGGAACGGCAGGCACGACGGAGGCTGCGGTACTCGATGCAGAAGCTTTGCACGCAGGTACAGGCGACGCAGGAGCAGCGAGCTCGGCGGAGTCCACGAGAGGGCTCGCGGTGTGATCGGCCTTGAAGGCCAGAAACTCTGAGGCGAGCTGTGGGTGGCGAAGTCGGAGGAATTCCGCGAATACAGCGTCCATGATCGCTGAGTGCCCAGGTGGGGCGGCCCCGGGTCTTGAAAACACTCGCCTTGCGGCGAGGCCCCAACTTCTCGGACCTGAGCGGTTCTATTGAACACAGGTGGCGATGCGGCACGATTACTACAGGACAAAGAAAAAACACAACAAAACGGAAATAACAAAAAGAAACAGAACAATTAAACACTTCCAGGAAAACAGTTTGTCGGCAGATGTACCACGAACACAGAAACAACAAAAGGAAACAAAACAAATAAAAACTTCCAGAAAGAGCACTTAGTCGGCAGATGTACCACGAACACAGGCCGCGCGAACAATGGCCGGGCTAACAAAAGCCGGGCGAACAAAGACCGGGCGATCGAGTGGTCGATGAGCACGTCCGCACGTGACGGGTGCCTCTATCGGAATGACTCATAATTTATAATATAATACTAATTACCAGTATGTAGTATTAATTTAAAGCTTAAGTATAAGACGCTCGGTGTATTCGTAACAAGCAATGCGACTGTACCAGTGTTCGAATCCCGCATGCAAATACCAAGCTATCTAATCAACTCTAATTGAAGATTAAATCTAATCCAATTAACTCATGTCCACGAATAACTTTCACTACGAAAGAATAACATAGTGTAATCAAAATTAAACCCGCACAAATTAATTTGCTCAATTACAGGTGAATCTGAAGCAGTAATGTGTTGAGGATTGAAGGGTGCGACAGCTGTTTTACTATACAGCTGAGACTTAGAATTCATATCTCCAGGTGAGTGACGGCATCTAGAAGTCGTCGGGATAAGACGTCCGGTGCATTAATATCTAGCGATGCACCTGGTGTTAAGTGGTCACTGGAGCCTATGGATATCTACAACGTGAATGCGCCACCTACCTTAAGATATACGTTCTAAGGTCTCAGTATAGTTACAACGGCTAACCCGCCCTTCAAACCGAAACGCATTACTGCTTCACGGCACAAATAGGCAGGGGTGGTGGTACCTACCCGTGCGGACTTACAAGATGTCCTACCACCAGTATACGTATATACGAATATGAAAACAAAATAATTGAAACTGATATTTGATTTGCATGAAAAAAATTCGACCTTGAGATTAGAATTCCGGTCGTGTCCAGCGGGTCGCTTTACATGAGAGCACGGGGGCCCCCCGCCTCTCTGCTCCGAACGTACTTATTATGTGCCTATATGAATATTAATAACGGAACATAGTTTTGAAACAAATTATTATTCATGTAGCTCGTGAAAAAAATGTTCGGTGGAATATTTTTGTTGTGCTGAAGAGACCGTACGGGAACTCAAGTTATATTTGTAATACATACATTATAAACAATAATGTTATTAATGAATTAATAGCCACTCTTGTTGCTTCGAAAAGTATTAATATAGTATTTATAGGATTCGGTAACGTAACACTAAAAAGGTGGACTTTGAGTTATTGTTGCCCATCTAAGGATCATGATTTTTTTTATGATGCATTTAATTAAAAATCATGCGTGAAGTACAGTAGCAATGAAGGAAACTAGAATTTTTCTATCACGTTTTCCAGAGGGCGCATTTATTCTGATTGAAATCTACAACGATTCAAAACAGACTGAATTATTATTAAGAAATTTCTAAATAAATATAAATTTGGTTATGAAAATCCGGTCAAATGAATGACATGAATATACAAATTATTTCATAGTAATTTCATTTCATAAAATACTCATTAGAGCATCGATGAGTGTAGAGGCGAAGAATATAAATTAAATAATCCTATTACGTCGAATCCATTTTAAAAGGCGTATCTAATTCGTGTTAGCCGTTCGCTTTGGAATGTTTCAAAAGTCGTGAATGTTGTAGGTACGGAATTTTTTTTTGTTCATAAAGACAATGTTAAACACGGCGCAATTTGGCAGGCACACCTGTGTGTACAGTTTGTCAAATGACTACCCTTCTTTTCAATGAGCAATTCGTCTGAAATGCGAAGCATGTTCAACATTTAACATCTGTATATTATTATTAAAATCGAGATTCAAGGTTGAAAACCTCTAATCGCGGATTTTTCTGCTATTTTATGAATTTTAATTGTTTTCTCGCTGGCTAGTCTTTTTATTGTACCGAATGCTTTGATGAACAGAAAGTGTATATGTTGTCAAGGAATTATCAATTGTATTGAAAAACACCAATTCCATTTTTGAAACCTCTTTCGCGACGGGAGTCTACAGGAATGTGGTATTTACATACCTCTGTGGAATCTCAATACACGTTACCAGTAACGACTAAAGTTATTAATATTCCTTTGGGGTTGTTAATGCTGTCTATTAAAATTCACGAAAGTTAAATTGGACTCTTCGGTTAAGACAAATAGACTCATAATTAATATTTACCTGAGGAATGCTGAGTATGACGCTCAGGACCCACGCAATTATAACCAGCCTTCCGCTCCTTGTCGCTGTAGCCATACTTTTCATTGGATATTTAACGGCAAGCCACCGATCCACTCCTATTAGTACTAAGACAAAAGTGCTCAAATAAAGAGCTAGCATCTGTAGGAATTTGAATAATTTGCATCCAATATTACCAGCGTACCACTGGACAGCAAACGACCAAGCGGCTTCTCCCGCTATACAGAAGATCGTTACTAACAAGTCAGCTATACTGAGCTGGAATATTAAGCTGTAAATGGCGGTCCAAGAAGGTCGTGCTCTTCCTCTGCATCTTTTACTCCTCCGAATGCTTATAATTGTTGCCACATTGCCAATGAAGGATAAAAAAGCCATAGCAGAAAGAACGCTCGCTCTGATTACAGTGGTTTTGGTGAGTACTGGAGCATGTTCTAAACATGTAAGTTGAGTATCGTTGTAAATGAACGATCGGCCGAGGATATCATCAGTCTTTGTGTCATTTAGTATGAGGATCTCTATACATTTTTCTATTGGCCATATTGCACAGACGTTCATATTATTACTATCCGTATTGAATTCTGTGCGAAGAGTTAATTCACTTGGGTACATTATATTACCATCATATAATATGGTACTGTTGCCTTCGTTGTCCATGTTTCGTCATGCGTGATCTACCGATGAAAGATGAACGAACTGTAACAAAAGACAAAGGAGTATTTTCTTTGGAGCGTTTGCAGACTGAAGACAATGTAGACAAAGTGAATAAATATTTAAATTGATCGTGACGATATGTCATGTTGTGAAAACTAGGTAAACGATAACTTATTTTTGTTTTATTTTTAAGCTGTAGACGTTTTAAAAAAAATGTAATTGTGTCTAAATATCAATTTTCACCATTTAATGAAGATTACGTATACGTGTAACTAGCTGATACCTGTTTAAATTTTTTTGTTTTGTTTAGATTGGTGGACGATCTCGCAGCCCACCTGGTGTTAAGTGGTTACTGGAGCCTATAGACATCTACAACGTAAATACGCCACCCACCTTGAGATATAAGTTCTAAGGTCTAGTCTAAGGTATAGTCACAACGGCTGCCCCGGCCTTCAAACCGAAACGCACTATTGCTTCTCGGCAGAAATAAGCAGCGTCGTGGTACCTACCCGTGCGAGCTCACAAGAGGTCCTACCACCAGTGAAAACAAGATTAATGTGTGATAATTTGAACATACACAGTCAATATAATTTAGCGATGAGTGAAAATGTAATTTATGAAGACAAGCATATAGAATTTTTGAACAGCAGAGCATCTTTATCATAAGCATATTCATGAGTTTCTCGGTACAAGTCGAAACTTTAAGCGATAAACTATGTATGTAACCTCTGAATATTTGTTTGTCCAAAATAAACATCGTTTATCTCGAAGTTGTGGGATGTGAAAGGGTGACGAACCGAAGTATGGAATAATATTGTGGCTGGTAGTCAACATAAGAAAATTAAATGGTGTCTGTATATACTTTGATAATTCTTAGATTCATGAAGAAGTTGTATTTTAACGTTTGCTATGTGAACTTTTTTTAAGCTATTGCATAGCTTTTATCGCGGGCTTTGAGCGCGGCGACCGAATCAAGAAATTCCGTAACGAAAATAAAACCTAACACCCCCCACTCCGCCTCCCATGTAGCTCACGTTCAATACATTCACACGTTGCGCTTGTGTAGTGTGTGTGAATAAGCGTGCGGCGTGACGTCGCACTGCATGCGCATCATGAAAAGTCTGCCCATCTCTCTCTGGCGCGGTCTAGCTTATTAGTGTGAAGGGGACAGTTAATGTTTTGCTTTTGTTAATGTTTTTAAATATAGCGTCGTCTTATTTTATTATTGTCTAATTATAATTGCATAAGTTGATAAAAAATGCCACATGTGGTTTTTTTTTATCATTGAAGTATTATTGGTGGCCTGGAGACCTTTCCAGTTTCACCAGGACAGGTTGTCGAGCAAAGGCTCAGCCAGGAGGGGTGGGAATAGCTAACAGCTGCCCGAGCGCCTCCGAAGGAGACCTAATAACTCGAGACCAGCTGCTTCGGGAGTGAATTTTAAATTGTCTTCTCTATATAAACAGGCATTATTGCGTGTCTCACATTCTTCATATGCGCTTCAAGTGCTCTTAAATATATACGGGTTTGTATTGTAAGCGGGTATATTTTGAAATTAAATAATTGAGGACTCACATAAAGTCATTCAAACCTAAACTATCATTCCTTGAAATAGAGACTTCTATAAGTACTAACATTAAATGTATAAATTTGCACAAATGTTAATGACCGAAACACAGAGCAGGTGAAGCTGTTCGTCACATGAGTGTATGCCTGAATTTGTAGTCGAACTCACGATTTTCGGCCCATCAGTCAGGGGCACATACTAAGCTACTCTTCAAACTGCTGCGGCGTCGAAATAAGGATAGGACATTGATTTAGGTGGTTGCGCTTAATTAGCTTTGAATATATATCTGCGAAATCTATAAAAACTTCGTTCAAAATCTTAAATTATAACATTTGTAGACAATAAGAATTCCGTTTAACAATTTTAATAAAACAATTACTCTGGAAACGTATTGTGTGAGTATGCAACGTCCGTCTGAAATTTACCTTTTTCGAGTTTTGTATCGCGATTTCTCAGAATCTGAGGCTAAAAAGGCAGAAGAGTCAGATGTGTTTCAAGGAAAAATTGCACATAAAATACGTGGAGCTTATATTTAAAAACATATTAAAAGTATATTAAAAAAAATGTTTTTACAAAATCAATTGAGATATTTAATATTATTTTATCATTAAAAAATATGAATATTATGAAATGAAATAGTTTTTAATAATAGTTTCTTTTATAATTTATTTAAAAACTGTATGTGGTCAATTTATTTAACCTTAATTAATTTTTATCTCCAACTTTTTGATACACATGATATTTGATGCTGATTTGATTCTGTTTTAAGTTTTATGTGTTTTTTTCAGTATTAGCATTAGGTAGTCTGTAGCATTTGAATAAAACGATTCTATAAGTTTGGTACTATACCGATCCACGGATATAAAATAATAATTGGCTGTATGTTTCATAAGATGCAACAAATAAAAAGCAAAAACATATTTCCGGCATGTTCCTACGAACATAATTTAAATGCTAAAAATTCCCACACTTTAATTTTTACATTTTTACACAATTCTCTACTCTGCAGTTTTCTTGTTCCAGAACACACTTCGTAGCGTAGGAAGTACTAGGAAGACAAAACAATTAGAGTGCACAAAGGGAATTCTAGCATAAACCTCAAATTTTATATTCTCAACAAGACATACGAAAACCAAACAAAATACTACATCATTATTCATTCCGGTTGCCGATGTAACATTATTTGTAAACAAGTTTCCATTCTAACTTGATGTTGATTCAAAGTTTAACGTTTTTGCCTGAATTATGTCTGCTGTATTATATGTACCGGATAAATAATATACACACCATTGTCTATTTTTAACAAATAGAATAACTTTAAGTGAGATGTGAACTTTAGAAATTGAGTTTGGTATTTTAAATATTCAATACCAAACTCAATCCAATATCAATCTCCAATAGGAAAAAAAAATGTAGTTTTATTAACCGACTTCAGAAAACGAGGAGGTTCTCAATTCGACTGTGTTTTTTTATGTTTGTTACCTCATAACTTTTGATTGGGTGAATCGATATTGATGATTATTTTTTTATTAGAAAGCTGACACTTTCCTTGTGGTCCGATTTCAATTTAGTCCAGTTCTGATAATGGTATCCACGAGGAAACCATATAAGTCTTAAATAAGCATTAAGTACGTGCACGACAAATAGATGAATAACTCAATAACTCAATATCACGCCAACCGATTTCGGTGATTTCTGTTTTTAGTGTATATGTTACCGGAAATGTATGAAATCAAGGAATTGTATACAAATCCTAGGAAATGTGTACAATTCCGATACTATTTAGGAAATGTATAAAATATTGTTTGAAAAACTATTTAATGCATAGATATCCTAGGAAATGTATAAATTTCCTCGGAATTGAATATAATTCCAATATCGTATTAGGAAATGTATAAAGTAAATGCTTTCTGTAATAAAACACGTTGTTGATAATATTTTTTTATTATAACACTTACTAGCTTTTGCCCACGACTTCGTCCGCGTGGAATAGTTCACAAATAAATATGCAAAATTAAATGTATATCTTTCAATATTTCTGAGAGATTTTCTTAATATTTGTTTCCGTAAGAACCTTGTACAGAGTATTAGAAAACTACAAAAATAATAATAAGCCAAATCGGTCAAGCCGTTTTCATGTTATGTCGTGACAACGGAAAACGGGTTTCATTTTTATATATATAGATTGAGACAATCGGGTAACAGTCATACCGTAAAATAATATTATTACATATATTGATATTATCTTACTAATTAAAACTTCTAAAATCAACTATCTATTAACTTTTAACGTATCACAAAATCAACTTATATTTATTCTTATAAAATCAAATTTTCATTTGGCAAGTAATCAGTCTGATAATTAAGTAATTATAAATGTCAAAGTATAAAAGTAAATATTTATATTATAATACTTTGTCAGTCCATATAGTTATTTATTTTTGCAGGGTAAGCTCGAATGGCATTTGGAAGTACATAATACTTTATTTTTAAAACACAGACATCTTGATGTAGCACAGTTTTTCTTGCAAAGGCACTTCTTAAATCTCTGGCCGGTCCAGTGGATTGCAAGTTGGCAACTGACCGTAGTGCAAGACTCGTCCCGCTGTCCCCGCGTACCCACCAATATCTTAAATGTTTTACATTTCCGATTGCTATTTAGGAAATGTGTAATGTGTAAGTATAATATAATTTATTTCACACATTTCCGTGCGATTTTAGGAATTACATACATTTCCGTTAACATATTATTATATATTAATTTGTTTTAGAATATCTTTTTTTTTCTATTTGAAGTCGGATTTTGTTAAAGCATTTCTATTGACAATTATGTATGTAAAATAAACGAATCGTTGTACAGCTTTTATTAGTTTTTTTTTTTTTTGGTCAGGAGGAAATCGCCGGACTCCCACGTGACCCTCCACTGGGGATGGAGGGCGGGGAATGTCGGAGTCGAACCGACTAAAACCTCCTGTCGCTCAACAACCCCCGTCCGAGCCTCGCATGAGACAGAACTCATCAAAAGGCAAGGGGAGGAGAGTGAAGCGTTTAGTGCGGAGCACATCTCTCCCATCACCCTCCCCCTCGGTACGCCGGGCCAGCGATCGTCGGCGCCACGACCACCACCCTCTCGGTAGCTTTTGTTAGTTAATTGACATTTAGAATAATTAAATTGTTAATTCAGCTAAGTTTTTGGCTTAGTACAAAATCAATGTGCTGAATTCTCACTTTCGAACAGGCTCAGTAAAATTATGGAAAGTAATTATAATTTTCGAACCACCATTCAGGAGTTCTATAAACTCAATCATCAATCTACATCATGGCTTGCGCTCGACGTTTTCAACACCAAACGTAATTTCTAAGGTCATCGTACTAGCTTTAAGTTTTGAGTCCATCTGGGTAGGTACCACCACCCTGCCCATGTCTGCCATGAAGCAGTAATGCGTTTCCATTTGAAGGGTGGGACAGTCGTTATAACTATACTGAGACCTTAGAACTTATATCTCAAGGTGGGTGGCGCATTGTCTATGGACTCCATTAACCACTTAACTACAGGTGGGCTGTGAGCTCGACAACCATCTAAGCAATAAAAAAATATCGTATTAAAATGAACTCAAATTTTCTGCTTTTTGTCTTATAAAAGGCATTCAATAACACATAAGAAACCATTTCTAAAGTATCAACAACAAATGTTTACATATTATTAATTCAAACCAATAAACAGCACATAGATTATAAAGACACAAACAAATAAATTCTCAGTTTTATATTATGTTGGTATCGGCTTAGGGGCTGCCACGGGTAAACATACTCAACTGTTCAAAGTAAAACATTAACCAGTCAATTTTATTTTATATTCCAAAACACCTGAGTGCAATTTACAATGTTCATTGTAATGAAACAAAGTTCAAATAAGAATGGGAAAAAGCATTACTGAACCAATAAAACAGGTACGTGACCAATTTGGTTTAGTTTAATGTCGTCCTATAATTTAAAGAAACGATCGAAGGTTCGCGGCGGTGAATCCTTTCTTGCAGCCTTATATAGATCAACAATGGATTTGCAATCTTAAAGGGCTTTCAATTCAAGGCCTGATTCCAAATTATCATAAGAAACACATCATTCTTGTAAAAACCGGGCGACTAAAACAAATGCCTAATCTCTTGTAGCAGGGAAATGGAGCCACAGGCGAGCAGTACGCTAGGCACGTTTTTGTGTCCTTCCAAAAATTCAAATTATGTATTTGTTAAAATAAAAAAACTCCTGGCTTATTTCATTATATCTGTTTGATTAACTATCGCTTTGAGTTCATGAAATATTTGTGTAGATATTCGAAGCCTATAGATACAATTTAATCCCACCACTCACCTTTAGATATGAGATTTTATTGTAGTAATTGTAGGGTTGTCGTATGCTGGCAATAAGCAGGATGGTAGAAAAAGTCCATATGGACTTATAATTTGGCTTTCCATCATTAACCTATCCTGGGATGAGCATACATTTTTCTAAGTAATTATGTACCTAATGTGTATTCACGAGCGACTCCCGTAATATGTATTCACATAATACCGGGTAATAAAATTAAACACGGTCATAAACCTGCTTCAGTACTGGAGGACGTTGGTACTGTGAGCCTAAACGAACTGGAACCAAGCAAATTTAAACAAGGAATCTCTTTCTATCAACGAAAGAATTTACCTATTTAATTAAAAACCCAAAAGTAGTTTTAGTCTGGTGTGATTTTCAAAGGCTATTTTTGAAGTATCCAAATACAATATAGATTTTATTGAATCATTTGACACACATTTTATCGGTATAATATGCTTTTATTTTTGGAGTTTGTGGCCTATGAGAAGCTGAAAATGCTGTCAATGTCCAGCTATGATTTTAAGTCATAATATTCATTTCACTTGCTGATATCTATACTAATATTATAAAGAGGAAAGATTTGTTTGTTTGTTTGTTTCGAATTGGCTCCGAAACTACTGGACCGATTTGAAAAATTCTTTTTCCATTAGAAGCCGTCATTGTCCCTGATGAACATAGGCTACTTTTTTTATTTTTTTTTATTTTTATTTTTTGTTTCATGTGTGTTTTAATGTTTCCGAAGCGAAGCGAGGGCGGGTCGCTAGTTTACTATAAAAACATAGAGCAGTGGAATCATCTGTTCTGTATCAAATATTTGATTTAAATTCATACGTCAGAGGTAACAACACGAGACCTGTGACCGAAAATATCAGAGCTTAAAATCACATTGTTCGGCCTGCTTTAGTATAAAATCAGAAACTTAATTAATATTTTCAAATAATCCTAAAATGAAATTCCTTACTGAAAATATTCCTTTTTACTCTCGAGAGTATATTGTTTGGGAATGTGAATTGAGCTAAATTAGAATATCATGTAGTTGAACAAAAGTTATGGACATACGATTCCACCAATACTGACTGACTAACTTATTCAGATTCCCAGTAAGATTTTGCAATTAGATATTATATTAGTTTTGGAACGTTTTCATGATGTTCATTCGTTAACTCACACTAAACAGAGAATAATATTTTAAGTTTGCAACCGCAAGCTTTGCGGATTAAGACAAAGTACCCATTAAGCTTGTTCCTCTAAATTAAAGCGGTTTTCGTCTCTACTATTTTCTTTACACATTAAGTTTAAATGAAGAACAAACGATTTTATTGTTATTTTTAGTATTATATTAGTTGTTGTATTTTATGTTTTGTGTTAATTAAACCCATAGACATCAGACATCCATAGAGCTATGGAGAGGGCTATGCTCGGCATTTCTCTACGTGATCGAATCCGAAATGAGGAGATCCGTAGAAGAACGAAGGTTGCTGACATAGCCCGTAGAATTAGTGAACTGAAGTGGCAATGGGCCGGCCACATAGCACGAAGAGAGGACGGTCGATGGGGCAGAAAGATCCTGGAGTGGCGACCACGTACTGGCAAGCGCAGTGTGGGACGGCCACCTACTAGATGGACCGACGACCTAGTAAAAAGCGCTGGGTCTCGTTGGATGCAGGTGGCAATGGACCGGTCGCACTGGAAATCTATTGGAGAGGCCTATGTTCAGCAGTGGACGGCGATAGGCTGAAATGATGATGATGATGATGATGTTAATTAAACATTAGGAAGTCACATAAAATTTATAATAAAACTTTAATCATATATTTTATCAATATTCCAATTGAATGTGGTTGGAAAATTAGTTTAAAAATGGATGGAGGAAATAGATTTCTTCTGAATAATTTATAGAAAATGAAATCGTTTATAAACTTTGGATTATCCTGCAAAACTTTGAAA
Source organism: Bombyx mandarina (assembly GCF_030267445.1). Lineage (NCBI taxonomy): Eukaryota > Metazoa > Arthropoda > Insecta > Lepidoptera > Bombycidae > Bombyx > Bombyx mandarina. The sequence continues at coordinate 7,696,332 of NC_143227.1, read as the reverse complement.
TGAAAAATACTACGGCTTTGTGTGTTCACTTACTGTCATTATTGAAAGTAGCATTTTTAACTTACTGATATTATTGTAAAAGCTCTCAAAGTTCCATACAAATTTACCCTTACAAATTTTTCTATAGTTCAGAAAGCGGCAATGTACTTACTCTAAGTGAATAAATGACCAAAAAAATATAATATATGTTATTATTTTATTTAAGCAGTTTGTTAATTATTTTATTTACAATTTTAAGTAAGCATTTTGTAAACATTTTGCGTATGTAAATTCAACAATCTTAATTAATACCTTTATTCGATAAAACAACTGAATAAATGAAAAATATGAATGTGACATGTTTGTATTATATTGTCGAAAATATGTGGTATGATTTCAAATTTTTATTGCGCGGTTCGTATTAATTGAAATCTGTTTTTGGATACTGGAGCAATAAATATTACAATATGAATCAACACCACCTTCAAGCGTGAAGCTCTTGACTCTAATATATATAAAATCTTATTCTCTTCTTTTTTTTCCACCTTATCCCACAAGGTACAGCGATTTTTTCTATACTATTCTCTTCTATCAGCCGTCAACTCAACACATTTTTTTATTGCTTATATGGGTGGACGAGCTCACAGCCAACCTGGTATTAAGTGGTTACTGGAGCCCATAGACATCTACAACGTAAATGCGCCACCCACCTTGAGATATAAGTTCTAAGGTCTCAAGTATAATTACAATGGCTACCCGACCCTTCAAACCGAAACGCATTACTGCTTCACGGAAGAAATAGGCAGGGTGGTGGTATCTACCCGTGCGAACTCACAAGAGGTCCTACCACCAGTAAACTGGTCACACTCACTGCTCTCTCTCCCATTCCCATATAGTCATTCACACACTCCATGCATGTTTTCTTCGATCGACTTGTACCTCCTCTACCTTGCACTACTATATATAAATAAATCACTAATATATTCGCAAATGCTGTAACTTTACGGGTTTGACTTTCGATGCAAGACTTATTTACTATATTTTTTAAATTTAGCGAGTAAAATTTTATCACACGATTTATTCGTTCATTGAAGTAGTGGATTGTGAGCTAAATGTCATGTGTATAAGGTGAGAATTGTAATAGAGTAGGGGAGTATCGTGTCATAAAAACCTTAGCCAATGGTTTTTAAAAAGAACGCGATCTTTGTTCAGACCAGTTGTCAAAGCCGATTTAAGGACCAACGTTTTTTGTTAAGAAATGATACTTGAAAAATAAAACGACTGCTTAATTTACAGTAAATTACAATCCTAGCCCAAGCATGATTTATTATGAAGGAGCCATTGAGATCTGCGAAAATATTAGGTTCGAAACATTTCGGAAGCAGACTATTTTGTTGCTTTTCCAATAAAATCGAAAAACTGCTAAGTGCTTAGTCAATAAAATGTTACATAAAGGTCTATAAGCGACTCGTTTTTTTTCAACAAACTCAATTTCCGCTATAGAAGGCGCCGTAAAAACGTTTTCGCTTTGTTACGTGTTGATGAATAGATGGAAAACATAAATGAAAATTGCTCGTTACATAGCTCGTATTTCAAAGAATCCAAACGATAATAGTAAAAATACTGTCATCTAGTTTTATTTCTCTACATGGGAAACGACGGATCGATTCACAATGAAAAAAGTTCTATAGAAACACCCTTAAAGAAATAGCCCCCGCTTTTATGAAATCGGTCAAAAGTATTATCGTATAATATCTACCAATCTGGTAGAAATTGTGGTAATCTATATATTATATAAAAATTAATTGCTGTTCGTTAGTCTCGCTGAAACTCGAGAACGGCTGGACCGATTTGGCTAATTTTTGGAATTTGTGGAAGTCCAGAGAAGGTTTAAAAGGTATATAAATATGAAAATGCTCGGAATTAAATAAAAATAACAATTTTGTTTTTCGCTTTGAAGCGTCCCCCGTCGGACGGATTCATTTTGTTTGTTTTAAGTTTATTTTATACAAAACTTTAGGTCTGTTATTGATCGATTGAGGCAGTACAAAGTCTGCCGGGTCAGCTAGTTTATGATAAAATGTGATATACGTGTGTTCACGAAGATAGGTCGTAAGGAAAGCCAAAGTTGGTACGATCGTATGAAGTACGGTAAACTACGCTTAAGCCTAGTACATAGTTAAGATGACGGCTAAATAAACTGTCTAGCTATATTATAACCTAGTTCTGGTTTATAGGGAACTAAAATCCCAAAGCACCTAACGAAATTTATCTATCTGCTTTTTAAATTAAGTGTGAAATTTTTATTCGAAATAGTGTGAATATTTCGAAAAAGGCTAGAAGTAAACTGATATATTTTATATTCAAAAGATATATTAGTTTTAGTTCTAGTCGAGAAGTTTGAAAATAGTGAATAATTACACAACATACACATATCATTTGAATTTCAACTAAGTAGATGTATTAATCTATGAAATAATATTTTACGTATATATATTATAATACTAGCGGCCCGCTTCGGCTCCGCTCGGGTCTTCAACAAGAACTTCAACGATATTTGACGTTGTTTTATTTTTTTAAATAAAAGAACACTTATTGCGACACAAGTATAATAGTTAGGCATATGCTGTCGCGCCTTTTTTTGTAAATAATAACGTGTTCAACAAAGTCGTAGTACATAATTTTATTCTATCCTCAATAGTTTTCGAAGGGCACGCGATGTAAAGAATATTTTAGGTATTTTTTTTACACTTCGGGTTATATTATTGAAGCTATAGTAAGGATCCCTAATTTTTTTCAAAGAAGATTATAGCCTATGTCACTCGGGAATAGTGTAGCTTCCAAACAGTGAAAGAATTTTTCAAATCTGTTCATTACTTTCGTAGCCTATTCAATACAAATAAACAAACAAATCTTTCCTCTTTATAATATTAAGTGTAGATATTTACAACGAAGTCTGTGTGTAGAAAATGAATGAAAGGTTTCAGCTTTCTGTATCGACTGAACGGGAACTGTTAATTGATTAAGGTAGTTTGGTCATAGAAGTTCTCTATCCGATTAGAAAAGTTAATTTGACTTTACCCTTAGTTAGATTGATTGAGTACTATTAAGGCATTTGTTGACAGAGGTGGTGGTCATTCACAAACCAATTGGCTCAAAATCACTTGTTATTATTATGTTATATATACATATATATCCCTTATATGCTTAAGTGATTGTGTCCCTGATTAATTGATTTAAACGTATGTATAAATAAGATAGTGAATAGTCAATACTATACTCTACATATTTAACTTTTCTTGAAGTTCTGAAGACGAAGAATCAATAACCATATAAGACCTTCCGAATTCCCGACTCCCCGAGATGTTTAAATTATTAGAAATGTTATAATAGCTCTCATCAACGTATATTTAAGCATCCGGGTTAATTTATAAATTTATTGGGGAATTGTATAATTAGTAAAGGATTTTTTCAATTGTCTTCATTTTATGTAATTAATAATACACGAATATTTTATTTGCTCTGGGAAAATTAATTGTAATTAATATATAAATATACCATTGCCCTCATAAGTTTATGGCTAATAATATTAGCGGTGTGTAATTCACTACAGAGTCATATGCATATAACTCTTACTTACATATTAAAAGCAAAACTTCATCAAATTAGGGACTCGAACATAAACCTAGCTTAGTATAATAGTAAAAGTTTTGGTGGAACAACTGAGATTGAAATTTATTTTTTATTCATAAAACCGAGTGCAATAAAACGGATAAGTCATCGTAGTTAAGTAAAAGTTATTAAAATAAATACTTCCGATGATTATATAAAGTAATAAAATTCATAAATTGTTTTAGCTGTCGTTTTAAATTTCTCGAAATTTAACTAATAAAATCATAAAGTACGAATTGATATTCAACGAACAATATTTATACGTGCCTTTTCAACCGATTGAAGCCACTTAAAAAGGTTCCTAAATTTCACAGAATTTTCTTTGGAAGCATACCGCTTTGTCCCTACAATTGGTCTATTGTATAATTCCGCGTAATTTATATTCTCTAATACCATACAGTCGTAAAGTATTTGAAACATCTGAAATAACATAATAACAATAAAAAACGCGAGATTAAATCGTAAAAGTGCATTTTATTACGTGTACGAGTCCTGAAAACCGAAGAATGTATGGTATTATCAAATCTTTTTCAAACGTAATTTTATTTTATTAACATAAAATAGTATTTAACTAGTATTCTGTGTTTTCTATATTATTTTTAATCTTACCACTGTTTTCTAATGACAATAATAACTTTTTCATTTTCTCCAAAAATAATTTACTGAGGAGAGAGCTCTTTCTTCAAAACATGTTATTTCGGTTCCGAATTTTTCCTTCTAAGGAGACATTTTTTAAGTCGATCAAAATAGTTAACATTTTAAGATAATTGAATATAAGAATAAGAATATTTTCAGGGGTATTATGATTAAGTATTTGAATTATTAAGGGCCTCTTCTTTCCTAAGCTGCGTAAAATCTTCTCATTTCAAATACCGCACTCTCTCAAGACGAAAGTCTATGGCCAGTGTATGTTGGTAATGATAACAACGGCATTGAGACGTGGTCGCTGATAATGAGCCTTATTAGAAGGCTCAAAGTCACTCAAAGAACAATGAAGAGGGCTATGCTAAAAATATCCCTGCGAAATCGAATCAGGAGGTTTGCAGAAGAACCAAGGTATCTGTCATAGCCCGAAGGGTTCCAAGACCGAAGTGGCAGTGAGCAGGGCACATTACTCGCAGAACAAATGGCTGCTGGGGCCAAAAGTTCTCGAGTGGCGACCGTGTACCCGAAAGCGCAGCGAGGGTAGACCTCCCACGAGGTGGACCGACGACATTCTAAAAGTCGCGGGAAGCCGCGGGAATCTGGACCTTTGAGGAGGCCTATTTCCACCAGTCGATGTCCGTGGGATGAAAATAAAGCTGTCGCGCAAAAACAAGTACCCGCGATATGAAACAATTTTCATGGACAATTTTCATTTTCATAGTCTTCATTAGTTCTCGCGATATATTCGCTTGCTGAAGTACGTTTGAAGTTTTTTTTAGTTGACAACAGTACGATATTTTACCGAAATTAAATACATTTGGTTCAAAAGGTAAATAGTTGCGCTTGTAATCTAATAGGCGTAGAGAGCTTGGCAAATACTTGGTGTAAATCTTAGCGAAGTGCTATTTTGATTTTGCGAAAACATTTTACCTTACAACTAAATTATTTTAAGAGTGACACAAACTATGTATGAACGTAGTAAGTGCTGAGTGGTTTTTCAAAAATTAATTTCAGTTTTTTTGTTATTTTGTTGCTTGGAAGAACGACCTCAGAGCAAAATGGTCTATAAGAGCAATTAGAAGTGACAACATATTATTATATAGATATATATAGATATAACCGCGGCCGAATACCGCCAACCAACTGAGTCGTTAGATTGAAGTTCCAATAGTATTATATAAAGGTTGTTGTCAAGTCAGGGCTGGATAGTTTTATCCAACCAGAAACAGAAGGGCTCCCAATACAAGAAGTATTTTGAGTCTTATCAGTTGGGTACCCAGAAGATTACACACTATTTTTTAATGCAATTTAAAACTATCTTCAAACCTCATTTGAAGAAATAGCTTATAGCGCTCGGAAAAAACTAGTGTTTTCATCCCTGAATCAGATACGACGAGGCAAAAAAAACTACTGACAGCAAATTATGGATAATCATTTGGGTTTCTAGGTACGAATTAGGTCTGCTCTAGTGGTAGGTGATACTTGGCTCGGTAGGCAGCGGATTGGCTCTGTCCCCTGTCTGCCTTAAAATAAAAAAGCAATGGTAAAATAGAGATTACGGGATAAACTTAAACAATTCCAACAAGAATGTACGCTACAAAACAAATACAAAATAAAGCCGGAAAAACTTACGTCCAGAAGTTCTAAATGACACGTAAGAATTTTCTTAGTTAGACTTATATGTTGTGACCTTTATGAACTAGACCGGATTAAAGGTGCTATATGATTTTTTCTACGACTACTTTTACGATTTAATCATAGTACTTCGTGACCACGAAAAAATGCGATGCGTACCAAATGCGAAAGCGAATGCGAAACGTCGGAAATGACATAATAATTACAATAAAAACGAGAGATTAAAACGTAAAATTAGTTTTAATTACGTTTACAACTTACGAAAACGGAAGAAATATAATATATATTATTATAATATAATATATACATTTTAATTTTTTTTATTGCTTAGGTGGATGAGCGACCCACCTGATTTTAAGTGATTACCGAAGCTCATAGACATCTACAGCGTAAATGCCGCCACCCACCTTGAGACATGAGTTCTAAGGTCTCACTTTTTAACAGTACAACGGCCCGCCCTTCAAACCGAAACGCAGTGCTACTTCAAGGCAGAAATAGGCAGAGTGATGGTACCTACCCGTGCGGACTCACAAGACGTCCTACCACCAGTAATTTATTACAGCATTAGGACACCAATTGTTCTAGTGTGTAATAGGCGTGGTGTTCTAGTTTCAAGAAATTGATCCAATATATTTAAGCGCGAAAATTTTAAACAATATTAATCCGGCAAATGTACTTTGTACCTAATAGCAAAACGAGAAAAGTACAGAGTAATTCGAATAAAGTTCTACGAACTTAGAATACCTACAAGAAGTTTAGTTGAACTTTCTACTGAATTAGTGGATCACGGAACGTAACTTAACAAAGGGCTTTGTTACGGAACCTTCAAAAAGGGGGCATTTTACTGTAGTTACATAGTTAAACTATAAAATAGTACATGTATATGTTTAAAAAACTTTTCACATCTGGCGTAACAAGACCAGTGGGTAGATATCATGTCGTATCCTAAGTCTAAGTCGGTCTATCATAGCACTACTATTTGAATATTAGGCCACAGAATGATTACTATTTGAGTATTATACAAGCATACTATGATTACCAATCTCTATGTATCAGTGGTTTTTTTCTTGAAATGAAACTTCTTAATCGACGTGGGGATGAAAAAACATATGTAACGTTTTTCGGTTACGCGCCATCTTAATTTCTTGCGTTACGCGCCATGTTTATTTTTATACTAATCTCTTCTCCAAATTAATTGGAGACCTGATGTACCTCGTTCATTAAAGTTAAATCAAGCACCCTTCCGGATCTACACCCATACGTCACATCCACATACTACTTTCATGTTATCGCCGGTGGGATTTCAGCCTACTTTAACTACTCTAAATTTTTCATATATATCAGTGGTTACATATATTGTGAGCCCACATGGGTGAGCACTAAAAAACACGCTAGCTACTAAATGTACCGTTTACCAGCAATCATGAATTTGGCCTGAAAGGAGGGACAGCCGTCACATTCATGTCTTCGGGCTTTCGTAGCTACACGCACAGAATACAAAAGTTCCTACCTTTTCTCTGAATCGATTTGTGCGGAATTTGACTGCGTCGTGGATATAAAATAAAAACACCAAATTTATTAATTAAGGGTGACAACGCGTATTATGATCTTATTTCTATTTTTATTTCTACCGTAAAGCAGTCACGCATTCTAGTTTTAAGAGTGAGACGATATCCGTTTTAAAATACAATGAAATTGTAATCTCATATACCACACCTGGTGAGGGTACATGTTGAAGTATCTGAAAGTTCCAGTGACTAATAACTACTACTACTGGTGGTAGAATCTCTTGTGAGTTCGCACGGGTAGATACCACTACCCTGCCTATTTCTGCCGTGACGCAGTATTGGGTTTCGGTTTGAAGATTGAAGCAACTATACTGAGACCTTAGACCTTATATTTCAAGGTGGGTGGCAGCATTTACGTTGTAAATGTCTATGGGCTCCGGTAGCCATTTAACACCAGGTCGGCTGTGAGCTCGTTCACCTATCTATGCAATAAAAATAATAAAAACTATGGATGCGGACGTAAGTAGGTCTCCATACTATGCACGGCAATTGGAAAATGCACACTTACGTAAAATGAGTGTAATAATCATATATTCACATAGTCTTTATAGGTAGGTATACCAATTATTCTAATTTCAATGTTAATGAGAGCTTCGTTGCTTGTTAGATCTTTTCCACAATAACATATTTTCTACAATTACCAGTAGTTATAAAAATGTTCACATAAATAATCACGTCGCACACAAATTTATAATCTAAAAACAAATATCCGTCCAAGGTTTTGTAGTGGCTTATTTGCTATTTAGGGCAGAATTAAATATACCTTGATTATGTTCTTAGCTCATTTTCTAGTCGTACCATAACCGCTACATATTATATATTTTAAAACCTTGGTCAAATGTAAAATTCAGCTCAGTAAAATTCCTCAGTCCCTTTTTGTTTTAGATTCTATTTTGCTGTTTGCTATCCATGCCCATTCTTACGAAACTACAAAGAGATAATTTAGTTCTGGCGAGCTACGAACTATTTATACAGGATCTCTTAAGTTTGCTGATGCGGATGAAGATCACACGTTTAAATACTGATTTTGACTTTATAAAATATATCCAAAAAGCATTTTTTATTTATTTCTAATATATTGTTTTGAAATCAGTTTTTTTTAAAGTAACAGATAAAGTTATAATACTTAAGTGTATGTATATTTTATTAGGCAAAGACCAAAACATATAAGTGCCGTTTTATTTTTTCCGTTTGTCAATCTCTTTTTTTCTTTAGTACGAGTACCTAATAACAAGCTCCAATGCTATAAAAATATATTATACATATTTATGAATAGACAGTTATGTTTTAAAGGTGTATAACAAAAAAAGTGAATCTATAGTACATAACATTAATCTAAATCATGAGTTGAATAAGGTTGGTATTTAATCATTGGGCGAACACTACATATCGGGCTTTACTGAAGCCATGAACTATATCTTTTAAGTTGCTACTTTTGCATTAGTAAATAAAATGATATTAATAAATAAAAAAAGATGTTTGACTGCTTTTTTGTGTATTCTATAATCAAAAAATACATTGTTATTTATATTATTGAATTTTCAGTTAAATCGTATTATTTATTTATTTCAAATTAATATTCACAACTATGATGATATTGATGGACGCCACGCACATGGCTTGAATTTGTGCTCCACACTGCAACAGTACGAATAGACCTTTGGCCAATGCTTGATAATGCAGACCCAATTATTCTCATTCAAGTCATTATTATATGTACAGATTTCATAATTTGAATTTTGTTAACTAGGGTAAACTGTTTAAAAAACAACCCAGCAAATCTTGAGTTTTTTTGCCGATTCTTCTCACCATTGACACCGCATTGCGATACAATGGTTAAAGTTGAAAAAAAGAACTATGAAGACGTACTTGAATAAAATCACATTTCAATTTTTTATTTCAATTACCGCATCGGCCACGAAAATAATGTTGTTTTTATTTGTTTGTAAAACGTTGAACGAAAAGCGTTAACGAGCATTTCCATGATAATTAATTCAAAAGACAAACAAATCGGATTTCATTACCTGTGGGCGTTTATGTTAATTGTGTAAGTGAAATGCGGGCGCTATAACTGTTTCATTATGAAAGTTATGGGAATAGCACGTGTTAGAACGTTATCAGTTGAATATTCATGTGTGACAGCGTTATTTAAGCTTAAACGATGCGTAATATGTATCTATATATTAATACGTGAAGCAAAAACTTAGTATCCCTTTTTACGAAAATTGCGCGGACGGAGGAGTATGAAGTTTTCCACTCTTATAGAGAATATAGAGAAGAAGTGCACAATGCTAATATTTTTTTAAAATATTGCATATAAGATACATTGAATCAATAAAGAAAACCTTACACACACTACATACCAGGTATTTGACGCACACATGCATGCATACTATTTATTATCAAACTTTTGTTCTTGACGTCTGTTGTCAAATTAAGAATAGATTAAATATTGTTTGTCTTTGTTAATATTTTTTATAGTGTAGTCTTGGCGAAATTTGTGATTATAGAAGTATAAAATAAAATCATAATAGTGTGCAAACTTACAATTCCAATTAATTATAGTCGAATTTCGACTACTGCGGGACCTCTAGTATTTATAAATTTACTAGCCGTACTCGCCCGTTTCGCTGCGCATTTAAAATTAACATTATTATTTATTGTCATTATTATTAGGGAGCCCAACACTCATATAAATATTAGCCTATTCATTAAGTACATATATTTTCTACATGGATACCAAGTTTCAAGTCAATCGGATGCATGGTTCAGTAGTTATAAGGGACCTCCGTAAAAACCACTTTAGATTTATATATTAGTATAGATAATATCATATTATAGTGTAATAATATAATCAATCGAATTAGTAAAATTACAATTCATGTAAGTAATTGAGTATCTATATGCTCTAATATTTTGTTGTTTGGACAAAAGATTTTTGGACGTGGTTATCGGAGTTCATAGACGATAAAACATATTTTGAGGCGTATTTTGGGTATCAGTTTGAGGTAAATTTTTGTTTGTTCACTGGGAGTTCACTGGGGTTTGTTCATGGGATGGACCCATGACTCCTCTGTGTTTCGGGCGTTAAATTAATGTTGGAATCCATAGATATCACATAGTGAATGTCACCATTCTTCGGTCATGACTGACTTGACGTCATGAGATTAAAGTCACAAGCGTATTGAAGAAAACACTTCTTCTTCGAGCTCGAAACAAGTGATCCAATGTGTCTGTTTGTGTGTCAGCCCATAATAAGCTTTTAATTAATTTATGATTATGGCTAGGTGGTGCGATGACCTCCGAACGGTGGCCGGCAAGAAGTGGATGAAGAGAGCCGTAGACCGGGCTCAGTGGTGTGGGTTGGGAGAGGCCTATGTCCAGCAGTGGACGACTGTGGGCTGTTGATGATGATGATGATTAAATTCATGATTAGTTTTAATAAAAACTGAGATTCTATTTCGAAATAAAACCATAAGAATTAACTATTTAAAATGAACATGATAATTTTAAAACACATTGCAACTGAAATTGGTTTTACAGTGAGCCCTGAGTCATTGTTTTTGACAAAACATTTGTGTTCAATACGAAACAAATACATTTTATGAGCACTTAAATCTGAAACGAACGACACAATAACATGATTTCGCACTATGTTATTTTATATAAGAGAGACGTGTTCAACGCGCATGTATTTTTGTTGTTGATACAGCATTTATTATCTTTGATTTTATGAGTAGATTTGCCACTTCGACCTTTGGAATATCTCGTTATCCTGATTCCTGCGCCTTATCTTCAAATAACGCCGGCATGAATCCCACAGTAGGCTTTGTAGATAAGACCCCATATATATATCTTGTCCGGGTTAGCATTGTACATTGCCATTGTTGTCGGTAAAATGGATTCAAAATGGATTCAGGAGTTTTCGATTGATTATTCAAGAACGATGCTGTTCATATCTGCTATACTAATATTATAAAGAGGAAAGATGTGTTTATTTTAATTTTTTACCTGTAATTAATTATTACTAAAGGTCCCGCAGTAGTCGAAGTTCGACTATAATTAATTGGAATTGTATAATAAGTTTGTACACTATTATGATTGTATTTTATACTTCTATAATCACAAATTTCACCAAGGCTACACTATAAAAAAATATTAATAAAGACAAACAATATTTAATCTGTTCTCAATTTGACCACAGACGTCAAGAACAAAAGTTTGACAATAAATAGTATGCATGCGTGTGTGCGTCAAATACATGTTATGTAGCGTGTGTAATTTTTTCTTTATTGATTTAATGTATCTTATGCATTATTTTAAAAAAATATTAGCGTTGTGCACTTCTTCTCTGTATTCTCTATAAGTGTGGAAAATTTCATACTCCTCCGTCCGCGCAATTTTCGTAAAAAGGGATACAAAGTTTTTGCTTCACGTATTAATATATAGATTACTAATGTACATTAGTTACTAAAACGCTGTTGTTTATTTTTTATTTTGACCACTACTATTAAGTAAATTAAAAAATACTTAAAATATAAAAATGGGTGAAATTCATAACTTGAATTAATGATTTTTTGTTTGCTAACCGTACGTGCTCTCACGCCTACATCGACGCTTATACAAATTGGTCACTCACACAACTAAGGGCGGCACGCAGTCGTACTTTGCAACAACTATACCGTCAGGGAAGTCAGCCGTTTACTTGTCTACAATGCAAATATTGGATTCATTATTATTACTTGTACCTAATTAAAATAATTGTAACTAAAATCAATAATTGCATTAACATAGTGGGATTACTGCTAACAGTTCATCGAAATTTCAATTCAAATACAGTATACCATGCCATAAGAAATGTTTAGCAGTATATTCGAAACATATTAAATAGATCGATGGGTAAAAACAAGTTGGCCATCATGGAATGCCTAACAGATGTAATTTATCAAAGTTGATGGTAATATAGAATTTGTAATTGTTGAAAAGTATCAAATTATAATGAGTAAACAGAAAAAATAATGAAAATAAAATAATAAATTCAAAATGAATAAACAACAGTGAGTGCGTCAAGTGAAATAATAATAAAACATAACCAATACACAGCTTGCAGAAACGGAATGTTTTGTATGTTTTTTTTTTTCCTACCTAAGCTGACGGTCTAGAGAGACCATATCAGCGTAACCTTAACTAGTAGGTCAGCTCACGGGGCTCAAACCTGACGACGTTGCTAACACGAACCCTAGCAAGACCCGTGCTTCGCAGAATCTACCACCGGATCGGAAACGCGACCCACTGAGAAGATCCGGCGAGAAACTCAATGGGCTGTATCTGTGGGTTAATTTACTCGTCGAGCCCTTCGTTGCAAGCGACGGGTTCGACGAGAACGATGACCAGTGTTTTGTATGCGCACGCACACACGCAAAGGGAGAGCGACAGTGTGGCGGGGCATAATGGCATGAGAGAGCATCATGCCCTTTGCATTACGGCATACGGTTCGATTTTACTGCCAAAACCCGTAGATGTTTCACATATGGACAAACATAGCATGGACGAACGTAGTGCTCTAGAGCTATGTTTATGTCCTAGTTCATCATGATGGAGATTGTTATTTTTTTATTTCTTAGCTTCTAATAAAACTTTATTAGAAAAAACTAATAACACTCGCCTGATAATATAAACTAGTATTCAAAATTGCTGCTACTAACTTAGCTTGATCTTTTTCTTGGTAACGATCAATTAGGTACCGTATCGACTGTCTGAGAATTCCTTTCATGCTTCAATTATTTGTTATGAATACGTTTTAGTACAACGTTTTAATCGCCTCAAAATTAATTTTCTAAAACAAAAGTCTCGGGTGTTTCGTGATTTCAAAAAAAAATCATAAACCAAATTCTTATCTCATCGTTTGTATAGAATAGCACGAAGTCGAACTTTTTTTTATTTACTATTTTTTTATGATTTAAGTATTATTGGTAGCCCGGAGGCCTTTCCAGTTTTACCAGGTGGGCGAACAGAGGCTCAGCCAGGAGGGGTGGGATTTGCTAACAACTGCCCGAGCGCCTCCTAAGAAGCCCAACAACTCAAGAGCAGCTGCTTCGACAATGAATCTACTACCGTATCGGAATCGCAACCCGCTGAGAAGATCCGGCGAGAAGCTCAGCGGGCTGATGCATGGGTTAGGTCGAAGTCAAACTGTGCAAGACCTCAAATACGATCAGCGCTCATGACGCCAACAAGCTACAGAGTATTATGCTCCAAAACTAATAATTATGACTATAAAGGAAGATAAAATTAAAAGCAAAAGAAAAATAAACATGGATAAAATGTAATTATAAGTTCTAGTAAATAGACATGTTTGCAAGTAGGTAGGCATGTAAGCAGATGATGTTTGAAATTTGTACATGTAATGTCATTTTGTTGAAAAACATAACCCTTTTCTTTAAAAAACATTAAGTACATCATTTCATAAGCTTTTGAGGCCTAGACCTAAGAATAAAACTAGTTCTTTATTTGTGAAAATCGATTTGTCCACAGATCCCTTCGTTTCCACAACGGCTTGATACTTAAATAAAAATGTTGTTGGGTAGGCCTCAAATAGGCTGGAGTCATGGTCCAGACGGCTGGCCGATCCTTCGGCTGGTCGTAGGACCGTCGAGGCGATTCGCCTGGTTCTTGTGAACTGGGTGAATCGTGACAGAGGACGCCTCACTTTCCGGATCACGCAGGTGCTCACTGGGCATGGTTGCTTCGCTGAGTTCCTGCACCGGATCGGAGCCGAGCCGACGGCAGAGTGCCACCATTGTGGTTGCAACTTGGACACGGCGGAGCACACGCTCGTCGCCTGCCCCGCATGGGAGGGGTGGCACCGTGTCCTCGTCGCAAAAATAGGAAACGACTTGTCGTTGCCGAGTGTTGTGGCATCGATGGTCGGCGACGACGAGTCGTGGAAGGCGATGCTCGACTTCTGCGAGTGCACCATCTCGCAGAAGGAGGCGGCGGGGCGCGTGAGAGACGCGCAAGCCCGCCGCCGTCGAGCGGGGGCCAGGGAGGCGGATATCGCCCAACCCCTGGCCCTCTAACTGTTTCGGGTCCCCTTCATATGTCGGTCTGGGGACCGGCAAAGGGGGTCTAAGAAGACGACGTGCAAGCTGCTCTGCACGCGTTTTACGCAAGAGCATCCGGGTGATGGAAGGCCGGCTATCCTCGACCCACGCTGGTTCTGACCCAGCGGGGTATTCCGTAGGATAACCCATTCTAACCGGCGCCATCTAGGCGGGCTCCGGATAGCCTGCCGACCGAGAGGGCTGGTGGTTGTGGCGCCGACGACCGCTGGTCCGGCGTCCCGAGGGGGAGGGTGATGGGAGAGATGTGCTCCGCACTAAACGCTTCACTTTCCCCCCTTTGCCTTTTCATGGGTTCTGTCACATGCGAGGTTCGGACGCGGGTTGTTGAGCGACAGGAGGTTTTAGTCAGTTCGACTCCGACATGCCCCGCCTTCCATCCCCAGGGGAGGGCGGGAGTCCGGCGATTTCCTCCTGACCAAAAAAAAAAAAAATAGCACCACCTCATCTGTTCCCGGGATTCTTCATCTTATTGAATTTTCATTTTCCTAAAACTTATTTAATTTCTTTCCTGTTTTATGTAATTTCTGCTATAACTTAATAGTGGTAAGAATTAATAATTTATAGGTATATCATTTCTATAATTTGTAATTTTCATCGAACGATAGTCCTCTTAATCTTAACGAGGGAAGTTAAAATAAAGTTAAATCATATTGCAAAATGCAAAACAATTAATAATATGTAACGAGTTTAAATTAATTATAAAATTTGTCACTAGGACTCCTATTAAATTACACATGCACGATTTGGATTTTTGAAAAAAAAAACATATTTCAATAAGTTCAGTATTCGAATAAGTAGGAATGCCTTTAGTTATATATTTTAATTACACAATGTTTCAATTTAATTTAAGTGAAACAACGTATTTTTAAATAATTGTCAATGGAGTAAATTTTAATAATACTAGAATGAATTCATTATTGAACAGTTTTTTCAGTGTACTTCTCTACTTAGAACAAATTAATGAAATGAAATTGAATGCAATGGAATCGGATTAATTTAGATCTCTTTTCAAAACTAATTGAATGACTTAGCTTGAACCCATTTTCATCCATTTTGATCTGTGATTTATTATTTTCACACGATTTAACTTTACTTTTAAACAGAAACCGTGCTATATTAATTTGGTCATGCATGGGCTGTGAGCTCGTCTACCCGTCTAAGCAATAAAAAAAACCCACTCCTAAAAACGCATATACCTCTGTAATATCAAAGATTTCATTTATCCATCGCACCGGCGAAGATTACGCAAAGAAAATTCGAAAAGCAAAAAAAATATATATTATCGTAAAATTACGAATTAACTTCGTCATTGCTATATTCCTCGATGTCCTTGCGATTCATTCATCGAATTGAATCACTGATGTGTCGTAAAGTCTTCAACTTGAAATGTTTTCAAATACGAAGTCTTCATTAATATTTTATGTGTGTTTTGAATTCAAAGGATTTTTATTTGGACTTGTCAGAAGCATGTCTCAACGGTTTCAAACGAATAAACGTTAATGGAGACTGATATTCCGTGATTATATTACATGAAAGAACGTACGATGTTTTGAATTAGCAAGTCTACGTATGTTTATTTACTGGCATATGAAAAACCTTGACAATAATAATTTTATGTGTACTGTGCATTAGCCAAAATACGAGTTTACAAATACGTGCTTAGCATTTTTTATGTTTTTATAAAATAATAGTATGTATTACAAAGGACTGCGAATTAATTGATTTTAGATAAATATGATCACCATAAAGACGATACTAAATCCAACTATCAAACACAAAATCTTCATGAAAGCAGTTTTTTTACTTTTTGAAATTCTATTTGATTTTGTATCGTAGGAGTGTGGAACGCTTGAATAGCTTACACAATCGATACTGGTATCATCACCGAAAAGTTATTTATTCCAGTATTTGTTAATATTTATTGCCTTAGATGAGCTTAAGATTATAAGGTACATCTGGTAGTCTTTACTGATCCACCCAATTTCACTGACCTATTTAATTTTAAAACACAAAGTTCAAATCTCAATCAAAATGCTTAATGGGTGCTTTTGAATCGGAGCAAATAATTGTCAGTAGTCCTGGATCCCAACTGAACTCGGGCAATTCTTTATTGCTCTACATTTGTTTCGATACTCAACAATGCCGGTACCGTAACTTGAAGGAGGTAAGGGTTGAATACTATTACAACTAGGCAACAGAAAAAGAAAATTGCTAAGAAAGTTATCAATTGAAAAAGAAAGTTATAAAATTAGAAACATTTGTCTTAAGTTCTGTACAACTAATCCCTACTGCTATCGATACAGAATATCTTTAAGTTATTAAAAAAATGTAGATGACAAAATATATTTCAAATGATAGCTAAATAGAGCAATATTTGGGTCTTAATAATAAAATAAATTCATATAATAAGTAGTTTCGGAGCCTATTCGAAACAAACAAACAAACAAACAAATCTTTCCTCTTTATAATATTAGTATAGATATGCAATATCATAAAACTTCAAATTTTTCAAATTACTTTCAAAACGTATTATAGTAATAATTTTTTTCTTGTGCTCAGAATTTAACTTCTTGGAAATTTGTGAATGGGTTCAGAGCCCGCAAAAATTTAGGCAAGGGTACAAGAATGAGGGTACAAGCTATTACTGGGCGATGTAGGCTTCAAATATTTACACAGAACAAACCTATTTATTACTGTCTTATGTTAGTTTTGCTAATACTAAAAGTATTAATAAGTTTGACTATTAATAATACTAAGTAGTAATGTAAGTCTGTAACTAAATCAATGATTGAAATTCAATCAAAATTACTGACATCATAAAATTTAGATACATTTAAAGAACTAAACTTTAAGATGTTATGTTATTAATCTGTTAAGGAAGATGGCGTAGAAGAGTACTGGAAGTAATAGTACTACCTCGAAATGGTAGTAGAAACGGAGGCATTACTGTTGGTAGGACCTCTTGTGAGTCCGCGCGGGTAAGTACCACCATCCTGCCTATTTCTGCCGTGAAGCAGTAAAGGGTGGGTGTAACTATACTGAGATTTTAGAACTTATATCTCAAGGTGGGTGGCGTATTTACGTTGTAGATGTCTATGGGCTCCAGTAACCACTTAACACCAAGTGGGCTGTGAGCTCGTCCACCCATCTAAGGAATAAAAAAAAGGCAACCATTGAGAAGAATGATTTGATTAAACCTGTTTGTACTGATAATTCGAACATTTGGTATGAATACGTACAGAAAACCCATTACTTCCTTTGGGAATGCCTCTGAAACAAAGAAAACTTTGTTATGTTAAATTATTAACGCGTCGAATCCGGTGTCATTTATTAACCGTGTTTTGAAATCTGGTGGACACTATTGTGAATACAGGGGTTAAGCTATTATTGACGCTTCATAAAGAAGACTTGATCTTCATATTCTATCAATTATTTTCTATTTATAAGTGGTTCATGGCGCATGGTAGTTCCCCTCTATTTTCTTTCAGCTTCATTCTCTTCTTAAGTTATGGCTAAGCGAAATTGCAGCTATTGCTGTCTGCTGTTTGCGGGTAGGTAAGTTTGTTCCATAGCATGCTAGCTCTCTCGGATAGCCTACCACTTCGATAAAGCGGCACGAAACGAGAACCCTCTCATTGTGGCCGCTGGTAACTACATTCCCGATGCTGCGGACAGAATGGAAAGCAGTCGACGTCGCCCAAAACACGTCATTTCGGACCCTCCCGATCCACTAACGGTGCTTTTAGGTACCTCAAGCACCGGTCATCGTTCTCGTCAAACCCGTCGCTAGCGACGAAGGGCTCGACGAGTAAATTAACCCACAAACACAGTCCACTGAGCTTCTTGCCGGATCTTCTCAATGGGTCGCATTTCCGATCCGGTGGTAGATTTTGCGAAGCATGGCTCTTGCTAGGGTTCGTCTTAGCAACGTCGTCAGGTTTGAGCCCTGTGAGCTCACCTACTAGTTAAGGTTATACTGAAGTAGCCTCTCCAGGCTATAAGCTTAGGTAGGAAAAAAAAAAGGTAGCCTGCACCTAATCGTTAAGTCTTTTGGTATGGTCCACGGTGGCTAACATCTGTATAATTACAGCAGTGCAAGATGGCGTGTAAAGAAGAAAGTGGCAAACAAATATTTCAATAAACCTAACAACAAAATTTAGTAATTATACATTAACTATTAAATGCGAAGCCTTGGCAAAAAATTGTACTTGTAGTTTAGTATTATAGAAGATGTTAATGGCTTATTTCTGAGAATCCGAATTATTTCTAAGAAAATCTAAATTTCTGGTGAGACAATCCAGTCTTGTTTTACAACTGTAATTTCCAAATGAATATTTGCGAATTGCTTAATTCGTTATAACTTAATGCTTAAATTATTATGTCTTCAAGGCTTGCTATAGATGCGGACTTTACAAAATATCAATTATACTACACTTTCTTAAAAAAAATTCTATTAGATTAATTATGGATTATTAAAATTTATTCACATTATTAGTATCCCCCAAAGGTAAGTGTGAATGAAAATGGTCCCCAAAAACAGTATTTGTTCTTTAATACATTCTATTTTGAACATTAATAACTATTTATTACTGGTGACTTTGTTCGGCATTTTGAAAAAATATTGGTAGTTTTGTATTAAGAAACATAATAATATTTGTTACTATCGTCTTACCACAAAACCAGTCTTGCGATCTGCTTTCAAGGCATACGTATTATAATGCAATGAAAATTTAGTATTTAGTATTATATCGACATCGTGAGACGCATCAAGTCTGCCCCTTCCAACACTACATGACGATCACGACCACTCTGTCAAGAGTGACACGACTGAGAAGAAGAAGAGAATTATAAATAAAAATTCGTGTTTAAATTTAATTACACCACGTTATTCCAAAGTCGTGAAAATTGTAAATGATTCATAAAATATAACTTAAACTGGATCAAGTATAAGAAACACCAAAAGAAGAAACGGAAAAAATCCCTCCCAATGGTACCTTGCATTGGATCTCTGCATTGGTGGTAGGACCTCTTGTGAGTCTTCACGGGTAGGTACCACCACCCCGCCTATTTTTGCTGTGGAGCAGTAATGCGTTTCGGTTTGAAGGGTGGGGCAGTCATTGTAACTATACTGAGACCTTAGTACTTATATCTCAAGGTGAGTAGCGCATTTACGTTTTAGATGTCTATGGGCTCCAGTAACCACTTGACACCAGGTGGGCTGTGAGCTCGTCCACCCATCAAAGCAATAAAAAATAAAATAACATTTAGAAGTAGATCCCGAGTAGGGTTGATGTAAGGTAGGTGACCGGTCGTAAAACTCACGTCAAATCCCCATGCACTATGATAAGAGGATATACTGCGCCGACTCCGCATACTATGGGATAAGGGTACGAAGGATGATAAGATTCCATGACGGCAGAGGTCAGTTAAGAGGTCAGTCGTGTTGTGTACGCATTTCCTTATTTCCTTACAAATGTCACTCCTTGTGCGATTTGAGCACCGGAAAGTCGCATCACTTTACATTAGTACTCCGGGTATCTTATCTTTTAGGTCACGACTACTCCTTTCCAGCGTAAAATTGAAAAGTTTATTGGATGCCACGCAGTAGTAAAAAAAAAACAGTTTTGTTAAATAAACATTTAGACAAACACTGAATGTTTTCATCGTCAACATTTTTTTTGCGATACCTATTCTTTTTTTATTCAGTATTATACCACTTATCTTAAAAGCTTTCGTGTTTTTCTACATTATTTTTGAGCCTTAAATATTAATTATAAATCATATTTTGGTAGGTAATATTTAGGACAAATAGTTCAGGTTCAAGTGGCATCAAGCGGTTACCATTATGTATACCACCATAGACATCACAGCGTAAATTCCAACATATTGAGTCATGATCATTATCATCATCATCATCATCATTCTAGAACGTATGTCAGCTCCTCGGGAGAGATAGACGGGATGGTTGTACCTCTAAATCCCCCCCACCGTACGTTCTACCACCAGAACGACATTACACAGAGAAGTTAATTTTACTTACATCAACAAATTCTTTGGTACAATTGTAACGAGTTTCGAATCCAACAACAACTAAAACATCAAAGCAAATTCTCTTCGCAACCGAAATTATTGTTTCATATTTGTATCTCGAAGTTTAATAGAAAGTTGCATAATCTGTCATGATAACTCGCCTGTTAAATTCAAGAAAGTTTCGTTAACTTAGATTTCCCTGTAAATTAACACAAAACGAACATCTTATATTTTGAATTATGTACTTTATTATACTAATTGTGTAGATGCTAAAACGAATTCAGAGTTTATTATCGTTTGATATTAATATAGTTCATCATAAGTCATGACGTAGTAGTCTTGAGATTTCTATGAGACTTATGGGTCATCGGTTTTCGTACCGAGTAAATCAACACCTCAAGCAGGATCTCAACACTTCCAATCCACCAAGCACTTTTTCGTACATTCTCTAAATAACTAAGCATTAGATAACAGGCAGCAATTTTTTCATGTTATAAATGTACAAAGAAATTGCTCTTTAGTACCTTTTTAGCTTGAGAATTAACTTCGTTGGCCTTCAATGTCGGCAAACGCTTGTTTTCGTAAAGGGTTTTAAATATTACTCATAATCTTCCATCTTTAAAAATATAAAAGATTTCAGTATTATATTAATGAGTACCTTGTGGATTGTTTATTTCTGAAGTATTCATATGATTCTGAAGAATGATCTAGTCATTATTACAAAGTAATTAAGAATTTTTACTTATTCTTTGTGGTTCTTGGTATGCCTACTTTAAATAAATTTGAAGTTTTTTAAAATAAAATTTAAACAAAAAATTGACAAAAATATTTATTACTTTATTTTACACTAGCGACCCGCCCTCGCTTCGCTTCGGAAACATTAAAACACACATGAAACAAAAAAAAAAAAAAAGTAGCCCTTGTTCATCAGGGACAGTGTCGGCTTCTAATGGAAAAAGAATTTTTCAAATCGGTCCAGTAGTTTCGGAGCCTATTCGAAACAAACAAACAAACAAATCTTTCCTCTTTATAATATTAGTATAGTTTTAGCAACGGCTTAATAATTTAAATAAATAAAAAAAAATACAAAAGTGGGCAGGAACGATCGACACAGAATATTAAATCTAAGACAAGTGAACGCTGCGCGCGCTTCCAGCAAAAGTGATCCGAGGTGGCGTGATGTCCCCGCTGGTCGGTCGGTTGCCCCTCCAGATGACGAGTTGCCCCTCCAGATGACGTCACGAGTCCACGTGAGTGCTCGTCGTCAATGGCTCCGCCCATCGACTTTGACTTAAGAGGGAGTCGCCTCTAATACGGCCTCTCCTGACTGGTGGACGTCCACGTTCACCTCGATGTCATGACCGTCTTCAATCTCTGACGATGCAGGACTCACTGTGTGCACAGCGTTGCTATCGGGGTGTTCTATGATATCGTCATAGAAATAGATTGTTTGCATTACAATCATGATTTTGGTACCATGAACCATTAGTAAAAGTTAGTAGTTTTTGTGAGCATTTTACATCACATTTCAGTGCGTTCATGTATAGTAGGCTCTTGTTGAGTTACGTTAGATGTACTGACGACACGGCACTGTTACCATATCGGGTGTATAATATACTGTGAGAGTAAAGTCTGGTTGACATGGCCAAGTTAACATGTCAAGCTAATACACTCGTAACGTGAACTGCGTTACCACGTCACACCTTTACGTGAACTTTGTTACCACGTCATAACATATACGTGAACTATGTTACCACGGTACAACATCTACGTGAACTATGTTACCACGTAAATCTCTGCGTGAACTATGTTACCACGTTACAACATCTACGTGAACTATGTTACCACGTAAATCTCTGCGTGAACTATGTTACCACGTTACAACATCTACGTGAACTATGTTACCACGTAAATCTCTGCGTGAACTATGTTACCACGTTACAACATCTACGTGAACTATGTTACCACGTAAATCTCTGCGTGAACTATGTTACCACGTAAATCTCTGCGTGAACTATGTTACCACGTTACAACATCTACGTGAACTATGTTACCACGTAAATCTCTGCGTGAACTATGTTACCACGTTACAACATCTACGTGAACTATGTTACCACGTAAATCTCTGCGTGAACTATGTTACCACGGTACAACATCTACGTGAACTATGTTACCACGTAAATCTCTGGAAGCATGCAGTCAACCCCAAGAATGTTTGACATTACGCGTCACTGGTGACTCAACTAGTGCCTGAACCCTACGAGGACTCGGCCTAACCTGACCTCCACCAAAAATTAAATCAACTCGTGAATCTGTAGACTAGCGTTCGCGAGTCAACCAGAGGGCCCATTATGCCCCGTATCATTATTAAAGTTCCGAGTTTGTCAGTCAGACCTCTGACCATCTTAATACAGAGCAACGATCTCCTGGCGCACTCGACGTATGAGGCAAAGCAATCTGATGCTAATTGCATAGCATTATAAAGAATATTGGCATACTCTAACTTTCGCGGACACAACGGCTTAAAGTCTTTTACGAAGTTACCCCACGTCCGGTCACTAGACAATCACACGTGTAACCAAGTACGCTCATCACTCTTAAGACAGCCCAAAACTCGTGACAAATACTCAGTGCCTTCCCTGTTAAGGATCTAGTCCATTCTACTTCCTTACACAATGTGTCTATGTATTGCACGGCAGGGTAAAACTTAGAAATAAAGTAACCATGAGCTAGATCTGAATTTACGAATCTAATGGATTCGGTTAACTTCCGTGCTGATGTGGTAGTTGCCTTTTTATTGTCACAACGCGTGGTGGAACTATTTTACATCTATTCTCAAACGCGGGTAGGTACAATCGACACGGCGATGGAGCAACACGGCGTCCCGTTTGCATGATCACCGACCTGGACAGTCGGACTGTTGTCTAATTGACGTATTGATGGAGTGTGCCGACTAGTAACATTTTGAACCCTTCGAATGTTATTTCCACCCATCGAAACTGAGCATTCAGTCTCGAGCATGTTCTATCGCGTCAATAAAAATAGACCGTAAGGTCGGTTGTGATAAAGTCGTTGAGCTAGTTACTTGGTGATTTATTACATTTCATAAGAGGGTATCCGACAAAAAAAATCTACTTCGCACCAAGAATCGATATCATTAACGCTGGGGTCAAAATTAGAAATATAAAAATGGTTCGACCTTACTTTGGACAGTGCACTTAATGCTCCGATGATCCTGTCTGTAGCGTCGTACGCGCGGGACTCTGACGGCGGCGGTGATGTGATTCCCAACGCCACCACGGGTCCGGCGCCACCACCGTCCGGGGTCGAGGGACGTGCGTCTTCTATCTGCGACCCTAGCGGGCTCGACTCACGCGCAACGTTCACATTTGAGTTTTAAGCAATTAAACGCGCCAATATTATTCTCCAATATTGGTCTCGAACATTCGGCGAATGCGAGCGTCCTCCTACCCTGCTTCCAGTTACACGTATATCGGTCATTACGTTGTTAATTTAATGCAAATTTTAAAAATAAACTGTACGCCAGGATAACCCAAAAGCGGATAGGGCACAAGCCCTATCCCACTTCTGATTTTAGCAACGGCTTAATAATTTAAATAAATAAAAAAAAATACAAAAGTGGGCAGGAACGATCGACACAGAATATTAAATCTAAGACAAGTGAACGCTGCGCGCGCTTCCAGCAAAAGTGATCCGAGGTGGCGTGATGTCCCCGCTGGTCGGTCGGTTGCCCCTCCAGATGACGAGTTGCCCCTCCAGATGACGTCACGAGTCCACGTGAGTGCTCGTCGTCAATGGCTCCGCCCATCGACTTTGACTTAAGAGGGAGTCGCCTCTAATAATAGATTAATGACATTTGACATTTGGCATACTCTCAATAAAGTACAAGTTAATTTGTTACCTTTACTTCGGACTATAGATTGTATTAATAAAAACAAATCGTGTGACTCACTCCCAATATTTTCTCCAGTTTTTAATATAGATATATTATAAAATGTATTATATCGAATATCTATTAGGCACCTTTTAGAAAATACAACTGATTGACCACAATGCAATCTTATTCG
Source organism: Bombyx mandarina (assembly GCF_030267445.1). Lineage (NCBI taxonomy): Eukaryota > Metazoa > Arthropoda > Insecta > Lepidoptera > Bombycidae > Bombyx > Bombyx mandarina. The sequence goes on along the minus strand of NC_143227.1, from coordinate 7,671,591 downwards.
TAAAAGAAATATTTAAATTGTGTCCTAATTTAAGGACAGAAATATTACACATAAGAACAAAGGGTAAACGAACTAATTTAAAACAAACCTTTGATCTCGTTTCGAGACTGATTTCGTCATACAAAATGAAGTTTTGTTACCGAACATTATACGGCTGTAGATAATGGTCACAAAAACTATTCTAAAAGAATAATGATCATTCGTAAGCTTCTGCTTGTCTGAAGTGTGATCTCAGAAAATGTAAGTGTATTATTGAAGTGAAGCTTCAATTAAATTTAATGGCATGCAAATTTCAAAAATAATTTAACCCTATTGTTTTATCCATCAACAAAGCGCATAGACGATGATAATCGTTCTTAATAACATACCAGACACGATTCTCAAGATCTAAAGCAATGCTATCAATCTTTTTTCACGTATTGTGTACCTGTAAGATGGCGATAAACAAAGAAACATGCCGCACATTCTCTAAGCAATGCTTATATAAATATTCCTCCGGTTTTCCATTACGGTTCCATTAAAACGCTACGTCGATTCTTTTGTCTCCGGAGCTGCAGATAATTTACGTAGCTCTTTCGTTTTTACAAGGGTTAAAAGTCAAATTTTCGGTTTGTTTGCTTTCATTGTTCTTATTTTGGGTGGTGTTACTGAAGACAACTTAAAAATGAACTATTTTGAACTAGCCTTAATTGTCATTCTGATGTCAGAAAGAACATTTTTATTAAAGTTATACTTCTTTAGGCGCGTTATGAAAAATTGATGAGAGTGAAATTTTACGATGCGCGCGTACCGTGACACAAAATTAACAGAAATGAAGTTGCCCATTAAATCGATCGTTACAATACGACCGACGTAACTTGGCGAGTCTGAATATAGCCGCAGGTGAACTTTCACGCATGTACAGTCGTAAAAAAAGTGTTATTAGCATTAATTTTTAGTAATATAAATGACAAAATTATTATTTCATATAATTGATACTAAATATTATTAAATTATTAACGTTAAATATTAATTATTAATTATTTATTATTAAAAAAAAAAAGAAATTAATTTAATAAAATTAAAGTACAACTTCTTACGCGCGTACATAAGTACACGCACCCTTTTTATTTACAAAAGAAGCAAATTCTTGCAAGTTTTTGTCAGTTTTTTTAGGTATAGAATAATTACTGGAACCTATAGACGCCGCAAGATGCATGCTGACACCTGCGGTGAGACAGATGAGATAATAGTGTTTAATTGACCGTAGCCAGCTCAGATTGCCGTCACTATCTTGCGCATTTCTGCCGCAAAGCAATAATGTGTTTCGGTCAAAGGTTGGGACGACCATCCTGCTCTACAATTGGAATTTCGACTTTATGTCTCTAGGTGGGTGGTCACATTTTCGCTAGGCACCGATAAATTCTACTAAGCACCTAAAAACACTAGTCAAAGGTAACAAAGGTGCTAATTTGAAATATACTATGTAATACTTTTTTTAAACATAATTTAAAGTAATAACCAAACGTCCATCAAAAGCCGCCGAAACTCAATAATAATTACCTCTGCAAGAGTCTTTGTGTAATTTCGTTGGACACGTTAACACCAACATCGCTATCTTGAATATTCCTGCTGTAAATTCTACAAGATAATTGTGCAGTGACACGGCCGCTGCTTACTACCTTATCTATATATTAATACGTGAAGCACAAACTTTGTATCCCTTTTTACGAAAATTGCGCTTACCACTCACTACATACCATGTATTTGACATACACATGCATGCATACTATTTATTGTCAAACTTTTATTCTTGACGTCTGTTGTCAAATTGAGAATAAATATTGTTTGTCTTTGTTAATATTTTTTATAGTGTAGTCTTGGCGAAATTTGTGATTATAAAATACAATCATAATAGTGCACAAACTTACAATTCCAATTAATTATAGTCGAATTTCGACTACTGCGGGACCTCTAGTCATAATAAATTTCAGCCTAATATGAATTAGTTGACGCCAAATATGTACTAAACGTTTGCCTAAATGTGTTTTAGCACGCTTCTAGGTAATATCACCACACTTATTGACGCACTGCACGAAAATTCTGGATTCAATACGACCTTAAGTAGATTTTAGTTTTATGAAAATAAAATCCCAAGCAATCAAAGGGGACGGCCCATTTCAGGCCCAAAGCGGACAATAGATTAGAGAAAAAATACTTAGTGCATTAATTTTGTCATAAATAAATATGCATTTACTTTCTTCCAAATAAGCGCCACTACAGTTTACAATAAGTAGTTTAAAAAAAGTAACTGTATTGAAAAAAACAAGAATTTTATTTTTGCGGGAAAAATATTGCCAACATCAAAACTTTTTACGTATTAAGTAAACATTTTAAGTATATAAAAAAACATATAAATAAATCATTTTAAATATTATCATTAATCAATCGATTTTAATCGATTTTAAGCACATAAAATAACATCAAAGACATACCCATTGGACTTTAACTTGTTACTATACTTGAGACCTTAGAACTTATATCTCAAGGTGGGTGGCGCATTTACGTTGTAGATGTTTGTGGGCTCCAGTAACCACTTAACACCAGGGTGGCTGTGAGATCGTCCACCCATCTAAGCAATAAAAAAAAAACTTAACTTGTATTGTTATTTAAATATGTAAAACTAAAACAAAAACATAAAAAATAAAATATAATGTGTACTCGTAAAAAAAAGATTAAGAAATAAATCCAATATCGGTTATTTAAAAAAATGATCGATATATGAATTTCATGTAATTATTTTTCTTTATACTGACAACACTGATTTTAATCTGACTAACTGACACTTCGCTTGCTGCTTGTGCTTGCGTTCAAAATGGATGTGTTTTGATTTTTCTTCGATTTATTTTGCTTTTATCAATAACGTTTCATACTACGGCTGAAAACCATTGTGTGAATTGTGGTTTTAACCTGACCGAGACTTAAAACCGTGTATATGCTCTCCTGTGTTATTTTTAGATGATTTACTAATTGTGTATGAAGATGAAGAAAATATAGAATAATATAGATATTTAAAGAAGTATGTGTGTTTTTTATACCCTAATAACTACAATTGGATAAAAATACCTTAGGAACATCTTAAACATTAAAAAAAGAAAAGTTCTTGAGGTATTTATATAGAAAATTAACCTCAAAACGAGTTTTTTATTTTTATTATATTTTTTATAATAGTGGCGTCAATTTCAATATATTTTTTAGATATCTAATACATTTAAGAATTTGAATCAGTCCATTTTTATAGTAATATTTGATGTCCACCTTGGGCCTAGCACACTATGGAGAGTGGGCATTCCCCTTTCAACCGGTGTTCAATCAATAATTCATTAATTGGAAGAACGAAAGTTTTCAATAATTTGAAACTAATCTCTGATGACTAGATTGAGTTAGCTAACATTAGAATTGATTAATAGCAATTAATTTGCAATATGACAAGTAATTGCGTTAATTTATACTATCATTAGTTCGAAATACGTATCTTAGCAAATTCTCAACAATACGTTGCTTTTGAAGCAATTTACGTCTATAGATCAAAGTCAAGGAGATGTTCAGTATTTGTCAGATATACGCACATGATTTAATCGAATCATTCCGATGAAAATCAACTACAATCGAAAAGATACATAATATGTAATCCCTAAATACTCAATTTAATATTAACGAGTATAGGATAATATAATATATGCGTGTGGGTGTTGTGTTGTGTTGTGTACCTTTGTTTTTATTCAACTTTGCTTGTTTTTGTTTTTGGTGTTAAATTTTGTTTATTATTCTTATTATACTATGTTCAAATTAGAATATTAAATTGTTCTTACAACATAATTTTTTTTGGTTAATTTAATATTATGTATATTAGGTCTTTACCAACGAAATTGCTGTTTAGTATCTTGAAAAGTATACGAACATCTTTTATTTCTATCAATTAAAATATCCAATCGTGATATTGTAGCGGTAAAAGCGCGAGTTTCGATCACAGTCATAATTTTTCAATGCTCGTCTTGAAGAAGGCGTACGGGAATCAACGAACCTTCCAAAGGTACTTTTTCCGTGTCTCGAGCATCGTTGCCCTGGAGTTGTCTAAGCTTTGGAAAAGTAGGATTCTGTCAGCGCAAGGTCTGGTGAGTACGACGGAGGGCGCAAAACTTCAAACCCTAGCTCTTACAGCTCAAAGATTGTTTGTTTCTCAATCATTGTGTCCAGTTTCTCATAGAACGCATCTACAGTAACGCATTAATGCTGGTGCCATTTGGTAAGAAGCTACTAAAATTTGTTTTTTGAGTGTTGATAACGAACAATTAGCCATATTCATATTTTTCGAATAAATAAAGCTTACCACAAATAAAAATATAAAAACGTTTTTTGTTGAAGCTTTAAATGAAAATGGTGTATTATTCCAAATCTAATTTGTATCCAGTGGTTTACTGTAAATGAGACCCGCATTTGGAGCATAATAAAAAAGGTTAAACATCACAATGGAACGGAATTGTACATTATTTTTAATTCTATGGAGATCGTAATATTTAAATATCCGTACACTTTTATTCTAAAATTAGCATTAATGTTCAATCCTTACATGTTTGCGCTCATTAACTTAATTCTAATGAATTTCAGTAATAATTCATGTCTTGGAAAAAAGATTCAACGTAAAATTTCATAGCTTTAGTCTGCGGCTACGAATACCTACATTCAATATTCATGATTTCAGTTTACTTTGAAAGTTCGATTTCGAATTATGTTTTTATTTCAATTCGTGCAGATTTAGTACGAAAAGGTTCTTAATAACTCTCAAAATACTTCGTTAGGCTTCAGCATGATGATATTAATTATAGCATTAATATTGAAATTCATGCTTCAACCTCATCTCAAAATTGCGGTAGTAGGCCGAGAGATGGTCTATCTATTTACAGCAAGAAAAGTCTAGGAATGAAGACTCTCCTATATCCTATCGAAGAATAGACTAATACACTATAATTTTGTAAATTATACTATATAACAGTTTTCAACATGTTTATGTTTAAAGTTACAGTTTTCAGATCTCAAAATTGTTTCTACATTTTGTTTTCCTAAGCACTTTCCAAAGGACTTGAAGCTTTTATTTAAAAATAATGATCATTTATAAAATTATATTTATTTCAAGAGCAAGCTACGCCGCTATGAATTGACTGATTCAGGTATACCTTATATCCAATCTGCTAAAAGCTATCAATATTTCCAACGATCAATGTAGTGGCCAAGCCCTGTAATTTTTGGAGAACGTTATGATTGTAGTGTAAATGTCATTCTATCGACCTAATCGTGATATCTGTTAACAATACTTTTACAATATATCTCATCTCTTACGTCACATTTTATTGTAGTTACTTTTGTTTGAGTTCAACTTATACTATTAATATTTTCCCTACATGTTAATAAAGTTTATAATTCTTAAAGTACTGCGCTTTTTATTAAATTTACTAACCTGATTCGCATAATATTTGTAATTGTGGAACGAAAATCAATTTTGTAAGTTCACTAAAAAAAGGGAGGTTTTCGATTTGACTTTATTGAAGAACCAATTTTGCTTTGAAAAGCTGATCCTTCTAACGTGATCGCCATTGACCTAATCTGATCAGTAATTTCTGAATTATCCTTAATAATAAATGTTTAGTTAACTTGGACTACGTTGCTTGCATTCTCATTTTATTTTGTTGTAGTCGGGTTTTTTTTATAATTTGTATTCTATCTATCTCTCAGCCTACAGATATCTACTGCTGGATAAAGGTCAAAGCCTCGTCACAACAACCAATCCTGCGTTGCCTGCATTCAGCATATTCCCGCGGGTTCCGACAAATTGTCGTTCCACCTTGTGGGAGGCCTTTCCTCACTACATTTTCGGTACGCGGTTGCTACTCGAGAACTTTTGCATTATAATTGTATATTTTTTATTAAATTTTATTTTATTATGTTCAGAATTTTGACTGTGCGTACGAGCGCTATATTAATCTCCATATTCACTACGCTGTAGACGGCATTATCTGAAGTTGTTTTGAAATCTTCGTGGCCTGAAGAGACGCCTGGTATTTTCATATTAAGCGATAGAACTATGCCGTTGTTTACATCCCGCAGGTAACAAGTTTTTTGATAAAAAAATATAACATTTAACACACGGTCCACGATGACGATAAAACATCATATAATAAAAACTTACCACCAATTTTAGTTTTTACTGTTGTTAAAACTCCCAATATGTGAACTTATTTAGCTATTATGCGGAAAAGTATTTATGGGTTCTGATTTGAAGAGTAGAATACTCATTATCATTTACAATTGAAACATAGACCTAAATTCTTAACGTAGGTGGCGGAAACCAATATATACTTATTGCCTCCGGTACCAAAAATAATAAATTTAAATCTTTTGACAAGTAAAACAAGTGTTAATAATGATGTTAATTTTAATTGTTCAATTCAATATTTACATTCTAGTTGATGAGCGTGAGTGAGTGCGGTGAGCTACTATGAGTGAGTGTTCAACTGTCCTACCTATTTTTAAAATATGCTACGATATATTAAATCACATTAAACTGATATAGGACCTTGACCTTTACGATTCGACGTTTAATTTGGAAATTTCACACATACCCTTCTCATAAAACTCCCGCGTGGTAGCACGGGGTCCTGAAAAAACGATGCTCAGTAAATACGCAATATTCGACAAATAGTTTTGGGGCTTGCCTTATCTCAATATCGGTTCTGTTTACGATACAACACGAGAGTGGATGTTAAACAATATTAATGGAATTGCGTAACACAGATAAAAGGCAGTTATTGGAACGCATGTATGTACGGATAATTTTCGCGAGTATGCCGGTCGTTCTACTGTTTGACTAGTATTCAACGTCGAACGAATTATAATATTGGACCTCGATCTAGTGCCCAATACACCCCAGACTTAGTAGTTAAACGGACCATGGATAGCGCTAATCAAGGAACCTTGGTGAAGAGCAGGGGCAGGGCGGCGGAGAGATTACTGGTGCTAGGACCTCTTGTGAATCCGCGCGGGTGGGTACCACCACCCTGCCCATTTCTGCCGTGAAGCAGTAATGCGTTTCGGTTTGAAGGGTGGGGCAGCCGTTGTAACTATACTTGAGACCTTAGAACTTATATCTCAAGGTGGGTGGCGCATTTACGTTGTGGATGTCTATGGGCTCCAGTAACCACTTAATACCAGGTGGGCTGTGGCTCGCCCACCCATCTAAGCAATAAAAAAAAAGAGATTGGCGATGAGTGCGACATTCGTCAGCTTGCCCTCGGTAACCCTCCGTGAGTGCTGTCTATTCCGACGTTAAGGCGGAAGTTTTATATTGGCAGGGGGCTTAGTCTATTCAACTCCGACATGGGTCACGTACCGTTTCACTGCGTAGGCGGAGGTCTGGCGATTCCACTTGGTACTGACTGGCTAAAAGTAAACAACCTGCAATTCATATCTCGCATGTCTGAGAAAATCAAAAATCTCCCCTACGTCCAGTAATCCGGATCATATCGTATTTTCCTGAATTACAGTTTTGCCACGTTCCGTCAGACGTCAAAGCTCATCTCTCCGAGCGCCTAACGATTCGAGACTATCAGATATAATAAGATCATGTATTACGTCAACGGACTGCTTTTGCCACCATTGGACATGATCGTGTGTTTTGGTGACGGGTTCTTGCTCTAGCAAACCCGCAATACGGAAACTAATTGAAATGTCTATTTCATCAACATTTTTGTAAAATATTTTTTTACTTTTAATACGCTAAATAAAAATTAAATAACGTAAAATTCTTCACATCAATCTCGACACGAATCATTAAGCCTGATGTCATTATGTGACTAATCAATATTGTATGATATATCGTTTCGCTTATCGCTCATCATTTATTTTGCCCTTAAATGACACTGGCTTTGTTTTGGACCACGAGGAAATTCTTGGCCATCCTTTTACACATCAGATGCGGTATATTAGGAATTAAACCTATGCTTTAGAGCTTGGTTTTTGATAGACATGTTTCAGTTGCCCGGTACGCTCTTATGGTTAATGCATTTCAAAACCAATAAATTTGGGCAATCTTATTCCAATAAATCAGTATAACTTTCTACAGTAAATAATTTTTTTTTTTTGCTGTGCGGACGGGCTCTTGGCTCACCTGATGTTTAGTGGTTACTGAACCCCAAAGACGCCACCTGCCTTGAGATATGATTTCTAAGGTCTCTGTTCATACAATACAACGGCTGCCCCATACTTCAAACCGATACGCATTACTGCTTCATGGCAGAAATAAGCAGGATGGTGGTACCTACCCGTGCGTACTCACAAGACCTCTTACCACCAGTGTGTGTTGTGGAAGCGTAATTGTTTGATTGTGAATCCTTACGAAAATAGAAAGTGCCCTAGTGAGGGACGTGTGTATCTCGAAACATTTAGTCTCTGTTGTTATCAAAGGATTATTTGGATTAAGCCCAATTAAAAATGAGAGGTTAGTATCCTCCTGATAATTCAGTTGTATTGTAAGACGAAGTTAGTTTCATATATTTTAATTTATTAATATAACATGTACTTTTTAACCTAAATAAAGTGATAGCCGAACACATAAGAAGTAAACTCTTAAGATTTCGTTCTGTTCTCTAATGGTTTCTTTTCTATTTGTAATACGCTTTTATTAGCTTCAGACGTATGTATGTTTGTAACGGAATCTTTGAACATGATTTTGACCCCGTTCAAAACGTCGGATTAACTCGAAATTTGGTACACTTATTAAGGAAAAAAAATGCATTTCAACTAAAAAATGAAAAATAAATGATAGTTTAAAAAACTAACAATATACGCTTTTATAAAAAATGCAACTAAAAAATAAAAAATAATTTAATAAATTTTAATTAAAAATAGTTTAAGAAAAAATGATTTTATTGTAAAAAAAACGTGGGGTGCATGGTATCAGTAGTTATAAATATTTTATGAACAGATATGAGTAGAAGGGTTATTTGGATAATACCCTGAAAAGCACCCCACGCTTTTTTAGAATAAAATCATTTTCTTACACTATTTTTAATTCAAATTTATTAAAATTATTTTTTATTTTTTAGTTGCATTTTTTATAAAAGCGTATATTGTTAGTTTTTTTAAACTATTTTTTTAATGTGGATATTGGTTTAATATCATTAACAGTCGCAATCTGAGATATAACTTAGATCAACGTTCAAGATATTTCATGAGATAATTTAGTTATCGTATCCTCAAATAAACAAGTCTCTCCTTATCCTATTACACTAAGTTAAGTCATAGAGCCGCACGTACGTGATCCTAATAAACGATGAGCTTCATTCCTCATTAGTGTATCTCAATATAATATTTTTATGTAAATTCGTATCTAAATGCATTCCATATACAAACATCACGTAGATTTAATATATATTCATAAGTTGAAGTCGATGTATTTTTTTAAATACATACTAAACTATATAACGCGTAGCATGTATTAAATTTACATATCAATAGGGTTATTCTCTGTATTTTACATCATTTGAATATCATATGAGACGATGAATCATAAATGGTTTCTTTATAATATTGGGAGTCCATTTTTAAACAGCTATATAAAAGCGTTGCAAAAAATATTCACTGAATTTGAGCAATAACTACTGACATATTTTGTAAATTGATGTAAGACGAAATAAAAGGTAGTGGCTGTTAACTTGACTCAGTTAAATTTAACAACTCATCGCTGAATGATACGATTTTAACTTTTGTTTTCACATGTATTCATTCCCCTTCGTGACATAAGTAGCTTTTATTTTTTAGCTAAAATGGGCTGAAGCGTTACCTAAGCTCCCCAAAACCGATCGAATCTCCTATCGCGTGGGCACAACGGATGTCCCACCCTTCGAACTGGATTAACATCAATGGATAGAATCGCGGTATCGACTTGTATGAACTGGGTAGAGGAGTTGAGATTCCATAGAAATCACAACGAGAATCTCGCTACGTAACTGAAGACAAAATGCCAAAATTTCACTTCTTTCATATCACTTTCCCATATTTCGCGTTAGAAACATGGAGATTTGTGGCACTTAGTTACTTAAGATGGCAATTTACCTGGAGCAATGCGTATTACAATATTTTAATGTGTAAATTATGTATTTCTTTTATCAAATTATTCTGAAAGCCGTAAAAGACATTTTCAGAATCTAATTATATTTTAATATGAAATTATAAATAGGCGGGCTACCTTCAATGGAGCCATTAACTTTATTTATTAACGGTAATCTATCAAAACGTGCCACGTCGCTATAGCGGATATACTTCTGCGGGTGACCAATTTTCACAGGAAGAATGACATGATAAAATCAACTTATATTTCGATTTTTTAAAACGAACTTATATGAGAAGAAAATTCACGTTTCAGAGAACCATTGTATTGTCATAGTAAATACTTTCTCCACATTCGATGAGAAAACATAAACTTGAAGTGTGTGAACATCTATACTATAATATTAAAAAGAGGAAAGATTTGTTTGTTTGTTTGTATTGAATTGGCTCCGAAACTACTGAATCGAGTAAAAAAATTATTTCACTGTTGGAAAGCTACGCTATCCCCGGGTGACATAGGCTATATTTATTATATTCTCAAAAAAATTTGGGATCCTTATTGAAACTCCAATAATGTAAACCCATTGTGTAAAAACATACCTAAAATTCTTTACATCGGGTGCGCTACTACCCAAGCCAAGCCGGGGCGGGCCGCTAGTTTAATTATAACTTTCCTTTTGATTCGCGTATTACATATTCCATACAAACAATCCTATATAACAGAAACGTTTTAGATAAATACCTAACAGATATTGTAGCTGATTTAAAATTCTTCCTGGCTGAAATCGTATTATTTCACAGCTTTGCCACTCTTCAACATGGAGCTCATGACTCATCCATACAAACTCAACCCTCCCACGAATTAGGTAAAGTTATAAGCTTTGCAGTTTTGTTTTTTTAATTAAACGATGTTGTTTCTTCAAAACTACGTTCGTGAACATGTGTTAATCTCTATATTAATACGTGAAGCAAAAACTTTGTATCCTTTTTTACGAAAATTGCGTGGACGGAGGAGTATGAAACTTTCCACACTTATAGAGAATATAGAGAAGAAGTGCATAATGCTAATATTTTTTTTAAAATAATGCATAATAGATACAATAAATCAATAAAGAAAACATTACACACACTACCATGTATTTGACGCACACACGCATGCATACTATTTATTTATTGTCAAACTTTTGTTCTTGACGTCTGTGGTTAAATTGAGAATAGATTAATCTTGGCAAAATTTGTGATTATAGACGTGTAATAAGTCTTTTGAAAATAGAATCTTAATAGTGTACAAACTTATAATTTCAATTAATTATAGTCGAATATCGACTACCGGGCGACCACTAGTTAAAATAATTCATTAAAAATATTTACTTACATCTGACTGCGGAATTTTGTATTTCTAATAATATTCTTATTGATATTTATTTCCCAGTGGCGTTGCTTGTAATAATTACACCTTGCTTTTTCTCGTATATACCAGTTTTCATAATAATAACTGTTGTAAAAAAGGGCTTCTTGTAATCGCGTACCAACATCCTTCCTACTTTTTCCATGAAAAAGTAATGCTTTTTGGTTTGCCACTGTACTATAAAACTGAAAGTTAGAGCTCATATCTCAAGACGGCATTTAGGTTGCTGATGTCTATGGGTTCCGGTAACTACCTAACACCGGTGGGTCGTGAGCTTGTCCTCAAATTAACTTATATTTTTTTAAATTTTTTAATATCTTTTAGAACCATATATTATAGTAAACAATAAAAAATATTCGTTTAAAGAATCTTATTGATTTTATTAAATACAATTAAAGAAAACATGTAGTCATCAACACCATTAATTCTAGATATTGACAGCAAGAATGTTTGTTTGATTGTTTTGAAAACATAAACAGATAATTCAAGGCATACAGATAAGAACATGTGACGACACAAAAGGATTTTATCAGTATTCAGTTGTTTTATATAATAGTAATTTAAAAATGAAAGTCAGAATTCCAATATTTCCATGAGCGCATATTGGATATTTAATACTTTAAGTAAGCTCTAATGTTAAAATACCCGACTTTATCAATAAGGATATTTGTAATATGGATGTCTCTGCGTGTAAAATTACCGTATACATGTTACATTATTGTACGTATATCGTTCACCGTGCAAGCTTACTTATTCCTTTTCGAAGTCGTTGTTGTATAAAAGATAAGACTTCATGATGTACTCGCATCAAGCGATACGCCTGTATCGGGATTCGAATACCGCTGGCAGGCATTGGATAAATCAAATAAAATACTTACCTGATATGTGTTCACGATTGATTTTTACGGTGAAAGAACAAGGTTGTAGAGAAAAAGAAACGAATTTTGTAAAGTTTGACAGCCCTATATAATCATAAAGACTTCGACATCAGCTCTCGAAGTGGGTGACAGAATTCGCGACTTTCACTTCGAAACAAGAGACCAATCTCTTTGTGGTCCGGTAACCTTTTAACATGAGTTGAACTGTGAGCCCGTTTACCCTAAATAAAAAAACAAAATGCATAGCTATACATAGTCATAGACCAAATGATGTAGCCAACGCATACCCGCTGTCGCCCTAATGCCCTCTTATCGGATCTTCCTGATTCACTCTCAGTGCTTTTAAGCTCTCCAAGCACCAGTCACTGTTCTCGACAAATTCGTCGAATGCGACGTAGAGTTTGGCGTGCAACCAAGCCAATGTACATAGATACAACACACTGAGTTATTGGCCGGATCTTCTCAGTGGATCACGATTTCCATCCGGTAGTGGATTCAGCTACCGTTACTATTGCTAAGGCTAGTGTTAGCAAATACTCCCAAGTTGAACCCTATGACGTCACCTACCAGTCCCCGCGTAGTTGGAATCGCCCGTTAGACTACCAACGATTAGGTAGAGAAAAAATAAATTGTTAATAAATACACTTTTAAGTTTATTTTTCTGCTATAACTAAAAAATAGGATTGTAATATTACATAGGCAATTTCGATTGACTCCAGATTAGTAGTAGTATAAATTCAAAGGTAAATTGATTTCGGATTTTAATTTTATTTTCATCGAACGTCTATGTGTATATTTTGTGATAAGATTCTATAGAAATCCTATTATTTATTGAGGTATCTTTCTTAATGCGTTTAAAAAACTGAATCTCCTTAACTCACAGCTTCAAACTTTCTTTCCTTTGTCAACTTTTTTTTCGTTCCCCGTAGATCACGTTCTTAACTAATCAAAGTTAGTTAGTTAATATTCAACTTGCGATGGGTCAGGATTAATTAAGCATCGGATATATATTTGCTTTGTTGAATAGATTACGTTTCACTTAACTCAAGTAACTCAACTAGATGTTATTATACTAGAAAAGTTTATTGCTTATGAAAAGTTATTATAAAAGTTTATAATATTAGTAGGATTACTAGGGCTCATAGAGATCAAAATGTAACTACCTCCGTTAAGGTACCTGAAGACATGAGGCCCTAGTCTCAGTTATATCGTACAACGAGTGTTACACGATTCAAAGCTGAACCCATGTAGAATCACAAAGTGGGCACTGGGCTATCACCAACTAATCTAACGTTAAGTTTAGATGCAACAGTCTAATATTTATTCATAGTGGAATAGATGATTGCGGATAGTAGAAGATACATTTTCTAAGCATTCTCTTTTTAAATAAAATCTATGCATACAGATTCAATCTAATTTTAGATTTAAAATAAAACATTATTTGATCATTGAAGAGTAAAGTTTTTCAACGAGATAAATACTGCCGCTTTTGTTTTCTGAACGAACGTAATATACAACTTTCAACTGTGGTCTCTGCGGTAGTCGCCTTTCAGAGACTAGCCATTAGTCAAACATGGTTGCAGAACTTATCTGTAATTACGGTCACACTGAAACGGGGAGTAAGTAAAAAGTTACATAATTATTAAATGCAAAACAGTTGTATCATTTATTTAATAAACGGGACCTAACATGAAAATGTGAACGAAATAATATATGTGCATGTTAATAATTAATTTTAATCAAGAAAAGGTTATGAATCCTGTGCGTACTTATTTTGTTTCTAGATAATTCGTTAATGAACCTTCATTAGTGGATGAATTTACAGTTAGTGAAAGAAGCATGTGAATATAATGATTTGAAATTTTAAATCCTAATAGGGCCTTCACGTAATCGATCAGAAAGCCAAATTTTCAACATAAATGCCAAATATTTAGGCCAATCCACAGATTTTATGCGCCTACTCAAATCTATCTAATCTTCAAATTATTTGGCTACAAGCCATTATTTGTGCGTGATTAAGATTTCTCAGCACCGTGGCATCATGCCAGTGCTCCCATTTTGGTAGTAATACTACTAAAACCACTTTACGGTAATATTGACATAGCTATTAACAGATTTAATGCTCTCGATTGATTGCAAACGAGTATAATATGTTAAAGCCAGCAATATCAAGGATATAGGTAGAGCCTGCTGCTGAAGGATTTCATTTAATCCTCATTTGAAGAAAAATACTTTATAAGACTCAAGAAACAACGTTGACAGATTTTCTTATCAGAACTACACGGGTTTTGCCAACAAAAAAATAGTCTGTATAAAATACACGGTGGATCATTCTGTTGGCTCCAGATAGTGGGGATGAAGCAAAGTACCCCGATCGTAAATAAATGACGGAGGTAGAAAAGTAGAAGTTAAAGAGAAATGGAAAAATCTTGTAATAATAAACAATTATTTTTGAGTTCTTAAGGGTTTGAAGGTTTAAAATTTCCTTCAACCATTATTACGATATCCTGCTATTATGAGTATTTTGTGATAATATATTTACAAAAATTTCTAAGAATAATTAGACGGCGAAGAATGGGTAATTTAATGCAAAAAAAAAATTGGTTTTCAAATACACAACATCGAACGTTAGCCACACTAAAACATATGGGTGTATTTCGTATATTTCGTTGGGTATATTTTGTAGTTCGTTTCCAAATGATTCTTGTCCACCTGATGGTTGTCTGAAAGAGATCGCTCTTAGCGATAAGACCGACAATTGTACTTTTTTGTATTTAATGTATCGCACTGTTTATTTGTTTTTTTGGTGTACAATAAAGAATACTCTCTCTCTCGCTCTCTCTTTCTATATTTTTCAAATACAATTTTTTTCACAGTTTCCACAACGTCGAAATATAAATAATTCGAATCATCGTCATTCTTATTTCCATGATATGGACGTATTATACGTACCGATGGAAAATTTATGTAGATTATCGTATTTTCAATAAAATATTTTTTTCTTTTTAAAGACAGTTGAACATTAGCGTTTCCATTGAATGTGATATCTATTTAAAGATTCAACAAACTTTTGCATGAACTTCTGTATAAAATTTTACTTTCTCACTCCTTTCCACATTTCATTACAAAATTGACACGTTAATTAATTAATACATCATAAAAGTTTGGTAAAACTAATACTATTAATTTATCGATCAAAACAAATCTATTTTCGTGGCAATTTGTGGCCAGCAGATTTTCACGCTGATGCCTGACGTAAGTATTAATGTTTACTTAAACATACGGAACTGTGGTGTCGTTAAAGAAACAGATGTCCTCTATTGAGTCATTGAAAAAATCACGTGTATCATAACAACTAAAGTAAAGTACACTCAATAACAATGTTATGACAATCTTGAACCACTTTCTTACCTACCTTGGTGTGATATCTATAAAACTATTGGATTGCTTTAAACTGTCACGGCTATTATAAGTATATTACAGTATATTAAGTATATTATAAGCACTATTATTTATCGGTTTATAACTATTGCAAGCGCTATGGTTATAGGTATACTACTATTAGTGATACTGGCGCTTGCAACGGCGCCAAAATATCGTGAACTCCAGAAATGTGAAAATCACGGTTAAAACTTGTTAAATTAGAAGAATATATCGTAATCTGTTAATCTTCGACACTTATGAGTCGGTTCTGGTGATTATCATTATTAATTATTAGTTTTTATTATTTGGCGTTTATTTATTTATTTTTTGAACTCTGAGCAAAAAGGAAGGGAAAATTTTCAATGAAAATCTTCCTAATACACGATTATTTGACTTTACAATTAACGAAATTCTAAGAATTATTATTTGGCTTATACCGAAAAAGTTTAAAAGGTTTATAAATATACAAAGATGTAATAAGTAAACGTTAAAAATTACTGAAACCGCCGAAATAAATATTGGATTAAATACAACAAGGAAAAATTTGATTGCTTGCCTAATAAAAAAATAATGGCTGTTTCTTCAGAGGTAACGCGTCGAGTACTCTTGACAACTGATTTGAGAGGAAGTTCACTTTCAATCCACTCGGTGTCGGTCAATTGCTTTAGGGAATTTTATGTGGCTGTTCTACCCTTGGAATCGGTGAACGTAATTGCTTCAGGGCAGACATAGGATGATATTACTAGCGCACGAGTATCTACATACTCGTGCGCTTTAAGCATGCCTCTAATCTTAAACATATGGTTTGTCAGATTCAGATGCGGATAAACTCTAAAGATCTTCCAACAACACAAGTTTTAGTTTAAGTAGTTTCACTTTTTTAATTCTATGTATGTGATTTTCATTACAGGAAGGATGGTGGCAATCTCGAGAGGCTCATCGTAACTGGTAAGATAGATGGGAAAAGACCTCGGGTGCGCAGCCCAATACGCTGGTCTGACCAGATCCGCACCGCTCTTGATTCCACTTTTCACAATGTACTCCACACCGCCAGAGACAAGAATACGTGGAGAAAGATCGAGCGTGCGAAAGTGATACAAAAGGGTGGTCACGACCCTCAGCAATGAGGAATACGACGCAAGGAGGAGGATTTACATTACATGCCTTCATCTTCTGAGGAGTTGTTCGAGACGATCCCGCCAAATTTTTTTTACTATCACACATATCCATACAAAGTTCATTGGCAGTGCGTTTCTAGAGAATTTTTTGCCATATTCCATCCCGATATACAATGAACTCCCCTCTACGGTGCTTACCAAGTGCTGTGACATGTTTTTCTTGAAACGTGACTTGACTGTTTCCCCGGCACTGACGTCAATTAGAGACGGTAAACATTCACCATAAGGTGGTGCTGGACTGCCTACAAAGGCAACAAAAAAAAAACTGTTATTTAAATGAGATTTTCATTATTCTAATACAATGAATAATAAAACAATAGAGCATTTCATAATTAAATTAAAACTGTACAGAACATAGCACGTGTATATATATTAAACATACAATATTAAAGGATTCAAATCGACAGTATTGTTTGGGCTGACACTGAAAATTATGTTTTTTGTCAACAAAAGTTTAATCTCTAACCGCATTTGCATAAACAGTATTAACTTAATTGAATGCAAGTTTCGTATCAAAAAGAATAGCAACTAGCGTTAGAGTGTATTGTAGACCACGATTCGATTCAATCTGTCAATCTGTCAATTCAATCTGTCCAGAAGCATTTAGGTTGCGATTTTTATGAGCTATTGTAAATAATAAGTACAAGAACTAGAGACTAACTTCTGGAGCTATTAAATAGAATTTTTTGTAAGAAAAATTACACATCTGTTAACTACGAGTAAAATCGAGCGCGCAAGGCCATATTTTGAGAGCTCGCGCTGGGAGGATAGCAAGGGTAGCTTGTCAAACATTTGGCCAAACTTAGGGCGAATCTTGGAAGCGATTTGCCCAATTCTCGGGGACTGGATGCTAATCTGAGCATGCTTGCTTCGGGACATATCTGTACCGGGTTGAATATAAGTCATAGCGGATAGAACTTGATTACGGCGGGAACACACGATATAACTTACAGGAGAGCATGGGGACACCCTGTCCTCGTCAAATAAGTAAAACAATCTACATTAAAATCGCATACTAATCCGCACTAGATTTTATAAAACTTGAAAACGTAACGACTCTTACGCGAGGATATTATTATTATTATTTATTAATGTATGTGTTGGCGCAAACGCTACTATTGACAATAATTAACATTATTTATAGTTTAGCTTATTCTATGTATTATTATTTATTTATTATGTATTTATTTATTATTAGTTTGAAACACAAAATTGATGGTTAAAATAATCAAATATTAATAAAGTATAAATATTATTAATATTTTTTTTTTTTATTGCTTAGATGGATGGACGAGCTCACAGCCCACCTGGTGTTAAGTGGTTACTGGAGCCCATAGACATCTACAATGTAAATGCGCCACCCACCTCGAGATATAAGTTCTAAGGTCTCAGTATAGTTACAACGGCTACCCCACCCTTCGAACCGAAACGCATTACTGCTTCACGGCGAAAATAGGCGGGGTGGTGGTACCTACCCGTGCGGACTCCCAAGAGCTCCTACCACCAGTGATTACGCAAATTATAATTTTGCGGGTTTGATTTTTATTACACGATGTTATTCCTTTACCGTGGAAGTCAATCGTGAACATTTGTTGAGTACGTATTTCATTAGAAAAATTGGTACCCGCCTGCGGGATTCGAACACCGGTGCATCGCTACATACGAATACACCGGACGTCTTATCCTTTAGGCCACGACGACTACTATATAAATTATGTTATAATTTGTTAAAAAAATAATGTCAGAGTCATGTAAAAATCACTCAAACATGTATTATTATTATAATATTAAGCCATATTTTGTGAATTGTTTCGCAGTAATTACATTTGTATGTATAAAAGAAGTTGTAGTTGCTATAATCATTATAAAATGGCTAATTCTGTAAAAACTAAGACGTGGCTTTTTGTAATAAATAATTAATGTTAACGTTTCATGGAATTGTATTATATTTTCATTGTAATAGAACTTTTGAGTGAAAACCCTGGCGTAAGGCCGACATATACGCTTTACTCAAATGTAATCTGGGATTTCCAAATGTTGTTGTAAATAATTTTGACCTTAACTTCTAAGGCGGAATTCATTTTCGATTATAAGCAAAACAAGTTTTATATTGTTGTAAATTGAATTGTTCCCCGGAATGTATAGTTGGAGGTTTTACGTCGTAATCATAATGACTGCCATTACAATCGAAGCTTAAAAGGAATTAAGTCAATTTGATGTTTTGCCATAAAAAAATTTACTCACGGAATTAATTGTCATTATTATACCTCTATAAATTTTGTACGTATTTTTTTTTAATATTCTGAAATATGGTATTTTTTTATTACAAGTCCAATCAGTTCAGAAAATCCCTCATTGTTGGAATGTATCAAGAAAACTTCATAAATCGTCGTTGTTCGAAGCTATATAACGCGTGTAAAATTTTGACAAATTAATCAAGTATTAAGCTTGAGCTGTAAATATAATAGTTAAAATGCCGGGAAAATGCACATAGCAACGATGAAATTAAAAAAAACTCTAGAATTTTTTAGCTCGAGTGAGTTACTTCGATGATGAGAAACTGTTTTTGGCATAGCTGAACTGAGTAGCACACGGTCTTGATTCTAAAGTATTATAGGAGCCTCTAGGTATCGCAAGGTAGATAAATACTAAGCCCACCTACCTCGAGGCCCGAGTTCAAAGTTAAATCTAATCTTAACAAACAATAGCTAATAGCAAATAGATAAAAAACAATTAGACATATTTATATCTTATTTATAAAATTCTCGTGTCACAATGTTAGTTACCATACTCCTCTGAAACGGTTTGACCGATTTTTATGAAACTTTATATGCATGTTTTACAGGTCTGAGAATCGGCTACTATCTCTTTTTCATACCCCTAGGTAATAAGGGTGGACAAACCTAGCATTTATTTTTTAGTTTTTGGACAATTTTTTTTTGTTATATTGTTAAATGAGGTTTTGTTATTTTTATATTCCCTCATCGTTGACAGCGCTACATGCCTCTTTCACTCTTTTACCACATTCTTACATACTTACAATAAGTTAGTTTTTTTTTCTACACTAGAAATCTTATATATAGTAAAACAACGTTTGCCGGGTCAGCTAGTACGAGTATATTAGAATATTTATCAACTAGGGAATCATAAAATAAGAGTAAACAACTAATTCAATTATTAATATTCATGTACGCCTACGATATTTACCGTTAAAAATTAAAAACGATATTAATTTTTGTTTTTGATCGCATACTTTTCATCATACAAGCAAAATGAGTCAGCATTGTTTAGGTTCAAAAGGCTTGGCCTCAAGGGATCGAAATACTTCAGCGAACAAGTTTAATCTAAACTTTTATCACACTGAGGACTACAGCAAGTATTCGTTGAAAATTTTCATCGAAGATTGATTTTGACACTTCTAAATAAGTTTTCGATTAAGAAGTTTTGGATGTAATCGAAAGAGGGTCAAGGAATATGACTACTAAAAAAAAAAAACCTGATAAATGTCACCTACTACGAATCGAAATAAATAAAAAACAAATGTAACATTTTTTTTTTTCTATCTAAATTAACTAATTAATATTAAAACGGTCTTTTATTATTGAAAGCTATTGAAACAGAAATCAAAAACGATTTTGGAACGAAGTTCCTTATCGCGCGTTGTGAAAGGGGGCTAGACGGAAACAATTCTTACGAAAAGTTGTCACGACACTTTTTAGATCCGTCATTCTGACCAATCAACGTGTAGGCGCTAATCGCGTGACATTGCTCGTATCCGATTGGTCCGCGTAACGAGTACAGTTTCTCGAGATAGCGTTTCAACAATAGTAATTTAGTTCATAGTATTGTTTTTTTTTTCTTCATAATGCCGTAATTTATTACTATAACTTAAAAAAAATTTTACAATTCCTTCACTAATTAATCGAAAGGAACTTCGTTCCATCCGGGTGTCCCTTGACACCTCTGAAGTTTTTTTTTCTCATTTTCGTTTGAATATAATTGTTATTTTAGTTTAATTATTTAAAAAGTCGCTATAAGTGATCAGTCAGCTGTGAATACACCTGATAAAGGTTTAATAGGTCACCAAAATGTCTATTATAATGCTGTATTTAGTAATTCAATTTCCCAAGCGAAAAACAAAAGACCGCGTTTGGAATGAGGTTTGTGGAGAGTATTTAATGGTAGGCAGCGGCTTAGCTCTGCCCTTGGCATTGCTGAAGTCCATTAGCGACGGTAACCACTCACCGTCAGGTTTGCGTGTGCTCGTCTGCCTACACGAGCAATAAAAAAAAGTAAACAATTGTCAACAGAACACTCAAATGAAGCGAAAAACGTGGGTAAGTTAGCAAGTCACAGATTATTTAAGGCGCTATTCATTGATAACTTTTATAAAGTCGTCGTTGCTTACAGGATAATGCGCCCGGTGCATTCGTATATAGCGATGTGACTGTGTTGCTGTTCGAATCCCACAGGCATGTACCAATTTTTCTAATAAAATAAGTAGTTAACAAATCGAATGATTCCATGGTGAAGGATTAACGTCGTATAAAAAAATCAAATCACAAAAATTATAATCTGTGTAATTACTGGTGATAGGGCGTACTTGAAGGGCCACCTGCGTTGTTAATCGTGGCATACCCAATACATGCGGCGTATGACAGCCCAGAATTCAGGTAAAAAAAATTTTGACGCCGCTAACGCGTCTACATTTTCCTGCCGAAGAGCTGGTAGTTTAGAAAGCAAATCCATCAGCTCATGGATCGCAAGATAAGCTCACAGAGCTCAACCTGAGATGAGTTCCTAAGACTGGTCCTAGTAAGAGCAGTGCTTCGCTGAATCTACCGCCGTATTGAAATCGCGACCCACTGACAAGATCCGGTGAGAAACTCAGTGCGTTGTGTCTATGGGCTAGTACGCGTGTCGACCTCTCGTCATAATTAACGAATTCAATGAGAATGGTGCTTGAAGAGCCCAAAGGCACTGAGAGTGGATCCGAAGGATCCGGCTAGACATGATTTGGTTTTTTTTTTTTTTTTTTTTTTCCTACCTAAGCTGAGAGCCTTGAGAGGCTATGTCAGCGTAACCCTAACTTTTGTAGGTGAGCTCACGGGGCTCAAACCTGATGACGTTGCTAACACGAACCCTAGCAAGAGCCGTGCTTCGCAGAATCTACCACCGGATCGGAAACGCGACCCACTGAGAAGATCCGGCGAGAAACTCAGTGGGCTGTGTCTGGGAGTTAATTTACTCGTCGAGCCCTTCGTCGCAAGCGACGGGTTCGACGAGAACGGTGACCGGTGCTTGAAGTACCTAGAAGCACCGTTAGTGGATCGGGAGGATCCGAGATGACGTGTTTTGGGCGACGTCGACTGCTTTCCATTCTGTCCGCAGGATCGGGAATGTAGTTACCGGCGGCCACGATGAGAGGGTTCTCGTGTCGTGCCGCTTTATCGAAGTGGCGCATTGACGCCGACTGCATATACTTACTGGTGGACTCTAAGTCCAGGTCGTCATGGAGGTCGACGTTCCTGACGAACCACGGGGCTCCGACGGCTATCCTGCAAAAACGGGATTGAATAATTTGGAATGACTTTAAGTGAGTGCGGGCCGCGTGAGCGAACACTACACTTGCATAGGTCATGACGGGGCGTATGCAAGTTTTGTAGAGTGTCACCTTATTTCTAAGGGACATTTTACTTCACCTACATATCATCGGGTAGAGACGTCCTTTTTTTTTTTTTTTTTTTATGATTGAATGTTTACTGGTGGCCCGAAGGCCTTTCCAGTTTCACCAGGACAGGTGGGCGAGCAAAGGCTCAGCCAAGAGGGGTGGGATTTGCTAACAACTGCCCGAGCGCCTCCGAAGGAGACCTAACAACTCAAGAGCAATTGTTTCGCGAATGAATCTACTACCGGATCGGAATCGCGACCCGCTGAGAAGATCCGGCGAGAAACTCAGCGGGCTGATGCATGGGTTAGGTTGCACGTCGACCTCTTTGTCGAGTTCGACGAGTACGGTTACCGGGGTCCCTAAGCCTGCCCCTAGTATTAGAGCTGAAGGCATCTAATGCAAAGGTTATTGGATCTGATGGATCCGTAAGGACGTGTCTAGGGCGTCGACGGTGACTGGCTCCTGCATGATCAGGATTCGGGGAGTAGTCAGCGGCGGCAACGATAAGGCGATTATCATGACGCATAGCCTTATCGAAGTATCGTTCCGACGCTGACTTCATGTATTTCCGAATTGATTCGAGGCCCAGGTCGTCGTGTAGGTCAACGTTCCTCACGAACCACGGAGCCCCGACAGCTAACCTGCAAAAGCGGGATTGTAGGGATTGGAGGGTGTCTATGTGTGTGCGGGCCGCGTGAGCGAACACCACACTCGCGTAAGTCATGACGGGCCTTATGCAAGTTTTGTAAAGTGTCACCTTGTTCCGAAGGGACATTTTACTCCGCTTACAGATCATGGGGTAGAGTCTACCGAGAATAAACGCGGCACGGTCACGGACTGATTTTATATGCGGGCGGAATGTCATCGATGCATCCAGGGTAACGCCCAGGTACTTGACCTTCCTGGCCCAGGGTATGGGTTGTCTAAAGAGAGTAATCGGGGGTGTGAGATTCCTCCTCCTAATCCGGGAGGAAATCCGTGTGGAGCTTCCCCTCTGAAATAGCACCGCAGTACTTTTCGCTGGGTTGATGTCTATGCGCCATTTTCGGAACCACTGTCCTAGGGCTAGGGCTGCGCTCTGAAGCTTCTTCGCGATTAGGGACTTATTTCTACTAGAATAGTAAACAGTCGTGTCGTCGGCGAATAAAGCTAAATGGGTCGGCGGCGACCGGGGAATATCGTTGACGAATAAGCTAAATAGGAGGGGTGAGAGGACAGAGCCTTGCGGGACTCCAGCTGTGAGAGGTCGTGGGGAGGAGCGGGTTCCCTCGACTCGATATCGAAAAGAGCGGTTCGACAAGAAGTCCCGTATGATGAGCACGAGACTATCCGGCACGCCCATGTTGAATAGTTTGAAAATCAAACCATTGTGCCAGACTTTGTCGAACGCTTTTGCGACGTCGAAGAAGAGAGCTCCCGTGTATAACGGTTTTGGTCGATTAAGCCCCACAAGAATGTGCTCCGTGAGGCGGTGCACCTGTTGAACGCATGAGTGATTTGTACGGAATCCGAATTGTTCATCGATAAGAATGCCCTTGGATGAGACGAAGTCTCTGAGGCGTTTGTAGAGCAGACGCTCATACAGTTTGCCTAGAGACATGAGGAGGCTAATCGGGCGGTAGCTCGTCGGATGATTTTTTGGTTTACCGGGTTTATGTATGCCGATAACGTCCGCTTCTTTCCACACCGCGGGAAAGATACAGTTCGCCATAGCGGCATTGAAAATAGATGCCAACATCACGATGAGTTGGACGGGTAGAAGTTTAATAACGCGGTTGGATATACCGTCGGAACCGGGAGCCTTGCGAGGACGTAGGTCTTTGATCAAGTCTTTAACTTCCATCGGGGTGACGGGTGGTAACGCATCAGAGGGTGGCAAGGAGGCTCTGCGTTCTACCTCACTGTCTACTAATTCTACATGAACAGGGTCCACGGATTGAGTGCTGGGCGTGCACTGGGTTTGCAATGTATCGGCCAGCAGCTCTGCTTTTTCGTCATCATCGAACGCCGCGAGTCGGCCTGAGGGGCCTACGAGGGGGGCATAGTTACTACCGTATCCGATTTGAGAGTACGAGCTAAGCGGTAGTAAGACCTTTGGGAGGGCGCGAGTCCTTCTAAGAAATCAGACCATCTGGCATCTCGGACTTCGGCGATGCGAGACTTTACGTCGCGTTGTAGGGCACGCATTCGAATACGATTTTCCGCGGTAGGATACCTGTCGTAGGCGCGTATCGAGGCGTTCTTAGCTCTAAGGAGTTCCCTAATATCGTCGGACAATTTGAAGCGGTGGAGGAAGTCCTCCGCTACAACTTGTTTCGATGACCTATCTAATGTCGAGGTGATGTGTGACGTTAAGATGTCTATGGCTTCAGCGGTATCCTGAGGAGACGGGATAGAGTCCGGGTTAAACGGGAGCGATGGTGGATCAGATTCAGCCAGGCTGATGCCCAGCGTGTGCCAATCCACCACAGTCCTCGTGACGGGAACGGAATCGGGAGCGCGACCGAGCTTCATAACGACGGGACGGTGGTCTGAATCTAACTCTGAAACTACTTCGATCGAGTGTAAGCGCAGAGTTACGTTTTTTAATAACGCTATGTCGAGTATATCCGGGCGATGCGCGATATTTAGCGGGTAGTGAGTCGGGGTTAGCGGAGCGACGATATCGAAGGCGAGATCATCGACTAACGCGTCAAGCCGCCTGCCATTCGGGGTTGTGGTGTGTGAGTTCCACCTGATGTGTTTACAATTTAGGTCGCCCGCCAGAATGACAGAGCTCCCCATACCGAGCAGCGCCTCGATATCACTGCTTAGAACGATCTTATCCGGTGGAAGATAAACGGACGCGATAACGATCGGCGCGTGTCCCGTCAGTGAGATTCGGCACACTGATGCTTCGATATTAGCGAGCGCGGGAGGATCGAGCGGGACGCAATGCAGGGCTCTTCTATAGTAAATGACGGTACCACCACCACGGGCAGAGAGCCTGTCGTTCCTGACCATGTTATAGTTCGCGATTTTAGGGTCACGGCGCGCGGGCTTAAGTAGGGTCTCCTGCACTAAAAAGATATCAATTTGGTGGTCACGCAAAAAGTCAGAAACCTGATCACGTTGATTTGCGAGACCGTAAGCGTTAAAAAATCCTATCGTTACGGATAGGGGCTTTATTCTACTTATATACGCCATTGATTACCGGCGGAGTGAGGGGAGGACGTACGTATTTAATGACGCGTATACGTCGGCGTATTCCTGCACAACGGCGATAAAGTGTTGTGCAGTGGAGGCAGCGCGAATGGCGTCGCCCAAAGCGTTAACGCGCTCAAAGTTGATCGACTGAAAGAAGTCGATCGCTAAAGCGAGATTGTCGGACGCGGTCGGAGGGCAAGTCGCGGGAGAGGGACGAGTCGCGGGGGCGGGACGAATCGCGGAGGAGGGAGTTGTAGCCGTGTTCGTGTACGGCAGCGGTTTTGCCCAGGCCGAGACACTGGGCACCGGCGCCGGAACGAACGCTGGCTTAGCCTGCGACGCAGAGGGTGCCGAGGCTTTGATGTCTGGGCCGGAAGCTCGGAGGCGGTTTTGGCGGGCGACGCGGCGATTTATTTTAGGGGCTCGGGGGCAACCACGGTAATTCGCGGGGTGACCCTGTGTTCGACACAGGACGCAGCTAGGCGGTTCCGTCGCGGTTTTTTGGTCGCGAGCGCAGAGGGCCGTGGCGTGATCGCCCAAACACTTAACACATCGGGGCCGCGCGTGACAGTTACGGGAAGAGTGCCCGTACAATTGACAGTTATGGCACTGGCTAGGAGTGCCTTTTTTATGGGGGGCTTCGACAGCGATACCAGAGAGCCTACAGACGGTCTGTGTGTTAAAGATTTTCTTACCCTCGGGGGTAGGCTGGAGAGCGACTAGAACCATATTATATGGCTCCCTACCGCGACCGGTGTGCATACGGTGCACAGAATTCACTGGTAGGCCTTGTTCTAACAGGTCGGCTTTTACGAGCTCTACATCTAACTCTTTAGGGATTCCGCGTATTACAACGCGGAGTTCGCGCTCCTCCTGGAGCGTATACGTATGGAAACTTATACGCTCCTTACGGAGGTAAGAAGAGAGGGCCCTATGGTCGTCGGGTGTTTGAACCTTAATTTGAATGCCGTTCGCGAGGTTACGGGCATTCGTGAAATTTATATTTTTGGCCTTAAGGGCCAGGCAAACTCGATCCCAAGCTGCCTTCTCCTGAAGGATAACCGGGGGAGGGGTCTGGGTTTTATTTTGTGCCACCGGACGCGGCGACGGAGTGGCACGGGCTGGGGGCGCAACGGGAGTCTGAGGGCGGGGGCGCGACGCGTTCACGGCTTTGCTAATTTTAGCGGCCGCGGGAGCTCGAGACTCCGCGGCACGCTTCTTACCCTTCTGTACCAGGGTGAATCCATCCGTCGATGAGGCGGGGGCGAGGTCGACCTCCATGTCCGAGTCAGAGTCGGAGCACGAGGAGGCGGGTGCAGGCGACCTACGAGCAAGTGTAGGTGTTTTAGAGGGCGCGACGGAGGCCGCGGATGATCGCTCAGCTGAAACGATGGTCACGGCGGACGACGCAGCAGCTTTTCTCGCCAGTATAGGCGACACGGGAGCGGCAGGCACGACAGAGGCTGCGGTGCTCAATGCAGAAGCTCTGCACGCAGGTACAGGCGACGCAGGAGCAGCGAGCGCGGCGGAGTCCTCGAGAGGGCTCGCAGTGTGATTGGCCTTGAAGGCCAAAAACTCCGAGGCGAGCTGTGGGTGGCGAAGTCGGAGGAATTCCGCGAATACAGCGTCCATGATCGCTGAGTACCCAGGTGGGGCGGCCCCGGGTCTTGAAAACACTCGCCTTGCGGCGAGGCCCCAACTTCTCGGACCTGAGCGGTTCTATTGAACACAGGTGGCAATGCGGCGCGATTACTACAGGACAAAGAAAAAGCACAACAAAACAGAAATTACGAAAAGAAACAAAACAAATAAATACTTGCAGGAAACCACTTTGTCGGCAGATGTACCACGAACACAGAAACAACAAAAGGAAACAAAACAAATAAAAACTTCCAGAAAGAGCACTTAGTCGGCAGATGTACCACAAACACAGGCCGCGCGAACAATGGCCGGGCTAACAAAAGCCGGGCGAACAAAGACCGGGCGATCGAGTGGACGATGAGCACGTCCGCACGTGACGGGTGCCTCTATCGGAATGGAGAGACGTCCTAGAATGAAGGCGGCACGATCGCGTACCGTCTTGATGTGGGGGCGGAATGTCATCCTACTGTCGAGGGTGACGCCTAAATATTTGACCTTCGGGGCCCACGGTATGGGCTGGTCGAACATCGTGATTGGGCGAACGGCGGGGGCGGGGGTATTGACGCGCCTAGTCGGGAGGGGGATGCTCAGCGTGGTGTTCGGTGGGCGACCCCTTTTGAAGAGCACCGCTGTGCTTTTCGTGGGGTTAATGTCGATGCGCCACTTCCGGAACCACTGTCCCATGGTGGTAGCTGCGGTCTGAAGTCGTCGATGAAGCAACGCCTTCTTCCTACACGAGTAGTAGATGGCGGTGTCATCGGCGAAGAGCGCCAGATGGGTCTCCGGAGACCGGGGTATATCGTTGATATACAAACTGAATAGTAACGGGGAGAGGGCGGAGCCTTGCGGGACTCCGGCTGTGACGTGACGGGGCCGGGAACGCGTTCCCTCGACTCGATATCGGAACGAACGGTTCGACAAGTAGTCTCGTATGATGAGCACGAGTCTGTCTGGCACTCCCATGTTATACAGTTTGAATATCAAACCGTTGTGCCAGACTTTGTCGAACGCCTTCGCTATATCGAAGAAGAGGGCTCCTGTCGGAATGGGTTTCCGCCTGTTCAGCCCTAGTAAGATGTGCTCCGTGAGGCGGTGCACTTGATGGACGCACGAGTGTCTGGCGCGGAATCCAAACTGCTCGTCTATAAGAATTTTATTCGCGGATACGAAATCCCAGAGGCGTTTACGAAGGAGCCGTTCGTATAATTTGCCTATCGCCGGGAGGAGACTGATGGGGCGGTAACTCGCGGTTTCGTTATTCGGTTTGCCCGGCTTGTGTATGCCGATAACGTCCGCTTCTTTCCACGCCGCGGGAAAGATGCAGTTCGTCATAGCAGCATTTAGTATGGTGGCCAACATCGTTATCAGTTGGGCTGGTAACAATTTAAGCGCGCGGTTGTGGATGCCGTCGGAGCCGGGAGCTTTCCGTGGTTGTAGGCTATCGATCGCCTCCTTAACCTCGGAAGTGGTAATGGGGGGTAACGCGTCCGAGGGCGGCAGGGAAGCTCTGCGCTCGACCTCCCTGTCGACGAACTCGGTGTGTTCGGGGTCCGCGTGTTGAGTGCTGGTGGTGCACTGCTCTTGCAGTGCATCGGCCAGCAACTCTGCCTTGTCATCGTCATCGTAAGCCGGTGGTTGGCCTGAGGGGCGTACGAGAGGCGGCATAGTGACGATAGTTTCGGACTTGAGGGTCCTAGCTAGTCGCCAGTATGCTTGGTGAGTGGGCGCGAGATCTTTTAAATAACTATCCCAGTTTTCGTTTCGGGCGTCGCTCAAGCGGGATTTGACCTCCCGCTGTAAGCGACGCATCCGAGTCCGGTTTGAATCCGTGGGATATCGATCGTAGGCCCGGATTGCCGCGTTCCTAACTCTTACGAGGTCCCTAAGATCGGGGGAAAGTCTGATGCGGTGGAAGCTATCCTCCACATCGACTTGCTTTGAAGATCTTGTGATCGCCGTCGAGACGTGATCAGTGAAGATGTTTATGGATTCGACGGTGTCCTCGGGGGATGGAGTTGAATCCGGGCCGCAAGGGAGGATTGGTAGAGCGGTGTCAGCTAAGCACGTGCCTAGCTTCTTCCAATCCACCATGGTCCTCGTATCTGGTTCGCGGTTGAGGGGGCGACCGAGCTGCATGACGACAGGTCGGTGGTCTGAGTCGAGTTCTGACATTGCCTCGATGGAGCGCAAGCGCAGAGTTACGTTCCTCAGCAGTGCCAGATCTATTGTGCTCGGACGACGCGCGGCGTTGTACGGATAGCACGTGGGGGTCGGGGGGTTGAATATTTCGAATGTGAGGTCGTCTATGAACGCGTCGAGACGCCTACCGTTCACATTCGTGCGATGGCAGTTCCACCTAGTGTGGTGGCAATTTAAATCGCCTGCCAGAATGACCGCGTCCCCCATACCGAGCAGTGTCTCGAGGTCACTGCTCAGGAGGGGTTTGTCAGGAGGGAGGTATACGGATGCGATGACGATCGGCTGGTGTCCCGTCAGCGCGATGCGGCACACTGACGCCTCGATATGTAAGAGCGAGGGAGTATCGAGAGGGACGCAGTGCAGGGCCCTCCTATAGTAAATGACAGTCCCGCCCTTGCGGGTGGAGAGTCTGTCATTCCTAACCATGACGTAATTCGCGACTTTGGGGTCGCGACGCGAGGGCTTTAGGAAGGTCTCCTGCACCAGAAGGATGTCGATGAGATTGTCACGTAGAAACTCATAAACCTGGTCGCGCTGACGCGCGAGTCCGTTAGCATTGTAGAATGCTAACTTCAAAGAATGGGGTTTTAATCTCGCGTTGCACGCCATTGATTACCGGTAATCAAACCAGCGTGCGCTGGACGGACTCGATGACGTCGATGTATTCGAACGTCGCGTTTAGGCGGTCTTCGGCCGTGACCGCTCTGCGCATGGCGTCGGCGAATGCACGCATGCGGTCAATGTTTATCGCGGCGATGTAGTCGCGAATAATTGTAAAGTCGTTTGAGTGCGCGGGGCCGGGGCGAGGCGCGGGACCGGGCGCGGGCGCGGGGGCGGGGCGCGGCGCGAGTAGAGGTTGCGGCGCGTACCGTGGTTGGGGTGCCGGTGTCGTTCCTGCCTTCGTGAACGGCAACGGTTTCGCCCACGCGGAGACGGTGGGCACCGGAGCCGGTACGAAAGCCGGTTTCGGCGCGCGGGGCGCCGAAGTCTTTGGGCCAGCGGTTTTAGGGGGCGCGTTTACCGGGCGCTTCCGTGGAGCCTTGGGGCATCCACGGTAGTTGGCCGTGTGTCCCTGCTTGCGGCAGAGTACACAGCTCGGCGGCTCATGATTTGGGCGACGGCAGCTTTGCGCTAACCCGTCGCCTGGGTCGGATGTGTATTATCTATGGGATAGATAATGAGCGGCAGTCACGACAAGAGGGTTATCGTGGCGCGCCGCTTTATCAAATTAGCGTTCGGATGCTTCCTTCTAAAGGAACTTACGCCGTGAAGCTTAAAACGCGTGTAACTTCTTCGTACATATCCCAAGCAGCAATGGAACCGCGGGCTTTATTGAACACACAATCGTAGGATCGCCTTATTTCTCAATGCGTGTCTGACCAAGTTACAGCAATATACTATTTGTTGCTATTTCAACATAAACTAAATTACATAGAGCGAATGAAGAAATCTCACTATATTAGTTACATCTGGATTCTATTTTCATTTATTCAAATTGATTTTATTTTCCTGCGACAACTAAATAGACCAACCCTTTTTTGCGCGAAGAAAAATCTAAGTAATCTGTCTATATAAAATAAACTTTTTAGAAGGTTGGACCAGTACATGACGAGAATCTCATTTAAATTACTAAAGTTTCATTTCCTTGCAACAATTTGGCTTCAGTTTTGCATTGCTTGACCGGGATATTTTTTTTTTTTTTTTTCATCTGTTTTCTTGGAACGTTGTACCTCTCAGGCTATTTATTTGTACCTATGTACGATGCTATTTAAATTAAAGTTAATTTTGTTTTTTTGTTGTTGTTACCAGCTGTCACAGTTCCCACCTATTTTGCTACCTAATAACTATAGTGTTTAGGTATATTTTGAAATTGGTATTATGGCATTATGCCAATTACAGCCTACTGAATGGCATTTTGTCCTAGCGATGTAAGGCATCGGTTGCCATCTAATACGACAGATATCCGTCATTATAAAACAACAGAGCCAAACTAGTCTAAAGGGTTGCGCCATTTATGTTGTCATGACTAAGAACTCCAATCAATACTTAGTAACATATCCTATCAGCTCACACTTATAAAATGATTGACAACCAAACATAAAAAAATCTTTCAATTCAATAATTGTTTTCAAAGTTTGGCTTAATCACTACATAAACTAGTTAATAATAAGTAATACTATAATAAACTAAATTTTATTACACTTATAATAAATAAGCTAACATTAATTAAATTGTAATTAAATACTAAAATGAAGTTCAATTAAACAATATGTATGTTAAATATTCCTCCTACAAATCAACGTAGCCTTTTAATATTAATTGTGTGGTGGCTGTTTATTTTAACAAAATTACAACTAGAGTCGAAACAAGATTACAACTAAAGTAAGAATAAATTTACTACTAAAGTAGGAACGAGTTTACTACTAGAGTAGGGACAAGGAACAAGCAATAACGTTATCCCGAAGAAATTTCCGACCTCAGCCGTAACCTTTAGACAGTGTTTCCAGAAGTGGCGTATCGAAGCTAACTCTGAAAAAAAGTACAACTGTGCTATGCTTTTCACTGGGAGCATCAAAGCGAAATTGGTTGCTTCAAAAACACCGAAACTAAAAAAATGAGTTCAAAGATTGAAATAGCACATAAAATTCCAATGTCCAATAAGTACGTGCTTACAGAAAATTTTGCCTTTCGATAGATTTAAATTTTTTCTTGATTTGACAATAATTTGGCTTTATCTCTTTTATTTCAAAAATTAGGGTCGTTATATGAAACAGGTTAAAGTTCTTTGCCCCGATGACTGAGGCCGACCAGTGCCAATGTACCGACCGACGCCCTTATTGAGATACTCACAATTACGGAATAAGATGAGTTTCTTGGCTAGTAAATTGCTTTGTGAAAGACAACGATGAATCAGTTTTAAATGGATTTTTCAACGTGACGACTTTTGAATTTATTTTTATGATTGATATTGGCTACCGTCTGAGATATGGATTAATGAAGTTAGAGTACGCGAACATTTTTAAATACTGATAGTTTGAAGTTCAACCATATTATTACGGAAACCCGAATCCTATAAGCGGTACCATTAATAAGAAATACATAAATGTAGAATAGGGATCGCAGCGCATAAAATAAAACTTCCACTCTTCCAAAATCTTCAATTATAATAATAATTAATAATTAACACTTTTATTACGTCTTGCTCATTTTTAAACCGTCCTCGCCATCCAATTCTCTGTCCGTTCAGTTGTCAGTTCCATTTTCTCTCACTCACATCTTAACACTCCGTTCCACACCCTTTTCATACGTTCTGTTCTTACCAATCCTACATAATTTAGGAAATTCGAACAACATTACTAACGATATTAATTCGCCCACATCCGATTCGGTTTCCGAGAGCATAGCTCCATTTCCAATCAGCGCAATCGTTCATCTAAAATGAAAGCGAACAAAACCAAACAATAACACAGGGATCGGCTTGCGTCGATCACTAGCCCATGTCGATTTATAACAAATAAATATTGAGCAATACGGGAAAATGTCAATCGACAGAAGACCAAGGCTTCACTGGGAAAAATGAAGCGTTCCGATCTGTAAGTAACATAAGTTTTTTGAAATGCCTCAGAGATAAAATATGATATTTTTGAAACCGTACTCAGTGAGACGTAGTACGCAACCTTATTTCTGTTTTCGTGGCCACGAAATACTGGAAGGGTTATTTTTTTATTGACTGCATTAATGAGTGAAAGAGATCACAGTTCATTTGGTTGAGTGATTGCCGGATCGAATAGGTATCACATTGTGAATGCCGTCACCCCCTTTTAGATATGAGGTTGACATCTCAATTATATAACTATAGTACATATTATTATATTCGTTGTCTTACCTGGAATCGAAATTCAAACAGTAACCCTGTCGAGGAAACCATGCGGGCTTAGAGCACGACAATTTTTTGACAAACACAGAACTGGTCAATGATATAAAATTGGCATTATAAATACCGTATGAAGTCAAACTTTTTAGCTATTAGCTTTGTAGCTATTAGCTATGTAGTATGACTAAGCCGTTGTAGAGTACATATTACGTCACATGTGACGCACAAGATCAACAGGCTCAAGGGAACACACGAGTCCTAACTACTAGCGGTTTAAGTTACAATTTCACGAAATATATTTTTAGCGTTTCAACAGTGTCATTGGTATTGCTGATGTCTATGGGCACCAGTTTTCAGTCTGTGCGATCGTCACCATATTTAAACATTAAAAAAAAACGATAATCTCCTGAATTTTCCTTCAAAAATTATATATCATTGTTTTCGGCTTAAGCTGACATTTTAGACCAAAAACAAACTTTAGTCGTTCATTGCTGTTACGGCACTCGAGATCGGTCCACTTACGCCATTTATGTTACTATTAAAACTTTATTATTCATCTAGTACCTAGAATATTTTATTGTCAAAGTCAAACCTATGTCAAATGAACATCCAAGCCTCAAAGTAAATCTCGATAAATAATCGAATTATTTTTAAAGTTTAAAAATAAATCTAAATAATATGTATATTTTGATGTTAAAAACAAATGGATAAATTGTCACCAAATTGAACTTTAAAACTGTTTCTTGCCGAAGTTGGCCCAAAAGATTCTAACATCATTTTTTGTGTTGAGATCAAATCCTGCCGGAATGTACAATTTTTTTTTAGAAATTCTAATAATAAATGAACAATTTAAATTGGACTATAAATAATGACAAATAAATGAATTTCCTGCCGCGAAGCATTTACGCTTTCGCATTTGACTTTATGATGGATCGACTAAACAAAGGCAGCTCTAAACGACCTCGTCAATGAGTGCACCAGAAAGACTGTGGTACGCGAGGAATGACGACATCCTGTGAAGCGTACCACCACCAGAACTAATAACTACAATCACTCTGCCAAAATTGCAAACGACTAAAAAGAAATTTGACAGTAGTCATACATCCTAAATGAGATAAACCTTAGCCTCATGTTAGTCTGGAAGGCGGCAGTGAGTTTAACTAACGATTAAGAGCTAAGAAATACTTTCCCTGATTATTCCCATTAGTAAATACCTCCCATTTCATATAACACGTTGGTTGATGACAGATAAGCAGCTGACTGCAGGCCAAAACACATTATACCATATAGTCGTGAGTTTCCTTCTAAGTATAGCAGGAAGAGCCATCAAGAAGTAGGAGAGAAACTTAGAATAAAGTACTTTTACTCGTAAATCTATTTAGTTTTAAGTAACTCGTAAATCTATTTAGAATTAAGATATATGATGCGCTCACTCCAGACGCTATTGTCTGTTCAGGTGAGAATCAATTTCCTGTTTAATTTGAAGTCTCAAATAAATTAACGCGAGATAATTTCCTCTTCAAATTAGGCTTTAGCTACGTTTTGTCTTCATTGCAGCTATAAGATGTATAGCTATGTCATTACATTGAATTATTTTTTTGAAGGACGCCTCGCATTAACACTATTGGAAATAAATTGATAAAGTGTCACCATTTTTGCTGTGAAACAGTTTTCGTTTTAACGGGTAGGGCATGTGAATTTATGATATTAAGGGGCTCCGGTAAGCACGTGGAATCCATCGAGTTGGGGATAAACTTGTCTACTTGTCTATACAAATAAAAAAAATGACGAATGCTCCCAACCCAGATATTAATGTTATTTGTAACCAAAAAACAAGTATGCATTTTAAATATAAGTAAATTCTAATTCTTTGTTTACATTAATGATACTACAGAATACTTAGTAAGTAGTACTATAACACTAGTGACATGACAAGCAATTAAAACCCTTTTTTTCTCTCAGTTACATTATAATATCCAACAAAGAAACGGTGTGAATAAATGTCATTGTTATTTATTTATTTATACGCGATTCATTAACAAAACCTATTTTATTTGGATTTTCCGCGTTATTATGAAGAGTAATTACGTTGATTACCCTCTTTGAGGAGAGACACGTGCCGCATATTCAACACAGTAATTACCAACGTATTATAGATATGTATATACGTATATTAGTAGATATGTATAGACGTATAGATGTGGGCTTACACGCAATTAATTGTTTCTGTTTTAAATTTTTTAAATAAAAATGTTTAATGTAGGTACACATCGAAAACAAATTATTGAAGCTTTAATTAAAAAGTTTAAATTTACTAAAAAGTTTCAAAGTTACTAAAGAAAGGCTAATCAATATTTGAAGCAATTAAATATTCGGTTACAATTTTCTGTTTGTTTCAGAAATCATTAGTTTTTTTTTTTCTTTCAGAAATCGGACTCTGTAAATAGTAGGTATTCTTAGTTTATTTGAAATTCAAAACAAATTCAAATAGCTTATCAGTTTACATTTTTTTTTTATTGCTTAGATGCGTGGACGAGCTCCCAGCCCACCTGATATTAAGTGGTTACTGGAGCTCATAGACATCTACAACGTAAATGCGCTACCCACCTTGAGATATAAGTTCTAAGGTCTCAGTATAGTTACAAGTTACTTTCACATTGTTAATACACATAATTACTTGAAAGTCTAACAAATTTCGCTAATGTGTAAATCATTATTCTAAAAGTACATTGATTACAAAACATTTTTAGACTTCGTTAAAAGAGAGATGAATTAACAAAGAACGTTCTCCAATGATTATAAATTAGTGAATAATATAATCTGAAATAATTGAGGAAATCGGTTTAACGAAAGGGAATAAATACCTTTAATTGAGTTGAAATAAACAAAGCAACGTTTATGGAGTACAACATTTTATGAAACTAATCTTTTTGAAATGGACCTCTCGCTTTTGTTGTTTGTATTATCTATATATTAATACGTGAAGCAAAAACTTTGTATCCCTTTTTACGAAAATTGCGCGGACGGAGGAGTATGAAATTTTTCACACTTATAGAGAATATAGAGAAGAAGTGCACAATGCTAATTTTTTTTTAAACAATGCATTAAAGATACATTAAATCAATAAAGAAAGCATTACACACACTACATACCATGTATTTGACGCACACACGCATGCATACTATTTATTGTCAAACTTTTGTTCTTGACGTCTGTTGTCAAATTGAGAATAGATTAAATATTGTCTTTGTTAATATTTTTTATAGTCGAATTTCAACTACTGCGGGACCTCTAGTAATGATAAAATTACTTTACATTGACAAGTGAGTTTGTTGTACAATGCAATAATAATTGTAAACTTTTTTTTTTATTGCTTGAATGGGTGGACGAGCTCACAGCCCTCCTGGTTTTAAGCGGTTACTGGAGCCCATAGACACTACAACGTAAATGCGCCACCCACCTTGAGATATAAGTTCTAAGGTCTCAATATAGTTACAACGGCTGCCCCACCCTTCAAGCCGAAACGCATTACCGCTTCACGGCAGAAACAGGCGGGGCGGTGGTACCTACCCGTGCGGACTCATAAAAGGTGTTACCACCAGTAAAAGTAAAAAACTACAATTATTTTTGCAGTATAGTAAATATAAGCTTATAAGTTCATTGTGTTTTTGCAAAAACAGAATGAACTATTTTGTGGAAGCACTCGATAGAATTACTGGCATTAATTCTTTCATCAATCTTTCAAGTTGATAATGACAACAGATCGATAACGTTGCATCATTGTATTGTCATCAGATCAAACACAGAAATGCAAAGTTTTTTAATAATACAGTACATCAATCGGTTAGTAAGATGTTTTCATCGACAAATTTCATTAGAGTCATATCAGGGTAGAGATGTAAACAGTTAAAGAGGAAGCAAGTGCAAAAGCAGTATCGAAATAAAAAAGCATGAATGTAGATGGATAAAAGAGGATAAGCAAGAAGAAGGCGTAAGTGGGAGCCTGCGAGTGAAAGCCCGATCCCCGTGAACTTTTTTTTTATTGCCCTTGCAGGCACACGAGCATACGGCCCACCTGATGGTGAGTGGTTACCGTCGTCCATGGACTTCAGTAATGCCAGGGGCAGAGCCAAGCCGCTGTCTACCGCTTAATACTCTCCACAAGCCTCGTTTGAAGAAGGAAATGTCATAGCATAGAGGGGAGCCCATTCCACAGCCGGATGGTACGTGGCAAAAAATACTTCTGGAAACGCACTGTGGATGACCGCAGTGGCTCCAGGTAGTATGGATGAATTCTACTCCGGTGGCGGGCAGTGCGATAGTAAAAACGAGATGTCGGTATCATCTCAAACAATTCCTCAGAGCACTCCCTCACTCAGAGAATTATACAGGAAGTGACGCCATCACCTAATTATCATCATTCCCATTTTCGTCATTATCATAATATATATCTCCATTCATGTATTAATATGTAGGTAAATAGCATATCATCTACCCAGCACACAAATCAGCCCTGCCAGTTAGGTACAGCTCAAGTTCGGATAGAGATAACAACTCTGAGGCCCGATCCGTGCCTCCCCAAGGAATGCCACCATCGGCCCACGGTGACCCGACGGTGGCTGTATCTAATTCACAGTGTGCAACTATGTTACTCAGATCAATATCAGTGTGAGAGATTTAAGTCATAGTTTGTAAAAAAAAACAGACAGTCTTCCCACTGCCAAACGATTACAGTCGAAAGAGAACTACAATGAAAATAAGCCATAAGCTCTACTCCACTGAAGCGACTAGGCTTCCGCAAATGGTTCAAATCCCGCATGATGGTACTCATTTTTCTAATAGCATACGCACTTGACTCATGTTCTCTCAACTCAAATGACTTCCACTAGGATTCGTTCCACACCGCCAGAGACAAGAATGGATGGAGAAAAATCGTGCGTGCGAAGGTGATACAAAAGGGTGGTCACGACCCTCAGCAATGAGGAATACGACGCAAGGAGGAGGAGGATTCGTTCAATTAAAAAAACCAAGTTGACGACATTTATAAATTTGCATTATTACTGGTGACCAACAATCGTCTTTTCTTTTACACAACAAAATAGTCACGCTTTTCGATTCACCCCTGTACAGTACCAGACGTACCGTTATTAAATATTTATGAATAGCAATTTATTTTCAGTATTAAGAATTTCGGATTTCGGTATTCGGATCTTTAAACAAACAGTTCAATACATTACACCGGCAATTTTTGATTTGTGTACAGAATGTACATATGCATAAGGTGCTGTAGGTATATAGGATGGACATGAAATCCGTTTTTACGTAGTAAAAATAAAATCTGTGCCAATCTTAATGTCTCAATCAATCAGACGAATATTTTTGGAGATTTTGTGGTAAATGAGGGATACTTTACTTTTATAATGTTATAGACAATGAAGACTATGAGCTCATATATCAAGATGGGTTACAATATTCACGTTTTTATTTTTATGAGCTCCAATAATAGCTTAATTCAAGGTGCGTAATTCTACGTAGTAAAAAATAATGCTAAATTACCTAAAGGGCCAAAGTATCATTAGCAGTGCAAGCCGCGGTATATTCCCCCATTTTTTTGACCGTCCGCCGTACCCACTCCTAGAGGGAGGGGGGAGCACGGGGTATGTGGGACTGCCGTAAGCACTCACAATTTTTCTCTCCGCCAGACTCCACTCGTCGCGGGGATCTCGTGCGAATATTCGGTGCCCTGCCCAAATAAGATCCATTAATGGCTCTAGCAACTCAAATCTTCCTTTAATTAACTACAGGATTAAATAAAATGAAAGTAGCGTATACATGAATAGCATGTAATTTAATTATTAAATTGTTTGTGTTTAAACTAGACGCGGATGCAGGCAGCGCAAGGCCGTTCCTTGTGTCAAAGCTTGCGAGAAACCTAAGTCCAGCAGTGGATATCTGCGGTCTGAAAGAGAGAGAGAGAGAGACCAAGAGAAGGCATTTTACAACAGGCACTGGCCCATCTTTGGATCTGGCATAACAGAAACCCATAAATTCTTAACATCTGTGCTTACCGCGTATCTGTCATCATTAGTAAAATATGATTAAATACCGAGTTGAAAACTTAGTCTTACGCTCTACAATAGTAAAGTCAACTACAACAAGACTGTGATGTTGAATGTATCTAAAAGAGTTCAAGAGAGAAGGAAACACGTATGAAGAAACGCTAGAAATTGCGTCTTGTTGATTCTCGCCGACATTTATACAGTAATCCACATCCTTTGACGAATTCCAAGAAAATGAATGAACGCTCCCAAGTATTCGAAGCTCAATATTACCCGTGTAGCGAATAAATGGAATACAATTGTCAATAACGTCGCTTAGATTAATACTTCTGATTATTTTATAATTGGTGACTTGTAAAGTTGCACTGTTTTTACTATAAGTTATCTGCCCTGCTGCAAATCACGCAAAAATTATAAATCCGTGTTAAAGTTAATAATATATTTTTTCATTTTATTACAGTTCTGGCTATATTTGTTGTTTAGTCATCTGATACAACTGATGACATTAAAAGGTAAAACATGATAATCTAATTATTTGAACGTAAAAAATAAGTTTTTCGTTCTAAGAACCCTATACCTAATCTCGACTTTTGCTTTAGATGGCAACTTTAAATTGAGGAGATGAATGTCCTAAAAATGTTTTTTCACTGCCAAATAAGCTGCCATTGATTAAAAGTAACTCGGGTATAAGTATCGTGAGACATAAACGTCCTTAAGTCATAAAAACATATTTTGGAATAGCAACAATTTTCGCACTGAGAGATGAACATACTTTAATCATTAATGCGGCAATAAGTTTATCCATTTAGAACGATAATTTTTCAACACGTTTTATAAGTGTCTTATTTTTTTAAGTTAATGGATGGATTGTGTGAAATACGATAAGTGTAAGAGGGGAGTGAGCCAAGAAATCGTATATGATAGATGAGTATGGAAAGAGAAAACATGTTGCACTGATCCCAGGTAATTGGGAGAGGGGCATGAGAATGATGATTTTATAAGCTTCTTAAAGCAAAAAGATGTTTTTCCAGACTTGTAGATTTGTAATTACAATAATAATATGTACAACTTTAAAGTCAGTATCTGACTGCGGGACTCAAATCGGCAACTTTGTTCGTTCACTACCTTATACGTAGTATTTTCTTAAAATTTCGCGAGTAGGTAGTAGATATAATTAAAATTACTCTCAAAGTTACACTCACACAATATACAAAGTTTACTGGTGGTAGGACCTCTTGTGAGTCCGCTTGGGTAGATACCACCGCCCTGCCTATTTCTGCCGTGAAGCAGTAATGCGTTTCGGTTTGAAGGGGGGGCAGCCGTTGTAACTATACTGAGATCTTAGAACTTATATCTCAAGGTGGGTGGTGCATTTACGTTGTAGATGTCCATTGGCTCCAGTAACCACTTAACACCAGGTGGGCTGTGAGCTCGTCCACCCATCTAAGCAATAAAAAAACACATATAATTTGTTTCCATCTTAGTCGTCTATGATCACAAAAACTAAAGATTTCGAAGCGATGGAAATAATACACAGACGATAAAAATCGCTAGATTAAAGCGTAATAGTAGCTTCAATATTTTTCTCATGTTAATTTGTGCATAAATATGTACAACGCTACTGATGACATGTTCAACAATTTCTAACCTGTGAGCTTTATTTCTTTATTAAGAAACAACCATCTGTAACATTTAAAATAACGTCACTTTTGATCAATAAATTAAATATAATCTTATTTTTTAAAGACTAAAATAAATATCTAAATAAACC
Organism: Bombyx mandarina; assembly: GCF_030267445.1. Classification (NCBI taxonomy): domain Eukaryota; kingdom Metazoa; phylum Arthropoda; class Insecta; order Lepidoptera; family Bombycidae; genus Bombyx; species Bombyx mandarina. The sequence goes on along the minus strand of NC_143227.1, from coordinate 7,630,163 downwards.
AAAAAAAATATTATAACCATTAATCAGGAATGTTTTGTTTATTGCAAAAAAAAAAACTCATGACTTAACAATTAAGTAAATTGCCAACAAAAGCAACCTTAGTTTATCTTAATTTAATGTTCGAATTCCGTATATTTTTTACAAAAAAACAAAACAGACTGTATTAAAACGAAACAAGTTTTATAAAATATAGGGTTCATCAAAGTTTAATGACCTTCGTCATAATCAAGTAGGATGAATCACAAAATGGACCTTTTTCTTAATACCATTCTTTTATCGAAGCTTAAATTAATATAAAGCAGAATGGAACAATTGCATTAATATGCAATTATTCCGTTCTTTTTTCAGATGCTGTAATCAGCAGCCCTCTTTTCGAAACAGTTATTACATTAAAAATAAATGAGACTCTTTGCATGTTAAAATTTAAGATTATTTCAGATAGTTATTATCTTTTTATTTTTTACTTAGTACTTACCGATCACGAACCTTGGATTTCACTATAAGCGTCAAAAGGCTTGAGTATATTTTAAATGTGAGTAAGTTATTTCATATTAGAGTTCTGTTCTAATACTTTTTTATCATTGTAGAATTACTGGGCCTTCTCAGTTTTAACAGAACAGGTGGATGAGCAAAGGCTCAGCCAGGAGGGGTAAGTATTCTAATACATGAAGCATTGTTTCATATGTAATAGTTCTTGTTTTTTTAGTTCCTTCAAAGGCAAACGAGTATACAGTTTACCTAAGGGGAGTGGTCACCATCACTAGCGGTAGGCAGCGGCTTGCCTCTGCCCCTGGCATTGCTGAAGTCCATGGGCGACGGTAACCACTCACCATCAGGTGGGCCGTATGCTCATCTGCATACAATGGCAATAAAAAAATAAAAAAAAACTTATCGGGGACTCGAGAGGAATCTCCGCCAATGTCGTTTGAAGAAAGACCCGTCGTACCACTTAGATAATACCGTAGAGAGAAGTGCATGCCAGAAATATTTCGGATTATTTTATGTATACTACCATTTTTGTAAGTAAAAGAAGCTCACGTATGAAATAAATATTTTAATCGAATGGGGAGTCTTGCTATCTCCCCCGTGCACTTTCGTCTTACGCGATCACGTCAAGCAATTATGTGAATCTTCATTTTCTTACTTGGCGGTTAAATTTACCGTGAGATTTAAATTTTTGTTAATATCAATTCTCAGTTGTAATAATACGAATTCTGTGCAAATAAATATGCAATATATGTTATGTTTGACCCCCTACAGTTGTCTCTAACCCAGAACTGTATCTATATATTAATATGTGAAGGAAAAACTTTGTATCCCTTTTTACGAAAATTGCGCGGACGGAGGAGTATGAAATTTTCCACACTGATAGAGAATATAGAGAAGAAGTGCACAATGTTAATATTTTTTTAAATTATGCCTAAAATATACATTAAATCAATAAAAAAACATTACACACACTACCATGTATTTGACGCACACACGCATGCATACTATTTATTTATTTTCAAACTTTTGTTCTTGTCGTCTGTGGTTAAATTGAGAATAGATTAAATATTGTTTGTCTTTGTTGATACTATTTATAGTGTAGTCTTGGCGAAATTTGTGATTATAGAAGTATAAAATACAATCATAATAGTGTACAAACTTACAATTCCAATTAATTATAGTCGAATTTCGACTACTGCGGGACCTCTAGTATGGCATTAAAAAGGCAAGTTTTGTGCTCCGGTACATAGAGTAGCTTGCTTGCATTATATATTATGTGAACTTGTGTGACGTAAGGTTTTTTTTTAAATAAACCGTTTTTATCTCGTTATCGAACTTTATCAAAACAGTATAGATGATGTGTTTATAATAGCGATATATTTTTTTATAATATTAATTGCAAAATATGTTTTTTATTCTCTTTGGTGATTACTTGGCGAGGATTTTACATGTCTTCGATAAATTAGTTTTCCAATCGTAATAGAATACTAGTAATACAAAGAAAATTAAATATTAATTAATTTTTTTTTTAAGGCGTTTGATGATTATAATACATAGAAATGGAACTTTTTGGCGGGAACGCGGGGAGTGAAGTTGTGTGATTTGTTTTATTTTGTTTATTTAGTGTTTCTTCAGATTTAAATGTGTAATAACGGTACTTCTCGGGTTCTTCCAAAAAGTCCACTGAAAAAATCTCAATAAATGACCACCATTTTACTGAGATTATATTTCATCCCATATAATCTCATCTCATTTCATTTAATTTCATCTCAAATTAATCATCTTCATTTCATTTCATTTCATTTCATTTCATTTCACTCCATATTATAATTTTTCATAAAAATAAGAATATAAATTAAAATAAGATATGACTTAAAGGTCTTAGTTACCAGGTCATAAAATCCCTTCAAAAAAAACATAGACATCAATTTTTTTTAACTAATACATTAACTAATTTGACAGTTTATTAATTACAAATTCCATAACGTTTGGGATAGACATATCGTCAAGATTGGTAAATGAAAAAGTTGGTATTCACGGCCATTCAGACACGGGGCCTGAAACAATTTTTGGTTTGAATGACGTCTTAAGGGCAAAGCCTCCATGGCTCCAAAGTTATTTATTGCAAAAGTTTGATTTATTTTCATGTATAGACACCTATTATTCACTTTGACTCACTTGTAATATGCTCTACTAAAAATCAACTAAAAACAATAATATTTAAATGTTCCTTCGTGTTGAGAGTATTAAAAATAAATCATAATGAAATAGATAAATAAAACACACTTAATAAGTTACATTGTTTGTTCAACTGTACTGTTTTTTAACCAATAGCTGAAAATGACACTATTTTTCTAATAACCATCAGAATGTTTTAAATGATTAGTAAACTTTATTTGTAAGAGAAATCGATAAAATAAACCATATTCAAGAAATTTCCAACTTACGTGACAAATAGCCCAAAACTTTTGAACGTTCTAATTAAAAAATTTACAGTACAACTTTTTCCAAACATTAAAACAGAAAATAATCACAGAGCTACCACGAATCACATTTGTACCTATAAGTCACATTTGTTCCGTTCCAAAATTCAAATATCACATTTTGTTGTATATATTTTTTTTTAAATAAGTTAACAGATACCGTAGGCGATTTACGGTGCATGCGACATCGCGCGTCAACGTTCTGTCAAAGACTGGCCAAGTGACGGAAAACGTTCAAACCCTGAGTTTTCTCAGCGTTTCAATGCTACTACTGTTTTCACAGATGTTTCACTGTGATTTGTCGTAGACGAGTCATGAAATCATTCACAAAACATTAGTACCGAGAATACGATATTGTTGAAATTTTCTAGTCGACATGATTTTGTGTAGTCAAACCTCAAGTCACCACCGATCAAACCTTCAGACACAGCCCACTGAGTTTCTCGCTGAATCTTCTCAGTGGGTCGCGTTTCCGATCCGGTGGTAGATTCTGCGAAGCACGGCTCTTGCTAGGGTTCGTGCTAGCAATGTCGTCACGTTTGAACCCCGTCAGCTCACCTACTAGTTAAAGTTACGCTGAAAAATAGCCTCTCAAGGCTCTCTGCTTAGGTAGGAAAAAAAACAGATCAATTGATACATTTCAGATAGCGTGAGTAACAATCGATCAAAACAAACCCAACGGTCCCCTGAGTCTGGCGTCAAATAATTGTTAGCAGGAATCCAATTTATGATTTGATTAGAAGGCAACTAACTTAATTTTTGAGATTTTTGTAGTTATTTCAAAATCACAGAAACTTATACCGTTTCTCTCGGAATAACTCGCGATACAAACAATATTAGAGGGCTGAGTACAGTTGCAGTTTTTTTTATTATTGCTTATATGGGTGGACGAGCTCACAGCCCACCTGGTGTTAAGTGGTTACTGAAGCCTATAGACATCTACCACGTAAATGGGCCACCCACCTTGAGATATAAGTTCTAAGGTCCCAAGTATAGTTACAACGGCTGCCCCACCCTTCAAACCGAAACGCATTACTGTTTCACGGCAGAAATAAGCAGGGAGGTGGTACCTACCCGTGTGGACTCACAAGAGTTCCTACCACCAGTAACTACGCAAATTATAATTTTGCGGGTTTGATTTTTATTACCTACACGATGTTATTCCTTCACCGCGGACGTCAATCGTGAACATTTGTTGAGAACGTATTTCATTAGAAAAATTGGTACCCCCGGGGATTCGAACACCGGTGCATCGCTCAATACGAAAGCACCGGGCGTTTTATCCTTTAGGCCACGACGACTTCTTAACTTTATAAAATATTAAAACACGACGTTATTAATTTTTAGATCTGATATTTTATTTTCATTTTTTTTTAAATCATGTTTTTAGGTATCGTTTACATTGGATTTTACTAGAATAGGGATGTTTTTGTGGTTTGCCCATTGAAGCTCCCATCACTACACCGCGTTTTAGGGTTGTAGCACCCGGAAAATAATTGAATCCAGCAATAACACGCACTCGCTTATCTACCCAAGCATCCGACCTCGTCGAGACAGAATTCGGAAACGAATATGTGAGTCGAATTTTACAAAAAAAAAGGACCTTGATGAAATTTAAAGGTCGTGAACCGAAACCTTGCAACTATCAATCAAATCGGTGCGGGTAATACTGATAGATCTATGTTAGATTGAATTGGGGTATTGAGAGTGATGCCAGCATATCCTAGTATAAAACGAACGCGTATTCATCTGTTTGTAAAATATGTTGAATTAGAGATAGAACATACTGTCGCTATTGAATAAACGCAGATTAAAAATTTTGTCAAATCAAATAAAGGGACTTGACTGAATCCAAGATCCGATACTCTCTTTGTATTCTAAGGCGCTGCATATATAGAACGCCATTATATTAAGTAACGACTTACAGGATGAACGAACAACGTATAACAATAATCGCGAGCAGTAATAATTTAAATTTGGTTTGATGGTGAATTTGTAAGTTCAACTTCAAGTCTTGTTAGTCGGTGCATATTTTAGCTGTAAAGCAGTCATGCACTTTAGTATGGAAGGGAGTACAGGGACATGTTAGAGAATATATTATTATATAAAATAACAAAATGTATTATGCAATTTATATACATATAAACTAAATAATAACTTATGCGGATGATTTTTCCTTGAATATTGTTCTTTCAAATAGCAACTACAATAAAAGCCGAATCAAATTAATCGTGTAATCAAAATTATATACTATTACAAAATTATATATAACTAATCAGGTCATAAGTATTGTCACACAGTAAAAACTTTTCTTTTAGAATGCTGGCCACAAAAAAGTTTATTGAATTCGAATTTCGAATTGTTCATGAAAATAAAAATGTATACTTTTAGAATTTTACTCATTTTTAAATATGGAGTGGACGCTTAAAGAAGACCGTGTTGCAATTATTGTGTTGCATCGTTGTGGTCACGCGCCAATTAAAATTTTTAACATACTGAAAATTTTGAATATAACCAAAAGATTCGTTTATCGTACCATCAAACGATACAGTGAAGACTCTAGTGTAGATGACAGGTCAAGAAGTGGTCGCCCTCGGTCAGTTAGGACTCCAGCAGTGACAAAAGCTGTGAAGGCGCGAATTTAAAGAAATCCCAAACGTAAGCAGAAACTGTTGGCCCTTCAGATGGGGTTAAGCAGAACCACGGTGAAAAGGGTGTTAAATGAAGACTTAGGGCTTCGGGCATATCGAAGAAAAACAGGACATCGTTTGAATGCTCGTCTGATGGACCTGAGGCTGAAAAGATGCCGCGCTTTGTTGAAGCGGTACACGGGAAAAAAATATCGGGAAATTCTTTTTTCGGATGAAAAAATTTTTACCGTAGAAGAGAGCTACAACAAACAAAATGATAAGGTGTACGCACACAGTAGTGGAGAAGCGAGCAACCGTATTCCGCGTGTTCCAACGAGGTCATTTTCCATCCTCGCTCATGGTATGGTTGGGAGTTTCTTATTGGGGCTTAACAGAGGTACATTTTTGTGAGAAAGGTGTAAAAACGAATGCAGTTGTGTATCAAAATACAGTCCTGACGAACCTTGTGGAACCTGTTTCTCATACCATGTTCAATAACAGGCACTGGGTATTCCTACAAGATTCGGCGCCAGCTCATAGAGCGAAGAGCACACAAGACTGGCTGGCGGCGCGTGAAATCGACTTCATCCGGCACGAAGACTGGCCCTCCTCCAGTCCAAATTTGAATCCGTTAGATTACAAGATATGGCAACACTTGGAGGAAAACGCGTGCTCAAAGCCTCATCCCAATTTGGAGTCACTCAAGACATCCTTGATTAAGACAGCCGCCGATATTGACATGGACCTCGTTCGTGCTGCGATAGACGACTGGCCGCGCAGATTGAAGGCCTGTATTCAAAATCACGGAGGTCATTTTGAATAAACTTTAGTGTCATAAGAATCTATGTTTTGTTAAGTTCATTTTGGTATATGAATGGTTACATAATGAATAAACTTGTTTCAATTATTTTACATTAAACATGTGACAGAATTTATGACCTGACTAGGTATATATTTTCTTGATACGTAGCTTGCTTAAACAATATTTACGTCTCAATATTTTATGACAACGTGATCATTTTCTGAACTTCGTGTCGGTCTTTTTTATTTTTATTTTCGTGAACATCATTTTTCAATTGAGTCACGAGGTAACCGAATCACTTGCAATTCACAACAGCAGAGACTTATGTTGGATTTAAAAATACCTACATACCTGTGTCAGTTAAAACACAATTTTTTTTTATTGCCCTTGCGGACAGACGAGCATACGGCCCACCTGATAGTGAGTGGTTACCGTCGCCCATGGACTTCAGCAATGTCAGGGGCAGAGCCAAGCCGCTGCCTGCCGCAAATACAATAATTTCAAAAGCTATATATAAATAATGGACTCAATCAAAAACGAATTCGAATTTTAAAGCTATTCTAAAGTAAGTACATTTACGTAGAAAAATAATGTAAAAATATAAACTTTAATAATTTACAAGACACTGCATATTTTGTTTTTTTTTTTATTTTTATTGCGTTGATTTGCGAAAAAGGTCACGGCACATTTGTTACCGATAACAAGAGACTGTAGATATTACTACGAGAAAACCATTACGAACCTTCAGACATGTGGTCGAAATGTCATTAGTATAGTATAAAGATTGTCTCACTTTGATTAGTGCAGAGTACATGGTTTGTAAAGCATTGGTTTATTGATTAGGAACGAAAAAAACGAAGAGTTATTTATTCAAAGAAAAAAAACAATAGAGTCTGTAATTTATGTTTAATTTGATAAAATACCGTTTTTTTTGTTTTCGACAAATGTAAGCAAAACTGTGACGGTAAATTGCTCATACCTGTTGACCTTGTGTTGACCATTACATTTTATTGAGCTGTTCATATCCACAGTTATATTGTACAACTTATTCTTATGCTAATCGTGGATAATTTGTATCAATTTATTTTTACCACCAATTATTTCGTAACAGTTCTCACGATTTTCGTGGTAATTACAATCATATAATGTGATCTATTTGACCAGTCTAACTCGGTCATTGATTTTGGGTTTTTTTAAACTAAAGTATCTTAAGCTTAAAGCTGTGATCATTTCAACTATTACTTTTTTAGAACCGTTAGGGCGTAAAAAAATACACTGATTCTTTTATTTCGTTGCCCGGTCAGATTTCTTCAAGGCATCTGGAATTCTGGGTCTGGGCGTAATTGTTCTGGGACAACGGTAAGCAGCGGCTTGTCTCTGCCCCTGGCATTGCTGAAGTCCATGGGCGACGGTAAACACTCACCATCAGGTGGGCCGTATACTCGTCTTCCTACAGGGACAATAAATTTTATCAATCAATATCAATCAATTTTAATTGCAATATTTATCAATGCTGTTTATACGATTCAGATATAATCTGATGCTTTGACGAAATGCCTTATTGATAATTTGATAAATACGCGCAATGTCAAAGGGTATGACGCAAAGAGCCTACGTAAAGCCTGATTGATATAATGACTATCTTAATTCATTGCAGTCAATTAAAAGCCCTTGGTTATAATTTTCTATGTTATCGCGAATTTAATATATCGCTGTAAAGAAATTAGTAATGATTCAAATTTCGGATGAAATGAATTACGAAATACTGTGAACTACGAATCACTAGAAAAAAGAAACAACGAGTAAACAATAATTACAAAACTCCTAATATGTCGAATTATAAAACCATTAAACAATAAATCGTGTGAATAATTTAATTCAAGTCGAAGAAATAACAAAAAAGTAATTGGTCTCTGTTAATATTGCTGTTTTTTTTTTTTTCTTTTGCGACAGGAGGAAATTGTACGACTTCCGCTTACGCGGCGGCAGGTAAAGAATGCGGAGTTGAACTGTTTTAAGCCTCTGTTACTCAACAATTCGCGTCTGAGCTTGAGATGAAGCAGAACTAAACCGGGGCAGGCAGAGAACTTCGCACGAAGTGTAATCCTTCCACTACTTTAACCCCACGGGACACTGAACTGGCGGTTGTCAGTGTCACGACCCTATGGCTTCGCAGTCAGTGAGCTATTCGAAGTCCGTCTAGACGGCGTCACCAACCCACACCACCCGAATCCCCAGTGCGCCGCAATCAGCGTGGGTCAGAGAATGCGTAATTCGTCACCCTGTTACTCTTTTGCGAGACGCATGTACATGCACATTATGCATCGTCTTCATGGGTCTCCCTGACTTGTAACCTCTAAGAACCTCAACTCTCTCACTTTTTTTAAATAAAAGCGACGTCATTTTGATTTTTTTTTATTGCTTAGATGGTTGGACGAGCTCACAGCCCACCTGGTGTTAAGTGGTTACTGGATCCCATAGACATCTACAACGTAAACGCGCCACCCACCTCGAGATATAAGTTCTAAGGTCTCAGTTACAAGGGCTACCCCACCCTTCGAACCGAAACGCATTACTGCTTCACGGCGGAAATAGGCGGGGTGGTGGTACCTACCCGTGCGGACTCCCAAGAGGTCCTACCAACAGTGATTACGCAAATTATAATTTTGCGGGTTTGATTTTTATTACACGATGTTATTCCTTCACCGTGGAAGTCAATCGTGAACATTTGTTGAGTACGTATTTCATTAGAAAAATTGGTACCCCCTGCGGGATTCGAACACCGGTGCATCGCTACACACGAATGCACCGGACGGCTTATACTTTCGGCCACGACGACTAAATTTTAGATAGTATATTATTTTCATGTGTGCTACTAGCTGTGCCTAGAACTTCGCGTGCTGGATAAATACTAATAAGTAAGTAAGAGCTAAGCCCTTCTTCCAACGTATTAAGAGGCAAGTTGCAGCGCACCACTTGTTAGGCGAGCCACGCATTGAGCGAATATTTTTTTAACACAGTGGACCGTTTTGGATACAATAAACATTAAATATTATTCTGATTACGACTTTGCACTATTCAGATATCAGAAGTTAAATGGGATGATAAGATTTGCATGAAGCGCATTCATGAGTCTGAAAATAAAGATCTATAGACTAAAATAAAAAGATATACCTTTCATTTTCCCTCTATGCCCCTCAATTGTTTATTGCAAAAATCAATTAATGGACAGCACAGTTTGTCTACAGTGTTAAGACTATGTGTATAAGTCGACATTTTCTTTTATTGCCTTTATTGACAGACCTGCATTAGTCCCACCTGATTTATGATAATCAGGTGATCTGATTGATTGATGTACCAACATTGGAAATTCCAAGGGCATAATCAAGCCCTTATCTGCCGCTGAGTTAACATATAACTATGGTCACGATTTACTTCCACGGTGAAGGAATAACATCGTGTAATAAAAATGAAATCCGCAAAATTATAATTTGCGTAATTACTGGTGGTAGGACCTCTTGTGAGTCCGCGCGGGTAGGTACCACCAGCCTGCCTATTTCTGCCGTGAAGCAGTAATGTGTAAGTTGGAAGGGTGAGGCAGCCGCTATAACTATACGTGAGACCTTAGAACTTGTATCTCAAGGTGGGTGGCGCATTCACGTTGCGGATGTCTATGAGTTCCAGTAACCACTTAACACCACGTGGGCTGTGAGCTCGTCCAAGCTTTTATAGTATTTTCTATTGTATTCGCGAGCCGTAAACAAAATTAAAACAAGTTTTATTCGCGCGTTCCTTAAGGGCGTTACATTGACATATTATTTTCGACGTCTCGACTCTACAGCTTTCGTAATCACGGACGACTGACTGAAATACGATACACTCGATTACAAACAAGTGTAATTTAATTATTATGTTGTTCTGTTTAAAGCAACAAATCAACTCTGAAAACATAAAACCTCTTTTTGGTTTTAAATGACAATGTAAGCGTTCGAATTTGACTTTTATTATTATGTTAATGTGTAATTTGTCATTGCGTTGTAAGATGATAAATCTTTGTTTTCTTTTGTTTTTTCGATATTTTTTGTTCGTATTTCGTTCAATCTCTAAACCAGAGCTACTTACTCATTTACACACTTATTAGTCATACTACTAAAACGTTAATATTTTTATTGTTTTTTATCTGTCCGTTTGTGTACGATGATCTTCAAAGTCGTAAAACCAAGGAGAATTATGTAACATCTATCTGAGAGGCTGAGTCGTTAGTGGTTTTATTGTGCATTATTATTGTTATTTGATTACATTCGGTTCCCAGAAGGCTTAAGCATTTCTATTTTAATTTGAACTAAACGTATTATGTACTGCTGATTGAATGACACTATCCACATATCTCAACTGTATACAAACTGGAACGCGCTAATGCTTTGCCGTAGAGATGGTCAGGGTAATGATACTTACAATGCTGTCCGGGCTTAATACCTCCACCACCCGGGAACAATGTTCCTTATTGTACATTTGAATAAAGTGACCATTATATCGAGTTTTCGTTTTTGAAAGATAATTATAATAGTAAGAGTTGAGAAAATTAGTAAAGGCTAATGATAGCTGGCCAGGTTGGCTTTGGAATTTAAATTTTTAGTAAATTTCTACGACATAATATCTTTAAACTATCAATTGTTATATGAGATTCGGAACTTCACTTCGTGGACTTTGGCTTTTGTAGATTAGCAGGATGACGGAAAACAATTCTCAGATAAATTATCACCTTTGTAATCAAGGCGACAATAGTACATAACTTTGAAATATAACAACGAACAATACGAAATCAGCATTTCAAGACGAAATGCCTAATACATAAAATAAGTTTACCTTAATGGCTTCGGCGAATTAAAATAAATATTTACTTCGTAGAAAGCAAATTTAAATTAGTCTGGGGCTAATAGTAAAGAGCAACAAAATCGAAATTTTCCCAACGTTACTTACTAATGCATGTGCGCTACTGAAATAATGTAATCGTAAAAGATTAGCGGTCACCTACGAAAATTCTAGAATTTAGCACCAATTATCTCTTAGCTTAGAAACAAAGACCATTAAATAGTTAATGAAGCTAACATAGCTTTAACCACCCATTAATTCATTTTCTTCAGATATATCCAAAAACACTAATGTCTTCTCGAAATCTGCACTGAGAATGTAAACAAAACATTAACATCATTATCTGCGCTAACCTGAAACATATCTTAAAACCTTTACTAAGTCATAAGAAACTCAACACTTCCATTATCATAATATTTGACAAACAAGTTACGTGAAACATCGGAACTTTACACCCAGGTTCGAGAAAAGTTCCCAGATTATTGAGAGCCTCATTATTGGTACGCGATGGTGAATAAATTCAATGGCCCAATTCTGGGAAAGTTTGTTAAGTGTATCGTAACCTTGAGAAGAAAACTTGTTGAAAATTATTCAATGTCTAACCAGATTTCTCAATTTTCTAGTTTAAGTTTCCTAAGTAGAAAATCAGACAAACAAAATGTAATCTGAAGCAAGTAAGCCAAATTTCCTTTCTTTTTATTTAGTCCTAAGTAAGGAATAATTAAGCTTTTTCATTTGAAATTGTATGGAAAAGTCTTTTTTTTCAAAGCAAAAAAAAAAGCTTCCGATAATATGATGAATATAAAAATAAATGTGTCAGTGGTGTTAGTCGAATTGCAATCATTATATTTACAACCCATCTGGCGTTGAGTGATTATTGGACCCGTTATGTATCTTACTTCTGCCATGAAGCTATCATACATTCCGACTTAAAGCTAGGTAGCTCTTTTACTGCGCGATTGATAATCCGAGGTGGTCACCCCTGATGGCGCTGATAACGATCACATCGAGATCTCTGTGAGCTCCGTTAACCGCTTAATACCAGGTCCGTGTATATTTAAACAATATCGAGGTACATATTATATATTTAACTTATTAAATCGAAAGGTTTTTATAAATATTTAATGTCAACCAAATTCAACAGTGAGAAAGCTAAATCCTCGCCGTTTCAATTCACTGATATGTTGCTATGAGCTTAGTAATATAGAACAGTTTGTATCATCTTACTATGTATTGTTTTGTTAATTAATTATGATGAAGAAAAGTTGTGTAGAATAATTTTCTGAACCTGATTGTTATTTTGTGACTTGCTTTTATGTGATGTGTTGTAAGAATTGTCCGAAAAAATCGCATTACAATTGTATATTGGCCTTGGCCTTGTATAAATTTCGTACACCCCAATTGAGAAAGGAACGAGGTTTTATCGTTTTGTTACAATGCCGGGGATTCCATGAAATTTTATTCGAAGCGATATTTTATGCTTAGCTTCGGCTCTGTGCTTACTTTTGTAATTATTGAGCACTGTGATTTGTCTTCTCTTGACTTTCGTATTATTATACGAGTATTTCTCGCTTTGTTTTTCTTCTACTGTATTTTTTGAAAACTTAAAATATTTTGGTTTCATTATGTAAATCGCCCTAAAAATCGTGATTTTCGAATAGAAAAAGATTAACAATATAAAACATTAACCGATTTGAAGTATATTCTCATATGTTATGTATCGAGGGCTGAAAGGCTATTTGGTGTCAGCGACATTTCGCATAATACGCGGCATTCAACTTTGTAATTAAAGGTCCGTTTTATTTGGTACTAGCTGACCCGGCAAACTTCGTAGTGCCTCAATCGATCAATAAAAGACCTAAACTTTTGTGTAAAATAAACTTAAAACAAACAAAAGGAATACATCCGACGGGGGTCACATCAAAGAAAAAACAAAATGTTATATTTGTTTAATTCTGAGCATTTTCATATCCGTCTGTCTACCTTTTAAACCTTCTCTGGACTTCCACAAATAAGTCAAGACCAAAATTAGCCAAATCGGTCCAGCCGTTCTCGAGTTTTAGCGAGACTAACGAACAGCAATTCATTTTTATATACTTATATATAGATAGATGATATTTGGTATTAGCATCAGCAGTTCGATTTTTTTAATTGAACTTCTTTTAAGTTTACTACATTCAAATCGCTGAAGAAGTTTTTTTGTTATGATATTTTTTAAATTTTGAAATGGCTCTCCTGTAAAGTTGCAATAATGTCACTTAAGCCAACTAGCCTACTTATTCATTAAGCCTTTAAGATGTATTAAAAAGAAAAACATGCATATCAAAATAATGCGTCAGACTACTGTTTATTTTGAATGCTAATGTCTTATTACGAATGAAATGATCACCTTTTATTTGAAATTTTATAAAATCTGTTTTTAAATTGATTTGTGATTCTTCATTAATTCAGTAAAATCCTCGAGATTAACAATACACGTAAGGCGCAACTTTAAATCTGATATGCGATTTTCGGTTTTAATAAGCTTATTTTCTGAACTAATTTCAAAGAGCGGGTAGACAGGTTCGTCGCCGATAAGATAATTAAAGTAAAGACAGGTACTGATGAGTGAAACAAGATAATCATAAAATTGGAAAATGTGGAATAATATGGAATAATGAAACCTATTTAAGAACGCTACGAATATGACATTTGAACTATCTAAAAAAGACAGCGGCTCTCAACATTTTTTTTAAATAGCACTCCTTCATATAATATTTAAGGTAAGGTAAGGAGTAGACGCGTTTACAGCTCACCTGGTATTAAGAGGTGAGCTCACGGGCTAAGCCTGAGATAATTTCCTAGCACTAGCAGAGCAAGAGCAGTGCATAGCCGAATCTACCACCAGATCGAAATCGCAACCTATTGAGAAAATGTCTATGGGTTAGTTTGCTGATCGAACTCTTCGTCGTAATCGATGAGATCGACGAGCACGGTGACCGGTGCTTGTGGGGCCTAAAAGCACCCAGATTGAATCCGGCGGATTTATGTTGCCCTTCACTTGGGTCGGATATGTAACAAAATGTGTACCTTTGAATATTTGAAACCTAGAAACGATTAAGCGTCTTATCAACAAAAAGACACATTTCATTTTACGGTATTAGAATATTTTCGACAATATCATTTTAAAAATTAAACTATGTTGACCATAATTAATGATCGCATAATTTTAGTAAAACTCGCCAGATTGGCAACTGAATTTGAATAAAACATTAATTTTCGTAACTTTGTTCCATCAACAACTAATTCTACTAACTGCGGCTCATAGAATTGGGCACATAATAACATATCACAATATTACTAAATCAGTAAAGTGGTGTTCGCAACTTGGCTTTTTGTGTTCCACCTAACATAATTTTCAACTGCGCCAGCGTCTAACTGGGAGTTCTTCGGATCTTTTAGAACATCATTAACCAAGCCACGAGTGTTCTTACTGCGGAACTTATAGTAGGAATTCTAATAGGGAGAGAAAGAGAAAGAGCATAGGTACTTGGACTTTTAGAAGTCGTCGTGGCGTAAAGGATAAGACGTCCGGTGCATTCGTGTTGAGCGATGCACCGGTGTTCGAATCTCAGGCGGGTACTAATTTTTCTAATGAAATACGTACTCAACAAATGTTCACGATTGACTTCCACGGTGAAGGAAAATAACATCGTGTAATAAAAATCAAACCCGCAAAAATTATAATTTGCATAATTACTGGTGGTAGAACCTCTTGAGAGAGTGGGTGGCGCATTTACGTTGTAGATGTCTATGGCTACAGTAACCACTTAACACCAGGTGGGCTGTGAGCTCGTCCACCCATCTAAGCAATAAAAAATAAACACCAAAACGAAACGACCTTGAACGGCAATATTTCGACAAGAGTAACATACAATTTAACAGTTCCAAACCAACAAGCGGTATCAAAATCAAATTCACTTAATTTTTTCCAGGGACAAAAATTTGGTCAGCGCCTTAAAGTGTAAATATCTTTGGTACTATCAACCTTCTGTATCTGTGATCCCATGGGGTTTGTTGATTTAGTCCATGAAATTGTGTCGGGTAGTGTAAAGGGTTGCGTTGCGATCGTCGAGACAAATCGATGGGATAAGTCGGAAACAAGACTTTCGGTAATACGATAACATTTATGAAATATCTGCTCACGACAGATGGACGAGGGCTTTCTTATTGAACAAAGTTGAAATATATACCACACTCGTGTTGAACTTTTGACTCATGGTTAGCTTGACCTAGATTTTATTTAGGACTGACACGGATTTTTGCCGCTCAACTCTTACCAGAGTGTAACCAATGTAAGTATTCGCTATTGAAAAACTGTTCAAAACAATTGTGAAGTTTATTTCGACTTAATCTATTTTTTTATTTTCAATCTGAATTTTTTTTATTTTTTTTTCTTAAATGGGTGGACAGCTCACAGCCCACCCGGTGTTAAGTGGTTACTGGAGCCTATAGATATCTAAAACGTAAATGCGCCACCTACCTTGAGATATAAGTTCTAAGGTCTCTGTATAGTTACAACGGCTGCCCCACCCTTCAAACCGAAACGCATAACTGCTTCACGGCAGAAATAGGCGGGGTGGTGGTACCTACCCATGTGGACTCACAAGAGGTCCTACCACCAGTAAAAAATAATACCCTAACCTGAATAACGTCTAACCTCACAACGGGGTTGCTTTTATGACTTTAAAGGGCGTAGATTAAAAGAAAACAGTAATATTCAAATCATAGTTGTTTTGTTACTTATGTGTGTCCAGAAAGAGGAGCAATTTTTCAAACGAGGCCCAGAGTATGTGCTTGTAGAATTATTGGTCGACAAGGTGTGAGCGTAGCTCCTCGTTGGGATGAAACTGCCAAAATTTAAAAAATCAATTTACTTTTTACATCCCAATGACTCCGATTTTAAAGTAGCTAAAGCCGTATTAGCTAAACATATGTACATGTAATTTTTTGATTTTTATTTAATCGTTTCAGTCTCCGACTTTTATTACGGCAACACCATTTTAACCTTGATCTTCTAAAAAAAAGATTACTTGGAAAACTGTGTTAAGTAAATTTTGTACAACCCTAATTAAACCTTTGTAAATTATCTTCATTCATTCGGTGAATTTACTGTACAAATGTTTCAGCTGCTTATTCCATAGCTCTCAAGCGAGGTGAGGAAAAAACCCTCATCAGAAAGATTTACTGAGAATAGAAACATAAATCAAAGAATCTTTTTGTATTTTATTTTACTGATCCACTTGTTGACACAAATAAAATATAACGCACATTTTACTATAGAAAAATACTCGACAGAGTAAACTGTTGCCTTCCATAAAAACAATAAAGGTGCTTCAAGTATTGTTCCAATTTAGTACATTGATTCACTTTATCTATCTGGGCGCTAATATCTGCAGCAACATGTCTTGTGAGGGTAACGTCAGACGGCGTATAGGCACAACAAAGAGTGCCATGTCTCAGCTCCATAGAACATGGAGAGATAGGAAAATATCTCTTAAAACCAAAATAAGAATTGTCTGAACTCTGGTGCTCTCAATTATTCTCTATAATGCTGAGACGTGGACTCTGAAATCAGCTGATCGTGACCGCAATGACGCCTTCGAGATGTAGTACTGGAGGAAGATTCCACAAATCGTGGACAGCATATCGGACTAAAACATCCATATTAAGACTCAATATCCAAACCAGACTCTGTACCATCTGCCTAAGGAGGATATTTTAGTTCTTCGATCATGTCGCCAGATAGAGCGGTGACAATCTTGAAAAATGTATGATAACTGACAAGATTGCAGATAATCTCGTGGTCGCAATCCAATGTACTGGACCGACCAAATCCACACCACTCTGGATACCACAGTCTTCGATACCCATACACACCGCCGAGAACAGAGGAAGATGGCGAAACATCATCCAGAGAAGGATAATGGGTGGAGATGGTCACGACCGTCAGGCATGAGGAATGTGACCCAGGGAGGAGGACATAGATGTAAAAATCCTTTACCAATAGAATATACTATTGTTTAAGTATCCTTATTACGAGTACATCAATTATAACGATTTCACTGGTACCCATAAACTTTAATGATTGTGTCATCAGACTATTGAAAGTTGTTAAATTTATTATTGTTAAATTACCATACAAAAAATCGCAAAATACTCGCTATGCTATTAACGGGCGAATTAGGGTGAACCTTTGAATTATTGAACTTGTGAATTATTGATTATCAATCGAGATTGCATTTTAAAATATTTCCGTTGCGTTAATATTGTAAACGATACCAAAAACACTTTATTATATTCTAGAAGCAGAAGAACTCAGATATTAGGTAGTTATCGAATAGGATAGACATTATACCGTATAGGCTAAGCAACTATTAATATAAAATAGGTGTTAGAGTGTTAATAAGTCCTTGAATACTTCGGTCACATTGCACGGAAGGATGGTAGTAATCTCGAGAGGCTTATCGTGACTGGTAAAGTAATGGGAAAAGACCTCGGGGGCTCAGCCCAATACGTTGGTCCGACTAGATCTTCCACGTTTCACAACGCTTTCCACACCGCCAGAGACAAGAATGGATGGAGAAAGATCGTGCGTGCGAAGGTGATACAAAAGGGTGGTCACGACCCTCAGCAATGACGAATATGATGCAGGGAGGAGGAGGAGGTGCTAAAGCAAGGGTGTGCCAAGTATCATATTGTTACGCCGGTAAGAGTAACGCCATCTATCGCCGAATAGTCGAACGAATATCGAAGGATCTAGTAGCATCTAGAACGCTCGAGAAGTACAGCGCCCCCTATTGTCAAATAGCTGAAACAAAATAAATGCTCGAAATGTGTGGAATATTCTCGACGATTCTAGGGATTTCGTCTCGACTATAAAAGCGTTGCAGAGATGGCACGCAGTCAGTTAGTAATCCGAACTGCTCGAAGCGAAACAGCGAACGGATCACCTAGAGCGAAGCGGAAGAAGCGAATTGAGAGTTTTAAAGTGTTTATTAAGTGTTTTAAGCTTTCGAAGTGTTGAATATAGTTTTTAGTTGTTCTTTGGTGGAATTTTATTTATCCCGGTCCGAGCAATATTAGATGTAAATAAATCAACATTACACGTTCAATGGCCCCAAAACAACGAGGATTTACCCCATAGTATGGGTTTCGCAAATTCAGATAAGGCAACGTGTATACCCAGACTCTGAAATTAATTAGCTATGCTAAAAAATAGTCCCGTTGGGAATCGAATACCGGTGGGGTGAAATAGGACACTGATCGGTGTCACTAATAACTCGGTAAATGAGATACTTTTAGCGTTTGTTCATCATCTCGAGTTCACGAATGATTATTTATTTGCTAATGCCTACATATTAATCAAAATAGGTAATTCTTCGGATAATTAGTTAAGTAATAAAGTAGCAATGACTTTGCAACTATCATAGTTAACTTTAGTTGCAGTCGTTGACGAGAAACCTTATTCGAAAAACAATTACTTATAAAGTTACGAGTATTTCGAGATTAATATACAGATACTTCATTAATATAAAGCATGATTTTATGTATAACAGAGATCAAAAGGTCTTTCTTTTGACGATTTCATAACCTGTGTGAATATCCAACACAGATGTTCATCACGTGAACTCCTTCCAAATAAACCAAAAGTTTATGATAAGGAAAACGTAATAAAAGGATGCCTAATACAACAGAAGGGTTCAGAACAATTTACGTCAAATAAAGTGTGCGCCTTTTGTTGTAGAAGTACAGGCAAATATTTATCGAACAAGATTAAATTCATGAAAGGGTCACAAAGTGTATCTTTAAGTAAAAGATTTCAAGGTAAAAGAATACCTGAATAAGCATTAATTGTTACTTTGTTGATTTAGGGACCTTCATTTGATCTTTTGATGCTTCGTTCGAAGACAACATTTCACGTCAACAACAATATTAACACCACACTATTAAAATATTACTAATAAGTTCTGCTAAACAAGCTTAAGTTTCTAATGTGTTTTAATAAACCTAAAATCTATAAAACAAATTTCAAAATGCTTGCTTTGAATTATTTGAATTTCTATGAACCTGCACCGCCAGGAAAATATTTAATGAATTCCTAATACAATTTTGTTTTTCAAATATCTTTTGATTTTTCTAGCTAAATGATAACGATAACCTAAGACTTTAGCAACTTTGTTTTTCAAACATATTATATTAAACACATTCCCCTTAAGAATACAACTAATACAAAGTCTGGAAATCAACAGAAACTCTACAAATAGTTTCATTTTCGCCAACATCTCTGTACCAGACGATTTTGTTATTAATCAAATTAAAAAGCAACGGGATGTCGTTAAATGACATCTGAATAACATCAATAACAATATAGACAGTTTGAATGGTCTAAAAGATAATTGATTTTGGTAATAATATTATATGTTACAAGGGCAAGTTCATTAACAGCAGTTCGTCATTTGATTTATTTCTCTTCCAATAATAAGCCAACGTATCAAAGTAATGTTCCAAATGAACATGCAATCATTTTTCTATTTATATGCTATTATAAATTAGAATAATTTCAATCCAATTTCAGATTTAATCTTGTCCATATTTATTTAATAATATCGAAAACTATTTTCATTTCAGTGGTTTTGCTCATAGTCGAACTATATATTATTTAGAACTGAATAAATTAAACTTGAGAGCACTGGCTCTGATTATGACTCGTGATAATAAAGGGAAGTACTATAAATATATGTATTTATAGTACTTCCCTAGCAAATTTTAATATTTTTAAATATTTGTCATTATTATTTCCAACATATGAGATGTTTATAGAAGTGTTCTCGACGATAGGTGGATACGAACTTTGTTTAGTACCATGTATTTCTTTCTCTATAAACAAATTGCAGGTAATCAATTTAATAATCTAACAGCAGGTGATTCGTCTGCTACAAAACTAACAGATTGATCATGTCTACGATTCTGAGCTCTCGATAGAAATTATAGTCATCATATTTATATAAATCGTAATTTATAATATATTATGTACACTGTAGGTACGCCTCCTCACAAAAAGATATAATGTAACAAAAATTAAATTCGCTATTCATGATGCGATATTTGCTTCTGTTATTAAAATACAGTTTTGTATAATATCTAACTAATTGTTGAATACCAACAATATTTGGACCAAGACCGACACCAGTCCGACGCAGGGTCACTAGCCGCTAGACCAAATGAAGCCATCAAAAGCAACGCAATCTCTTACAAGCTATCGTGAATTGTTATATGAGTTTTCTTGTATCATTTCTTCGCGAGAAATATATTTAGAAGTTGTTATAGGCTCCAGCCTTTAGGTTAAGGTAGTTTTCATGTTGATTTTGAGTTTTTTATTATTATATTATTATTATTATTTGATTTTTGTTTTTATTTTTATTTAATTCTAGTATAAATGAAATGTAAATGCAGTGTAATGAAGTCTATTATGGATGCAAAATCTGAAGTAAATGAAATAAATAAAAATAAAAATATTATTCTATAACAATGAATTATCCATCCACAATGGTAGTAAATCTTTCTACTTTTCTATACTCCTAACTCCGTTTGTACCATATTAAAATATCTGCCACCATTAAGCTTTTACAGTGAAGATTCCATCTTGAAGAGCAGAAGAATTGTTGACCATAATTTCTTAGCTCAATGTTGTGCATGTAGCGGTAGGCAAGTTGTGGTGGAAAATTCTAATGGGATTCATAGATTCTTTTCATTAAATCTTTGTCTTCAGTTATATGCCAGACTATGCATACTTATGCAAGAGCTTAAAACTTCTGATATCACTGAACATTTATATTTCACGACTCAAACATCCCTCACAGAATCTCATTCCAACCGATTTCCATTTTTTATTTATTAAAATTCTAAAATCACTTTTCTTATTGAAATATTTCCACTCGGTAGACACACTCATTACGACTTCAGAAGCTCATATCTCACCAACTGTTGAGTGAAATAAGAAAAGTAATTTAGTAACCGCCATATCTTAAGACAGATTTAAGAAGATCTGACACATTACGTACACTCATTATTTGTTTATTCTTCATTTTTAATGTAAGGGTTTCTTGAATACATCATCCAGATTTCATTTATCCAAACCTTCTCAAGTAAATTGGGTGTGACATACGGACAAATGGAATGAACGAAATCATAATTGAGGTCAGAGAACCCTACACTGACAATAGCCTGCTCTGTTATTTAGCAGGGATACGGATACGCGATAACAGAAGTATCTCCCGAGATAGCACTGTGGCCTTTCCATGCGAAAGCCAGTAGCCCCATTTGTGCCACTAAGCATTTGTATATTCAAGATCGAAAGATAAGATATGCTTACCAATAAATATCTTTCCACCTCACCTGGTAGGTACCTAGCTTGGGTTTGCCCCTGGCATTGCTGACGTCTTCTCTCTTCGCCTTCGAACTGGGTGTCGAAGGAAACAGTGCGTCCCGGTCATTGTAGGCCGCCTCCCCCTCGTGAAGGTCACGGGGCGACTTGGGGGGTTGAGGCCGTACGGCGCGCGACCAGCTCTCTAGCGTGGTGTATGGTGCACAGTGCTACAGTGCGAAAGTGCGAGGCAGTTGTTTAATGGGTTGGACCCAAATACCATATATGGGAACCGTCCAGTCCCACATACCCCGCGCTCCCCCTAGGCATGGAGACCTTGTAGAAAGTTCTTGACCCAATAAAAAAACAGAGTGCATCAAGTTAAAATAGCTTACATAAACAAAAATAATTTAAAACAGTCTTACAACAGACTGCAGCATGAATAGGAACCGATAATATAATGAGCAAAAACAGTATAATGTATCCAAGCATTTCTATAACGATTCCTTGAGCTTTTAATTCCGAGTACTTTCTCGTGTATTTTTTGAGTACTTTTCACAATACTTTCCGCAGCTTATTATAAGCTTTTTATAGTGCACTTAAACTACGAATAATGCATTCAAGTCGTGTTTCGGAATAAGTTGGTCAGGAAATTCTTATCTAAGAAACGCGTTCTTAGATACTGATTAGATACTGCATGTTATGATAGTTTTCTGATTTGATTAGATTTTTAATATTACGGTTTAATTAAAATGTATTTTAAAACAAAGCTGTTTCAAAATACATTTAATCGGTTAATAATTTAATTGTTTTCATTTAATCGCTACCTGTGCTTGCACGCATTAAATTATTCGATAAGAACAAGTGAAATTAACAAAGTTGTAATAATTCACAGAATTGATTATTATTTCGTACAAACAAGCACTTGTAAGTCGATTATAAAGTTATGTCATTCCTAAGACTCGGTAGTTAATTTTAGTAATGAATCAGCGATGATTTATATGTGTATGTTAAAAGGGTACGCGTAGATAGGGGCTTAGTTACACGTATGTTATAGACATCTACACAATACAATCTAAATTATTAATCACAGTGAACAAGTGTGTTCCACGGATATTGTTCGAAGAAAAATGTATTTACACGGTCTTGAGATGCATCTGTCGCCCAAATAATGATTTTTATTATGATAATTATTTGTGCATATATTTATTTGTACAACTTAGCAGATCGGAATTAAGCTAGTGTTAAGCTTTTAACAAAATCCCCAAGACATTAGAGAATGAATAGGAAATTCATTCTACGGCATTCAGACTACGGCATAGCCACGTAATTCTTTACCTATTAGTTCATAATAAACGTTGTTGGAAAAACTATGTCTCAAAAAAAAAAGAAAGCTAATTGACACAGATGCTAATGTTAAAGATATTTTCTTACAACCAAGTAGAAATAGAAGAAAAGTGCATTTTCCGAAAATTTATAGATCCATTTTATTCATTGCTTACAAAAGATTATCACACATTTTTGTCAGTATTCTTAAAAAACATTTTCCAAACTGAAGTGCTTTCGATCAAATTGAATGCTAATGAAGGTGGATTTATTGAAGGAAACTTGAGTGGCATTGGTGTAATTTTTATTGGATTCGCAGTTACCGATTCGAGGATGAATAATTCGATGACTTTTAAATAGAGAATGCCGAGAATTCATTTAGAAACAAGCCATCTCATTAATTGGCAGAACGATTCTAAGAATTTTCAGGTACCTAATATCATTGTAAATTTAAACGAAAATATTTTATTATTCTTAGTTTGTTTGAAATTGTTTGATGAGTTTTTTTTTTTAATGTGTAATTGGGTGGACGAGCTCACAGCCTACCTGGTGTTAAGGCGTTACTGGAGCCCATAGACATCCACAACGTAAATTTGCCACCCACCTTGAGATATAAGTTCTAAGGTCTCAAGTTACAACGGCTCCCCCACCCTTCAAACCGAAACGCATTACTGCTTCACGGCAGAAATAAGCAGGGTGGTGGTACCCACCCGCGCGGACTCACAAGAGGTCTTACCACCAGTAATGAGTTTTTATATATTTTTGCGCGGTTAAATATTAAAATCTTAAGTAAAAAACGCGTCATAATGTCTATTGCATTATTTTTATACAATGTGGTCAGCTTCTATGTATGTATATACAAAATTGGAAAATCATTTAAGTACTAATTACGATAAAATCCATAGGTTGATTTATTTCGGAGACAAAAATTTAACCACGATGCTAGTTTTGAAAAACAAAAAGTATAATTTTTTGTCTGCTACGAGGGCGGCACTGAAAATTTCGGGAATTAACGAAGTGACACAACATTACTATTTAAAAATGTATTTATTGCTTTTCGAAGTATTCTCCGCGAAATTTGACACATTTTTCCATACGATGGAACCAATCATTGAAGCAACCATTCCATTCGGAATTTGGGGTCTCCAAAATGGCCGTTTTGTAGGCGTCCACAGCTTCTTCAGGTGATGAAAATCTCTGTCCACGCAATTTATTCTTTATTTTAGGGAAAGTATAGAAATCATTAGGGCTTAGGTCGGGGCTGTACGGCGGATGGTCTAATAATTCTATGTTTTCTTGCTCTAAAAACTCTTTTGTTCTGTGCGCGGTGTGAGAACTCGCATTGTCGTGATGGAGGATGATGCGGCGGTTGCAGTTCTCTTTACGGAGTTCAGAAACGACCTGTGGCAAACAAATGCTAGCATATCATTCTGCATTAACCGTTCTTTGTCCCTCAAGAGGAATAATCGTAACATGGCCGGTTTTGGAGACAAACGTGGCCACCATTTTTTTTGCAACACTCCGTGAACGAACAATTTTTGTTGGCTTTAACTCATTTTCGAACACCCAAACTCGTGACTGGTTTTTTGTTTCGGGTTCGTATGCGTATATCCAGGATTCGTCACCTGATACAATGTTGTATACAGCATATGAGGATCCTGCGTGCAATCTTTCGAGAGTTCTGACGCACCAAGTAACGCGAGCCGCTTTTTGCTCTTAACAGAGCGAATGCGGTATCCATCGGGAAAACAACTTTTTTACACCTAATTGTTCATGCAAGATTATTTGTATTTGACTCATGCCAATGTCTAAAGTTGCCTGAATTTCGCGATATGTCACATGTCGATCTTCCTCAATCAGCTTACGCACAGCATCAAAGTTTTCTTGGGTGACTGCAGTTTTTGGACGACCTTGACGGGGATCATCACTGAGCTTGACACGTCCACGTTGAAACTCAGAAAACCAGCGATAAATTGTGGTTTTGGATGGGGCTTCATCACCAAATGCAGAAATCATCCGGTCAACACACGGTTTTTGTGTTAAACCACTTCGAAAGTCAAAATAAATCATCGCTCTTGAATTTACTCGAGTCAATTCCATTTTCTCAACGACTAAACAAGTTTGACAAAACCTCGGGACAAGACCGAGAATCTTTTTTTAAATAAATAAATGGTATTCGATTTTTAAAACCAAGGAGTTTTCAATTAAAAAGATTTTAATATGACAGGAACAGTGGAAATATTCCATTCCCGATACTTTTAGTGCAGCCAGCAGTGCAGTATGTCGGATACGTTATACAAGATTCATTATCAACAAGAGGCTATCACTTTATGCCTATCAGTATTGTATAGGATTTTATTTTCTTTAAAACTTACAAAGTTCTTCAGTGTCTCATGTTCACCCGTATCGTGGAAATTATTTCAACATTTCCCGACCTTAAGCGCAATAATTCAGATATTCATTCACTTCAAGTTTTTCAAATTATATAAGTTCTACAATATTATATATGCGACAAATTTGTGTGACCTAAATATAAGGATGGAAATTCAAGTTAACTACAAATAAAATATTTCATGAATCCTTAATACTACAACGGTCCTCTAAAAATCACGCCTAACAAGACTTTATCAAATTCTTTTGTTACATTTTTACCTTCGGAATATTTACAGTAATTAAATTTTCTCAGACGGTATTGTTATGGACTCTATAGGAACCCATACAGATGTTATACCTTGTGAAGTACTTTCTAGGTTTTATGAACAGGCATTCCACCGCATTTTCACTATTTGTTTTTTGTTCACTTGATACATTAGGTTTCGCGGTCATGATATTCAACACTGCGTAGCTAGCCTGCGTGCTTTGCAAATACAAGTAATAAAGCATTCATTCTCTTATTACTAATTTAATAACTGCAATATCCATTAGCACGGGAAGTATACAGTTCATTAGAAAGCAGATGATTACAACGTGATATCTGTGGCCACAAAACATAAAAAGCGTTTAATTATTGAATAGTATGTATTTCTTACACAATCACAATGTTCTATTCAATGCTAATGAAATTACAATGAATATACTAATTTAATAACTGCAATATCCATTAGCACGGGAAGTATACAGTTCATTAGAAAGCAGATGATTACAACGTGATATCTGTGGCCACAAAACATAAAAAGCGTTTAATTATTGAATACCATGTATTTCTTACACAATCACAATGTTCTATTCAATGCTAATGAAATTACAATGAATACATTTATTATTCATTCTATCTCGCGTTTGTAACGAAGGGTATTTTAATTTTACTTTTTTTGTTGTTTTTTTGCTTAGCCGGTTGAACGAGCTCATAGCCCATATGGTATTAAGTGGTTACCGGAGTTAAAAGAAATAAAAGAAATCAACAGTTCAAGTAAGTCAGAAGTTATATAGTACATCGGTTGCCCCACTCTTCAAACCGGAACGTATTACTGCTTTGCGGCAAGGTTGGTGGAGGTAAATAGCTATGCGGGTACACAAGACGTCCTAGCATCGGTAATCATATCATCATCATCAGTAATCATGGCTTTTGCAGGTTTATTTTTAAGCTATTGCATAGCTTTTATCACGGGCTTTGAGCGCGGCGACCGAATTAAGAAATTCCGTAACGAAAATAAAACCTAACTCCCCCTACTCCGTATACCATGTAGCTCGCGTTCAACACATTCACACGTTGCGCTTGTGTAGGGTTGGTGAATAAGCGCTCGGCGTGACGTCGAACTGCATGAGTATCATGAAAAGTCAGCCTATCTCTTTCATGCGCGGTCAAGCTTATGAGTGTGAAGGGGACAGTTAATGTTTTGCTTTTGTTAATGTTTATAAATATAGCGCGGTCTTATTTTATTATTGTTTTAATATTAAATTATTATTATCTAATTATAATTGCATAAGTTGATAAAAAATGGTATGCAATAGCTTTACCGCGGCAGTACCCGAGCGCCACACGTGGTTTATTACACGATATCATTCCTACATCGCGGAAGTAATTCGTGACGTGAAGTACATATTTCATATAAAAAAATGGTACCTGCCTGCAGCTTTAAACACCGATGCAGTTGCATCGCTCGATACGAATGCATCGAGCGTTTCATCCTTCAGGCCACGACGACTTGTCGCAGGCTTGTTACGTTCTATTTTTTAATTTTTTCTACCGCGTTTCTAGCCTCACCGCTCTTGAAGTTAATCATTTACCGTGTCCGGAAGTTATCACGCGAAAGCCGGCACACTCCTTGAAACGTGACGATTCCGTGCATCTAACTCTGCGAACTAAGCTAAAAATAAAACCAATCAAACGGTTATCTTTTTCTATTAATTATTGTATAACCATTATTTACTCTACTTCTGAGAGAAATAGAATAAAATTCGAAGAAAAATTGTAATCTATACAGTTTACTCAGGTAGTGTACATTTCCTTGTCGCATCTATCTTTCTACACGATACCACAATAAAAAGTGGATAGCGAGTTCACTGCCTTCACACATCAACAAGGGAAGCTAGTTTAAACTTTGTTTTTTTTTTAAACTCGAATAACGTTCTATGATAAAAAAAAATCTCACCAGTAACATTTTTGCAACCAACATTGAGGTTATTTCCTTGATACGATTGCAAACAATAAAGATCGGTTCAATGATTGCAAGAGCAAGGTGAACTCAAGGCTTTTGCTATTACAAAGCAATGTGGAAAATTAAATTTAATTAATAGCGCAAATCCCAATTCCAGCTTATTATACAACTAATGGATTTAAAAGTACGGTTCGAATAAATGAGTTTACATAAATTTCTTAAAAAAATATATAAAAGGCGAGACAGCCACTCAAATAAAAGACTTGAAATCAAATTCAGTATAGTCACATTTCTATGCTATGGTAACAGATGTTTTCTCCGAAAGCGATAAAAAGTTTGCATACATTTTTTTTTTTTTTTAGAAATCATAAGTTTTTGAAATCGTAGAGCAATTTCTCATTTTCTTTAATAGATATTAATTTACTTACAGTTTTGGCACCAGAATTCCATGATATATTTGAGAATATTATGTTTAAATTATTTACAGAATTCAAATTGTTTTTTTTTTACAGATGCGAAGAGCTTTTAGTCCCTTTGATTCTGTTATATATTTTTAATGTACCTAAAATTGCAACGCGCATAGCGTAATGCAGAATAGTTAGGTTGCCGATACTTTCCTTTTTTTAAAAAGCCGTTTTAATAAATCCTCATTACAGTTTAAAGTCCCATTTTCAACAAGCTAGAAATATCCACAATAGAATAAAAACGTACGCCCCGTGGTTCGTCAGGAACGTCGACCTCCATGACGACCTGGACTTAGAGTCCGTCAGTAAGTATTTGCAGTCGGCGTCGATGCGCCACTTGGATAAAGCGGCACGACACGAGAACCCTCTCATCGTGGCCGCCGGTAACTACATATCCGATCCTGTGGACAGAATGGAACGCAGTCGACGTCGCCCAAAACACGTCATCTCGGATCCTCCCGATCCACTAACGGTGCTTCTAGGTACTTCAAGCACCGGTCACCGTTCTCGTCGAACCCGTCGCTTGCGGCGAAGGGCTCGACGAGTAAATTAACTCTCAGACACAGCCCACTGAGTTTCTCGCCGGATCTTCTCAGTGGGTCGCGTTTCCGATCCGGTGGTAGATTCTGCGAAGCACGGCTCTTGCTAGGGTTCGTGTTAGCATCGTCGTCAGGTTTGAGCCCCGTGAGCTCACCTACTAGTTACGGTTACGCTGGAATAGCCTCTCTAGGCTACCAGCTTAGATAGAAAAAAAAAAAAAGCGAAGGAATAACATCGTGTAATTAAAATCAAACCCACAAAATTATAATTTGCGTAATTACTTTTGGTAGGACCTCTTGTGAGTCCACGCGGGTAGATACCACCACCCTGCCTATTTCTGCCGTGAAGCAGTAATGCGCTTCGGTTTGAAGGGTGGGGCAGCCGTTGTAGCTATACTGAGACCTTAGAGCTTATATCTCAAGATGGGCGGCGCATTTACGTTGTAGATGTCTATGAGCTCCAGTAACCACTTAACACCAGGTGGGCTGTGAGCTCGTCCACCCAACTAAGCAATAAAAAATAAATAAAAAACATTACAGTTTTATGGTCACACACGACTGAGGTGATATTTGTCGTATGAATATTAAAGTAGCTACTGTCTTATTCTATTTTTTTACGTTATTGACATTTATCATAAATGAGAGTATCATGATGTCTGGCGGTTTGTTTTGCGTGTGTGTGTGTGTTTGTTTTGTATGTGTCTGACTTCATCTTCTCTTAAAAAAGCAGCGAGTGTGTTAGAATACCGCTATCCCCACTAATATGGTGTTTATAACTGCAAAATATTCGAATATCGGAAATAATATCATTAAAATGAAATTTACAAACACAAGATTATGCCGTAACAGCTTATTTCAATTTGTTTTATAGTGTACTAAAACTAAAAAGACTAAAAATAGAGACCCGTGTAGATATTAAATGAAAATCAATTTCGATACGAGCATTTTTGTAATGATCGAAGACAATGGGACACGAACGGATACGTTCTCGCTAAAACCGCATGAATTGAAATAATTGATACATATCGAAACGCTGTAATCGGATATTATACACAGTCAAGTCAATCGAAATAATAAAATTGTATTCTATCAGACCGCACTTGGTTTGTTTTCGAAATTATACGCTGAACGACAGTTGCGATGTGGTAAGCGTGTCTCATTAAAATGAATTCTTGCGATGTAATCTTGAAACACACCCGTACGACCAGTTTTAGATAAATAACTAGTCAGGTCATAAGTATTGTCACACAGTAAAAACTTTTCTTTTAGAATGCTGGCCACAAAAAAGTTTATTGAATTCGAATTTCGAATTGTTCATGAAAATAAAAATGTATACTTTTAGAATTTTACTCATTTTTAAATATGGAGTGGACGCTTAAAGAAGACCGTGTTGTAGTTATTGCGTTGCATCGTTGCGGTTACGCGCCAATTCAAATTTTTAACATACTGAAAATTTTGAATATAACCAAAAGATTCGTTTATCGTACCATCAAACGATACAATGAAGACTCTAGTGTAGATGATAGGTCAAGAAGTGGTCGCCCTCGGTCTGTTAAGACTCCAGCAGTGATAAAAGCTGTGAAGGCGCGAATTCAAAGAAATCCCAAACGTAAGCAGAAACTGTTGGCCCTTCAGATGGGGTTAAGCAGAACCACGGTGAAAAGGGTGTTAAATGAAGACTTAGAGCTTCGGGCATATCGAAGAAAAACAGGACATCGTTTGAATGCTCGTCTAATGGACCTGAGACTGAAGAGATGCCGCGCTTTGTTGAAGCGGTACGCGGGAAAAAAATATCGGGAAATTCTTTTTTCGGATGAAAAATTTTTTACCGTAGAAGAGAGCTACAACAAACAAAATGATAAGGTGTACGCACACAGTAGTGAAGAAGCGAGCAACCGTATTCCGCGTGTCCAACGAGGTCATTTTCCATCCTCGCTCATGGTATGGTTGGGTGTTTCTTATTGGGGCTTAACAGAGGTACATTTTTGTGAGAAAGGTGTAAAAACGAATGCAGTTGTGTATCAAAATACAGTCCTGACGAACCTTGTGGAACCTGTTTCTCATACCATGTTCAATAACAGGCACTGGGTATTCCAACAAGATTCGGCGCCAGCTCATAGAGCGAAGAGCACACAAGACTGGCTGGCGGCGCGTGAAATCGACTTCATCCGGCACGAAGACTGGCCATCCTCCAGCCCAGATTTAAATCCGTTAGATTACAAGATATGGCAACACTTGGAGGAAAAGGCGTGCTCAAAGCCTCATCCCAATTTGGAGTCACTCAAGACATCCTTGATTAAGGCAGCCGCCGATATTGACATGGACCTCGTTCGTGCTGCGATAGACGACTGGCCGCGCAGATTGAAGGCCTGTATTCAAAATCACGGAGGTCATTTTGAATAAACTTTAGTGTCATAAGAATCTATGTTTTGTTAAGTTCATTTTGGTATATGAATGGTTACATAATGAATAAACTTGTTTCAATTATTTTACATTAAACATGTGACAGAATTTATGACATGACTAGGTATTATCTGTTATAAGTATAACAGCTCTAAACCATTCACGATTGATAACTTACAGATCAAAAAGGTACTGTTATTTAAAAAAAAAATCTGTTATTAGTGTAAGTCCGTATACATCATACACTAAAACTCGTCAGAATAATAATAAAAATAATAAACATTTAATTTTATTCAACTCATAAATTCTAAAAAAAGAATTATCATCGCACCTCCCGCCATCGGAGCAGAGTTCATCCATATTATCGGGAACCGCTGCGTTCATCGACAGTACGTTTCCAAAGATCTTTTTTGCCACGTACCATCCGGCTTTGGAATGAACTTCCCTCCACGGTGTTTTCCGAGCGCTATGACATGTCCTTCTTCAAACGAGGCTTGTTAATGGTAGGCAGCGGCTTGACTCTGCCCCTGACATTGCTAACGGCCATGAGCGACGGTGGCCACTTACCATCAGGTGGGCCGTATGCTCGTTTGCCTACAAGGGCAATAAAAAATAAAAGTACCTATTTAATTTAAGCCGAAAGCAAAGGAGCGAGTTTCGGTTAATGTTTTGCGTATTTCGAATTGAATTGGCCTTCTTTCGGTTAGTTTTCTTAATTACAAAATTACGTAAAATGTTTTATTACTAAATGGATAATTAGTCACGCGAACCTCTCTAACACAAGAAGGTCAGTAAGTCTTCGGGTTTTAAAATTCCGCCAATTAATATAAGCTTTTTCAAGTCATTAAGCTAATCATTTCTTGGAAACAAACTAATTACCCACCAGAACGAACGAAATGAAAGGTCACAGCTTACTTTGGTTATTACGTGGCCGAAATTTAATTTAACAGCACGTAATAAGAGGCGACTAGATACAAACAAACGCACTCTGCATACTATTAAAAGTTTAATGTGAATTTGTGTCAGCTCGGTGATAAAGGGTGAAATTTGTTTGAAATTTCAACCTCGAACTTTGGAGGGTACCAAAACGGACTTTCTAATCAAGAATGCGGGTGTTTCGTTGTAAATCAATTAGGAAAAAAAAACTTTTTTTTTATAAACAATATAACAAATCAAAATTTTGATGAAATGAGCTCAACAAACCTGGCACTGTGTATGTAAATGAACACCCATTTTAATCATAATAATATATCAATTAATATTTTCTTACATATTTTCCTAATACTAAATTGCTTATCTATAATACATTAACTGTTTTTTTTACTTGTTCTGTCTTTTTAGGGTTACGGGACTTTTAAATAATCACTTTTTATTTTGATACAGCAGCGTGACATGCTAACCCTAAAAAATATTATTTAAAAAATTGCTGTAACATGTCATAGTTTGTTATAAGAGATTGCTGTGCATGCCTGTAACTGGCTTACATACCAGTACTTAATTATATACATGTTAATTTTAAGCTTGAATGTTTGTGTGTATTGCTGTTGGTGTGTCTAAATAAATAAATAAATAAACCTTCTTATCGTAGCCGCCGCTAATTACGTATCTGACCCAAGCGACGGAGCAACGCAAAGCCGCCGTCGCCCAAAACGTCTAAACATTTTCGAACTCATCGTATACGACGAAGAGTTTGACGTGCGAACTAGCCCATAGACCCACTGAGTTTCTCACCGGATCTTCTCAGTGGGTTACGATTCCGATCCGGTGGTAGATTCAGCAAAGCACTGCTCTCGTTTGGGATAGTGTTTGCAATTCTCTCAGGTTGAGCCGGTGAGCAGGTGGAGTAGTAGGAATAACCTCTTAAGCCACCAACGCAGCAACAGTAGGAAAAAAGGTCAGTTTCTTTCTCGTCTGTTTGTCTGCCAATATTTATGATATATATTTAACACTTTTAAAAATCTATCGGACACTTCATTTAATTAAATAAAATCATTTTTTGTGATTTAAGAAATGAAGTTTTGCAGTATGGAGCGGCTCTATAAAATAACTCACATTATGCAATAATTTCCTTAAACTTGAGCGACGAGTTTATGAAAGTAATCAAAAACTAAACAATTATATTGTGGCCTCTAATGAGACTAACAACTTAAAAATTAATCGATTTAAAGTTTCTTGTGATGCAAAAGTAAATTAAGAACGTATAACTGAAGGTAGTAATTTTAAAACAGAATTTTTTTAAATTTCTTACAAGCATAACAATACTCTAACTCTTCAATGAATTTAAGGAGGACTATATAGCGGTGAGTTAGTTATGATAGGCTCTATCATTGGATCATTTCAATAAATCAGCATGTAATATTTACACATTAACCTCGTTTCCAAATGAAAGGATAATTTATTAAGGATTTATTGATCAATAATGCGTAAAAACAAAACTGATCCTGTCTTGATTATCTATCTGCCTTCTTTTCATCTGGGTCGTGTGCTCTTTCATATACTTACCCAAAAAAAGTTCGTTCAATATAAAAAAAACTACAAGTAGTTAGCGGCCCTGACTGTTGTGTCGAGGGTCGTGGATTCGATTCCCACATTGCACAAATATTGTGTGATGAACGGGTTTGTTTGCTATTTTTCTGGGTGTTTACTATCCATATGTATATATATAATAATAATAAAAATGTATACTTTTAGAATTTTACTCATTTTTTTAATATGGAGTGGACGCTTAAAGAAGACCGTGTTGCAGTTATTGCGTTGCATCGTTGCGGTTACGCGCCAATTCAAATTTTTAACATACTGAATAATTTGAATATAACCAAAAGATTCGTTTATCGTACCCTCAAACGATACAATGAAGACTCTAGTGTAGATGACAGGTCAAGAAGTGGTCGCCCTTGGTCTGTTAGGGCAGTGATAAAAGCTGTGAAGGCGCGAATTCAAAGAAATCCCAAACGTAAGCAGAAACTGTTGGCCCTTCAGATGCGGTTAAGCAGAACCACGGTGAAAAGGGTGTTAAATGAAGACTTAGGGCTTCGGGCATATCGAAGAAAAACAGGACATCGTTTGAATGCTCGTCTAATGGACCTGAGACTGAAGAGATGCCGCGCTTTGTTGAAGCGGTACGCGGGAAAAAAATATCGGGAAATTCTTTTTTCGGATGAAAAATCTTTTACCGTAGAAGAGAGCTACAACAAACAAAATGATAAGGTGTACGCACACAGTAGTGAAGAAGCGAGCAACCGTATTCCGCGTGTCCAACGAGGTCATTTTCCATCCTCGCTCATGGTATGGTTGGGAGTTTCTTATTGGGGCTTAACAGAGGTACATTTTTGTGAAAAAGGTGTAAAAACGAATGCAGTTGTGTATCAAAATACAGTCCTGACGAACCTTGTGTAACCTGTTTCTCATACCATGTTCAATAACAGGTACTGGGTATTCCAACAAGATTCGACGCCAGCTCATAGAGCGAAGAGCACACAAGACTGGCTGGCGGCGCGTGAAATCGACTTCATCCGGCACGAAGACTGGCCATCCTCCAGCCCAGATTTAAATCCGTTAGATTACAAGATATGGCAACACTTGGAGGAAAAGGCGTGCTCAAAGTCTCATCCCAATTTGGAGTCACTCAAGACATCCTTGATTAAGACAGCCGCCGATATTGACATGGACCTCGTTCGTGCTGCGATAGACGACTGGCCGCGCAGATTGAAGGCCTGTATTCAAAATCACGGAGGTCATTTTGAATAAACTTTAGTGTCATAAGAATCTATGTTTTGTTAAGTTCATTTTGGTATATGAATGGTTACATAATGAATAAACTTGTTTCAATTATTTTACATTAAACATGTGACAGAATTTATGACCTGACTAGGTATATGTAGTAACTAAGTTTCAGAAACTATATTTTGGATCTTTAGATATTCATATGCCTAGCGTACATTTGGAACCCACACAAAATTTCTCTTCGTTCCTTTATACCATTACATCTGTGGCTTTGAAAGTTTTCAAAACAGTTTTAACCAATTATTGGTATTTTGGGGAGATATATACGACAAAGGGAAGATCTTCCACCGAGCGGTGACATTGCTCGGTAGACCGACGGTCCGAATGTTGTTGTTCGGAACTTGTATATATGCGCTTTATCTTGAAAATGTTGTAAGCGAGATTCAGGCATCTGTCAATTATCTTGCGTTGTATGATGGCTACCCGCCACATCACTCCCCTCCGAGACTGGAGGTCGTGTCATTTTTTAGTTAGCGTTGTCCGTGCTGAGATTAGCTTGCAAGGGCCAGTGCTGCTCGAAGCCTGCGGTGAGTCGAGGCTGAGCTTGAATGCTGCGTGCGTGTCACCAGTGCTGCTCGAAGTTTGCAGTGAGTCGAAACTGAGCTGAATGCTGCGTGATTGTCGCCAGTGCTGCTCGAAGTCTGCGGTGAGTCGAGACTGAGCTTGAATAGCAGCCGGTAGGCAGCGGCTTGGCTCGGTAGGCAGCGGCTTGGCTCGGTAGGCAGCGGCTTGGCTCTGCCCCTGGCATTGCTGAAGTCCATGGGCGACGGTAACCACTCACCATCAGGTGGGCCGTATGCCCGTCTGCCTACAAAGGCAATAAAAAAAAAAAAAAAAAATGTTGCGTGCGTGTCGTGCGTAGTCCATGTGATGCAGAGCTGCCACGCCGGAGATGTGTGACCCCAAGCGTTGATGATCCGGTCGTGGGCTGCGATGAACTGTAGCGGCGTGATGAGGCAGTGAAGTTGCGTGCCGTAGGACCAGGAAGCGCGATGAGTCGGCTGCGATGGTCCTGTTGAGGCTGCGATGCTGGCTTGCTGTGGGACGACTGTCAATGACGTGCTTTTATCTGCGAGAATGCGGGGATTGTGGTAGCCGAAGTTCTTGATGCGCTGATGATGAATCAGAAGGTTGCGTGTTCAGATCACGTCGCAGGTCACCAGTTTGGGGAGTTTACGACGAAAGGAAGATCTTCCACCGAGCGGATGTTATTTGCTCGGTAGACCGACGGTCCGAATGTTGTTGTTCGGAACTTGTATATATGCGCTTTATCTTGAAAATGTCGTAAGCGAGATTCAGGCATCTGTCAATTATCTTGCGTTGTATGATGGCTACCCGCCACAGTATATTCGTCTCTTTTCTAAAAGGATTATTTTTATTTATTCCACATAAACTCAGACAGGATTGCGACACACCAATATTAATATTCTTTTTTTCATAGAAACTCAGTTGTTTGGATGGTGATATGCAACAAATCACCGGTCAATTTTACAAATCAATAGCGTCAGGAGTAAAGTTAAACATTATCCATATTAAAGATCGCATATCGCAGTTACCCAAATATGGAAAACTATAGAAATAAAATAGATATTTGTAGGTATGCTAGGCACAATTAAGTAACCTACAACTAAGTATTTTGCTTCACTATGTACACAAATAGAGCATTACCAAAAAATCACAACAGTGTAATTAGTATTTTATAACTAAGTAATTACTCTAAAAAGCTGCTGGATGAACATAAATCGAAGGATGTATATCATTATGCACTTACTACTGCTACAAAAATTTTATAGTTCAAATCGAAATTTAAATCCTGTAGGATCAGTTTGTAACCGTTCAGAAATTAATCTATACTCAAATTACGTTTATCAATCAGGTACCTACTTTTGAAGAAGATATCCGGAAAGGAAATCCTAAAAGCTTGGATAAATACGATTCATCACGCGGTGAAGTGATTAATGTTATCTGAAATTTGTTCTCGAACTAAGAACGGATTATTTACAGTCGTATATTTCTTGCAAAGCATTCGCATTAAAAGTAAATATTACGATATTCGAAGTAAATTTCGTAATTGCTGACTGAGACCTATAAAATATTTCAAAATTTGTAGTATTACTTTGGCTTATGATCTAATACTTGACAGAAATACCAGCTAGTAATATATGGAACCATATTATCATTTAACACATCAGATTGCCATGTATTTAATAATGCTTTACACAACAGTTCATTTATACATAGAGTAGGTAAATACAGTTCTCGCGCGCCTTTCTCAAGGCGTAGTCTCCCGGTAGGAATTGGAAGAAGAGGAGGACTTTGGTCTTCCTCCTCTCCCTCTTCTTCTCTGGAGGCGCCGGAGTCCGACATAACCCGGTCTATTACCCCTCTCGACCGGGTATCCGTAAATGGATTCCCCAGCGTTAAAAAAAAAAAAAAGGTAAATACAGTTCATAATCCAAAATACTTTCAATGTTCTTTGAAAATTTAATGATGAAAAGCGGAACGTACTCATAATGGATCTAATTACAACATTCCGTGTTGCCATAGTTGTTTGAGATACCTTATTTATGACATTTTTGTTTTAGCATTTTTCGAGCAAGTAGCACAGATATTTGCTTGCCTTTAGATAAAAAGAAATATAGATTGTAAATACTAAAAATGTTTTTTTTTTTTTTAAAGATGCGGATAATAGTCTTAGCTTACATCAAGAACTATTAAGTTATTTATTCAGTGTTTACGAGTAATGATGGGAAAAGACAAGCCAATGGCCTCTTTATGCTACTTCACCACATAGTATAAAACAAAGTCGCTTTCTCTGTCCCTATATCTGTCTGTCCCTATGTATGCGTAAATCTTTAAAATTACGCAACGGATTTTGATGCGTTTTTTTTTAATAGATAGTGTGATTGAAGAGGAAGGTTTATATGTATAATAACATCCCTTAAATAGTGGAGAAATCAATAATAAATTACAGTTTCCGAAGCGAAGCGAGGGCGGGTCGCTAGTTTAGTATAAAAACCTTCAATGCCATGTCCTTATTCAAAGTTAAACTCGATAAACCTTTAAATTTAGGAAGAGTTAAGTTTTGTAAATTTAAGAGTTTTTATACGGAAGATAATCCAATTAATATACAGCCTTAGGGATCGCTTTCTTTTTAATTGAATCTCAACCCGTCGTTTTTTTCGTCTTCCATTTTTTTATAAAAAAAATATAACGCTTCAGTAAGTAACGTATTTTTGAAGTCATCGTGGCCCAAAAGAAAAAAACATCCGATGTTTTTGTATGGAGAGTAATAAGACTATGCCTACATTCGAATCCCGCAGGCAGGTACCAATTTCTCTAATGAAATATGTATTTATTTAATGCACGTTCACAAATGACTTCCGAGACGAAGGAACAACATTGTGTAACGCCCACTGAGTTTCCCACCGGATCTTCTCAGCGGGTCGCATTTCCGATCCGGTGGTAGATTCTGCGAAACACTGCTCTTGCTAGGGCCAGCGTTAGCAACAACTCCGTTTTGAGCCGCGAGAGCTCACCTACATGCTAGGGCAACGCTGAAATACTCTCTCAAGGCTATCAGCATAGGTAGGAAAAAAATGTAACAACAAATAAATTTGCAAAAAAATATTATTTGCATAACTACTGGTGCTAGAACATATCGTGAGCCCGTACTGGTTACTACAGTTTCGCCTATTTCTGTCGTGAAACAGTAATGCTCCGATTTGAGGACTTGGAGGGCTGCTGTACAAAATAAACGAGAATAAACTCTATACTTTAAGACAAGTAGCGCCTTTCACGTTGTCATGTTTATGGGCACGGGTAACCGCTTAGTATCAGGGGGGCGTGAGCCTGTTTACCCGTCGAAACAAAACAAAAAAACATGTATTTTTCTACTTATACTGTGTAAATATGCTATATACTAAAAATTCGAACCATCTAAACAAATATATTAAACTATACCTAGCAGAGTATAAATCAAATTATCAAGTTTACTGGTAGTACGACATCTTACTAGTCGGTAGGACGTCTTACCGGTGGTAAAACGTTTTACTGGTGGTAGGACGTCTTGTGAGTCCGCACGGGTAGGTACCACCACCCCGCCTATTTCTGTGATGAAGCAGTGAGCGTTTCGGTTTGAAAGGTGGGACAGCCATTGTACTGTAAAAACCGGGACCTTAGAACTATTATCTCAAATTAGGTGGCAGTATTTACGTTGTAGATGTCTATGGGCTCCGGTAACCACTTAACATCAAATGGGCTGTGAGCTCGTCCACCCACCTAAGCCATAAAAAAAATCTCCCGCGAAAATTATAATTTTAAATTTTATCTATAAGATCAACGGGCTCTTAGAATAAATTAGATATAGTTTGATAAGTAAGCTGTAGTACAATTTTGTTTGCGATAGTGTATTCATGAAGAGTAGGATTATATAAGATAGTCTTATATAAGACAGACAAAAATCATTGGTAATTTATTATAAAAAAAAATAACAATATTCCTAACCTAAAAGTACATGAGTTATATAAGTATTTTATAATTAAATCTATATTGAACAAGAATTATAGTCAGTCGATGACTTCCTAGTATCTCGCTCTTCATTTCCACAGCCGCACAACAGTTAATAGTCATTAATCAATTCTTTGGTAACGTCTCAGCAACAATCGTTATTTATCTAATTGCTTAATTGGTTTGGTAACTCTTCAATTGGTTTCCTAAGAACAACTTCAAACAATCGATTGAAGTTCGATTGTTTTCAAACTATATTATGAATTCTGTTTGAACTTTGAAGTACCGGTATGGTTTTTGAGATACCTCATTGGAATGTAATTCCAGATAAATAAGCTGGCTATCTTTGAGCAATAAATAATAGGCTATTTTGCGTGTACTCATTGTTATCCGCCTATTTCTGCCGTGAAGCAGTAATGCGTTTCGGTTTGAAGGGTGGGGCAGCCATTGTAACTATACTGAGACCTTAGAACTTCTATCTCAAAGTGTGTGGCGCATTTACGTTGTAGATGTCTATGGGTTCCAGTAACCACTTAACACCAGGTGGGCTGTAAGCTCGTCCACAAATCGAGGCAATAAAAAAAAAATTAAGTTAACATAATATCTGTACCTCAGAGGCATACAACATTAAGGAGCCTAAAGTCAAATTTTACAGGAGAGGCAAAAATGCGCGTAGAAAAATTTTGAATGTAATTTTGAGAGAGTTATAATAGGGGCAGAGTAATTAACTTAGCTGTATTTTTTATAATAAATAGAGGGAAGTATCATGAAATACTTCATAATTACGATAAATCTATCTATTATCTTTTTTTATGGACTTGAGGCTATAGACCTTTAAAAAAAATGTATTTCTTAGAGGTATACAATATTATGAGGTAATCCAAATGTATATGGAAGTAATTTTGAAGCGGTCGAGGGAGACAGGAGCATTTATTTTATATAATAAAAATAATAAGTCTGTGCTAAGAAATTGAAATATTTATTTATCTGATTATTTATAGGAGACTAATAGCTCACTCGCAGGCTTCAGGCAAGCCAGGAACTTCCGCTCATGGAAGATTATTTTAATATTCATGAAACATAGATGGAATCCACTGCAAACGATTTTTGTAAGTCGTTGTATTTCAGTCCTGAAATGGGTTTTAGAGTTTCTCCAATAGTTTCGTCGCGGACATCGAACATGCTCTTCGTTTTCTAATAAAACTGACTTGTTAGAATGTTTCCTGGTCAAATGAACCCATCTATTTTTTTCGGAACTGCATCCACACTATAGCTGAATAAGCCACAGTTTCTCCTGCATTCGATTTTTTCTGTGAACAAAAGGAGTTAATGATCCTTCACAAAAAGCAGAAAAATCCTTAAAGTGATCGGTTTCCATATTAATCATTTTACTTTTATTATTTCTTGAACAGCTCTTAATAAACTACTGCCAGTGCCAGGGAGTAACAATGGGAAACTCTTGGATCTTTTTCTTTTTGAGTCAATATCCAGAAGTACCTAAGCCACCATCAAGTATACATTCTTATTCTGCCCCGCACAATTGTCGCTCCATAAGATTACTTCTTTCAACGCTCTATCGTTAAAAACATTAACTATTCCTGATGCCATTTCATTTCCACCTCAACCCGCCACGGTTTCGTCCCACATAAAACACCAGTTATCTTTTGGAACTGAGTCCATAATCGTAAAGTTAAACGCCCACAGCTTTTTGTAATAGAAACTTTGGCTATAGTCAAATAGAGTGTTGGTAAACATCTTTGGAGATCTACAGTTAGAATTTTTTTGGCACCATGGCTTTCTTTCGCTTCAACTTTGTCAAATCCTTTTAGCGTATAGTGCAGACGCTAAAAGGATTTAAAGGATTTAAAGGAATTAACGGAAGGAAAGGATTTAAAGAAATTAACTGATTGATTGAGTAATTGGGTTTCTCTGTTTTCTATCATATTTTCTACATCTTCGATGGATGAGTTACTTGTCTCTGGTATAGTTACCTGCCTATTTCCAACATACTCGCACTTTGTAGCGTATACATCGGTGTCTGGTATATATTCTTCATCTAATGGTGAAAAATCTTCAGCTCATAAACTCATAAACTTCAGCTCATAAACTTAACTGTACCTTTGTGTTGAAAGTTTGTAGATGGTACGAAATTTTTTGAAATATCAGTAAGCAAAACAGTGGTTGACAGTTGGAATCCATTATCAGTAGCAACACCGATCGTACACTTTTCTTGAGATGGAGCTAAAAGTACGTTAAGCTCTAGGCAAAGTCTTGCAAATCAACTTTCGGCGGAATTCCATTCCAGGATATGCAGATTTTCTCCGTGAGGTTCTCTGTTCTCTGTTCTATATCTGTTTCATGTTTGTTTGAGATATCAGTAAATAAAGCGAAGGGGGATGATTTTGTATCAAAATTATCTGTATGTAGTTCTTAAGATGGATCCAAATGCACATCAAGGTCTTTGTAAGGCCTTGGCGATAACATTTTGGGTGAATCGTGGCATTCAGGTACATGTTGCTGCTTTCTCCGGGGCTCTAGTAAACAACAATACAAAATTGTATAAGTAGTCATCACTGAAGCATTCGTTCGGATCGACCACTGAAAATAAACAACGTTCAGCCCGGTCAGTCTCAGAAGGTTGACGGCGAGAGGCATTAACAACTACTGAGCACTATCAAGGGTTGGATTAAAATTTGTTCGAAGAAAATAATAACGGGCAATATGAGAGAAAGCTCGCCACTCAGCCACTCGCCACTTATACGACAAGCATGCAATTACCACTTTTTTACATTTCTATTATTTACCCAGTATGTTCATGATAATGGAAGTAATAATAAGAGCACTTACTATATTCAGGAGTTGCATTACACTGTTCTCCGGTATTTGCAAGATTACATAGTAATTTTCCACGTGAAAACATATTATTTTTACACTTTTATACAATTAATTGCGTTATTTTATACGCTCAAAGCAACGACAGTTTCACGTGTATCGCGAGCGCCCCCGCGTTTTTTAAGAGGTATAGAACATTATATCCAATGAACAGCATTAACGTCGCGCTGTGGTTAGAGGCAAAAAATATCAACATCATTTGAGATCCTATACCCTGTTAATATTTGTGCAATTAATGTTATATACCATTGTATATCTCTTTTCATAGGCAACGTAGGATTTAATGCTTTATACCATTCTGTAGAACTGGTTCTTGCGATTTTAATGGTATAAAAAACTTAATTTCGACAAAATGTGGAGTTACTATTGTTTACCTCTGAGGTACAGATATTATACTATATATTAAGTTTTTTTTTATTGCCCTTGTAGGCAGATGAGCATATGGCCCACCTGATGGTGAGTGGTTACGTCGCCCATGGACTTCAGCAATGCCAGGGGCAGAGCTAAGCTGCTGTCTAACGTTAAGTATTCTCTACAAGCGGCCTGTGACCCTGAAATTGCTGACGCTCATGAGCGACGGAAACCACTCACTATCAGACAGGCCGTACGCTCATCTGCCTTGAAAGACAGTAAAAAGTTTAAAGGAGTGATAAATCACTTTAAAATCAATCATTTTAAAAAAAGCGCGGAATTTTATAATCAAACACATGTCTAACTAATTTGAAAAGCAAACGATCGAATACGAGTTCTCTTATAGATTTCTTTTAGAGATGGCCAGAGTATTTATGGAGAGTTTCTTCGCCTAATTTTAATTGGCTAAACGATCTTACTAACAACAGCACTACAACCCACCTTCAGATTTCTTTATATCTCAGTGGTGTCGGTTTAATAACAATTAAACAACGTGAGCACAATAGTCCACTCCAATCCTGGTCACCGTTTTTGTTCAAGAGTTCGACGTGTAACCTGACCCGCAAACCCAACCCACTGAGTTTCTAGCCGAATCTTCTCAGTGGGTCGCGATTTCGATACGGCGGTATATTCAGCGAAGCACTGCTCTTGCTAGGTCTAGTCTAGTGTGGTCACAACCCTCAGACTTGTGATGCAGCTGTGCCGGTGTTCGAATCCCGTAGGGAGGTACCAATTTGTCTAATAAAATCCGTATTTATCATATGCTTATCATTGACTTCTACGATGAAGGAATAAGATCGTGTAATAAAAATCAAACTCGCAAAAATTATAATTTGCGTATTTACTAGTAGGACCTCTTGCGAGCCCGCTCGGGTAGGTTCCGGTACCCTGCCTATTTCTGCCGTGAAGCATTCATTCGTTTTGGTTAGAAGGGTGGGACAGTTATTGTACTGTAAACATTGTGACCTTCGAATTCGTGTCTCAAGGTGGGTAGCGGCATTTATGACGTTGATGACTATGGACCCCACTAATCACTTAAAATCATATGGGCCGTGAGCTTGTTCACAAATCTAAGCAATAAAAAAATCATGAATGGTATTCATTTAATAAAAAAATTAACAGTACACACCTCCAATTTAATTTTAAATTAATGTGAATTTTCAATTCAAATAATAATACATACATCAATTATATAAATTATGTACCTGTTCCGTCAATGCGGTAAATATCTATCACAAATCTCATTGTTTTAAGAGAAAAATATTAACCATACAAATCCAGTCTTCTTTACAATCACACAAAAGAATATATTTTTAATAGTTGCCCACTCATTCCTTAGCTGTAATGTACACAAAGATAAATGGAATGAAGTGAATTTAGAGCCGGTTTTCCATTAATACCTCTCTGGTATCATTAAATAAACCGTACCGATTTCGGGAGAATAAAAGAAATTACAATTTATAAATACATATTCCGAGATCATTAATCTTCGTTTAAC
The DNA here is from genome assembly GCF_030267445.1 of Bombyx mandarina. Classification (NCBI taxonomy): domain Eukaryota; kingdom Metazoa; phylum Arthropoda; class Insecta; order Lepidoptera; family Bombycidae; genus Bombyx; species Bombyx mandarina. The sequence continues at coordinate 7,586,059 of NC_143227.1, read as the reverse complement.
AAAGGTTCGAATCCAAGTTTCAAACGATTTACGGGTCAAAGAATTTTAAGACTTAACAAATAGATTTTGGGGACTTTTAAAATGTTGATTCCTAATCTAAATTGATTGTAATTAGATCCTTTTTGTAAATGAGCGTATATTTTCATTAAACAAATGATCTGGTTTGATTGGGGTTAGAAATTGGATATCGAAGGCAAATTTGAGTTAATTGTGCCTTACTATAGGGTAAATCGCACCACTCATTACCGAAGCGGAGGTCATCCTTACTACCAAAAAACATTGCGTTTACCAGCATTGCGTTTCCAGAGATCTTTTCTGCCACGTACAATCCTACTTTGGAATGAACTCCCCTCCACGGTGTTTCCCGAGTGCTATGACATGTCTTTCTTCAAACGAGGTTTGTGGAGAGTAACTACTTAATAGTAGGCAACAGCTTGGCTGTGCCTCTGGCATTGCTGAAATTCATGGAAACCACTCGCCATCAGGTGAGCCGTATGCTCTTCTGCATACAAGGGCATTAAAATTTATATCAGACACCTCCACCAATAAGGATGAGAACCTTTCATAAATAAAGAATAAAACCAAATCGATATATTGTACCGATAATGAAAGCAAACTTTAATTAGAACTATCAAGCAAAAAAAAAACTCTTGTAAGCGAATCAACAGATCAGAATCATCAGCGAAACAAGAGATTCTTTTCAATCTTTTTTTTAGTAATGAACTTAAGGCGGGTCAAGCTTTACCAACAAATTGCAATTTGTACCGAAAATGATTGATATATTACTTGAGAATTATTCGATGGTGACGAATAGAAAGCGGTAGAATTAATAAATATCATTAAATTTTATTGGAATTAGACAATAATGTTATTGTTTTACTGGTGCTATGGTATTTTGTGAGCCTATGCGGGTAGGTACCGCCACCCTGCATATTTCTGCCGGGAAGCAGTAATGCGTTTCGGTTATCGAGTATCATCATATCGGTGTAACAATTTTATTATGATATCAAAAACCAAAAAGATGTATTCTATAGGTCTGAGACGGTATTTTATGTCCGATGTTTTCTTGATTACAATTTTTTTCTAAGTAGAACATCGTTACCTTTGTTTGGTTTCTTTCCGGACTGGTCTTCCGACTTTAAATTATTCTGAATTTTTACTTTTGAAAGAATTCATTTTTATGTTTTCAAATTATTATCCTTCGGGATGCCACAAAAATACGATGTCTATTTAACCAATTTTTATTTTCCCAAAGTGTGTTTGTTTTATATTTGTTCGAATTGTTCGAGATGATACCAGCATCTCGTTTTTACCATCGCACCGCCCGCCACCGGAGTAGAGTTCATCCATACTACCTGGAGCCACTGCGGTCATCCACAGTGCGTTTCCAGAGATCTTTTTTGCCACGTACCATCCGGCTATGGAATGAGCTCCCCTCCACGGTGTTTCCCGAGCGCTATGACATGTCCTTCTTCAAACGAGGCTTGTGGAGAGTATTAAGCGGTAGGCAGCGGCTTGGCTCTGCCCCTGGCATTGCTGAAGTCCATGGGCGACGGTAACCACTCACCATCAGGTGGGCCGTATGCCCGTCTGCCTACAAAGGCAATAAAAAAAAAAAAAAAATCTAAAATTTATGAAATTCTATCTTTTTTTATAAAGTAGATAGGAGAACGAACTTAACTGGAACCTAGTACGAAAGTTGGCCTACGGCTCGAAAAAAATGTGCGGTAATAATACGGGTTAAAGTATGAAATTGCCGTTTTATTGTAATAGGTGCTTCTAATTGACATAGAACCTTCATGGCTTGAGATTTTTGAGTGAAACTTTTTCCAAATGGTACCTATGAGGTTCTTCTTTTAAAAAATGTGCACCATTCGATTATCGGCTTTTAGTTGTTTTTTTTTTATTCAGCTTAGACAAGAAAGATGGATACTCCGAAAATTCGAGCGATTTATGAATACGAGTTCCGACGCGGAACTAACGCTGCAGAAACAGCTCACAATATTAATGTTGCGCTTGGAGTGGGGATTTCTAATGAACGCACCGTGCGATTTTGATTTAAACGCTTTCGTGATGTAAATTTTGATTTGAAGAACGAACCACGTGGAAGACCGCTCACATATGTGAATAACAATGAATTGAAAGAAATGGTGGAAGCCGATCCGAGCCAAACTACCTAGTAATTAGCGGCATGGCTTAGCGTTACCCCACCAACACACAAAAATATGAAAAATGGGTGCCTCATGATTTGACTGATCTGCAGAAAGAAAAGCGTGTTGCCTTTTTGAATCGATGCAGAAATGAAGAAATATTGGATCGAATTGTGACATATGATGAAAAGTGTATTTATTTCGATAACTGTAAGAGAAAAACGCAATAATTGACCTCAGATCAAACGCCGCAACAGTGTCCTAAAGCAAAGCATAACAATAAAAAGGTAATAATAACTGTTTGGTGGTCTCAGCATGGTGTTATTCACTATAGCTTTCTCCAATCTGGTCAAGCAACAACGGCAGATGTCTACTGTGCGAAACACCGAACAATGATAGTAAAACTTGCAGTGAAATAGCCCCGACTCATGAATTGATTTTACCATTATTGCTCTATGATAACGCGAGACCTCGTACATCACGAGAAACCGTTTTAACTCTACAGGAACCGCAATTAGAATCCATTCGTCACCCTCCCTATTCGCTAGACCTTGCTCCAACGGACTACTATTATTTTCGTGATTTGGTCAATTTTCTACGTGATAAAAAGTTATCTTCACAGGAGGCAGTACAAAATTCTTTCACACAGTTTGCAGAATCTAGATCACAGAGTTCTATCGCAAAAACCTTTATTGACCTTCGATGGCAACAATGTATAGATAATAATGGTAGATATTTTGATTAAATAAATAATATATTAAACGAAAAAAAAATTAATGCCAATGCGAAATCAAAAAATTATATCGAAGGCCCGATTATAATGTGGAACAACTGCTCAAACAATGTTATTTATTCATCGGAATGCATAACATTGATAGTACCTACGCATGCGGGTTATAAGCCCCATTCCAATACATCTTTTACCTCATATGTGTTGAAGTAGCTGCCAAAATTTACATTAGCGTACATAAGTTCGCATTACAAGAAAAATGATTAAATTATAATTGAGTTATGTTTTTAGTTTCTTTTGTAATATTGTATTTCAAAAGTATTTACGTGTTTACTGTATTACATAGTAGCATAAACTTTTCATCACAGATTAGTCATCCTTTATCTCCAATAACACACTCAATACACATAATATTTGTTCCACATCTATATATTATTTTAATTATATGGTTGCGCATGTTTGAATCTAAACAAATCTTGAAAAAGATTACATTATATAGTCTTATTCTCCTTTTTTTATTTTATTCTGTAGGCATACAAGGATACGGCCCACCTGATGGTGAGTGGTTACCGTTGCCCATGGAGTTCAACAATGCCAGGGGTAGAGCCAAGCCGCTGCCTACCGTTAAGTATTCTCCATAAGCCTCGTTTGAAGAAGGACAGCGCTCAGGGAACAACGTGGAGGGGAGCTCATTCTAAAGTCTGAGAGTACGTGGCAAAAAAGATATCTGGAAACGCATTGTAGATGAACGCAGTGGCTACAGCTAGTATGGATATACTCTACTCCGGTGGCGGGCGGTGCGGTGGCAAAAACGAGATGATGGGATCATCTCAAAAAATTGCTCAGAGCATTTCCCATAGAATATACCGTCTATAACACAAAGAAAACCAAAGTCCCTCCGTTAGCTCAGAGTTTCCAAATGATCCGTGAGAGTGGGATTATTGAGAAATCGAACAGACTTCTTTTGTATAGAGTAAAATGGAAGTAGCAGGTATTTGGGAGCCCCGACCGACTTGTGCTTTATAAACTCGAAAAACGAGAGACACTCTGATGGCCGATATATCGCGCATTACCTGTGCTGTCATCCGCATAGCAATGCATGCCATCAATAGGTAGCATGTCATTGACATACAGGATGAAAAGCGTGGGGAGGGGGGACCGTTGTTACGAAGTCGTCGTGGCCTAAAGGATAAGACGTCCGGTTCATTCATATGGAGCGATGCGACTGTGCCGATGTTTGGATCCCGCAGGCAAGTACCAATTTTCCAATGAAATACGCACTAAACAAATGTTCAAGATTCATCTCTACGGTAAAGGAATAACAACGTGTAATAAAAATCAAACCCGCAAAATTATAATTTGCGTAATTACTGGTGATAGAATGTCTTGTATCGCTTGCACAGGTAGGTGGTACCACTACCCTGCTTATTTTTGCTGTGAAGCAGTAATGCGTTCCGGTTTGAAGGGTGGGGCAGACGCTGTAATGTAAAACCTGAGACCTTAGAACTCATATTTCAAAGCAGGTATTTACGTTGTAGATATCTATGGGTGCCGGTAACCACTTAACACTAGGTGAGCTATGAGCTGGTCACTCATCTAAGCAATAAAATAAATTAGAAAATTGCACTTGTAGTGTATATGATATCTGATATAATATGTATGTAATACAATAGAACCGAATATCAATAACAATTAAATTTAAAAGTAATTAAAATGGTTATTACTGTAATTAAAACGGTCACCCTTTTTGTGATTTTTTTTATTATTTAAATGTTAATCACAAAATGAAATTTAATAATTATTTAATTTGTTTATGAGATGGGCGGTGGCTTTGGTTGTGCTCTTGCTATTGCTGATACCTATGAGCAACGATGAGCACTTATTATGAAATCGGCAGTATCCTTATCAGCCTACAAAGGAAATAAATAAAAGTTAAGCCAAATCATAAAATCAACAACAACCCGAGAGGATGTCCCTAATTGTACTGTATCGTAATGTATGATCTATGGTTTGCTCGACTTGGTTATATTTTCTGGTTCTGTTCTGGTTTTCTATTCCAATTGAACGGCCGTCTGGTGTAGTGGTAAGTGACATGGTCACTACACAAGGGGGTCGCGGGTTCGAATCCCGCCAAGGGAAGATATTTGTATGATAAATATAAATGTCTTTTCCAGGGTTATGGATGTATATTAAATGTATGTATGCGTATAATAAAAATCTTACATTTATTTCCGTTATCTGGTACCTGTAACACAAGTTCTTTGCGAACTTATCACGGGGCCGGTTAACGTGGTGTGATTGTTAGTAAATAAAAAAAATAAAAAAATAAAAATTATGAACATAATATTATATGTTTTGGTTGGCACTTACCTGGTAGAGCTTGCTTTTTATATGTATGTATATCACGTTTATTTACTTTTTTTTTATTGCTTAGATTGGTGGACGAGCTCACAGCCCACCTGGTGTTAAATGGTTACTGGGGCTCATAGACATCTACAACGTAAATGCGCCACCCACCTTGAAATATAAGTTCTAAGATCTCAGTATAGTTACAACGGCTACCCTGCCCTTCAGACCGAAACGCATTACTGCTTCACGGCAGAAATAGGCAGGGTGGTGGTACCTACCCGCGTGGGCTCACAAGAGGTCCTACCACCAGTAATAAAACTAGGTACTAGGTCCTAATTTACGTATTACATCTGACTCCCTGGAATTACTGGTTTAAGAGCAGGCCGGTCGAAAACCAAAATGTCTTCCATGGCAAAAAAAGCGTGTTTGCAAACATTTAAGGAATGCTTAGGGACAAATCAAAATGAAATGAAAATCAACAATAAAAAATACTACAGTTCATATAATCGAAGTTAAACTTTCATTTCACCAACAATGATCACAAAAGTTGCCTTTTTCTCATTTTTACGCACCGCATAGTACATACACCATTCGCATACAAACTAAATAAAATCTGAAATCAAATACGACCGAAATATTTTAAAAATAATTTTTATAGTGGAACAGTATAATTTTTTTTATTTATTTACTTTTTACTTATTTACATTAAAATTCGCAAATACAACTGTTATATACATTATTAATTTACACGTAATGTCTTAATGATTTCCGTTTAATATTTACAAATTTTAAACTAGATTATCAATCTTATTCAAAGTTCTTTGGTCAATTCTTAGTTTTTAATGAATATTTTATAATTCATGAAGCTATTTATCGGAAGCTACTCGCAAAATGATGACCATAAAAAATTATTACGCTACAATTAATACTAATTTTAGACACTTTGAGTGAGCACCGCTTGATAAACAATAAAAGCTAGCATAATAAACTTTTATATTTTCCTTTAGTTTTCTTTTTTATTAATAACAGACATTCGACTTTCATTTCATAAGAGTGCGTGGTCCTCAGATAACAGCAACGTTTAGTTACTTGCCTAGTGACTAAACAAATAATTAAAAATAAACAAGACATTTTCAGATATTTTTCTAACACAATACCGGATAACTTAACAGAATTTCGAATGGTGTTAATAATTATGTTCTATAAAATCATAATATAACAAAACAGTTTTATTTATAGCCCAATGAACACTTTTGTTAATAAGGAAAAAATGTTTTGATTTTTTTTATAAATAACATAATAAGGTTTTCTGTTTCAAACGCCGAACTTTTAAATTTTTCTCATTAATTTCACTGTTACTTTTAGCGCAGCTCCGTAGATTATATAATAAGTATTAAGCTAAACTCATCATATTTTGCGAGTATACCTCATTCTAATTAATAACGAAATTATTAATAATTATTAAAACTGGTAACATTAATGACTAGATACATTTCAAAATGGGTTTCAAATGAATACTGTGGTGTTCAAATAGAAAATGAAAAGTCTAGCGCCTTCTAGGTATATTATTTTCTGATAAAGTACTTAACAATGTTTATAAATTCTCAACCAATTTGATTATGTTAATGATTTAAAACTATGACATCATGATGCTAAAATGGACAAAAATAATTATTATAGTCTGCTGTAAAATAATGTTTTGTAAAAAAGCACTTTTTAACCCTAGACGAACTTCTAATAATTCCGATAGTAGAAGTGATATTTTTAAATGCAAAACCTTCGATCCTAAAGGTGCTAAAATTCTAAATAGACACTTAATTATTTTTAGTTAGTGATATATTTTTAAAGAAACGTAATTATATTGTTTTGAATATACTGTTACAGGAGATTGTTTTAAGGTTTCATCACAACTATTTCCGCCGCGAAGTGGTCATGATACGGTTTGATGACTAGGACCGTCGCTATGACCAATGATTTTTTTTATTGCCCTTGTAGGCAGACGAGCATACGGCCTACCTGATGGTGAGTGCTTAACATCGCCCATGGACTTCAGCAATGCCAGGGGCAGAGCCAAGCCGCTGCCTACCGTTAAACTTCATCCTCGTGCCTAATGTAACATGCACTGAACTTTAACAGTGAAAACAAATTTTCAATTTAAACTCTTAAAATGAGCGCTTTCAAACACACAGTTTTAAACACTAATATTACGGAAAAACGGATCTAAGAGACTTATATTTTTAGAGTAAGAGAATATGCAAGAAATATTATTACTTATACGGTAGTACCACTAACATAAGCTAATTGGTGTTTTGTATAATGTTACTAATTATTAGTTACAGCTTACAGCTATCTATTTTTAAATCTTCACTAAGCTTAACTAAACTAAAGCTGAATAAAAAATTGCGAATTTAAATTAATTCACTGAATTTAAAAAAAAACGGAATAATTTCTCAGATTTCGCCCGTTTGCCGATGATGGGTAGTGCTTTTAAATAAAGTATGAAAAGAAGGAATCTTTGGCTTAATTATATACGAATGTAAATAAATTAATAATTATTATTGTTGGTTACAATATAATTTGATAGATTTGATGTACTTTTATCGCTGGATATATTTAAATCTAACCTTATTATCGCTTCAAATCTGCATTCCATACTCAGTCAGTTACGAGGGAATTTGCGTTAAAAATGTGGCCTAAATGATGTTAGTTCTATATAAGAGGTCAAAAGCTAGGTTTATTTTGAGAGCTTTTAGAGAGCTTTCAAATTCATATAAGAGTACAATGCTCGTTTTACATAAATGGTAAGACATGTTCTTACATGTGCATTAATATTTTGAAACAGTATAATACTGATCAAGTCGAAAAATTCAAAGAAAAAATTTATAATATTTAATTTTGAAATACAAATGACTTAACACGGATATCGAACTGAATTCTTGTAATAAGTATTCGACGGCTTTATACATTCACGGTATATGTCGAATGTAATAAGGATGAAATGTCCTGTTCGTAATTAGATAAGAGTATAATTCTTCTTCCTATTCATACACTCTTGACAGAGTGGTCGTGGTCATGCATCAGTCGGATACGACCCGCTCATGACTCTCGTGGGAAATTAGTGCAGTGGTTTCCCGTTGTCTTCTGCACCAGCATTTTAGGGGGTATTTGATCCCCAAGGTTTCTGACGCCTCTTCCGTACAGGTTGCCTATTTCTGCCGTGAAGCAGTAATGCGTTTCGGTTTGAAGGGTGGGGCAGCCGTTGTAACTATACTGAGACCTTACAACTTATATCTCAAGGTGGGTGGCGCATTTACGTTGTAGATGTCTATGGGCTCCAGTAACCACTTAACATCAGGTGGGCTGTGAGCTCGTCCACCCATCTAAGCAATAAAAATAAAAAAAATAAGGTTGTCCTGACGGGTGTGTATGGTTATACCGCCATTGCTCGGTCGATAATAAAGAGTATAATACGAAATATATTATTCATCATATCCGGCCCCATGTATAATTGTTATATAGGGTTTTTCAATAGGAACGCTCAACTCAACTCAACGCCAGCAGCCGCGCTCACTGTCAATGGCGACCGGTATCGGACGATAATAACAAACTTTTTGTGTCCTAGGATCGATGGTATGTATCTCACAAACATGTAGCTACAACAGGACGGCGCCACTTGCTATACAGCACGGGAAACATTAAATTTATTGGAAGAGAAATTCGAGGGCTTCGTCATCTGGCGTGGTAGTGACATCAACTGGCCACCGAGATGTGACTTAACACTGCTCGACTACTTTCTGTGAGGCTACGTGAAATCTCAACCATAGCCCGCGCTATTCGTGAAATTGAGCCCCATTTAAGCGAAGATGTCATTCAAAATTGGTCCACCAGGATACACCACCTACAGCGGAGTCGCGGCGGCCATTTGGCTGAAATTACTTACATATGCTATACATAATGTAATCGAATACCCTATAAAATAAAATAAAAATGTTAGCAACATCACTTTTCTCTATCTATTTTTAAGTTTCAGCGCTCTTAATGAAAAACCCTTTATTTACTACATGTGATATTTTTGCACGGTCAGGTAATTATATCAGAAAGAGTATTGTGATACGTCGATATTATTATTATGACAGTGGGTATTAGATAAGTTTCAGAATAAAGAGTGTAATTCACTACTTATCGAAACCATCTAAATAGATACTGAGCTCCTATTTTTTCTTTCATTTATTTTACAAGATTATTGTTTTTATGGCTATGGAAACTTTACTGGTATTCGCATTGTCTTTCTATATCTATTTCTAATGTTATTAGGTGACTGTTAGTTTTCCTAAATTAATAAAATAATACTGGTTATGTAGATAGTCCTGACAGCTTGAAACGATCAATTAATAAATGCAAGTATAAATTTATATTAACTAATTTTCATGTCACCGTATTTATTATTAATAATTCTCGTGACTTTTGATATAAAGCGACTTATTTTGACGAAGCCAAACACAAAAAAAAAAAAAAACATTTAGAAACAAATTGTTCCCATTACAATTACAATCGTACAGCTAATTTAGATAATATTCATTTAATATAACATTTTCAAATTTTTTACTATAATATATCTATTTACATATTCATAAGTTATTTTTAAGGTAGTAAAACTGAATTTCCGAAATTTCGTAGTGTTTTAGGCACTATTTAGACAGCCATCAATCTTAATGTCTTATACGAAGCTTTACTTAATACTATACTTAGAAAAAAATCTTTTACAATCTACGTGTCAATAGGCAGGTAGTAACAATTCAATTTAATCTAAATTCTAAATAAACTTTGTATACATGGTTCATAATATAGCCTGTAAAAATGTGGAACCTAAAATCACTTTGAATCATTTTAATAACAATTCAATGTCTTAGATCAAAGTACATACTATCTTATTTCGATGGATTACAGTTTATTTTCATTACTAAAACTGGGAACTGATACACATACACATATTCCACTTAAATGTAAACACATGTACGTACTTAGACAAGGAACCAATATATAATATATTAGTGAACACTATTATTTAAAAGTGTATATCTATGTATAATGCAGTCTGAATATTTATTACTATACAGCTATATAAATGCGAAACTATGTGAGTACTATTTTTATTTCTTATCTCAAAACCTCGAAAATTTTTCCCGCGAATAGATTTTTTTTAATATGTAGAATTTACGCATAAGGCTTTGCAGTGCAATAAATCGTTCTTTCATTTCACGAAACTTGTATAAACACACCAGACTACAAAACCGTGTTATATGGTTCCCCGAACAGTAGTAAACGTAATGAACGTATTATATAACAGCTATGTACCTAAACTAATTTTGATAATGTACTCAAAATACTCTCTAACGTATTAGCTAAAGCGTTTATTAATAAAGCATCTTGTATAATCACAACAGCGGGTCCATTCCACTTTTATTCCATTATCTAAATAATATCACTAAAGAACAGTCTGGCACTTCCGAAACTTTGGGGAACGGCGAAGAAAACTACGGCTGGCCTTGTCTCGCACCGCGACGTGGTCCGTTAGATTACCGGAAAAATCATAGTACCTTAAGTATAAAAGCATTTGCCCGTAAATGAATTGTTATCAACAGGTTGAGTTTAAAGACTTCGTAAAGTACTTATAGACTAGATGTTCTCTTTGCAGTTAACAAACCCTGTTGTTTTTTTTGGGCTTTGCATACTTGCAAATATATCATAATTGAAAGTTCACACTTTATAAAACTCAACACTTTTATTTTTTTAAATATATTGATCCCATTATCGTTTTCATAAAATCAATATTTGTTGTCCGCAACATCGGTACTAATCTTACTTAATTCCTGATAAAGAAAGTAAAATGATTCTCCCGATAACCTTATTGGGGCGTAGTCATGATAAAGGGGGGGTCAGAGGACGGGCGCCGAGTTTCGTCGAGTTCAGCACAGTAGTTCGGAGTTGGAAGGCGGTACTCAGCTGGGCAAGGGCGGCCGCGTCACTTGAGGAGCAGGGCTTGAAGGCTGCAGCTGGACTGGTGTTGGAGAGTGAGCTGTCGTGCTCTCTGGAGCCGAGTGGGTTCGTGCTGACGGTTGCAGCACCGGACTCGGGGGCCACGGATGTGACGCTGACGGCATTGCTCTGTAATGTCGATTTCAGATTATAATAGACAACTAACTAACCAGGCAGACTTCGTAGTACCTCAATAGATAAATAAAAGGCCTAAACTTTTGTATAAAATAAACTTAAAACAAACAAAAGGAATCCGTTCGACGGGGGACACATCAAAAGGAAAAACAAAATTGTTATTTTTATTTAATTCTGAGCATTTTCATATTAATTATCTACCTTAAACCTTCTCTGGACTTCCACAAATAATTCAAGACAAATTAGCCAAATCGGTCCAGCCGTTCTCGAGTTTTAGCGAGACTAACGAACAGCAATAATTTTTTATATATGTAGAATATAGATTGTACTCGTAATTTATGTCAACGCTAAAGTGAGTGTATACAGGCATTATTTGTGAAGATCACGTTTTTTTTTGCTATTACCCCTATTTCACTTGGCCAATATCACTTTCCCGATGTTGCTTTCAGCTTTGAATAGGATTTTTCTCAACCGTGTTTGTCTTCGAACGAAATATAAATGAGTTATGCAACTCTTATTGAGGTAATTGATACAGCGGTAATAACGGAGAACCAAACTAGCCACTAATTTAATGTTCACAGAGCTATGAATCAGAGTCGTAAGAATATTAACAAAAGCTAACCTTGCATAAGGCGTAATAGTAGACGATGGCGGCGTAGGCACAGCGGCGGTGTCTGGATGAAGAAAATTCCTTCTTTGTTCAGCTCTCTCCCAGCATTGTTGTAAACACCTTGCCATAACATCTGGTAAACTATTTACTTGTTCCTGATAAATAAAATTTGAGACTGAAAGATGGCTGAAATTATTTTTTTATTGGATAAGTGGTGGTTACCCGTAAAATATTAGGGAAAAGGCTTAGAAGTCGAATCCCGAAGCGGTGGTCTGACCAAGTACCGCAACAACTAGAAATGCCAGTGAACGAAACTCTTCACCAAGCAATAGCTAGGGATAGATGGTGGGAAACAGAGGGAAGACTATGGAGGAATCACGATCCTCAACAATGAGAGAACGAATGAGAAAAAGAAGGAAGGGTATTAAACTCCAGGCCAATTAGCGATAATAGTTATCTGGAATCACAGGTCTCAACGGGGCAGGCAAGTAGGCAGCCGAAGACTTAACATTAACCACTCTTCTCGCGGCTAATGAAAGCGAGATGGCTGCTCTCATGAGCAAGCTTGAAAAAATTAGCCTCGAACTTGGTCTTGCCATAACCCGTTCCAAAAAAAAAGTGATGGTAATAGACCGCATGAACAAACTGGAGCACACGGGGTCACTGCATCTTGAAAGAACAGAAAGATTCATATACCTGGGCTCCATGATTACGAATACTGGATCGTGCGAGCCTGAGATTCGAAGACGTATCGGGTTAGCAAAAACTGCCATGTCTCAGCTTGATAGCATCTGGTCCGGTAGAAACATCTCCATAAAAACCAAGCGTAAACTTGTAACAAGTCTTGTGTTTTCTATTTTCTTAAATGGGGCGGAGACATGGACTCTGAAGAAGGCTGATCGAAGTCGGATCGACGCGTTTGAGATGTGGTGCTGGAAGAAAATGCTGCGGATTCCCTGGACGGCGCATCGGACAAACGCATCAATCCTGGAAGAACTAGGCGTCTCCTTGAGACTCTCCACCATTTGCCTACGTAGGATTTTAGAGTTTTTCCGTCACGTTGCGAGGAAAAAGGGTGACAATCTCGAAAGACTTCTCATCACCGGAAAGAGGCCTAGGGGGCGTAGTCCCATGCGCTGATCCGATCAGATTAAGACGATTTTGGGATCCAGCATCAATGTCGCTATCCACTGCACGGAGGACAGAAGTGAATTTAGGAACATAGTCCTGACAAAAGTGCTCAGTAAAGGTCACGACCCTCAGAACTGAGGAATACGACGTACGGAGGTTGTGGTAGTCATCCTTATCACCGAAGAGTTAGATAAGTGTTATCTGCCCGTGGGTGATCAATTGATCATAGTATTGTGAAAATGTTAAATATTTAAAATTTGTCGATTTATAACACGAAATTGTTCTTTACTTGTTGAACATGTTCGTGAACAAATGTATTATGATTTGTTGCCTTGCTCAATACGATTGTATGGAGCGTCTATACTATATTATATTATAATAAATTAACATTTTACTGGAAAACCTGTTACACTAACAAAAATGCTGTATTACAATTAAAAAAAACACAGTATAAACCTGTAACGTTGTTAGTTTTTCTTCTAAACTAGTCAGCCTCTCTTCTATAGTGTCCTGTCTCGTGCTCATATCTGAGACAATCTCATAGACCGTGTTCTGTGTCTGTAACAAAAAGGGGTCCTAATTTCAATGGTTTTGTAGTTCAAACTCCATCGTAGTGTCAAATCATCAGTTTTGTTCAGTCTGTGTTTGTTTGTGTTTAAAATTACTTTATAATAGTTCTTTTTTATTTTGGTATGTGTATGTATGTGTGTGTATCTGTGTGTTTGTATTAATGTCTACTAATTCAAAATTTGGCTAGTCCTCTATTTTTAAACTACATCTAATCCATGCAGGATCTAAAGAATTAGTCGTCCAATTTGGCGCCACTACAACCTCGATATTTAAATGAACGACATGAAAGTAGATTAAAAACATAATTTTAATTAAAATTTATATTTTAATGTAAAAAACCTTTAATTACGTTGCGAAACTCATGCTTTAAGCATATGCGGTGGTTTGGAAAATTTTTTTAGCGCATGCTAGCATCGATCTCAATTTTCATTAAATAACTCTAATGAATATAGAAAAATTAAATTTCAACCCAGGTTTTTGCTGGAATTGGTTTATTTGAATTTTTAAAAGGCTCCACGTGCTCTCTACCTTTAAATGGATGTGTATAATGAGTAGCATTAGCATAAAATTCAATAATTTAAAGAAATCAACATACCTTTGCCATGTCAGTTATTGTGTTGGCATTGTCCATTAGTTTTCGTTGATCCATCTTCACTTTTCGTAATCTGAAAACCAGTAGTTTATTTGTAGCATTGTATTTTGAAATATGAATACTTATATTCGTACCAATGATGTTTTAATTTGGAGTAGATACTATTTAGTGAGGACTTAGCTCAAATTCCTTATTTGAAATATGAAATAAATCTAGTTTAAGTTTTTTTTTAAATTAATGGCCGGTTTCTAATAAGATCCGGTAAGAGTAATTATCATTTGAGCAACAAAGCTTAGTCGCTTTTAAATGTAAAAAAAAAACAAATAAAACAGAAGAAACTAAATTGTAAAGACAGTCAGAAAACAAGACAACGTATGCGCTCACTTTTATTGGCGTTATAACTATATAAACAACCATATATCTAGAGATAGATATAAGATTCATAGATAGAATACAATTACCTTTTTTTTTAAATAGTGGTGTAGGACATGCTTATTGTTAATTTTTGTTCAAACGCCAAGCAGTTTAAGAATATTCCAAAAAAAATGGTACATCAATCTTATGTAATCACTGTTAGTCGTAACCAAAAATTAACAAGGCTTTTAATATTTTTAACGTCACTTACGCATAAATAGCTAGCAAAAACTTCCTCTGATGCGTCCTCACTCTTCCTGGATGAACTCTTTTTACTAGTCGCGTGTGTTTGTATATTAACCACGTTTCTCGAAGCACGTTAGCCGCTGCGTTTTTCAGCTTGAAACAAAAATTGATTCCCTTCTATAAAGGCTACGCGGGTTCCTATATATTCATTTGTAGCATTAATAGTATGATAATTAGCGTAACTAATTGCTTCTTGAAGTTTATTTAAGATTTTATTCATTGCGTTTACTAATGTATGTGAATATTACTGATAGTTAACAGAATTTGGAATGACATGAACACTAAATTATGTTAGAGAATACGTCGGTGTAACATTTTAGCTTAGATAAAATAAATGTAGGTATTGAAAAGACAATTAAACAAGAAAAACTTCTATTGATAAATATAATAATAGATTACAGGATATGAATGACAATAAACTTCCACTTGTAAGTATAACAAGAAAATATTTTATTTACAAGATGAATGACTCAATTCTTCTCGGAACAGCACAAGGGAATATCATTCAATAGCAAAACTGTTAAGAATGTTTAAAATACGTACGAAATTTTATTAAGGTGAGTTCCTAAAGGAGCTGTATACTCAAAACATTGAATTCATTAGCGCATTCGGTCTGGTTGCTAACATCTTACCTTAACAATATCCACTGACTGTCCGAAGCCGACAGTCACCTTACCTTTTTAGTGAGCTGTGTCTCCATCATGAAGTTATGAACGTGCTTCTCCGCTCTAGTTAACTCTAATTTCCTTGAAGCAACCGTCACTAATAATGCAGTACATCCCGCCCCCTGTTAATTAGATTAACAATAACATGTGATGAACTTATATCACAACAATACTTACTCTTTTAGTAAGTTGTGTGTCCATCATGAAGTTATGAACGTGCTTCTCGGCTCTAGTTAATTCTAATTTTCTTGAAACAACCGCGACTAATAACGCTGTGCATCCAGCTCCCTGTTAAGTGAATTTCTTAATGTAAAATGCAAGCGAACGTGTTTAAGCAGTCAAGAAACGTCATTCCAATTAGGCGATTTCGAAGGCTAAAATGAAAAACTAGATTCCTTTAGCTATGTGCTATCGTTTTAGTATTCATGATCAAGAGTAACTGACATATAGGAATGTTCTAGCAAATAATCGGACACGTTAGTAATAATGTGTCAGTCAATCTTGAATTTTATTTAAAGTTTTTTCTTATAGATTTTAGAACAGCGGAGAATATTAAAATATTTTTTTATTTAATAATTGTATTTATTACTCTTGTGCTAAATAAAATGTATGAGCTTCAGGTAATGAAAGCAGGTAAATTTTAGCATTCTAATTTAAAAAACAAATATTGTGATGCGTTCCTACTTTCACCACCATTATTAAAATTTAGGCATATTAATCAACCAACACAACAGTGTTTTGTTCAATCAGTGCATTTCCATCTAGTGAGTGCACAAGAAATTATTACACTTAAGTATTTATTCAATTTTATTTTTATATTTAAAAAATATATATATTTTGAATTTCAGTCTTTAATTTATGTGCATACAGTTATGTTTCATAATTTTTACACAGTATTAGGAAAAGTGAGCCATTTTAAACAAACGTATTGTGCAATTCAGTGAAATATTAAAGTGAAGAGAGAATCTAGAGATAGTAAGGAGAGATGAAGCATTCCATTCTACGATATATAAAGTCTAATTAATAGCTGGCTTTAACAGGGAAATGGACGTTAATTTAATTAAAATAAAACCGTACTTGTATCAGTGAAATAGGTATTCCGAACATTGTGTTGGCCTGTAAGAACTACTACGAAATTTTATAGACGACACGAATATTAAACCTATTTACGGTGTAGATAACATTGAAAGTGATTTTCACAAATAGAGTGTTTATATAAGTACAATAACGGATTCACCACTTAAAAAAATACACTGTGTTTACATATTCTGTGAACATTTACATATAACACCGAGACATAGTGAGACTTGACGATATAAATGTGAAGCAACTCAGTGTTTATGTGTGTATATAGTTTGTATATGACGAAGTGTTGACTGACCGCTATGAAAATACTCAATTCCGACAAATAAAACATCAATATGCGATGATTAAGTAACAATACAAACGATTATATTATATTCCTTAATTTAAAAACAATTTGAGCGAAACTTTAAATAGTCAGTCAACACGATCAGTCGTATATTTTGTTTGTAAGGAACTTACCATAATACCGGTGCTAACAGCGATACCTCTGCCACAATATGTGTTTGGCACTATGTCACCAAAACCAACGGAGAGAAACGTTATAGCTATTAGCCACATCGCATTCAGTAGATTAGCGTGTTCCTCGTCGTGAAACCTGAATTGTTAATAAATTTCAACTGTTTACACTCATTGGCCTAATCTTGTCGTCGACAACGATTGAGTTGATAGTCGGTATCGAGTGTAATATAACCTATATACCCTTTACACGCAAGCGTTTGATAAATTATAAAGAAATAAAACCAAAAGAGAGGAAATAAAGAAACACCCATGTTGAAGAGTTTGACTTTGATTTAGTTTTACTGTGAAATTGCTTCAAATATCAGTGAATTCATTCTGGACACATAAAATGGCTCACCTTTACCAGCACAATGAAATTCCCTAGACAAGGCAAGTTTAGTAAACACCATAATTAACAATAACCCTTGCGATGCCTAGATAAAACGTATGGTATTAGAGATCGCATGAAGAATGTTATTGATATCAAGCGAACCGAAAATCCTACTTTATTTATTGATACATACCACCATACCGCAGGTGAGGGTAATGCCACGGCCGCAGTACGTGTTGGGAACTATATCACCGTAGCCGACACAGAGGAACGTAATAGCTGTCAGCCACATTGAGTTTAGCAAATTGGCATGGTCTTCATCATGGAACCTGTGAGCCAAAATGCCCAACAAGAACCAGAAATAACCATTTGTTTAAAAACGTATACTTCATTAAACTTGGCACAATCAAGAATAATAATAAATAGCTTCAAAGTAATGTAATTCCATTTCAAAGTATCAGAGCTAATTTGTTTGCCATGATAAAGTTAAACAAAATTCCTAAGCACAACAGACATTAAGTTCGAACTAATCTGCCATGCCTATAACTTGGAAATCAAACTTACTACACAGATAATACGTACTAATACCGTATAATAAACATATTGTAATACAACGTGCAGTCTAAACATCAATATTCACTGTTTACCAAATAGCCATGCGTGAATTGATTCTCAGTTTAACAAAGGTACAGATAATCATGACAACAAAGAGAAACACTTGGAAGAAATATTGGAGAGAAGAGAAGAAAGTGACACACAAGAGTGAGAAAATTTCATAAGCTTTTTAATAATAATTGCTTAAAATAAGTGGAAGATTTAATTTGTTTTGATGCATGGTTAAATGGAGTGAGATGACTTTGTGCAACAATGATCTCAAGTTTTTAAGCTTTTCTAAATGTTGGTTCTTAGAGCCATTTTAATGCGTGTTTAATAATTTAATAAAGACAACCGTTATTGATCCACTAATTGTCCTTACTAATAGAAGTGTTTTGAATAACTTTACAAACTATTTTGTTTGTGCCATAAAAAATAATTGTTATGTGCCGGCACCATATAAAGCAATGTACCATATAATGTGCAAGTAATAATAATAACTGTTTTAATATCACAACAAGCGTCCTCTTACATTGAATCGTAATTTATTTACTAAATCTAACGTGATTACTAACAGTATTTGATATTATAGAACGTGTATATCTCTGCCAGAATCTACATAACTTGCGAAAGTAGTCAAAGTCAAACTCTTGTACATTTTTATTGTGATGAAAATGAACCTAGCGTCGCTACATTAATTCCGGATACAAATAACGTTGACATTAAAATAAAACACAGTGGGTTGAAAAAGCCAAAATAAACAATATGTACAACGCCACAGTACAAAAGCAATAGCATGCCCATTGAGGCAATACACGGTGAAATCTTTAAAACAGTGGATACCAAACTAAAGACATGGAAGCCAAATAATTTTCACCATATACAACATAGGAATCGAATGAGTCGACAAGGTACAAATACGAATCAATACAATGAACAAATTTGTTACATGGATGGACCTTCCCGTCCAATATTAAGAACTATGCAAATATTTATTACCTACATCAAAATAACAAGAATACAACTAACCTTTCGCATTGTCGTAATGTCCAGCTTGCGATTATCCAAAGTGACACCATAAATACTAATAATACAGTACCGGGGCAAATTGTCATTAATGTCTTCAAGACGAATCTGCGGAAATTATGAACAAAAAAAATCATGAATTTTGTGATATTCAACAAGTAAATCATACACCTAAATGAATGTTAATAAATAAACTTCAGTATTTTGAAAAAACTTTTCTTCAGAAATAAAAACGATTTTATTAGTACTAATATTTTTCTTGCATTAATCAGCAAAATACCTCAGTTTAGAATAATGACTATCAAACCTTTTGAGCTGAAGTCTATCACGAATATGCAAACACCCATCTTAAATTATAGTAAGTTTGTTGTTTCTTATGAACTTTGATAGCTGTGACAGCGACGCTTTTAATTCTTGCATAATTTAGTCGTTACTCAAAATGCCAATAAAACATGATAACAAAACATTAAAATCTCACCTAGTATTAAAATTAATTCTGTTTAAAGCTCCTATACTTCTGGATGAAGCGTCCGTGAACAATTTACTGTGAAGTAACATGACCCTGCATATAAGATACAGCCTAAAGAACATCGGCAGTGACAACGTGACGTCATAAGGAACCTGCAAAAAATCAAAATTTCAATTTTATCCTTAAAACAAGTAAGTACCGCCACCAAAAAAAGTATGTATAAAATAAGACATAATTTCAAGTGATGTCAGCTTTAACTACAATTTACAGTACAGGTTTCAAAAACAAACACTGTGCTGGTGAGATTTAACTTAATATAACTTTTTGCCTCAACAGGACTATATTTATAATCGATACTATAACAGTCTAATTCAGAGTATTCGTTTTGGATCATGCAGATTTTGAATGATTCTTTTAATTTTTGAACATACATTATTTGTTAAGCACGCATTAAAAACCTTCTCACTATTAAGTCAAACATCATAATTAACATATATAAAACATTTTAATGAACACACACTGTCAAACACAAGTGGGAACATGCTTTAGACAAGGACTCTAACATCACTTAAAACTTTGAATACAGACCTGAATTTGCTTATACATCGTGCCCTAAGAAGAAAACTTACATTAGTTAAAATAAAACACCAATCATGCCATAATTGGATCTCTTATTAATTTATATTGTAGTATCACTTATACACAACCAGGCAAAAACTATGTATTTTACAAGCGGCAAAAAGCATATTAACTTTCTGAAGCCATTGCACTTTTCAATATTTAAAAGTGATTATGAATTTATAAGTAATACATTGTTACTTATTCAAAAATGCTCGTAATCTGAGTAAGTCGATTTAAAAGTACACTGAAGCTTGATATAGAGTTGTAGAAATATTCTTCAGAGTTTTTTGAAATCGAAATTCATGAGTGAAATGAGACCGGAAAGAGAGTTCAGGCTTCACCTAATTCAGCATCAAATCATTCCACTGAGAGTTTCGTGAAATTCATTCAGTAATAAACATGATTACGTGCTGTAGCACAATTTTTAGCTTAGCTTATAACCTGTATATGTCTATCTATACGTCTATATTATATTGGTATCTTTCAACTTCCAACTTTCAACTTCCAACTTCAAGATCCCCACATAATTTTGGCTTTCGAACGTATCAAAGATCGATAACAATACGATAAAATGGCTAAGTTAATTTCTAGTTTGGCTTGTTATTAAAGTGTTTTTGAATAATATTTATTTATTTATTTACTACAAGGAGAACCAACAGCTAACTAAAATAGTATAATAATATAACGAATAATAGAAAGAAAAAGCCAATCAAAGGTTCCCACCAATATACTTATGCTTTACTTATCTTAATTTTTTCATGAACTGTTACAAAAATTCTCTGTCGAACTGATATGGGTCAGTAACAAACTAAAAACAAGTAGTAACATAACGTGATGAATCAGTATGGTAATGTCCCTTACCACTTCAACGCCTATCACTCCACCCTTGTTGGCCAACTTTGTCGTCCACGTAAATGTATATTGTCCAGGGATGGGGTGAACGGCACATATCGCCAGTTCGAGGCCGATTTGCGCTATCCTTTGCCACGTCATTGCTATCCGCCAGTCGTCGGCGCAGTTGTCTATCATAAATAACTGAAATAAAAGACAATTCCAAGACTAAGAAAGCTGGAGCATTGTGATTGACTTAAAAAAAGAGAATAAAAGCGAAATAAAAGCTTGTCGACGAAAAAACAATCATATTTTTGTGGTTTGTGTGTGGTGGTGGTTACGTAACATATTAATATCATTTCAATTTTTAATATGAAAAAATACTACTTACAGATTTTAATATTATTAATATTTTAATACTTGTACAGAGCTTATTTACTAGTATCTTAAACTATTTGATTATTACATCCAATCAGTCTATGACCAAACTTTTTTCAATAATAATTATGTAAATACCTAGACGGAGTTTAAACATAATATCAGTGTTTTATGAAAAGTCTTTTTTATTTTATTGTGATTTAATTGTAAGGTAATTTTACGGCTCATCCATAAATGACACTCAAGGAAAGCTACATACGTTTATGACATTGCAAAGTTTTTTAAATGCATTGTTTTTTTTTTCAAGTGATCTTATTTATCATATTCAAGTTTTTTTATTCATCATATATTTTGTTTCTTTGTATAATATAAATAAAAGGATTTATGGAATTAATTATAATTAATCGTTGGATGCACATTTCATTACAAAATATAATTCAACTTACTTGTACTTCTAAAGCGTGATACGCGACGATTAGGCCAAGTAAAATCACAGTCGACATTGATATTAGCGTCTTTAACGCCTGTGAATATATTGATGCCTGAAATTAAAGACCGCAACTCAATTAGCATATTTCTTTAACTTTCTCAGCTGAAAAATGCCCGCTGCTCGATATAGTTCTTCTCCAAAGGTATAATAATAAGTTTTGTTTATTAAAATTGAACTGTTCTTGAAGCTGTAGAAAAAAATTACGGAGAATATCCATAAAAAATCACATCAAATTACCTTAGTATAAACACCGGCACTTGAGAGTTCATTTTCTATTACCATAATTATAATTCCAAACATCCCCATTACTAAAGCGTAGTCACTTATCCGTTTTCTTTTTTCAAATAACGCCTTTCTCCTACCTAACCTGAAATTTAAAATATTAGTTTAGAATTCTACTATTTATTTAAATTTTTATTTTTAAGACTACAAAATGTAGTTAGAATATTTCGTTCATCACAATAAACAGTATTAAGCTCACTTTTAATGATTTTGCATTGTTTTAGTATTTGGGTCACAAGATTAGAGCTGATAAATATAGGGCGGACACGTTTTTAATGCCGTCCTCGATCGTTCCCGTTAGATTGATTTAGGATTTAATTGGTCTTCGCCGGGATTGTTCTAAAGTAACGTTAATAGATGTAAACGACGACTTTTTGGTGCGAAATCGAATTTTAAATCCGAACAATCGAAAACAATAAAGTTTGCTTAATACATTTTTAAATGGTAGTTAAATTTAAAAACATGCGTAGAGAGAAGATGCTCTGACTAGAAGATGTATGGAAATAGTAGTGCAAGATAGAGGGGAAGAGGTTGACCGAACAAAAATGGATGGAGTGTGTGAATGACGATATGAGAGAGAGAGAGGAGTGAGTGTTGAGATGACGGCTGATAGAAGAGAATGGAATAGGAAAATTCGCTGTGCCGACCCCACCCAGTGGGATAAGGTGGAGAAAAAAGAAAGTTAAACTTAAATCAGCTTTTTTTAGAAGCGTCTACGAAAACGATGAATAATCGCCCGGCTCGAGTGAGATTCCCGATCAGAGCCTGTGTCTTTTAGGTGTTTGGTTCAAAGTCTGGATTTCAATGTTATTATTTCATGTGGCATCCATAACACCGGAGATAATCTTGAATTGGGGCCGTTGAATGAGAATCGTATATATATATATTACTATCTGATCAATAACTGATCCAAATTTATTATCATCATATCGAGGGGTAAAAGGGTTGAAAGGTTTAAGAGACATTTTTGTGAACTTTACAGAAGCAAAGTTTACTTTTTCAGCTATTTGAATGGAGTCAACTAAATTGAAGTTCAGTTAAAAATATCGAACTGTATATGCTAATTCCAAATAAAACGCAGCCTTAATTACAAAGATAAATGTCGCGTATGAAGTGGAATGTCGCTTAAATATAATAAAAAAAGTTAATTTGGCGCTACTAATCAGATTATCCCCTTCAGAGAAGCACTGAGTAGATCAAATAAAATTAATTATTGCATGTAATGTGTGGAATCTGAAATAAGCGATCTGAAGACTTAGAAAATCGATACGACCCTGATGCAAGCTATTTCCGTTCGTTCGAGGACGTATGATGATTTTAAAGCGATTGTATACGATGTATGGAATCTGTTATATGTATGGAAACAATTATGATCTCTAATAAGTTTACTTAAAAATGATTATTAGCTTTCGATATGCACGCGACGAATACCTCTTTCAATCTCTTCATAATAATATGAACTAGAGGTCCCGCAGTAGTTGAAATTCGACTATAATTCATTGGAATTGTAAGTTTGTACACTATTATGATTGTATTTTGTACTTCTATGATCACAAATTTCGCCAAGGCTACTCTATAAAAAAATATAAATAAAGACAAACAATATTTAATCAATTCCCAATTTGACCACAGACGTCAAGAACAAAAGTTTGACATTAAATAGTATGCACTATGCATGCGTGTGTGCGTCAAATACATGGTATGTAGTGTGTGTAATGTTTTCTTTATTGATTTAAAGTATCTTTTATGCATTATTTTAAAAAAATATTAGCATTGTGCACTTATTCTCGATATTCTCTATAAGTGTGGAAAATTTCATATTCCTCCGTCCGCGCAATTTTCGTAAAAAGGGATACAAAGTTTTTGCTTCACGTATTAATATATAGATTAATAAACATCGGTAGCGAAACATCTTATCATGTGAACATAGAAGCGATTCAATTCCTTAGCATTATTGACATAAATAGAAGACTTAAAAAACTAAGCCATTTGAATTAGTATAGTTATAGTAATTTGGTGAATGGTAAATTGTAGTGTGAATGCTTTTTATGTAACAAAATACACAAACGTTGTGTTTTTCTCTTAATACAGACAACAAGCAAAGTATCTGTGGAGACATTTTTATTTAAAACACCCTCCTCTAACGTTGCTGTCAAACCATTATTAAAATGATATAATCGAAGTAATATTCAAAAAATATAACTTCTTTTTAATTATTAATATGTATATATAGTTATTGAGAAACAATTATAATGATGAGTAAATTCTTGATATAAATCAAATTAAAATGTAGCCTGATGAACATTAAATACCAAACTTCAAACAAAAAAGATTGCTGATGTCCGAGAAAGTGATATTATATGCTAGGGAATATTACATGCAAAGGCATGTAATAAAGTCTCAAAAAGGTCTCATACACAATACGTTAAGTTCGATAATACTGATACGAACAGGTCTCGGGTTCTTAGATTTTGTAAATGATCCATGGGAAGGTTTTTGTTAAGTCATTGTTACAAACGATGTTTTGAATAACATTTTTGCCAACGTATAGATCGTTAAGTGGGATCAAGTTAAGTCTTAGAATAGACAAGAGTAAAATATTTTGTTATATCGAAACTAAAATTCTGAAGACAATGCACAATTAGCCTTATAATTGATATTTCTCAGACAATAAATAGTGTAATTTAACCATTAATGGAGGTCTAAGAGATGGATCGTAAAAAATAATTACCAATACTTTTATTTGACGAATGCCACGATTTTTTATTTTATTGATTTTCTGATATTGTACTTTGCATTTGAAACATTTCTGAAAGAACTCACAAGAAAGTAATCACTAAACTTTATGAAAGAAAAAATGGCAAAACAAATTCTATTTAAATAGGTTTGTTCCATGACGAAAACGGGAGTCAAACGTACGTCATGAGTAAAACGTAGAAATGAAAAATAAAAGGAAGTAATTTAAGAAGATTTGGTGGTCAATACTCTATAGCATCCGACACAGTAATTTTAGGTTACTGATCATGATTTAATTTCAGCCGATACAACCACAACTCCTACACAACACTGTATGAAAGAAATAGCTAAAGGACTTATAGCTACTTTACTAGCGATTACTGAAACCGATAGACGTCATTAGGAAAATACGGTCGAATGAGGTTGAAGTGCCAATTATACTGAAATAATAGTTATATTTATGATTATAGTTATATTAAATAATAGTTTTAGTAATAACGATTAGTATGAAATAATAGTTAATTTTATGATTAAATTCGAATAGGTTATTATTTTGCGACCAAGTAGATGACATGTTGATTTCATCCAGCGAGATATCATTTCCGGCAAAATTATTCAAGATTAGGGGGATATATGTACATTTTTATGATTCAAACATTGATACAGTTGCATCGTTTGATGTGAGTACACCGAACGTCTTATGCTTTAGGCCACGATGACTTCCTATTATAATGTTAATAGTCTCTCGAACTATTTATTAAATGATTACGCGTGGCGAGCTATCTTTATGAAGAGGCACACCTGATACTGCACGAGTAAATAGATCTAGTACTATTGCCGACTAACCAAAACATAAGCTTAGCAGTAATTCCTTTGTGCTAATTTTTGATAGAATGATTTGAAGTTCTGCTGTGGAGCCGTCTTGTGTTCTGATTTAAAGTATGGACAACCATTTTATATTAGACCTCATAGGGAGACCTGTCTTCAGTAAAGACCTCAGTCTCATGTCTCGGTGTCGATGGCCAAATTCTACATAACAAGTAGGTCGTAGACCTAATCACTCTTCTTCGAAATAAAAAATACACTTACACCGAAATACCAGTTCTCCGGAGTCCAAACAATATCTATTCATGAAAATAATAGTAATCCTTTCATACATTCTCATCTCTAGAGAATATACCGGATTTGGGCTGAAGATTGACCCTCGGTTTATTATGTTGCTATAGGTTCTTGATAGCCCAAGAGACTTGATCAAAAATGTGCCTTGATATGAACAATATAAGGTCAAGTGAAGTGTTTCATTTTTGCAAGATATATGATAAAGTTTATTATAAAGCATAGTTTTTAACGTATGAAGCTAAATAAATAAAACATTTTACATCATTTTTATAATATTTATATTATTTTGCATTGATGTATTTTTGCATGTGTTTGCGTGGTGTCCCATTTGTCATTTGTTTTTTTTTTTTAATTCTTTACTCTAACTGCTTTTCCAGGTATCGAAAAACTGGTTATAATAGCTTTTACATAATTAATTTACTGTATTGGTTGGACTAGAGGCAACCGTACATAATTCAGATAGTAAACTAGGTTTTATTTCTGTTATACTAAGTAGTGTCATTTTATGCATTTCTTTGGTAGGTCCGCTGCGCGAAAATTCAAGGAGTCAACTAGACTCGC
The DNA here is from genome assembly GCF_030267445.1 of Bombyx mandarina. Lineage (NCBI taxonomy): Eukaryota > Metazoa > Arthropoda > Insecta > Lepidoptera > Bombycidae > Bombyx > Bombyx mandarina. Next base: position 7,559,409 of record NC_143227.1, on the reverse strand, counting down.
AACTCGCGCGGTTATAATATTTATATTAAAATGTCTATACGTTCACGACTATTTCTGCTCTAAGTACTCATCATTGACCAATGTAATAGAGATTGAAATCTCACATCTCGTATTTAATTTCTGACATTTCGAATACAGTATAGTTTTCTTTTAAAAGTATCGCACGGTTCCGTGAAAGTAGTTTTAATTATCTCTAAGACTCGCGAAAGCCGAAGAAAATACGAAACTCATATTTACAATATTAATTAAAATGTTTTTTTTTTTGCTCAGATGTGTGGACGAGCTCACAGCCCAACTGGTGTTAAGTGGTTACTGGAGCCCATAGACATCTACAACGAAACGCATTACTGCTTCACGGCAGAAATAGGCAGGATGGTGGTACTTAACCGTGCCGACTCACAAGAGGTCCTACCACCAGTAAAAACCACCAATGTAGATACAGTGGCCTGCTATTACAGTGGCATATGCATATCGTCGCTGTCAAACCAAAATCTGCTATGTGCACTTTTTGAGATTTTTACTTCTTAACCTTTTCGTATAGTTCACAGTTCTATCTACCTTATAAAAATAAAACTGTTATGTGTCTACAGCTTTAATATTTACCTATAGCTTTCATTTGAGATAGTTCTTAAAACGACGATATGCAGTATCTATATATTAATAAGTGAAGGAAAAACTTTGTATCCCTTTTTACGAAAATTGCGCAGACGGAGGAGTATGAAATTTCCCACACAGATAGAGAATATAGAGGAGTGCCGAATGCTAATATTTTTTTTAAATTATGCCTAAAAAATACATTAAATCAATAAAAAAAACATTACACACACTACCATGTCAGATGTATGTCATGTCTTTGACGCACACACACATGTACTATTGACTATATGTATGTTGTACTATATGACGCACATACTATTTATTTATTGTCAAACTTTTGTTCTTGAAGTCTTAAATTGAGAATAGATTTAATATTGTTTGTCTTTATTAATATTTTTATATAGTGTAGTCTTGGCGAAATTTGTGATTATAGAAGTATAATAGTCTTTGAAAATAAAATCATAATAGTGTACAAACTTATAATTTCAATTAATTATAGTCGAATTTCGACTACCGGGCGACCACTAGTTATGTTTTAATGCATCAATGTAAACTAACCTATATCCTATGTTGGGTTTGTGCTTGGCTGTCCCTCCGCCTTTGTACGTGCCGCCGCCCAGAGCCCGTTCTTCTCCGAAGCGTGGATACTCGCTGTGAACGCCAACTAGAGCTACGCCTGCCTCCTCCCCGCTCGCGTCCCGCCCCCCGCCGGAGTAAGCCTTCATCGCACCCGGGATCGAGAGTGTCGACACCGGCTTTCGCAGCTGAAATACACCGAAGTATTCTGTCAGTGCGGATCCTAAGCTTAATCCGTTTGCAATTCGGCAGGCTGTAATTGCAGCGGTAGGCAGCGGCTTGCTGAAGTCCATAGGCGACGGTAACCACTCACCATCAGGTGGGCCGTATGCTCGTCTACCTACAAGGGCAATGAAAAAAATAAAAAAATTATATTTCTTTCTTTTTGCAATTCGTTTGCAATTCTTAAGGTGGGTGGCGCATTTTCGTCGTAGATGTCTATGGGATCTCTCCTCCTCCTCCTTGCGTCGGTTTCCCCATTACTGAGGGTCGTGGTCATGGCCTTATCTATAGATCTAGTAACCACTTATCACCAGGTGGGCTGTAAGCTCGTCCACCCATCTAAGCAATGAAAAATTTTTTTAAAAAAACTACCTTCAAGAACGTATGCTGGCTTTTCGATTATTAACATGAGGATTTACGATCGATATTTCACAAATGATCTTGTTCGTAAAATTAATGATCTATTTACAAACTTCAGGTACAATTTCAACAACATTAAAGGATAGTTATATTGCTTCAATTAAGTAAAAATTGAGCGGTAGATTAAGATAATGCTTATTAAATCGCATTTAATAGTGTTTTTGAAAAATATTCAACACGGTTTTACACACACACACACACACATATTACGATATAATTTTGATTTTTAATTGAGACTTTGATCTCTTGCCTCTAGTGGGCTGGTGATAATCACGTTGCAATAATTATGAATTCCGGTAACCACTTAATTATCAGATGAACTTTGAGATAGAAGAAAGTATTTTTGTCTATTGTGCTTTAATTTCGCTTGATATTTCAATGACGGATTCAAATAATACTAGCAAGTAACTTATCTGTAGTTACTTACATACACAGAAAAAAGTTAAACTATTCTTGTCTTATCGTTAAAAATGTGTTATTTTCAAAATTGTATAGTAGCAAGTATACATATAGCAATAAAGCTTAATTTAGCTTATCAAGAAAACAGCTACAGAAATCTTAAGTTCCATAAATCGACAATACATTATTTTTGTATTTCTCTTCGATTTTCCGCCTCCCGGTCAAACACAAAGAAAGCGTAAGTAAGTGAGGACCGATCCTTAACCAATATCGTTAAATTCTGCTGTCCTACGTGTAGCGAATCTCTAAGTTGTATTATATAACACATCACGTACCGGAGCGAAGAAAAACGATTAAGTTCAAGTTATAGCTTATAGTCGTATCTGCTGATTCACTTATCTATCGATCACGTTACGTTAGTAATATGATACATAATAATGTTACCTATGTGTTTATAAATTGTTTTAAAAAGAGTAAATGTAACCCTTATTTCAAGAATAAATACATAACTAATATATGAAAGTTGATTTTGAAAACAAAATTTGTTAATTTTATTAATTTTTTTCTCCTACCTACGCCGAAAGTTCGGTTTTCCTCCCGCTGTACAGGGAAGAAAGTCTAAGTTTTCCTTCCTGGGTACTGACAAGTGCGCATGCGCGTTAGTGTCTACGTCTGCTCTCACGCACCTAAATTTCTCCGCCATTATCCGGTTCTTGTTTAATTAGTAGTTTATTTAAAAATAAAAAACAGTTATATTGTTTTCTTCTGAGTGCCCCCCCCCCCTGCCCCTGGACCCCGGCTTGGTACTCCACGGGTGCTAAGTTTTCCAATGTCGAACTTTCGGCCTGGTAGGAGAAAAAACAGTATGTGCACCGCAGGAAAAAAGTAGGACATCTCATCCCGCGTGTTTGCCACCCTCGCCTTCGGCTCGCTTTTCTCCCTTGGTGCACAATGTACTATTACTTGTCGTAATCATACAACTTGTAATGTATTCTGGTTTGAACTGTTGGTCTAGAATATGTTCAGCTTTGAAAGTTGAGGCAGCCGTTGTAGTATACTGTAGCACTGAGTGGATGGTGGCATTTACATTAATGTCTTTAGGTTCCATTTTCCACTTAACACCACCTCGGCTCAACCGTGAGCTCGTTTACCCAATATCAATATCTAAGTAATAAAAATAATCCTTAAATGAATTTTGCTGTCCCAGAATTAACAGATATGCGTATAAAATGCTAAATCATATAGTTTAATAATCATTGTTTAAAAATATTTATGCCCTCTAAATCATAAATATATATATCAAAATAAATTTATTACAAAGATAAAAAGCTTAAAACAAAAAAGAAATGCATGCCACTAAGATATAGCCCATAAAATGTAATTAGACTATTACGGAGATCAGGTCAGACATTAAAAGCTTCTTAAGCTTCTCTTAAACTGGAAGCAACTTATCTCGAATGTGCGGCAAAATTAAAATTAGTTAAAAGCATGCGTCGAGCTTTTAAAAGTTAAGATTATACTAAGGAGTATCCGGAACGTAGATTTTTAATAAAAACGAGAATTATGTTTAATGTTAAAAGTTTACTTATAAAGTGCACAAATGGAAGTAAGCTTTTTATCTCTATATATAAAAATGAATTTCTGTTCGTTAGTCTATAATTTGGCTAATTTTGGTCTTGAATTATTTGTGGAAGTCCAGAGAAGATTTAAGAGGTAAATAAATATGAAAATGATCGGAATTAAATAAAAATATAATAACAATTTTGTTTTTCCTTTGATGAGTTCCCCGTCGGACGGATTCCTTTTGTTTGTTTTAAGTTTATTTTATGCAACAGTTTAGGTCTTTTATCTATCGATTGAGGTACTACGAAGTCTGCTGGGTCAGCTAGTAATTTATATTTATCGCGTTCAGAATGTGGGTCTTAATATGAGATCCTGGTTTCTTTGGTTATTTCTAGGTAGATATTGAGTAATTGTGGATTACAACCTCCTTAGATCCGTTAACGAGTCCCAAGGGCCCAGAAATGCTCATGTTTTCCCATTGGTGATTCCGGAATGCGTTCCTTGGTTCAAAATGTACGCTCACTATACGTCTCTATGATCCTCGTATATTAATTTGAAAATTTTATTGAATAAAATGATTTAAAGCTATGGATATTTTAGGACAAACTAAATTCTACATTAAGTCCAACACTGAAACACTATGATAAGTACGGTAAGACGTCTTTTGTCTGTAAATTTAAATGAAAACTTAAGTCTTGAGAATTGATGATACAAGTTTCGCAAAACATTTTTATATAATTAAGTAAAGGCTTAGGACTAAATGGTATAGGAAAAGTAGCAAATGATAGATATGTAGGTATTACAATGCAATTTCAAAGTAAAAGATACTTTGGAAGATGTAAATACATTTTATGGAAAAACGGAGGAGAAACATGTGACACATTCATAAGTTATACCAACATTAAAATTCAACCGAAAAGCCGTCCTTTAGCCCAATGCCACCAATATTACCGAATAGAACTGCGGTATCACGTCGGCACTTGGACCGAAGTTGGGCGTTCCTCTGTAATGGCACAATTCGTATAAAGTATCGTCTCAGACTTTGCAGGCTTGTATAGAACCCTTTGGGTAGCCTCTGGACGTAAAACCTCAAATTCGTTGGGTTTTCAATTAGATTCGTTGTCTCTAAAAGCAAGTAAGCCAAGAAAACTATTTCAGTTGGATGAAACTGAAATTTTACTAGTGTTTTATTACTTTCTTGAGATGAGGGTCAAAAATTGCTAAACGGAATCAATGTCTTCTCAAATTCGGTTGTTTTCTTTGCTGCACACTTTTAAATTATTAACAAGAAAATTGTATATTATTAACGGACGTTATAATTATTAACGGACAGTATACTGCACACCCACTGTGAAGCAGTTTTGTGTCCTGGTTTCTATTTAATACAGCGATTGTACCATATACCAACTTCACCTTTGAGGTGCACACCAACATCCAATTTATAATGACTATGAGCTTATAGTATACTACTATACCGGCATAAACCATGACATCTGTCTAAACATGCCAACACTAAAAATCCACATCCATTAGTGACCATTAATAAAAAACAGCTACAGTAGGCAGCGGCTTGGCTCTTCCCCTGGCATTGCTGAAGTCCATGGGCCATGGTAACCACTCACCATCAGGTGGGCCGTATGCTCGACTGCCTACAATTACAATAAAAAAAAAATATAAGTGATTTGGAATCATGGGTTCACAAAGAAGTAGGAGCAAAATTCACCGCTTAATTTTTTTTATTTATTTTTTATTGCTTAGATGGCTGGACGAGCTCACAGCCCACCTGGTGTTAAGTGGTTACTGGAGCCCATAGACATCCACAACGTAAATGCGCCACCCACCTTGAGATATAAGTTCTAAGGTCTCAAGTATATAGGTAGTTACAGCGACTGCCACACCCTTCAAACTGAAACGCATTACTGCTTCACGGCAGAAATAGACAGGGTGGTGGTACCCACCCGCGCGGACTCACAAGAGGTCCTACCATCAGTAAGTAAAAGTACCACCAGTAAAAGTACCACCAGTGAAAGACTTACAGTCACATATTAATTTTAATATAGGACTATTATTATTGTACTCTTGGCTACGTTTCTCCAGTCAATATCAACGTAGCATATCTGTTTTAATAAATCGCTGTTTTATTAACCTGACAGATCAGATTCTAATCTTGACAGGCACAAGAATTTATCGATGATAGCTATCGACATTCTACCATTATATCTATCGCACGTGACATTAGGTTGATTAATCATCATAAATACAAAACAAAAATCCCTATAGTTATGTAATATAGCACTTTATTTTTACGACTTTGAAATAATTAAAAAAACACAGTTTTGCTTGTTAGCCGACTTCAAAAAAGATGTAATTCTCAATTCGACTGTTTTTTTTATGTGTGTATATGACAAAATTGTTTTTTATTTCAAATTTTTAAATCTTATCAAGATCTGATCGGGACTTTGGTTGTCCTTATTAAAGCATATTTAAGGGATTTGACAATTTGACTTTGATGATACTCTCAGTTTATTTTGTTGAATTGAAGACTATTTTATTTTTTGTTAAAGCATTGTGTTTTTTTTTATTTTTGTTTATTTAATGTGATTAAATGTAGAACAAAACATTTTTTAAAAGCTCAGGAACATTATAACGTAATCAATATTACTAGTACTTTTCGATTTGTTGAATCTACTTGTGGTCTTGTAGTACTTGAGTCAAATGCTTTTTCTGTCTTTTTTTAATAAATAGAACTCAATATAAAATCTTTAAGTAGGTCAGAATTTTCGCTTAATGTATTTTTAGCACGAATGAAAGGTCAGCAGAGAGGCTACTAGAAACAAAGTTAAGCTTAAAGCACTGACTGGCTTCGACGGTACCTGAATAACAAACAACGTTGTGAAGAAAATGAACTTGTGTTTGGACTCGATTATTTTATTCCATTGGAACTATCTATAGTTCTATTTACAGCTTTATATGGGAAAATAAGTACACACATAGCTCACTTTGTTGTTACTAGAGAGTTACTAGAGCTTCTAGATATGACATACGAATGTATACATGTGAGCGTAGTCACCCAACTTGAGACATGAGGTTTGAGTCGTGAGTCTGAATTGTTTAATCAGAGCCACTTTTCCTTTCAAATTGGAACACGTCGGAGCTTCGCCAAAAGAATAGACAAAATGATGGCATTTATTTATGATACTAAGCTTCTATTCTATTCTAAGCTATGATATTAAGCTTCATGTTTGAGAGGTTTGGATGTGATAGTGTTGCCGGTAATATTACTAGTATTGTCGACCACCCACACAATATATAATACTAGCGACCCGCCGTCGCTTCGCTTCGGAAACTGTAAGTTATTATTAATTTATCCACTATTTAATGGATGTTATTATACATATAAACCTTCCTCTTCAATCACTGTATCTATTAAAAAAAACCGCATCAAAATCTGTTGCGTAGTTTTAGAGATTTAAACATACATAGGGACAGACAGATATAGGGACAGAGAAAGCGACTTTGCTTTATACTATGTAGTGATACCACGGACCGTGGATTTATCTGTACAACTTAGCTTACGAGTGAAAACGACATGATTCGTTATTATAATTTAATAATTCATAGCTTTTGTAATTTTTGGTTTGACATGTCCTTCTTTAAACGAGTCTTGTGGAGAGTACTTAGCGCTAGATAGCGGCTTGGCTCTGCCCCTGGCATTGCTGACGACCATGGGCGACGGTTACCGCTCACCATTAGGTGGGCCGTATGCTCATCTACGTACAAGGGCAATAATAAAAATAAAAAAGAGATTTTGAGCACCGGAGTATGATTTACTAGATTTAGCTCCAAATTACCTATTTTTACCGACCAAGTTTTGTCTCTGACAAAGCGCGGACGTGAATTGTTGAGAAACAGGAGCTTTTACTAGTTTCCAACTCCAACATAGCTTGGATGCAGGAAAAACGAGCGAGCGAAATTTCGTCGATTTTCTGCTGCCAAAAAGGCCTAATTCCCACAGCCCAATATTAATGATACAGGATGGTTCTATACAATAAACGTATCCAGAATACAACGAAATTTCCCAATAAATTTAACATGTATGAAATTTCCAAACAAAAGGATTTAATTGCGGTGCACCCATTCAAACTTTAAATTTACATGTTATAATTGAATTGTGTCGAGTTTGCGAAAGACAAATAATTGCAGGAGCAATTTGGATAACTTACTAGTTTAACGGCCGTCTGGTGTAGTGGTAAGTGACATGGTCACTACACAAGGGGGTCGCGGGTTCGAATCCCGCCAACGGAAGATATTTGTATGATAAATATAAATGTATTTTCCAGGGTTATGGATGTATATTAAATATATGTATGTGTATAATAAAAATATTACATTTATTTCCGTTATCTGGTACCTGTAACACAAGTTCTTTACGAACTTACCACGGGACCTGTTAACGTGGCTGATTGTTAGTAAATATTAATATTTATTTATATTATTTATTAAAAAAAAAAAAGTTTGTAATAGCTTGTCGGACGCTGATACGTATTTCTTTACTCTTTGCGAACGATTATAAAATATTTTTGTATTATTGGTTACCACATTGACAATAATCTTGCTAGTATGATTTAAAAAAAAACTTATAATACATGATTTATATACCACGGTGGATGAACATGTTATTTCAACTGAGATAACAAATCTGATAGTCAACACAGCAAAAGTTTCGAGCAGAGCTTTGTGGTTTATTAATGTCAAAGAGTTTGCTCGTTCCAGTTTCACAGCACAATAGGGATGGCGTCAAAATTGGATATCGTTAAATAGGTAAGCTTAAATTAATACGATGAATGATCAAGATCATACGAAAACCAAACCAAGCAAAAAAATAAGTATTATTGATGAGGTGCTATGACCACCACAAAAAACTTGGTATGACATCACCTCTTGGTAAAAGTCAGAATAATAAAATACATAGATTAAATTTATTGAAACCGTAAAATAAATGCTGCATAAAATAATATATTGTACTGCGTATTATTGAAAACGTTCACCCATGGACATCGACAACTTTAGATACGGATGAAGTTGTCATGAAGTATACTTCATGCTTTAGACTTGTTTGAAAGAATTCTGGTAATAGCCCTCTATATATAGGGTGGAGACTTGATTCCAGAATTTCAAAGTACACGGAATAAGAATTGTTTATCAAGTCCTGATCAAGATTTTCAGCTGTCAGGTAAAACTGATAAATCCAACTCGATGCTGGATTACGCAAACTGCCTTTGCGTTTCGTGAACTATGTTGCATAATGTAGTTACTGCTGAGTTTCATGCAGCGTTATAGCGAACGATCAGAGAAAATAAATAGAATTGTTTTAATTAGCCATCACGAAGTACTTTTTTATTTTATTGAGTCACCATAGAGCAGTGTAGATTATACAGATACATGTTCCATAGAATAGTGTTACAAACTATTCTTAACAAATATTCCAACACATACTAGTCTGTCAAGAAAATACCAGGAAAATAACAATAATACACAACATTTTAGGTATTCACCCAAATGCTATATATATACACTTACGCCAATGAATAATTCAATCATCAAAACATTTTTTAAGTGCTTTCTCCGAAATTCAGTTCAATTTGCCGCCAATTCTTCTTTATTTCTTCTTTTTTGTCAAAAATTCGCTCACAGTGTAAAGGCGCATTATCGTGGTGCAAAATCCAAGAGTTTTCTATACACAAATCTGGCCTTTTTCATCGAATTTTCTCTCCTAAACGCCGCATAACGCAAAAATAGAATTATTTATTTGCCATTTGACCTTCCGGCAAGATATCCGAGGGCACAAAACCACGATATTACAAGGAAACAGTCAACACGACTTTCACTTATGTTATTACTGGTGGTAGGATTCTTTGTGAGTCCCCGCGGGTAGGTACCACCGCCTTGCCTATTTCTGCCGTGAAGCAGTAATGCGTTTCGGTTTTAAGGTTGGGGCAGCCGTTGTAACTACACTTGAGACCTTAGAACTTATATCTCAAGGTGGGTGGTGCATTTACGTCGTAGATGTCTATGGGCTCCAGTAACCACTTAACACCAGGTGGGATGTGAGGTCGTCCACCCATCTAAGCAATAAAAAAAAAACTTTGGATTGACTTTGGCGTGGTTTTCTCATTTTCAATCCAGTTGGAAGGCGTTACTCCGAGGCCTGTGACTAGTTTGCGTATAAAACCCATAAAACATACGTCTCGTAAAAAGAAAAATAAGCCAGTAACAATACGTTTAATGAATGTTGGGTCGGGATTGACTCGTTCTACTAGCATGTCCTAGGGGATTCTTATACGATTAAGTTTTTGGAGAAAATTCAGGTCTTTTGGGACTAGGCCAGCGGCAACATGTTTAATACCGAAGCGATAATTTAAAATATTACGGATCGACTCGCGAGAGATAGAAAGTTTGGCAGCTATATCTCTCAAACTTGAATATGAAATTTCAGTCACAATTTCCTTTACTTTCGCGTTGTTAACTAAGTTTCAGATGTTGATGGCCTAGCAAATCTTCCATCGCGTTTGAACGGCTTATACCACCCACAAGCACGTCTTTATGATAAAATTCACCGTAAGCCTTCTGTAACATAATATTCAGTGACCCCGAACACGACATTCCATTGGCGATGCAAAATTTCAGACAAACTCTTTGTTCAAAATGTTTGTCCAATATGAAATTCACACTACAAATTAGACGTGATATAACTAAAAACAGCCCTATATTTAATCTAAATAACAGATTCAACTCGACTGTGGTGCAGTATTTATCGCCCCTGACTGTGGTGCCGAGGGTCGTGGGCTCGATCCACATCGGGCAAACATTGTGTGATAAACAGGTTTATTTGCTGTCATCAGGGTGTTTATAATATATATATTTATTTGCAACGATCGGGACTTCTGGCAGGATTTGGGGCAAAGAAAAACATTCTTTGCCGATGTCAAATGTTTAGAAAAATTGCATTAATTGTATGTACCTAAATATGAATTAAGGTTGTTAATAAATGCTTCTTTATCTTTATCTTTATATATTTAAAGGTATATAAGTATGTTTGTGAGTCCCTGGGACCCATAATACAGGGAATCCTAAATTGGGAACGGATGACCAGATGATGCGAAATTTGTTACCCGTTATTAAAAAAAAACCCGATCTCCGCACCGATCATTCATTCCCAATACTATTTTGACTGAATGTATTTAATAGTACATATCGACGCTTAAAAGGCAAACGTGACTAAGCGACAATAACTGCTTTATACATAAATGATAGGCAATAACCATATTCGATGCGCAAAAAATATATATTTCTACGTCTATTTAAAATCATTTCAATCCTACAGCTAGATTCGTTAAAATAGATTTCTTTTCAGGTATTTCAAGTTTAAATTAGTCTACTGTAAAGTTCACGCATTGTCGCTTAGTCACGTTTGCCTTTCAAGCGTCGATATACAAAAATTCCGTTGTTACTTTATCAACAAATATGCGATTTACATTTTTCAAGCAATCGAGGCTAAATGCAAAAGCAGTTAAAACGAAAAGAAATAGTGAGCAATTAAAACCGCCTCAATTTGAAGATAAACTTGAACCCAACGCGATTCTGACATTTTCTAGATTTATGAACGTACGTGCCCCGTAACGTAATGAACGGATTAGAACAAATTCAACATTCTCTCGTTCGTTCGATATCTGTTTTACGAAGGATGCTCTTCGAGTGCAGAAATTGTTTTTACTTCTATTAGCAGACTGGAATATCATAATAGACATAAATAATAGACTGCCTGTTCTGTCGATCGTAATCCATCAAAATATACGAGCATTTGACCATTTAAACATTTTTGAATACGCTTTTATTAGCTTTACACGTATGTATGTAACGGAATCTTTGTACATGATTTTGACCCCCTTCAAAACGTCGGATTAATTCGAAATTTGGTATAGTTACTCATTAAGAACCGATGACAATTTAATATTTAAAAAAATATTGAAATAAATTGAAATTCAAGTACATGGTATTCATTAAATTCAAGTGCATGATAGATATTCAATGCATTGTATCAGTCAGTAACTATAAATATTTTATGAACAGATATGAGTAGAAGGGTTATTTTGATAATGTCCTGAAAAGCATCCCACGATTTTTTACAATAAAATCATTTTCCTTATACTATTTTTAATTCAAATTTATTAAAATTTATATTCTATTTTTAGTGGGATTTTCTATAAAAGCGTATTTTGTTAGTTTTTTTAAACTCTTTTTTTCTATAGCTGTAATATTGATACATGATAATTCTTCTTGAGTGGCGACCGACAGACGTAGCGTGGCTAGGCCTTCCATCTATTGAAGTTCGCGGGGATCCGATGGATGCAGGTAGCCCAGGACCGATCTTAGTGGCGAGGATTTTTATGTCCAATAGTGGACATCTGTCGGCTGATAGAATAGTATATGTTTCCAAGGTATTTCAGAATGATATTTAAGAGTTCCGATAGCCACTAAAACTTAAATGAACTGTGACGGCATAATCGACATAACAGCAAAACCACGATCTTTTATGTGTTATATTAATTATTTGTTTTTAATAATAAAATATTTTGATTATTTTAAATAAACCAATAAAATCTCTCAGACTTGTCTAGTTCTACATTTTCACGCTATGCCTGGAACATTTGATACAAGTAGTTTTCTTTGAAGCCTGCTTGGGATGTTATTTGGTATATTAACGTACTTTCTCAAACTCCATTGGTATACATTTTAAATTTAAGAAATAAAAACTATTAGAAAAGAAAGTGAAGTAGAAACAATTTATATACAGTAATCACCCAACAATAACTAACCTAGTCTATTTTATTTCCAAGAAAGATCATACATATCTTATCGTTCTTATGACATAAGTGGTTGATCGATAGAATGTATTAGTCAAATAGGCAACAACCATAACCGCCCAACTATTACGAGACTAACCTATCCCTGTTAATGGCTTTGAATACTGCATTAAATATTCCCACATTAATTGTTATAAATTAAAAATATTTTAAATAAAACAGGTTCTTCCGGAAGGTCACTGAAGAACCACATTGCAGTTAGTGTATTCGTGTTGAAGGTTACTAAAAAAACTGCATTCTCACATGCAATATTTTATGTCAAGGTATTTATGAAATAATAATGTAGCTGAATTAGGATTAGTTAAGTCGTAAGTAAGTTAAGAGAAGGTTTAAAGGGTAGGTAAATACGAAAGTTCTTGTAATTAAATAAAAATAACATTTTTGTTTTTCCTTTGATGTGTCCCCCGTCGGACGGATTCCTTTTGTTTGTTCAAGTTTATTTTATACAAAAGTTTAGGACTTTTATTTCTCGTTTGAGGTACTACAAAGTCTGCCGGGTTAGCTAGTGCTAAATAAAAAAACTGGGAACTATGTGTTAGATAACGAGAAATATAAGTTCATTGTTAAAATTCAAATTGAGTACTGGTAAGACGTGTTGTCAGCTAGTACGGGTAGATACAAGGTATCTGTTCAGTTCTGCCGCAGAGAATATCGCAAGCAAGTCGCCAGACAAGCGCTTCCAAATAAAAGGTGAAAATGTTCTTAAACAAGACTTTGGACTAATCTCTTAAAATAAAATACAATACATAGGCTCTGTAATGTTGTCTATACTAATATTGTCAAGAGGAAAGATTTGTTTGTTTGTCTGTATTGAATATGCTCTAAAACTACTGAACCGATTTGAAAAATTATTTCACTGTTTGGAAGCTACACTATTCCCGAGTGACATAGGCTATATGTTCTTTGAAAAAAAAATTAAAAATCCTTACTAAAACTCCAATAATGTAACCCAAGGTGTAAAAAAATTACCTAAAATATTCTTTACATCGCGTGCCTTGCGAAAACTATTGATGATAGAATAAAATAATGTACTACGACTTTGTAGAACACATTATTATTTACAAAAAATGTCTAGACAGCATATGTCTAACTATTATAGTTATTCCGCAAAACAACGTCAAATATCGTTGAAGTTTTTGTTAAAGACCCGAGCGAAGCCGGAGCGGGCCGCTAGTTATTCATAAATACACCGATTTTTACAATTTCACGAAGATAAGCCATTCAAAGATAAAAATATTGATGTTAATGTGAGGAATCCAATAACCAACTACATCAGCGAACACTAAAATATTACATTACATTACAGGGTGGAAATCACGATGACGATCTCAAAAAAGAAAACTGAAGTATGAAGGTAAAATGTATCATAAAACGTGCCCCATTACTCCAAACACAATCTATCAATTGTGTCCATTTTATGAAATACATAATAAATAATAAAGTTTGCATGATTTATGATTGGAATTTAAAAGGTTGGTAAAGTTAATGGAAGGGCGGTTTATGTGGTTTTAAGCTTGCTACAATAACTGATATTATTTAGTCCAATGAGGGCAAAAGCAACTTATAAGCTTAAAAGCTATGACCTTTTTTGTATAGCTTAAACCCGGTGTTAAGTGGTTTCCGGAGCCCATAAAACCCCGTTTCGGAAACCTTATGCTCATATTAAATTAACTGAACATGTTGTTCTAATTATAATTTGATATAATAACTAAATACTGCCGTATATATTGCCGTATCCAAAACAAACTTGATTAAATTAGTCCATTATTGTTGTTCAATAACTAAACTGAAGAGAACTGTATGATGATCTTGCTCAAATTTGTTTTACCTTCGTCCTTTTGTATTTTCAATGGTTTCCATTTTACTGTTTAATTGCACATCTATCCATGTAGTTCCAATGGCTCATTGATGAATATCGCCATCCTAAGATCGAGGTCTCAAATGCATTGAAATGGGAAACATGATTGTTTTTGCCATACATAGATTCTTGCCCGCTTCTAACATGCCACCACACCACTAATATTCAAGAATTGATTTAAGAGTAGTATCGGTATCTAAGACAAAGACAGTCACCACGACACTAGTATAAGAATATAGCTTCTACGTAAAAAAAAAAAACTCAACAACCTGAGGGCAACCTAGGGGTTGAGGCTGCCCGGCCCACTACCAGCTAGCGTGCTGCCGTGGAGTAATATTATCATCATTTTGATAAAAGAACAATCGGTTGGCTTGTATCACGCCCTGATCCCGTAGGCTAGTTCTGGTCCAACAAGGTATTCCAAGACACCAGTGGCACCATCTGAACGGCCTGACGGACCTCATAGAAGTTACGGCTCGAAAAAAAAAAGTCGGAGTCTTGTACCTGTACTATTATATTGTTTATAAATAGGACAGACTAATTACAAATAAGAGCCCCTGGCCTAATTTGGATATTTATGTTGAGGTACTGATTTTTTTTATTTTGTTGTTAACATCTACTAGTGGTAGGACCTCTTGTGAGTCCGTGCGGGTAGGTACCACCGCACCGCCCTGTCTATATCTGCCGTGAAGCAGTAATGCGTTTCGGATTGAGGCAGTCATTGTAACTATACTTGAGATCTTTAGAACTTATATCTCAAGGTGGGTGGCGCATTTGCGTTGTAGATGTCTATGCGATCCAGTAACCACTTAACACCAAGTGGGCTGTGAGCTCGTACATTTATCTAAGCAACAAATAAATAAAAATACTAAAATTAAAACAACCGTATTCGTTTTAAAATTCAGAAATGAAGCAACGTTTGTTATATAATTCAAACTGTTTGTTTTTGTGTGTCAATTAAAGTTACCAACAAAGAGTTGACGAAGTTCGATGCTTATATACAAGTTAATTATAGTGTAAGTCATCCATCTTTGTCCAATGAAAGAAAACATTGATCACAATACCCTACCAAGTTCAAGTGGATGATGGATGGGTTATTTCTTGGAAGGTTACGAGCAACAAAATTGCTTGTCATAAATAGAGTATCCTAGTTTATTTTAAGAGTTTCTAAGAATATCATAACTAGTAATAAAGAAAATTATCGGTCTGTATGGGCCCACACTCCCACCCTTCTATATCTGTTGCAATGTAGTTATGTTCCATGGTTTTAAGGGTATGAACACAAAATGATTGAAACTTTTACCACATGTGAGCAGTAACAGTCACGTTGTGATGTCCCCTGGTAATTATTATATGTAACTATACGTGAGACCTTAGAATTTATATCTCAAGGTGGGTGGCGCATTTATGTTGTGGATGTCTATGGGCTCCAGTAACCACTTAACACCAGGTGGGCTGTGAGCTCGTCCACCCGTCTAAGCAATCAGAGAGCTCGGGTCTATAAATCAAAAACAAATAAAAAAGATAAAAGAACCCATCTGAAAAGTATTGATTTGACCTAATTTAAAGTACTGTCATGATTTAAACTGGCGTTTTATTATTATTCTCACTCAATAATTCCCAACGCTTCCTATGTTCCACAATTTCCGTAAACATAGAGTAATAAATTGTTATTCGTTAAAATATTGATATTGTGCTAAGTACCTTCAAAATTTATATGAAATGATCACTAGCAATTTACATTGAATAGATAGTTCGAAATTTGTTCGTAATTTTTTTTATTTATTGCTTTGATGGGTGGACGAGCTCACAGCCCACCTGGTGTTAAGTGGTTACTGGAGCCCATAGACATCTACAACGTAAATGCGCCACCCACCTTGAGATAGGTGGCTTTGACGGCTGCCCTACCCTTCAAACCGAAACTCATTACTGCTTCACGGTAAAAATAGGTAGGGTGGTGGTACCTACCCGTGCGGACTCAGAAGAGGTCCTACCATCAGTATCATGTCCTATATCCTTCGGTAATATAAAAAAAATCGAAAGATATAGGAATAGACGTTCCATACTCTAAAATAAAATTAAGATTATAACATATTACTTTAGGGAAACCCCAAGTCCCAGCGGAAGGCTCAGGTCTATGGAATATAATTATTACCTACCTAATTATTGGACAAGGAATGAGATTACTCTTTACTTACACATTTAAAACCCCCACCTAACATTCTTTTAACTTGCGAAATAGTAATTTATGTATATACATATATCTACATCGTTGTTAAATCAAAATTCTGTGAAAGTTGACAAACATCTTGTTACATCATTCGCCGAAATAACTACTAGGTAATGGGCTGACGATTAAAAATCTGGTTATTTAAAGCAACTTACATATGTCAAAGAGAAGCTAACTAATAAAAATAAAATAAAGAAAAATATACGTTTAACACGGAGATAAATTACTTAATTAGCGCTTTTACTCTAATGATTAAGCATTATTTATGATGTATTTATTGGAGGACTCGGACACCATTTTGTGAATGGTATCAACATCTATCTACATTTAGGTTGAAATTTTATTTGTTTTATTATAATAACTATAGTGTACAATGTCCTACTATTGAAATAGTAACGCTTTACGTGAACACGAGAAAAATATTAACAGCTAAAAGTTCAAAATAATCATATTTCGATTTTGGTATAATTAATGGTTTGAGTACTTTTCGTTAGAGTACAATCAATATTCGATGCTGTCTTTACGTTTTCTCGGGGATACTATTTATCTTGCACTGTCAACCCCATAATAGAGTTCAAGCTAATGAATAGAAATAGTGACTTTAGACAAATTTGTAACGTCGGTATAAATACATTGGTAATAATTTGGATTGGAACTTCTAATAAAGACTTCCGACTTCCAAAAATAGATGACATTTTGGTAACCATGCCACTAAATAACAAAAAAAAATTGTTTTTTTTGTTTTTTTGTGGTAAATTGTATGATAATGTTTTAGGTTTAAGCATGCCAGACAACGATTTTAGAAAATTCATTCATTTTAGAATTTATTGCCAGCCATAGACAAATTACGTTACAATTGGTCAAAATTGCAAAATGGGAACTTCATAGGTAATGACCTAATATTATGCAACAGACATGAATCTATGCACCAAAGTTAAAAGCTTGGACGCGGATTTTGGACACGCAGACTCTGTAAATTATGAACAGAAAGATCTCATGACAATTTGAGAGAGAGAGAGAGAGGAGTGAGTGTTGGGTTGACGTCTGATAGAAGAGAATGGAAGAGAAAAATTGACCGTGCCGACTCCACCTAATGGGATAAGGTGAAGAAAAATAAGAGAATTTGGATTTTTTTTATTGCCCTTGTAGGCAGACGAGCATACGGCCCACCTGATGGTGAGTGGTTACCGTCGCCCATGGACTTCAGCAATCCCAGAGGCAGAGCCAAGCCGCTGCCTACCGAAATAGGATAGTATTACTATTCCATTAAAATTAAACCTCAATCTCAACTTAGATGGGCAATGACTTTTATGATGTTTAAAATCGCAACTAAAACACGAGGTGAACAAAGAGTTAGTTCATCATTTTAACATTTTATATCACTGTCGCTCGGCTGCCTATGGCCTTTTTTTCTGTCAGAACGAACGACCATAACAATTTTCATGTTGCTTACATACACGTTTGCTTACTTCTTTACATGCAATCCCGACCGACGCCCTCTTCTTCGACATCGCGAAGGCGTTCGACAAAGTCTGGCACAACGGTTTAATTTACAAACTGTACAACATGGGAGTGCCAGACAGACCCGTGCTCATCATACGAGACTTCTTGTCGAACCGTTCGTTTCGATATCGAGTAGAGGGAACTCGTTCTCGTCCCCGTCAACTGACTGCCGGAGTCCCGCAAGGCTCCGCGCTCTCCCCGTTATTATTTAGTTTGTATATCAATGATATACCCCGGTCTCCGGAGACCCATCTAGCGCTCTTCGCCGATGACACGGCTATCTACTACTCGTGTAGGAAGATGTCGCTGCTTCATCGGCGACTCCAGATCGTAGTAGCCACCATGGGACAGTGGTTCCGGAAGTGGCGAATTGACATCAACCCCACGAAAAGCACAGCGATGCTCTTCAAAAGGGGTCGCCCTCCGAACATCACTTCGAGCATCCCACTCCGTAGTAGGCGCGCAAACACCTCCGCCGTTAGCCCCATCACTCTCTTTGGCCAGCCCATACCGTGGGCCTCGAAGGGCTCGACGAGCGAACTAACCCATAGACACAGCCCACTGAGTTTCTCGCCGGATCTTCTCAGTGGGTCGCGTTTCCGATCCGGTGATAGATTCTGCGAAGCACTGCTCTTGCTAGGGTCAGTGTTAGCAACTCTCCGGTTGAGCCCCGCGAGCTCACCTACAAACGTTAGGGTGAAGCTGAAATAGCCTCTCAAGGCTATCAGCATAGGTAGGAAGGAAAAAAAAAATTTACATGCATACATTTTAGTACGATAAGTTGCGAGGCGCATTACAACAAAAAAAAAACTTATGAGCCTCTAAAGAGCACCGTATTATATTAATAGGGTATAATTAATTTTTAACAGGCAACGAAGTTGATGGCGATCTTAATAGGCAAGAAATAACTAATCTGTAGTCTAGTGTTTTATTGTAATTATGTGTAAATGTAATCTTATTAAAATTAATTATATTAAAATAAATTAAATTACTTTATTTAAATCAAAACGAAGAGTAGAATGAACTGTGCTTAAGTAAACAACTTATGCTAGATCATTAACTACTCTGCACGTGAAAAAAACACCAAAGATAATTCTTTTTTTTTTTATCAACTTGGATGTAAGCATTTACTAGATTAGAGCTTAAGGTCTCCATCCAGTTCTGCACGCGACCGTCACCCTCGCGAGCTTAGAATACGCTCAACTGTCAGCTAAGGGTAGGTACCACCTAAGCATTTTATGCTAGTTAAATAAGAAGACACAACATAATTCAAACTAATTTTAATCGCATACTACACACAAAACTGAGGAAAGCTTAACAATAGTTTTTGTCTAATGATTTACAATAACTGTTATAAAACAAACTTTATCTTTATATCAAACTTGGTGTAATGAATCATAAAATTTCATGAATAACTTTAATATCTCACAAAAGAAAAGGAATATGACTTTTTTGGACACGAAGTTCCAGTGGACCTGCTTCATATTGAGGACAAAAACTTTTGACAGCGGACTTTATAATCTAGAGGACTATCCTTTTTCCCCAAAGTGTATATCGAGTTAAAGCATAAATAAATGGAATTTGTTTGCTACTTGCCTATTCATATTATGTGTACAAAGAAACCGAGTGACTATTATTTAATAAATGTGTTAAAGCTAGGTAAAAGTTAATAAAACTTCTGATACAATTGACGAGTTTTTTTCTGATGGATAAACGAACCTAAGCATCACCTGGCTTGGAGCGGTTATTGCAACTTATTTAAAAATTAAAGGAAATGACATCTGCTGCCAAACTTAAAACATGAGGTCAGAATCTAATTGTATGAAATAGCAGCTGCTCAGCTCTTTAGAGGAGATAAGAGGGGTAAATAAGTAAGATATGATACCACAACACACGTTACGCTACACGCTGATAGTACTAGGATGGATGGTGTGAATGTAATAATAGTCGATCAAAAAGAGTCGCATATCCGTACCGATGATTCATAGATCGGATAGACTATACTTGAAAATATTATTTAGTATTTTTTTAAACTCAACAATTGAAATCCATGACCGTGAAAATCAACGGTAAAAATTTTAGTGTTGACAAATAATATAAAATTTGTTCAATCCAAAAGTCGCAATACTCGAAAAGTCTAACATATGTTTTTCGTTCATAAAAAATCATCATCATCATCATTTTCCTGCCCTTCTCCCAGTCACCGGGGGTCGGCGCAACATGTTTTCTCCTTCCATACTCCTTTATCATACACCATTTCTTCGCTCACTTCCCTCTTACACATATCGTCTTTCTCGCAATTCATCTTTCTTCTTACGTCTACCTCTTTCTTTGATCTTTCATTCATAAAGAATCATTTATATTCATAAACATGTTTGTAAATTTACTTTTTCCTAAATTGCCGATTGTAGCCTTTACAGTATATTTTTAAATGAATCTCCGTTTTTTTTCCATTTTAGACTTACGTTGTCAAAAATAAGCTGTCAACCATAAACGCTCCTAAACAAACATGTGAATACGTCGCTTTAGCAGAATAAAAATCACATGGAAACACTAGGGACACACTATATTACAGATTTTCATACGATGTCGTAGTCCCCCAACGTTGTGAATACGTTTTGAGAGCATACATCACAACTTAAGTACTGTCGCTTAACTTGTAACACGAGATCAAAGATTAAAAATTTATGCCAATATTGACTTAACATTTAATTTAAGTTTTTAAGGTAATGATAAACGATGAATAAAAACTGTTGCTACGCACATCGTCCCGAATGTTAAAATGTAAAACTCTTAGGTGTTCGAGTCTAAGCCGTAAAGTGCCACGCGCGAGCATTGAATACTTTTTTAGA
Organism: Bombyx mandarina; assembly: GCF_030267445.1. Lineage (NCBI taxonomy): Eukaryota > Metazoa > Arthropoda > Insecta > Lepidoptera > Bombycidae > Bombyx > Bombyx mandarina. The sequence goes on along the minus strand of NC_143227.1, from coordinate 7,538,265 downwards.
GCGGCCATTAACCTCATCCACTTCATTATCATTGTTCATACCCACATAATAATATATCGTATTGAATTTTCATATGATAGCCTGTTCCATTTTACACCTAAACAGTACCACCTTTTGCTAGTTAATTACACATTAATACTGTAGTTTTCGATGAGTCAGAAACGACACGAGACAGAAAAAGCACGTTATTATTTTAAGTTGCGTTGAACTTTTGTTTGAAAATTTTTACTATTATTCGCATTGTAGAATAAATAGATAAACCAATGTTTATCTTAATGACAGACAAGCATAATTCAGTAACTAAATAAAATTCGCCAAACATAAACAATAAGCAACAGTAATAAATATCAAGTGTCGAACAGAAAAGTTATTTGATTCTCAAATCAGAGCGTCTACGTGACATGTCGGTTGAGCTATTTATCAGAAAAACCGAGTGGGCGAATCCGGCCTCAAGTAGTTCGTATTTCTTTCCTTTGTTTTTTAATTCATAAAAGTAGTATCCCCATCTATTTTCCTTACCCGTCTTAGTTCCTATCTTAATAAGAAAAACGATAAGCACCATCCTATTCATATCTGACTTTGAGTCAAACATGTGTTAGGCTTAGGAATAGAGTAGTTAATAAAATTCTATCGATATATAAAATAATTGACTTGCGGAAGAAATTTAAGTTGTAAATGCAACCCGTTATGAAGACTAGCAAATCTCAAACAGTAGGAATAAATAATGGGAAAATGCGCTGCAGTACTATACATAAGAACCTAACTGAAATTCAGCGAATACAATGATTTGTGTCTCACAAGAAAGAATAATATATCCCTTGACAGAGCAGGAAAGACTCGCGGCAGTTTTACGAGTGGTCATTATCCAAGATAGATGGAGAACAAAACCTTCCAATTTATGGTCCCCATAAAAAATATTTTACGAATAAGCTCCTTGCATGGAAATGGTATGGTTTTGTTATGGATCTATTTCCAATATACACTATCCTTAGAGCTCCTGCATTATTAATGCTGTAGGTACGTCTCTATTTATAACCGTACTTCGTACCGTAATTCATTTAACTCAACCAAATACTCCGTTTCAAGTATACTTTAATTTTAATGATTGTTGTCAATAGTTCTTTCACCTCTCCTTAAGCGAAATGTTCATAACGAAAATATTATCGAAAATGATAATCGAACCGTGTACCTATATATTTTGTCTTTAATGGTTTTAAAGTAATAGCAGCTATGTTTCGAAGTGCAGAGTCTTAGAAAAGAAACTTTTTATCTGCTTGTGCCAAAGCCAACTGAGTTGCAGCAAGCATACGTTGGCCAATTTTTTTTGGACAATACTGTTGTCTGCGGTTAACGAACCGTACTGCAACCCCTGGGTTATTTTTATGCAGGGCGTCGCCTTTTGAGTTATTTTTACAAGGAAAACTTTTGAGATCAGTTATAGCAATTTTTTTCTTATAATTTGGCGCTAAGTCGTCTTGTCACACACTATGTTATCCTACGAGGTATCCCCGCATAAGGGGAACGCGGGGTATGTGTATATTAACCTATGAAGTTGCCATTTTACAATATTGGCATTGGCTTTACAATTAATTTCTACAGACCCAGCCCACTGAGTTTACTGTCACATCTTCTCACTAGGTCGCGCTTTCGATCTGGTGGTAGATTCTGCGAAGTATTGCTCTTGCTAGGCTAGTGTTAGCAACGTCTTTAGGTTAGAGCCCCGTGAGCTCACCTACTAATCTGGTTACGCTAGCGTAAGCCTCTAGGTAACCAGCTGAGGGAGGGACAAATACATTCTAAATTCAAATGTGTTTTATTTAAATAGTATTCGAATTCTGGGCTCACTTGGAATACTCATGGCACATCTGCTAATAACTGCTTAGTGGAACTTATAGATTTCAGAATGTAAATTTCACTATCCATCGTGAAGTATGAGGTTTAGGTCTCCATTATATAACTACTGTAAAATCGGAACACCTAACTGTAAAAGTATGTAAGATGAAGATATGTGCCGTTAGGAATAGACATACAACTGACGTACTCATAGGCACGTTATGAATTCATTGACTCGATTCAAATAATATCCACGTTAACATTTACAGTTTAAGCACAAATGTAAATCGTGCAAGTCGTCGTGGCCTAACGGATAAGACGTCCGGTGCATTCATGTTGAGCGATGCACCGGTGTTCGAATCTCAGGCGGGTACCAATTTTTCTAATGAAATACGTACTCAACAAATGTTCACAATTTATTTCCACCTTGAAGGAATAACATCGTGTAATAAAAATGAAACCTGCAAAATTATAATTTGCGTAATTACTGGTAGTAGGACCTCTTGTGAGTCCGCGCGGGTGGGTACCACCACCCTGCCTATTTCTGCCGTGAAGCAGTAATGCGTTTCGGTTTGAAGGGTGGGGCAGCCGTTGTAACTATACTTGAGACCTTAGAACTTATATCTCAAGATGGGTGGCGCATTTACGTTGTGGATGTCTATGAGCTCCAGTAACCACTTAACACCAGGTGGGCTGTGAGCTCGTCCACCTATCTAAGAAATAAAAAATAAAAAAATTGTGTGTTCTATGTGGATGATTGATCATCACCGTGACCCAAAATTCAATATATGGACGATAAAAATCTCATTACAGCATAAATTATTCACCAATCGTATACATTACGATTCATACAGTCCTAGCAATATGAACTGGTATTTTAATACGAGAGTTCTATTTATTCGTTGTTTAGACAGTCGATTTTTATGTTCTTTGACAGCTACTAAAATGAGAGAGACCAAAGTTCCACTAATTTTTTTACCAATTTTTTGTCCGTGCATGATTCGGAGATTAAAAATTTTCAAGAACTTCAGCTTTCTTTTGATATATTTCAATCTGCGATTTCTTAGCAGTAAAAATATGAAAGTTTCAGAAGAGCACTGTCTCGGAATTATTTTTCCATGTGTAAATTTTCTATCCAAACAAATAGAGCATGAAAGATAGATATGGCATTCTTTTGATATTTGACATATAAGTTTACATGTACAGCATAAAATTTATATTAATGAATAGGTATTAAATTTGTAAACCATTCAGGTTCAAAATGTAATGAATAAATATTTAAAAATGTTTTAGTTTTTTCCTGCAGAATAATTTGGATATTATATAATGAATGACAATATGCTTAGACCACTATACTTCATATTTAAATTTATTTCTTCTCGATGTCTTTTTAATGAAATTTTTGAATGTAACGTTTTAAAGTAAAATACGCTGTACAAAGTAACTGGTCCTTATTTCTACATTATACAATTTGTTATAATACGAAAAAGGTTAAGGCAATTTTTCACATCTTTGTACAGAAGGCAACTTATCTATTAATGAAATTACGCTTAACGTTAAATCACAATTTATTTTATCCTGTTATCTTAGTAATTACTGCAGCGAGGTCACTGCCTAACGTTTGTATCTTCACAAAAATAGCTTTTATTTTCTATACGTCACGGTCTCATTTTATTTTGACGTATTTACGTGTGCGTGACTCGAGAACGCCCATGTCATTTCTCGTCATGGGCGCGGGGAAGCTCCAGCGAGTATCGTACACAATAAAGATTTTAATTTAAATAGTCACAAATAAGGCTAATAGCATTTTGCTTGACAGACGTGTTCAAATTTCGTGTGCTCGTGTACAATTCCATGTTTGAGCTAAACTAAATACTTTCGTGAATCAATGTGTAAAGACGTTAACGATGTGTTTTATGTTTCGGCCAGTGCTATCGAGTTAAAGTACAAAGATTAAAATGGACGATCGTAATGCAAAAAAGTATATACCTGAGAATGATGTTCTGAATGTAGTGAAACGAATACTTCAGTTTCTTCACACCGTATGGTTTAAAATATTTCCAATAATATGTGTTATGAGTGTCACTCTGCGCCGAACTGTGCGTCGTTCTAAAATTTTCAATAAATATAACTAATGATTCATATGGTTTGAATGATACTTAAATCGAGTGAGTTGGAGAAAGCATATTTCTGTTTATTTGTGCGCCTCGGTATTTAAATTTAGACGCAAAATTTATCGAACTGAACTATTAAAAGAATTGACTATTTTTACACGCAATTCTAACGAATTTTTAGACACTCATCTGTTTCAAATTCTATAATAGCATTTGATTTTTACATAATACATAAACTATCTTTTAAGAAGTTTTTAATTTTATAGGAAACAAATACTGAATAAAGATTAGAATATTTTTTTTTATGGCTTACATGAGTGGACGAGCTCACAGCCCACCTGGTGTTAAGTGGTTACTGGAGCCCATGGACATCTACAACGTAAATGCGCCACCCACCTTGAGATATAAGTTCTAAGATCTCAGTATAGTTACAGCGGCTGCCCCACCCTTCAAACCGAAACGCATTACTGCTTCACGGCAGAAATAGGCAGGGAATGTTAAAATTACATGAAATGTTATAATATGTTTTAAGCTTTTCATAGCTACGAATATCTACAAAATACGAACATCTTACGTACTTCACTCAAAGAAAGACTTAAATTTGTAAAACCTCGCTAGCTTTCTGTTCCTATTTTTCGTGGAGTTTGAAATAGGTCATTGCTCCGTCCCTCGGGCAGTCCTAAACTAATTACTGTCAGACTAAGCACCGCAAAAACTAATGACTCCAAAAGTGGTTTTCTTTCTGGTACGAATATTTTCGAGAACTATTTCAAATACCCTAATTAGTTATACTTAATCCATACAATTTTGGAGGAACGGGTTATTTTCATTTCTTTTTGATGAATTATTAGTTACTTTAAGCTTGTTTTATCAAATATCATCATTCATATCATGATATCATTTCAAATGTTGTCATCCATGTATAAATAATGGCAATCCATTTTATTCTAGAAAAATATAATATAATATTTTAGACAGACAAAAATTATCTTTAATAAATTGAGCATTGGTTCAGTATTAAGACTATATCTGCTTTTTTGTTAAATATGTAGATAGACGTTCAGGTGAACTCTTGATTTTCTGATATTAAACTACCAAAAGCACAGCTACCATCCTTCAATAGTATATGAAATACATTTTTTTATTTCTAACGAACTTATGATGTAAAATGCAATTTCTCAATGATCTTCAGCACTACGCGCATAAACTATTTTCATTTCACATTAACAATACACTGCTTTAAATATTCTTTTGCTTAAAGAAAATTGTATCATACTTTAGTGTTCAAAGTAATGATATATACTTTGTAAAACTATGATTTCTGGTTCACATTATCTTACGAGATATAAAGACGGCACATAAATAATTAGAACATACATAAAAATTATAAAATGTATATTATACTGTGAATATATTTAGAAATAATTACTTATAAAACTGGCTCCTCCCTCCACATCGAACTATACAATAGTCGATGAACATGAAAGAAAATCGTAAAAAATTCAATTTGTTTTTTTTTAAAAAACATTTGATGGTTTCTGAAGACTGTCCATAAATAGGTGACTGTCGTGTCTCAAGGTAGACCTCATAAGCGAGATGTCCAAACATAATAATCGAAATCTAATTTATTTCCAATCAACGGTAGAACGCAGTGAAGTGGATAACACTTTACGTTCAATTCAAGTTGTTATATCTCGTTAGCCTTTTCAATAAAAGCCTTGCTACTATTAGCTTTGTTCTCTGCGGAAGTTTTTCCTATTGTGTTTTCTTTTCATATAGTTATACCGAATGAACTAAAAACATGAGGTAGCGAAATTTGTCAGGTTTTACGTTTGGTCGTAACTTGGGATTTGGTAAATGAGTCTGTATTTATGTCACCGGCATTCACGTTGGAATAAGAAAACACTGGAAGGTCAATCGTGCAATTAATGACTTATTTCTAATAGACGAACCTCGCATATTTAATTTTGACAACATTTTAAAAAAAGCTCTTAAACGAAGATGCGGAAATTGTAAATGAAATACTAAGTTGTTGTGCCATTACATTATTTTTAAAAGTGACTATTTATAGATTTTTTTTAAAGTCACCATGATTACTTTATTGCTATGCTAAGTTTAGGACTAGGGCAATACGCCACCACCGTTATTACATCTCCCTCCAAACTTTGAATTCTGTGTTGTGGCACTTGCAATGAGTCGTAAGATCATAAGCCCACATGCCCTAAAAAACTGAACGCATTCACTGTTTGAAATGTATTATATAAATGTATGAAATTTGTATGAAAAACAAAAATATCAAATTTGATTAACTTTACCCATAAAATAATACTTTACTAAAATAGCACTTGTCTTACCATCTTCAGTATGATATATTAAGCCGCGCCAATTCTCCCTCGACCTGACGTTAATTACTGTAACAAGCTTATTGGTTTCGTGAGTGACAGCTAAACGCCCAGCATTATCTCCTTTATACAGCTGTCGTTAAACAATTTAATATGCATATTGACTACTCCCGTTAGAATTTCATTGCTTGTGGAGCACCTACTGAGTATAATGCTCATAAAATGGCTTTCTTCGAAGTAAACGAAAATTATCGGTACTTGAAATTTTATTAGAAGGATTGGTGCTTTTGTTTAAATTTTCAGATTAAATGAAAATGTTGTTGAATTTTTGAAGTTATACTTCTTTAGGCGCGTTATAAAAAATTGATGAGAGTGAAATTTTACGATGCGCGCCCACCGTGACACAAAATTAACAGAATGAAGTTGCTCACTAAATCGCTCATTACAATACGTCCGACGTAACTTGGCGAGTCTGAATATAGCCGTAGGTGAACTTTCGCGCATGTACACACGTAAAAAAAAGTGTTATTAGCATTCATTTTTTAGTAATATAAATGACAAAATTATTATTTAATATAATTCATACTAAATAAAATTAAATTATTAACGTTAAATATTTATTATTAATTATTTAATATTAAAAAAAAAAATATTATAAAAATAAAGTATAACTTCTTACGCGCGTACATAAGTACACGCAACTTTTTTTTCAAATGACGATAATTTCTGAAACGTAAAGTTTGCCACTAGATTTTTTGTATCACGCATAACAGTGGCTTGATCTAACTTTAAATGTTAGTGTTATTATTACTAGAATATTAACATGACCTGTTAGAATTATACAACAAATTGGAGTGAAGACCAGGTTGCGGTTATCTTTACCAGAAGACATAAATGTCCAGTATCCATCCAGTCCAAATGGACCTCCTTCGGGTGAATATGAAGATAATTATTGTCGATGAAGCAACTTATATGAAGGCGTACATAAATTTTGGGGTGGATTCCTCATCTAGTGAAGCAATCGAAATAGTACAAGCTGAAATTGGTGATAGCGTACAATAAAACTCAATTAAAAAACATTACATTTATCGTGTATTTACTTTTGACATTCTAGATTTTCTAATGTTTGAAAAACATCAAATTCATTTTGTTAATCTCGAATCCCAAATAAATAATTAATTACCTCGTTAATTACAGTAAAAAATCCTTTGACTTAGAACCAATGTTAGATAAACGAAATAGTACGATACTTAAAGCAGCTAATAAAGTTTCGATAGAAGGCTTGAGAACTACAAACGGATCCCACTTTTTCGCTTAAGATCAACTTGATAGCAACGTACGGTTTAATAAAGCCGCTTGGCTGCTCCCACAGAAAAGTTTTGACTAGACAAAGTAGGTTGCTGTAGAGCCACTCAGCGAGAATGTTAAGTAGAAAATTTTCACTTGATCTTTTCACTGGCTATTTGACCGATCTTAAATAAAATGCTACCAATAATCGATATGTTTCTTGTATTTTTGTTCTTTTTCTCTTTATTCTTAAAGGCAATAATGACAACGAAGTTTCATAAAAAAATGTCTATAATATGGGAATTGCGGTTCAGGCTGCGTTTTTGATTATTCAAATAAAATATTACGATAATTTTAGTGTATCGTAAATAGTAATATAATGTAAGGAAAATCGTTAAAAATAATTAGTCATTTATAACAGAGGTGTCCATCTAGGAGGTGAGAGGTGTCCAACTACTGCCAAACCTTTTCCCGTTTTAGCGGTGTCCCTGGCATTGCTGTTGGCATTGGGCATTACGCTCGTCTGCCTCCAAGAGTCTACCATATTTCTACTATTTTTTTTGGTATTAACACTGGAATTCCATGACTTACCCCGACAATCGACTTTCATAGTATTGAAAATTTATTTAAAACATTTTGATAACGCTTCGCATAAAAACCTTGATAAGAGCCCGTACTATAGTAATGTTTATAACACAACCTCTCAAAAAATACCTCATAAAGTACATAAGTCAAGAACAAACAATGATTCCCATGCAATGGCCCATGTGTCATCTTATAACGTAAAGCTGGTACACAGTTTAAATGAACTAATTTTAATCAAAATATTAAATATCGGTTTAATTATTAATAATCTAAAAATTATAATAAATAAATTTTATAAATACATAGATTTATAAAATTTTAAATCTAAAGACGAACTCATGAACTTCCCACTGTTTCATAGATAGGGACAAATTTACATCAATAATACAAAATAGGCTTTCAAGCATTCATACAGTTTTGCAAGTCAAAGATTTTTGTTTTACTTTGACCAGAGTTAGGTTCTTTTTTATTTAATTGGAGAAGAGAAGAGATGATGGTCATGATGTAACGAAGGCTGTTGCGGGTGAATCGATAACGGGACAAACTAAATTTTCGGTAGCCTAGGCTCTGTCCCTGGCATTGCTGAAGTCCATGGGCGACGGTAACCATTCATCATCAGGTGGGTCGTGTGCTCATCTGCCAACGAAGCAATAAAAAAAAACGCTTCTTATTTACCCATAGATTAATGTAACTAAGAATCTTTAATTTAACTGGATTGTTACGTCCCGTCAAGATCATAACAGTGTTCTTATCACTTTAGAATTCTGCTTTGAATATTGGAACTATGATCGTCTTTTTTCCTAGGAACCTGACGCTGAAGTGTTTGAAGAAAAATAGTCCATCCGTGCACTTTGTGAACTACAGGTGAGAGCCAAGCAATTTTCCTTAATCCAACCCGAGCACCCCAGCGTGGTTAATCAAAAATTGTTCTAGCGACTCTTGGAATTGTTCGATCGGTCTGGGAACTTATGCAATGTCATATACAGATCGTTTTCACCCCAATACATAATAATACACCGAGGTGAATATTTCAAACGGAATACCCAAATATAGACCACAAGAAATGTAAAGGAGATAAGACAATAATTTCTGCACCCCGTAACTGAAACGTAGTTATGAAAAAAAAAACTATGATTTGTAATTATAGTACAAAGCAGAGATCTAATCAGTGCTAATTTTTAACTGTGCTAGCTTTTTAATCTATATTTTCACCCACTACTTATTATTATATTTTTTGAAAGTCAGCTTAAGAAGAAATGAATATTTTGACGTACAGCTTTATCGGTTTAATGCTTATTATTGACTCTTTATGTTAGTGAAATAAGAAGTATTTATTTTCGTAATTGACTCTTGAAGCTTTTAGTTTTATTTAAGAACTTTGTGGTTGCAGAATTTTCAGAGCCACGCCGCTTACAAGATCCACCCTGTATATACAAAGCGTCTAAAGACTTTATTAAGCCCGAGATCTCACTCTAGCAAAGTTTCGTGAACTATGATAGAGCCTCGAGTTACTACGAGGGATGCAAACAGCACTGATCTCATTATTACGAGGACTGATGAAGGTCAGGCAACACGAACGTGTTTGTTGCAATTTCTCTTGAAATTTTCTTGTAATGAACTGGAAATGATGTTATTATTTTCAATGCATTCAGCTATGAAATTACTATTCTCTGACCATTTAATAGAATCATTACTTCTCAGTCTTCTCTGTCGGACACTCTTGTCTGAGCGGTCGTGGTTGTGCTGATGCTGTATGTGCAGAGGCACCTGTTTGGTCGCCCATGCTCCCAAAGACCGCCCTCCAGGCAATTTGCTTCCAGGTCTGGCGGTTGGAAGTGTTTCGAGTACATTCGAGCATAGTGGACTCATTTGCCTTCTTTATTAGGTCAGTCCAACGGGTTGGTATGCGACCGTGTGATCTCCTGCCTTCCACCTGGCTTTGGACTACCAGTCTCTCCATCGAGTGCTCTTTTCTGGAGATGTGACCAAATAACTTTAAAGCCCTCAGTTGACGATAGTCAGTCTTTGATACCGAGTTCCTTGAGGATGGATGTATTGGTGCAAAATGCCCTCTATGGGATCTTTAGGAGGTCTACTGGAGATGCGGTGTGGTCTCCAGCATCACATCTCCAGTCCATCGATTTTACAGCGATCTTGCAATCTTAGAGACCAGGTTTCGGCTCCATAGAGAAAGATTGGAAACACAAGACATTTCATTAATCTGACCTTAGTCTTCTTGGTAATCTTCCTTCCAAATCTTTTCCAGCCTTTCCACTGCTGACCTGGTCCGCAAAGCAGTCGTTTGTTCTCTCCATAACGATGAGACAATCGTTATACTATGCAATTGGGACTAGGACCTCCATGTTCTAAGGATAGTTCACGCCATTTAACAGCAGATGGGTCACATAATGCAAAAAAAATAGCTGTACGACATCGCTGCCAACATTGTACTAAATAAATAAATGTTCTGTAGTTCTTGAGTATTTGTAACTTTTACCCTTGAATTCAGATTACACAATTCTCGTCGATTTTATATCAAAATTCAATTAACGTCGGATGACTTTCAACTCAATTCTTATAAAGATAAGTAATTTTTAATCTATGCAGAACAAATCGGACTTTACTAATGATGCGATTAAAGTTTAAAATTTGTATTTAAAAATACTTCGGTGTTAATCTGCTGAGTAAATAGTCAAGACGGCCAAGTTTCATTAGAATTTCTTGAAACGGAATGGAGTCGAAGCGTTCGGTTCACTAAAGCAAAAAGAGTTCCCCTTTAAAATTTAAGCAAAATTTACATGTGATTTATTTGTTGACCCCACTTGAAGTTACATAGCAAAGGATAAATAGAAACTATGTTTACAGTCCTATATAAATGCATATCGACGCTTGATAGGCAAACATAACTAAGCGAAAATAACTGCTTTGTACATAAATGATAGGCAATAACCATATTCGATGCGCAAAAAAAATATATTTCTAGGTGAATTAAAATCATTTCAACCCTACCCCCCAAATTTTGTTTTCAGGTATTTCAACTTTAAATTAGTCTACTGTTAAGGTTCACGCATTGTCGCTTAGTCACGTTTACCTTTCAAGCGTCGATATGAAGAAATTGGTATTTTACTTCAATTTACTTTATTTCGGAGAATGTTACATAAAAGTGTTTCCAACTAAGAATCTTAAGGTGCGATCTCGTGTTCTCCAAGTTTATTATTAAAGGTGATATACACAGATTACGAATATCACACCCGAACAACCGATGTATCAATCAAGTCACTTCTTTATTTTCTTTTCAAACTTAGGCTCTATCTTCGAGTACTGATTGTTAAAGGATATGCCACGCCCACAGTTTGGTACCTTGACCGGTATATCTCGCAGCAAAGCGAAAACTTATATCAGCATTAGAGATAGTATCTGTGAATTTAATAATTAAATGAAACAAATTGATGTTATCCTTGAACAACACTACTATTTAATTAAACTAATCATAAAATTATGACGGTTCATAATGCACTGTAAGACTGCTTAAAGATTTTCATAATGTTCCACTTCAGCATTGGTGTACTAATTAATGGATGTTTTCTACCGAAACTATGTATAAGAGAGGGAAAACTACCTATCTCATATTTTATGGGTGTGATGGCCTGGCTTGAATTGGAATGAACATTTGGCCAACGGTTCCCCGATATCTATAAGCTCTTATCTATTGCGGGATGTATATAAACTTTGTTTGAATATGAGGATCCAAGGACAGGAAAATGACGCAAAAGATCGATCATAGGTCGAAGTTTCGGGCAACTTCTTGCTTGTCCTCTAAAATTTATGACGTGATCATATAATGGCTATGATTTAATATGAATGTATTCAGTGATGATTAGAATTTTGTTAGGATCATATTTCATGACCCGGCGGTGTATCCCAAAAACAACTAACAAATGTCCCATTAAGCATTCTAATGAACATTCTCTGTCTAATACACAACCATGATAGTATATATGTGAGGTAATCAAAATAACATATCAACAAAAACTTGTGCTTACTTTTTGAGAATAACAATGTGTGGTTCATCTGTTATATCCTCTGGCTATGCATGACGTATGATTAAAACGGAATGTTTAGCAAATAAAACAAGGGACAACGCTCCTATTTCGACTGTTACATTCCTTTCTATTTTGTTGAATCCTTGAGTTTCTACGTCATACACATCACCGACGCGCGTTATCAGCACTGAATTTAATTTATAGAAACGATTGAGGTGATTGTAATGATGATTTTTTGGAACCTAAACTGCATCCTCGGTGCCAAAAAAAATAACTTTATTATTGATGACTATTCTCGTTTCTTATGAGCTAAGTGCGATCCAACGAATCTCTTTAAAAACTTTCAAAAGCTTAGCGGGCCATTAAAAGTTAAAGCTCGAATAAACACAAGAAAGCTAGAAGCATTACTTGTATAATAATATATAAGCTAGATCGTTAGAACTGATATAGTCATACTGCACTTTTATTTTACAACCACACGCTAGTACGAGATTGTGTTTCGAGGTTTGGAGTAATAAAAAGCGTTTCCATCTTGTTAGATTCCTCGTGTACTTGAGTGAACGAATATAAATAGGTAATTGGTTATACAAGTTAAATTATTATATTTTGTGAAATAAGGAGCTAAAAGTAGAAGTTTTGAGGGATTTCATTGTTACGTCCCGAAATTTTCGTTATTTTCGTTGACTGGGAACTATTCAAAGCCAAACAGACTCTTTTGCTTATTAAAAGCAAATTAAGAAAGCTTGTTGAAATATTTCGTCTCTAAGTATACGTTAACTGTATAGACAACGATACGATAACACTACGAGTCAACTTGTTAAATAAACTCATTAAAACAGTGTAATGATCCAATTTACTTCAGCATACAGTATACCTGTGAGCCGGTTACATTTAGTCGTGATTGGTAATTTTATGACGTCAACGTCTGATATCTTAGTTTTAAGAACAAGCAGTCTAGGTAATAAATTGGTATTTAAAATCAAACTTAGAATTAGTTATGTTCATAAATTGAGACCAAAATTATAATACAATGTAAAGCTGGGGAGTTTTTTTTTTAAATGTGATCTCGTTACCTATATTATATCTGGATCCCAATTTACAGAATAGTGACCGTTCGTGAGTTTTTGTGAGTGTATGTGACGTAAAGATTTTCAAATCATCTTGAATCACAATGAAACGTGCCTGGCCATATATGATACTGTTATCAAACCAGCAATTTGTTATTTTTAGCGTATGTTATGACTATCAGACCTCATAGAAACCTCAAGATGGATACCGCGACCTGTTTTCAAATATTAGATCGAAATCAACCGTACTGGAATATAGACTATTTCACTTTTTAAACTGGAATACCAATTATTTTGTTGCAGTAATAAGAAATATGTTAATAAAACCCATTAGTGCGGCTTGCAATACGTAAGATAGGAATTAGAAGATTGGTAATTAGGGACGTATGAAAATAGATGAAATTGTATAGGTGACTAGTGACCCTTTTTTTTCTGGCACAGGGTCGGACCTCCTGCAAGGCTTCCGCGTCTAGGAGGCGCACGGGGTATGTGGGACATGACGGTTTGCAGATGTTGAGAGCAGACCCGCGGGTCCAAGGATGTTTTAGGGCCCTACCCACCGAACGACTCCCCTTGATGTGACTAGTGAGCCTGCCCCTGCATTGCAATGGTGAATTATGGAAATTAAACTGATAAATGTACTGCTTACAATTTTTTCTCTACACTTTATATAGGAAGATTGGTATATTGAATTTCATACTACAACCAAAGTAACTAACTTCCTATATCAAATTTCAAATCCGAATTCAATATATTTCACTGAATCAGTTAATTCGTCAATACAAGTATACATGCATAAATACATAATATTTTAAAACTTATAACAATTTGCTTAATTAAGGTATGTATTCAGTGTAGTTAGCAGAATATTCAAATGTCAATGAATAACACCTTCATTTGCAGTGATCATGAAAGATTTAAAGTAATCAAAACAACGGATACTAAGAATAAAAATCGCGCAAATTTAATCGTAAAACTAGTATTAATAGTTAAGCATTTTAATTCGTTTCAGGAAATACCTAATTAATTCATATAAGTAAAACAGATTTATAAATCAATTTTAAAATTGATGATTTCGATAAATGTTGTTGAATCAAGATCGTATCTGATAGATCTCTAAAAAATTAAGGTAAAAATCAAATATGAATTTATGAAAGATTGTTTTGAAAATAATGTCAATTTCTTCATGTGAATTATTTGATTGAGCACCATATCGCTTTGTGTCGAAATATTTATTACACTACATGTAATTTCACTAAAAAATCACGGCACGCACTCAAACCGAGCGAAGCATTTCAACGGTATAGATGACACCACATCAAATTTGATTGTTATCACGCTGCCGAAAACCAGAGTGGAAAATGTGGGAGTGGCACTGAATATATCACCGGCCTTCCGGAACATACGGTATCTTGGAGCAAGTAATAAATTTTATCAAATGACAACGGTTTTAGAGCAACTGCTTCTAATGTATTGAACGCTGTTATTTTCGATTTTTCTTTCTAAATAATTGTTCGCTAAATTGGATTGTGTGATTTATTTCGTAACACAAAATGATACTTCAATTGGCCGTTCAAAATTATAGATTTATATTAATGCTCGTAATGTAGTAATAATCTTTGATGATGATGATGCATGATAAAATTAAGTTAATTTAGAGGAAGAGGTAGACCTAAGAAAAAATGGATGGATTGCATAAAAGACGATTTGTGTAAAAGGGAAGTGAACGAAGAAATGGTATATGATAGAGGAGCATGGAAGAAGAAAACATGCTGCGCCGACCCCAGGTGGCTGGGAGAAGGGCAGGAGAATAATGATGATAAAAATTAAGTGCGCTGACTAAATCATCAATCAAAAAAACAATAGGTTTTTTTATACGAGTACTATTGAAAGGTTAATAGTTGTAAAATCGAATTAGAGGAATTTTTAGTTATACAGTGTATAAAATATTTTAGTAGTTCTTTGAACCTTTCTTCTGGTCTTTTCTATTGCTTCGTTTAGGCTTACGGCCATCTGATTGGAATTATTTGCTGGAGCCCATGGATATTAATCAATACAGGAATGCCACCACACATCCTGAGACAAAAGGTCTAAGTTTCAATTGGATAGTATAACGAGTACCACAACTACAACTACTAGCGTGACTGGTGTAGACTAGCGTGGTAGTTTGTGGCCACACAAGACGGCCCACCCCCAGTAATTAAACGTTAGGTAATGTATCAATATGTTCAAACAATTAAGTATTAATTGAAGATCTGTATTTAGTTCTCTGTTTCTGACTTAGGATTGTGTATACCTTATATTATTACCTGAAAGTATTCCTAATACATATATAATAATAGCTATTCTTGAAGTCCAACTAACCATTGTTTTATTTGGAACATTATTTCGAGGAACAATGGAACAATGAAAAATTACACGAAACTTTTTCAGACTTATTGTAATGAGTTATCGACATTTCAAAATGAGATTGAAAAAGAAACAGCCTTTGGTTTACTTAGTCTAACACAGGTTAATAGATGAAAGTGAATATGGAACAGAAAAAATACGAACGGTCACGGCAGAAGCCTTTGTTCTGCTGATTGAATGGAAAACCTTTGAGTCTGGAAATGGTTGTGGTTTTATGAGAAAAACAACACTGTCACGTTGTGTATTTTTTTAAGTCGGTTGATTAATATGGAGCGAAAATGTTTTACTTTTATTGGACTTAATGCGTGACCGCTTTCGTTAGGAACACGCATATCGGCGGTACCTCGACCAGTGTGACTGACAGTGTGCACAATGCGCAGAATATGTTCTGCGGATTTTATTTTATTACGAGACAGTTTTTCTAACGTAACTTTCACTAGGGATAACTGTATATAAAATAAAATGTTGCGTGTGTAACAGTTACACTGGTAGTTTTATCAGTTAGGCGCAAGAGACGATGAGTCGAACGCCTTTCATACTTCGTAACATGGAATATTAGTTTTTTAATTGTAAATTGTGCATTTGCAAAAAAACTATTATAAAAACTCAATTTATTAAAAAGTATATTTGGATTTATCGTTTTTTTTTTCGAGTAACATGAGTTTATAAAATAAAGATAAACTATTTAAGAAGTTGATCTGTACAAGAAGACATAAAAATTAAAACGAATTAATATTGACTCCGTATCAATAACCACAATTAACCAGCGGAATTAAAAGCGTCAAAAAACAATATCTTCGTAATAAAAATTTTTTTTAAAATGATTTCCTAATTGTAATGACGTAATTTACAAATACATCAATAGGTATATTTCAACTGCGGATCAAGTGATCCCGTCAAATGAATCTAATTTAGTTTCCCGGGTGACCGAGTTTCCGTATCGGTTTTCATTGTAGCTAACAATTATGAATGTGTCGTGTTAGCCGTCAGGTGGAAAAGGCGTTCTATCGGTCTCCATTTGGAATACCATATTACAGGAGGAATTAGAACCGACGTCTTGATTGTTCCGAAATTATATCCGAATATAGACAAACTAAAATAAGACAAATATACATACATTCAAAATACATTACATTCTTCTTAAAAATAGAGAGTATATTACATATTTTGAATTTTGCCTCAATTTCGAAAATCAATGTCTGTACGCGTGGTACAGAGCAGCAAATATATTTAATAAATTTGCTGATTACGGAACGGAAACTGAACAAAGACTCTGTGGCACAGTTGTCGGGATAGCAAACCACGAGACCACTGAGGCAATTACGAAGTAAGGTATCACATAGATTTTACAAAGACTTAGTGATATTTAGTTTTCACATTTTTATTATTGCTTAGCTGGGTGTTTGATTACCGGCGCCCATTAGCATCAACAACGTAAATGCCGCCACCTTGCGACACGAGTTCAAAATTTTTTTTTTATTGCCCTTGTATGCACACGAGCATACACCTGATGGTGAGTGGTTACCGTCGCCCATGGACTTCAGCAATGCCAGGGGCAGAGCCAAGTCGCTGCCTACCGCATAATACTCTCCACAAGCCTCGTTTGAAGAAGGACATGTATTAAGTCTGTAATAAGTCTCAGTATTACAGCACAACGGCTGTCCCATTCTTCCAAGCTGTGGTTCCTACCCGTACGGACTCACAAGACCAGTCAAACTTTTATTAACTGTACATTTTTACTTTAATAATCGAAATGAGGTCGTGTATAATAAACTGCGAGTGTGCGGTGTTCAGTCGTTACTGATATAAAGTAACGTGTCTGTTATGAACGACTGTTCATAACATGCTCTAATAATAACTCCTTTATTTTATTATCCTGTGAAGAGTGTTGAGACATCTGTCATTCGTTACACGGAGCATAAAATTCAGTAATGCTCTGTTTTATTCTGGGTATTATTTTTGAGTATGTTATGCATATATCTCAGTATTGCTTTTAGTTTAGTTCGATTTTAAAATTTATTTTATTTCGTCCATACAATCATATATTCAGTAGACTTGGTATTCAAAGGTTAAGGGACCGAAACGACGTCAGCATTGTTACGTAATAAGGGTGAAGGGTGAAGCGAAGGAATCCCACAGGGGAACCCAAAATAAAACTAAAACGCTCTATTGTATTCCAACACATAGACAGAGCCCTTCAAAAGCGACGTTCTTCCCCTAACATTTAATTTAGAGCAGTAACTATGAATTGTTAAAATTGGCACCCCGAAAACAGGTCTATTATAATTAAATGTAAAATTTCGACACTCAAAGTGTCTCAAAAGCGTGAAAAGTTACTATAATTTAACATTTCCAACCCGAAAGGTCTCACCTCCGCCGGCTTCACGATTATTAAAGGCAAGACGAAATGCTTTCGCCCAAAATTCTTTGAAGTGACGTAAAAATCTACAGCGGGAAAATAAAATCTTTGAAAGGGTCCGTTCCGTGTCGGGGGTCTGTCTCTAAAAGCTGTAAAATGATTTGATGTTATCGACGGCTATTCGAAATAGTATTGAATTAGCACCTTCGAGAATGAATGATAAAAATACAGTGTCTGTGTGTGTGTATACGCATAGCTTAGAAAAGTTCTTTGGGGCATTCCCTCAGCTATGCGGAAAACTCGACAACAGTTTTTCTGCCAAATTTGAGTAAAGTGTTTATCTTTTATCTCTCTTATGGTGTTTGCGTTATGCTGCTATTTCTTTTTTACTGCCTTTGTATTATTTGTTACTAACATTACTGAGAAGATAAGCCCAAGAGCAGGCTTCTGTTTATTTATCAGTCGGTTGAGACTAATGCAAGGTAAATAGTACGAACCCTTTTGGAGGCGTCAAATAGAGCCTCAAGAGAGAGTATTTTACTAGTGTTAGGGCGTATATAGAGTCCAAAAAAGTAGGTGCTACAATCCTGAATATTTCTACGGCGAAGAAAACATGCAGAACGATTTTAAGGATAGGATATCCGTACTGCTTGTGACGTTTATAGATTTAGGTAATAACTTGGTACGCTGTGAGTTTATTCGTTCATCTACTCCAATAAAAATAGTAATTGCATTTGAAATAATCACTTTGCAAGCCGAAATGCACGAATCCAGGTACAGAGTAGAAACTTTCAGGCTAAATAAAGGGTATGTTTATAGACTTATAACGTAAAAGTGATAGTGGCAAAAGCTCGAAGAGTTAATACCCATCTTCAGATAAGTAGCCGAATGGATCATAATAATGAAAGAATCTTAAAAGTAGTAGGATTCAGTTAGCATAAAACAGTAGAATTTGTAGTAGCATGCTCAGAAAAAAAAGGTTTTAGTTTAATCTCTCTTAATATAACAGAGCACTTAGTTTTGCGTTTATATAGCTTTATAAACGAGAATGTGCTAACGAGATAGTAAACTATGAACAAGCTTAAAACCTAATAGCCACAATAAAATGACAATGATCCAGTCAGTAAGTAGGTCATTGGTTTATGGAGACCTCTTGTTATAGTAATCTCGACAATATATACATCCTCGTGTATCTAGTTTATTATTTAGAGACATAAGAATGTACATCCACGAATGAAAATATTACATTTTATAATTGATCTGCTAATTGTAGTCTTACAGTTTGAAACCGTAGTAGATACAAACTACTATGTAAAAATTCATGTTAAAAAAGTTTTAACAAAAACCGTATACTTTTGATATCGAGAATTAAGTATTGAGATGTTTTTTATGTAATCTACTAGCGTTATATTGACCTTTTTGCGAAAGTGTGCCGCAATGCAGTCATATTTTAATGGTATGACAGAAATTGGTAAGAATACAAGATTTCCTGCTTGGAAGTAAGGAAGGTCAGCACGTCCGTGTTAAGAGTGCACAATCTACATAATTACCAATTAGCGTCGTTTTTGTTTCAGGAAAAAAATATATCTCCGGAATTGTAGTCGACCTTTTGAGTTGTCATGATAATCTTTGTGCAGTACACGAACTTAAGAATATTCCTGTACTGCTGAAATATTTCAGAGCACTGTAAATTCATGTGAAGCTGAATTTGAATCATGTAGTGCATTTGCATAGTACTTTGCTCACATATTCCGGTAAAAATGTACGAGACGTAGCGAGCATTTTGAGAGAACATCTTGATTTTCCCTTTTTTATTTTAGGTTGGTCGCATTTTATTACACCGTCTTTAGCTAAACAATGCAAAGGAGCCGTTTCGCGTACCTTAACATTGTATTTTATTTGAAGCGCAAGATAGTTGTGAAGAAAAATGTATATAGGGTAAATTGACTTTTTTTTGGATAATGAAATTTATACAATTACTTAATTTACTTGGTTAAAACAAAAGTGAACAAGTGTATGCGAGGTTAATCTGTGCCGTGTAAAGTCGATCCAGGACGTATGTACGAACCGCCGCAGGGATTTTCGACGAGTTCAATGTGGCAGTGGGCTTACATTGAGGATCTGCGCTAAGTCCCTATATCTTCCTGCTTGTGTTGGATGCCTTAACGTCAGAAATACAGGAAGAGGCCCCTTGGTGTTTGCTGTTTGCCGATGACATAGTGCTCGTCGGAGAAAGCAGGCTCGAGGTCCAAAACATACTAGAGAAATGGCGATGCAGGTTGGAGAGTGTTGGCCTAAAAAACAGCAAAATCAAAACTGAATATCTGCTGTTCAGTGATTTTGGCGGTCTCGCCAATTTTACACCCATTTATTACGTCTATTATTCAAAGCAATGGCGAACTGGATCGTACTGCGAGGCCCAGAATTGACGCAAGGTGGATGAAATGGCGGCAGGTCACGGGCACCACGTGTTACTTACACATTTCTCTTCCCCTAAAAGGAAAGATATATGAGGCCTTAATAAAGCCTGCCGTCTTGTATGGGTAAACTTGTTGGACCACTAAAGTGGTGGGTGAAAGGCGATTGTATGCAGCAGAGATGAAAATGTTGTGGTGGATGTTTAGAGTAACGAGAGTGAGATAGAATACGGAATGAATATGTTAGAGGAAGTCTGAAAGTGGCACCTGTGACAGAGAAGTTGAGAAGTGCGCGTTTGGGATGGTATGGCTATGTGATGAGACGAAATGACAATGAGGCTGTTAAGAAAGTTTTAACTATGAATGTGGAAGGCTTTAGAAAAAGAGGTAGACCTAAGAAGAAATGAATGGATTGGGTGAAAGACGATATGTGTAAGAGGGGAGTCAGCGAAGAAATGGTATATGATAGAGGAGTAAGGAAAGAGAAAACATATTGCGCTGACGCCAGGTGACTAAGAGAAGGGCAGGAGAATGATTACTTGGTCAAAACAAAAGGAAAAATTGTTTTATTTCATAAATAGATAAGATAGTGGTACCCGATCATGAAGGCTCGCAAAATACCTTAATACTTCTACTACTGAACTATCCACAGAATTAAAATAAAATACCTTATCTATCAAATTATGTGAAGACCTTTGCTTGATTCCTTTATTGGCTTTATCGACGTACATTCCAAATTCCATTTAGACAATTCTCGTAATACGACGCATGGGATTACCGCATTAGTTTGATAAATGTTACGGGCTTGAAAGGTTATCTCATGTTTATACCGGCACCTCTAAGGTGTAAAGTTTTGATGAATAAAGATTTAAGTTAACAGACGACTTGTATGTATTTACATAAGATCTCAGCTTTGATGTCAGAACGGTATGATATGTCATATCCGCTGAACTCAAAATGAGCTATCTGACTGACTTTTTTTGCTATTCTTCACAGATTTCACATAAAGTGAACATTTTCACATTCGAAATTTTCGAAGCTAAGTATTTCTCAAGACAAAACAACATCCAGATGCCGAATATCACATTTCTGCCAAGAATAAACATCGGACTAAGCGGTACAAAGTAGTTGATATTTAAAGTAAACGAATTAGTGGCAGTTTTTGAACCTCAGACTTTAGTTTGGAAGTCTAACTACACTCAAATTATTTATTACCTGAATGATTAGCGTTTATGATTAACACTTTCTCTTAAGTTTTTCCAGTTTTAGCCCGTAACTAAAGTCAACAACGAGGATATAATGGAAGTGGAAGCTAACGATACTCAACATACCGCTGAGTAAAAAACTTGTTAATAGGGTGCCACACGAGGAGAAAGATAGCCACCGCGACGAATTTAAGATATGCCTTGCACTGTTTGTCAGACACTTAGATACTAACTTTCTTAGGTAAACACCTTATATTTAGAAATTGTAAATACGATTCTTTTATGGCCCTTTTTACACGCTTTATATTAGCTTCACTTCTATGTATGTTTGTATGTTTGTAACTGTCTCCTTTAGACGCGATTTTGACCCACTTTAAACGGCCAGTTTTCATTCAAACTTTGTAGATTTATCAAGGACCTATGACAAATCAATGTTTAAAAAAAAACTGAAAAGAAAATTGAAATTCAACTATAAAATGATAAATAAATAATAGTTTAAAAAAAACTAAAAAACACGCTTTATATAAAATTCAACTAAAAAATAGAAAATAAAATTTAATAAGTTTAAATTGAAAATAGTGTAAAAAAATATATTTTATTGTAAAAAAAGCGTGGGGTGCATGGTGTTATTAGTTATAAATATTTTTCTGACAGATATGAGTAGAAGAATTATTATTTCAATAATATCTTAAAAAGCACCCACGCTTTTTTTTTTAATAAAATATATTTTTTTATTAGAGAAAACTATCAAAATCGGTTGCAGTGGCAGACAACGAATTACCTTTATAGTTTCTACAAAACTACTGAAACACGGTTTTTTGCTGAAGATTCCATACATTGATCTATAAATCCTAATAAATGGCCGAGTCAAGGTGTCAGTTGCCATTTTATCGGGTCGCTTAGCGGTGATAAAAGAAAAAAAGACAAGGTCAATTCCTTTCTAACCTTTCTCAAACGCTTTTTAACCAATATCATTAAGTCTCCGGCGAGTGCTCGGTGCAAACGATACAATGAAGACTCTAGTGTAGATGACAGGTCAAGAAGTGGTCGCCCTCGGTCTGTTAGGACTCCAGCAGTGATAAAAGCTGTGAAGGCGCGAATTCAAAGAAATCCCAAACGTAAGCAGAAACTGTTGGCCCTTCAGATGGGGTTAAGCAGAACCACGGTGCAAAGGGTGTTAAATGAAGACTTAGGGCTTCGGGCATATCGAAGAAAAACTGGACATCGTTTGAATGCTCGTCTAATGGACCTGAGGCTGAAGAGATGCCGCGCTTTGTTGAAGCGGTACGCGGGAAAAAAAAATCGGGAAATTCTTTTTTCGGATGAAAAAATTTTTACCGTAGAAGAGAGCTGCAACAAACAAAATGATAAGGTGTACGCACACAGTAGTGAAGAAGCGAGTAACCGTATTCCGCGTGTCCAACGAGGTCATTTTCCATCCTTGCTCATGGTATGGTTGGGAGTTTCTTATTGGGGCTTAACAGAGGTACATTTTTGTGAGAAAGGTGTAAAAACGAATGCAGTTGTGTTTCAAAATACAGTCCTGACGAGCCTTGTGGAACCTGTTTCTCATACCATGTTCAATAACAGGCACTGGGTATTCCAACAAGATTCGGCGCCAGCTCATAGAGCGAAGAGCACACAAGACTGGCTGGCGGCGCGTGAAATCGACTTCATCTGGCACGAAGACTGGCCCTCCTCCAGTCCAGATTTGAATCCGTTAGATTACAAGATATGGCAACACTTGGAAGAAAAGGCGTGCTCAAAGCCTCATCCAAATTTGGAGTCACTCAAGACATCCTTGATTAAGGCAGCCGCCGATAATGACATGGACCTCGTTCGTGCTGCGATAGACGACTGGCCGCGCAGATTGAAGGCCTGTATTCAAAATCACGGAGGTCATTTTGAATAAACTTTAGTGTCATAAGAATCTATGTTTTGTTAAGTTCATTTTGGTATATAAATGGTTACATAATGAATAAACTTGTTTCAATTAATTTACATTAAACATGTGACAGAATTTATGACCTGACTAGGTATATGTATATAATCTGAATCTTGGAAACGGCTCCAACGATTTTCATAATATTTTGTATACAGGGGATTTCGATTTACGATTTATTTTCAGAAAATGTTGTTTTATTAGTGTTTTCAATAATCAACTCTTCCCCGACATCTATTGTCGAATAATAATACTATTTTTCTTAATTATTGAGGGCAACTAACCGCTTTAAAGACACAACAAGATGCCGTTATCAAAAAAAAAAACCGTCAAAATCATTATGATTTCAACCTAAAAATATTTATATAATATGTATATTATATGTATATATATATATATATATATATATATTGAGAGGAACAGACGTGCTGTAAGCCTAGTTTTTGAGGTACCGCTACCTACCTTGAGATGTTAGAAAGTCCCATTAATTTTAAAATTATAAAAACATTTTTCTATTTACAATGGAACGCTTAGAATACGTCCGCAGCAGAAGCGAGGATGGTTTTAGCCACCGCATAATACCTAATATTCGCTTCGAGTACGTTATAACCACATATACCGTAGTAGAAACGGGAGTAATTATTAGTGAAAGGCAAGAAGAATTCGGGAAGCAGAAATTATAACTTCAAGGGGGCTGCTCATACAGACGTAGTAACAGTAGCTAAGAGTAAAGGGGTCACGCATCCGTATTAAGAATAGCAATAGCAGAATAGCAATTAAGAATAGAATAACAAAGAATAGCAATAGATGGACTATTATCAGCGGTAAATCATGTCACCTTAAAACCAAGCACTGGCAGCCGCAAAGCGTGTGACGTGGCGATTTGTTTGGCTTCAATTAAAACCTTAACCTTATTCAGAAAGTGGACGGCAATATTCCCGTCAGGGTCCTACTTATACAGAGGATCAAACAGAACTTCATAAACTTTAAAGCAATAAGACTACCACGTCTAATGTATAATAGTAATGCTATAAATACATCTATCTAATAAAATCAAAATAAGCAAATAAAATATTGTTTCCAAGGTATTTTCCCGACTTCTGTTCATGCACTGGTTACGATGAGGCGGATGTGTTAGAGTTGAACGAACTAAAGCCTCTCGGTACTGAACAACCCGCATCGGGACTTTGCCAGAGACAAAACAGCCAAAATTTAAATAATAATCAACAAAGTTTTTATTCAAGTAGACCTTCATAGAGGTTTTTAATCCGCCATGATTTAATTAACGATTCGAAATGCAGTTTCAGCAACGAGAAGAACCTTCTAGAAACTCTGTGTTTGCTATTTTCCAAATTTAACAGACAGCAAAGGTCGAAGGTCAGACAGAAAGGTCGATGCAACGGAGGTAAAGCGAAGCGTTAATGACGGTCTGTGGTTATAACCGAGATCGAAGAGTGAGAATATCGACACTGATAATTAATTTACCTACGACCCTAATCTGTGGTCTTCAATTTAAATTAACAATCTTCCCTATTCTTATTAAACGACAGCGAAAACTGGCCTTGTCTCGTTCGTTAGTCGTCAAAAATATTTTTCTAAGAATCAAAGGATATTTATTTACTAAACAAAAATACATTCGTTGTTTACAATCATCTGAATTCATGCCTTTACGGGGATCGGAAACCATTCACTTTACATTTTCATTATGTAAATATGTATTATATTTTCCTCTTCAGACCGAGCCCCGTAAGCTGGCTCATCAGTCATGGTAAAGTCAGAATATTGCAGTTGTACTTGCGAGTTGTGGCCATAGTTAAAACTATTTTTAAGGCTTTATCTCGCCTTTATTTATTATCATTCTATTATTTAATTTCAAATCGGTCGTTGGTATAGATTTGAAAACTGTGAAGTTTTCGAAACGTTTTTTTTTTTTTTTTTTCATTACTTAGAAAGTGGCTACCCAGTCACTGCTAATGCCATCTATTTTGACATATGAGTTCAAAGTCTCAGTTTTATAGTACAACTAGCGACCCGCCCTCGCTTCGCTTCGGAAACATTAAAACACACATGAAACCAAAAAAAAAAAAATATTAAAAAAAGTAGCCTATGTTCATCAGGGACAATGTCGGCTTCTAATGGAAAAAGAATTTTTCAAATCGGTCCAGTAGTTTCGGAGCCTATTCGAAACAAACAAACAAACAAATCTTTCCTCTTTATAATATTAGTATAGATAAATAATTCTAATTGTAACAGACGTATTTATAAAATGTTTATGAGACTGTATTGACCAGGTGCAGAATTCCAGGGAAATCATGGAACGTCATCACTCTAAGTACATCCTCAGATCTCGTACAACGGCTTTACAACCTTTCAAACTGAAACACAGTCACGGCAGCATTTTCACGGCAGAAATAGGAGGGGTTATGGTAATTTATCTGCCCGGGCTCACAAGACGTCCTACTATTTATAATGAAATAATATATTAACAAACAAAAAAAAAGCAAGATAACAACACCGTAAAAGTAATTTCAATGTTATAACAGCCTGATGAAAATGAATAATAACCAAAATCGAAATGGTACTTTTTGGTGCAATGCGCGAAAAATTTTGTATTAATATATGAATGGAATATGTCAAGGCAGGTTTTTCTGCTTTTCAAATTTCTCGTTTACCACCGGAATATGTTCTGAGTTTTCTGAGAATTAATTCTAAAGTATAATAAAAATTCCAGACAGAGTTAAAATCGTTCACATCGTTGCCAATAAATTCCAGAAAATTCTATGAAACGGATTTCGCTATTGCTGGGATTTCATGAAGATTTTAGTTACGACAGTCATACTATTGAAATGTTGAGTGCTTTTAGTGATAGACGGCTTAAAATATATATATATATATATATACTAAATAATTTTATTTACTTTTAGTATTAAGGCGTATTATTAACCCGCATTAATAGGTACAACCGTCCTGCCTATTTCTACCTTTAAACAATCATCGGCAGGATCGTAGCATCCACATTGAATTGCATAATATACGTGTCCTCTGGTAACCCCTTGACATCGGGCGGGCCGTAAACGCGTTCACCTAAGAACGTGAGTCATCGTGGCCTAAAGGATAAGACGTGCGGTGGGTGCATTCGTGTTGAGCGATACACCGGTGTTCGAATCCCAGGCGGGTACTCATTTTTCTAATGAAATACGCACTTTTTGTTCACGATTGACTTCCACGGTGAAGGAATAACATCAGGTAATAAAAATCAAGTCCGCAAAATTATAATTTGCGTAATTACTGGTGGTAGGACCTCTTGTGACTCCGCACGGGTAGGTACCACCACCCTGCCTATTTCTGCCGTGAAGCAGCAATGCGTTTCGGTTTGAAGGGTGGGGCAGCTGTTGTAACTATACTAAGACCTAAGAACTTATATCTCAAGGTGGGTGGCGGCATTTACGGTGTAGATGTCTATAAGCTACGGTAACCACTTAACATCAGGTGAGCTATGAGCTCGTCCACCCATATATGCAATATAAAATAAATAAATAAAAAACGAAATAAAAACAATAAATCACCAATAAATATTAGAGATATATTGTTACTGTAATTTCTACCGAGCTCCAGGAAAAACCATTTCGTACTTCACGGGTCACTGAGCTAACAAGCTTAAACAAGTTCTGTGTAATAATTAAGTATTCCTTATAAAGATAAATGTAACTGGAAAAGTTCTATTTACGTGCAATTAAACTTTAGAACTCTCCTGAAAAAGTGTCGTAGATGATTGTAAAACGCATTCGTAAAAGTTTTCGGAGTGAAATTTATGGTTTAAAGCTTTTCTCTTTGGTAAGTTACTAAATTTTTTATCATCGTGCGTGCTAAACCCATTTTTTTATTATGCGCAAAACGGCACATAAGCACAACGCTCATAATGATATTATAATAATATATACTACTGCCCCCGTGGTAGTCGAAATTCGACTATAATTAATTGAAATTATAAGTTTGTACACTATTACGATTCTATTGTGCAAGGCTATTTTTACTTCTATAATCACAGATTTCGCCAAGACTACACTATAGACAAATATTAATAAAAACAAACAATATTTAATCTATTCTTAATTTGCCACTGACTATAAGTAATAAGAAAAGTTTGACAATCAACAAATAGTGTGAATGCGTGTGTGTGTCAAATAATTATACATGGTAGTGTGTGTAATGTTTTTTTAAATTGATTTAATGTATTTTTATGCATAATTTAAAAAATATATATATCAACATTCTGCACTCCTTCTCCATGTTATTATTCTCTATAAGTGTGGGAAATTTCATACTCCTCCGTCTGCGCAATTTTCGTAAAAAGGGTTACCTACAAAATATTTGCCTCGCGTATTAATTTATAGATGTAATTACTGTAGCCCATAAACATCAAGACATTAATGCTGCCGCAAACATTGGGACAGGAGATCGAAGTCTCAGTTATCTTCAGATAGCGTCTGACTTACACTTCAAACACAAAAAGAATGACTGCTTCGCGACAGAAGATACAGAATGCAGGTGGTATCCATCAATCTTCTTCTGAGTCGATTTCTTTATTGCTCAAGGTCATATCTAATTTGAAATGCTGACCATTCGATGCACAACGCTTCTCCACGTTTTCCTATCCTCGGCGGTCTTTATAGCCTCGGTTATTGGCAAGCCGGTACCAGATCAGACCAGCGGTTAGGCGAGCGTCTGCGTGATCTTCCCCCGTCAATGACCTGACCAACTACCATCAGGCTCTCTTCGAGCGATGTGACCGTAGTACTTAAGAATGCGTTGGGAGAAGATAGCGGACAGCCTTGTGGCAATACCGAGCTCCTTCAGAATAAATAAGTTGGTGCTGTCCATGGACTTCGCAACATTCGCCAACTGTTAATACATCTTGCTACTGAAAATATATTAGTAACTTTAGTATAATATTTTTGGAACGAAGTTCCTTATGGGACGATGCGGAGGGGTACCCTAACCGGGAAAAAAACGTCCGTAACGTAAGATTTTTATTAATAATGCACACAATGTATGACTTAACTTTGTAATAACGTACAAAAAATAACATATTTTTATTATATATTTTTTATAAATCATTGTGAAAAAAATAAAGTTGATAATCTTGTAAAGTAGTTTTTTTTTTATCAATAATAACATCTTAATAAAAAGTGTATACCCGAATAATTATTCTCTTTATACCTCGAATAGAATTTAAAATTAATATTTTTATAACTAATAAGGAACTTCGTTCCTATCCGGTGTCCCACGACACCCCAAATTTTTTTTTTTTAAGTTTTTCCTTTTGTCGTGGTAAGACCCTCGCGAACATATCTTTGAAAACTGCAATTGATTTGGAACGACGAAAACAGAAACAACATGATATCAAACCATCTACAAATTTTATAAATGTGACATTACAAACCTACCGATAATATGAGGCCTTGCCATAGAAAAGAGCCCAATACTAGTCTGTTGATACAGTGAATTTTAGAGGGCGTAAAGAAATTATATTTACGGCGACCATTTCGTTAATTTCATGAAATTGTCATTTCAACCCTGACATAATCATCAAACAACCACATTTCTTGAAATACATACTCTGATGTACCCGCTTAATCATATTTCAATGAGCACGTATTTGATGTAGCTAAAATGAAGTTAACGAAAGACTTGATATAGATTTAATTTGTAAATGTCATAATAATGTGATGATGATCGTAATTAAGTACGTAATTAAGTTTTATCTCTATAAGATTCATAGTAACTAAGTAACATTATTAAGTATTTTAAAATCTTGCCAAACTTCATAATTAACTTCGGATCGTTCGTTCGTTTCTAAGCCCCGAAATGATGTAATTGGTAAAATCGAATATGTCATTTCTGAAAATGGATATTGGTTAAATGATCGAGAGGATAAGACAAAAACAAAACCATATTTTACTCGAATGACATGTTCGGGAAAATACGCCTCTTGTTTATATAAAATATCAGCCGTGGAATCGTCACGAAAATATGCTAAGGGAAATATAGGAGTAGATTTCTTTATACTACCTTTGGACATGGAACTCAAATTTACTGGCTTAGAATGTAAATGTTCTTAAAATGTTTTTACATTGTCCCAAAATTAAAATTTGTGTTTTTTTATGTATATTAACAACAATCTACACTTAGCAAAGAACTGTTTTTTTTATTGAATTAAAATATGTGATATTTATTTTTTATATAAACAAACATAAAGCTCATATCGTGTTATATTGAGAAACTTCTACTTAAATTAGAAAAAAATATCATACTCTCAATAGACCTCTCCGTGCCAGACTTCATTTATACAATGTGATACCACCAATTTCAAGTGTAATCCGCTGCATGTGGTGCTTTGCAATGAGCTCCCTTCCACAATATGGCCCCGGCAACATTGTTTAATATTGTGGGTCATATGTATGTATATTCGTTGGAAATCTAAGATACAATTTTGCTGCGCCTATTGCTACAATTCTTCCGAATAATCTTCTGGTATGAATAGCACAATCACAAAGAAGATGGAGTGACAATTTATGCAGGGTGGCTGGTAAGAGCTGGATGAGAGAAACCTAGGATTGAGCTCAGTGGCATGCAATTGGAGAGGCCTATGTCCAGGAGTGGGCTGCTATAGCTCAATAATGATGATGATAAAAGAGGATAGACCAAATTGAAAATATATTAAAGTGTGTGTGTAAAAAAATTTATTCAGAAACACACATGAAACCTTGGTATTAGTTAAAGCCTTGAAAAATAGTATTCAGTTGCTTCTAGAAAATTTTGACAAAAATTTGTATTGTTGTGGGTTCTATATATAGATACATAATGATATATACTCAGTCCATATATTGGTTTATATTAAATAAAATATGTTGCGTAGACACTAACACAACACTTAATATAATAACTCTGCGTGGACACAACACTAAATACTTATAAGGACTCTGCAGTTCATCAAGGTATATAATGGGGAGTTTATCGTTTCAGAACATTCCGAAAAAACAGGATGCTAGCTAGAAAAAAATAAGGTTTGTTTCTTCTACATTATGGTAGAGTTAGGAAATGGACTCCTGTACGCCGCCCACGGTATATCGTAGGTTTCATCTAGATGCTGTTTTGGAGCTCGATGGGGCTTAGTCGGTCGGCTCTGAGGGGCGGGTGTCTCGCTCACCTTTTTCAAGGCGTAGTTTTTTAAGAGTAGTTGGAGGAGGAGGAGGACCTCGTTCTTTCTCTTCTCACTCTTCTTCTCTGAAGGTGCCGGAGTCCAAGATAACGCGGTCTATTACCCCCCTCGACCGGGTATCCGTAAACGGATTCCCCAGCGTTAAAAAAAGGGTTAGAAAATGCATCGAAATTTTATAAAATGAAAGATTTGAAAATATTTCAATATTTTACATGGATTTCGGACCAATACCGGTCCCCGTTCCTAACTCTAAAAAAAAAAAAACCAATAATTTAAACCACTGAATAGTTCACATTAAAAACACAGAAGTTATTTTTCATCAAAATAAATGTACAATATAACCAATTAGCTTATAACTACCGGTGCTTTGCAATTAGTAAAATGTTTACCACAACTGCGTAAATTATTATTTATGTGAACTTTCGGCCTCAAAAAACTTCACTCCCGTATGGCAACAACTATTTTAGTGAGCTTAACCTTGCGTGTTGAATTTCAGAGTATTCATTAATACATCCACCAAATATGAAAATTTTCATTTGAACCTACACAAATCTTCAAATAGACATATGCATTTCTTCAAAGAAATAATAACAATTTAAAGTAACAAATCACGCACGGTCATCCGACCCCAATTTAGGACTCCTTTTTTTTGGGCGGGGGGCCAAATCCGCACCTAGGGGGTATATGGAAATTGACGGTCTGCAGATATTGGGAGTAGACCGCGAACACAAGGATATTTATAGGGTCCTACCGCACTAAACGACTGGACCTTCCACTCTCCCAGCTCGAAGTCCGATCTCCGCCCGGGGTTAGAGCCCGGTCAGAGTAGGGGGGCTCCCGCGGTCAGCACTACAACCAGCCTCGTGGCAGACGCCCAACCGACGGGTCGTCGATCGTCGACGACTAACGACACCGGTCTCCGTGGTACGGCCGTCTGTCTGGCTGCACAGGCGATGCCGTTAGTGTTCTAGGATTCCTCGCTGGGTCAGAATCAGCCTGCAAAGTCGGAACGCGATACACCACCGACCAGATTCCTCTTCCACAGTATGCTTGGCGAAGACAGCGACGACGGCAACGCGGTCCACTTCACGGGCCGTAGCCGCCAACGCGTCGAGCCATCCTCGCCACAGAATTTAGGTTTCCCTGTGCTATGGGTACCAGAGACTGACAAACATACGTTTAAATATATAGATAATAAGCACCCAGACAAGTAACAAAGAAACCTGTTCATCACACAATGTTTGCCCGATATGGGAATCAAAACCACGACCCCTGACACCACAGCTAGGGGCACTCACTGCTGCATCACTGAGTCAGTCAAAGTATAGCTTGTCAAAAGTCCTTTCTTTTGTTCCTATACCAAATTTGCCTAGCTTTAGCTTTAAGTTCTTTTCCTTTTTTTATTGCTTAGATGTAAGGACGGGCTCACAGCCCTGCTGGTGTTAAGTGGTTACTGGAGCCCATAGACATCTACGACGTAAATGCGCCACCCACCTTGAGACATAAATTCAAATCGAAACGCAGTACTGCTACCCAGCTACCCTGCTACCCGTGCGGACTCACAAGAGGTCCTACCACCAGTAATTACGCAAATTATAATTTTGCGGGTTTGATTTTTATTTCACGATGTTATTCCTTCACCGTGGAAGTCAATTGTTAACATTTGTCGAGTACATATTTCATTAGAAAAATTGGTTACCCGCCCAGGATTCGAACACCGGTGCATCGCTCAACACGAATGCACCCGACGTCTTATCTCTTAGGCCACGACGACTTCAACAGTTAAGTTTAAAAAACATACCGGAATCTTTAGTTAGCACTATTAATAATCAACCTCGATGCTATTATCGTAGTGGTTTGGTTACTGAATATTCTGCCATGAGATCTCGGGTTCGACAGAAAAAGCCAATAAGTAAGTAGATTTCGTTTTTTGGTATCTTATCAAGATCTCAGCGTTAGAATTCTAGAATTTTGCGAAACGTGTATGTAGCCTTTTGATGCAAAGTGATTGAGTGTATCTCGCCAAATTAATGGTTAAAAGGCACAGAACTAGGCCCGAACAATTTACGTCTCGATAAAGTACCGCCGTTTCCCTAACAAAACGTTTTGGGCAGTGTAAAATACTTAATGACTTTGACCCAATGTCGGCGTGAATCGATGTTTTATAATGTCTCCTTCACTTTTAGCGATACAATCATTTTCATTGACGTATACAAAATTTTAGTACAGCATTCAATGTCAAGTTATTCGTAAGTACTGCAAGAGTTGGTAAGTGTGCGAATTTTGCTATCTAGAAAAGACTAAAAGCAGAAACAAATAGGAATTGTTTCCAGACCGGCCCTAGTGAAAAGTCATGCTTCATTAAAACAAAGCAAACAGCAAGCGTTTAAATCCGTTGCCGTTCCGAATGAAGGCTTCGCTGAGAAAGACTCTTAAAGCTATAGTAAGTAGTACACTCGCTTTAATGAAGCAGGTAATGAGGCTCCAGAAGTCAACTGTAAACACGGTGAGGGCAACAGAGATCAAAATAGAAACATTTAAAAAAAGAACGGCCATTATGTTATTCAGCATAAGTTGCTTGAAAATGTTTTTTATGGGCCGTTATATCAAAGGATCACTATATCAATCACTAAAAAAAACAACGAGGCAGTCCAATCCTGTCCATTTATTTTAAGCTAGCTGATCAGGCAAACTTCGTAGTGCCTCAACCGAAAATAAAAGACCTAAACTTTTGTATAAAATAAACTTAAAACAAACAAAAGGAATCCGTCCGACGGGGGACACATCAAAAGAAAAACAAAATTGTTATTTTTATTTTTAATTCCGAGCATTTTCATATTTATCTACCTTTTAAACCTTCTCTGGACTTCCACAAATAATTTAAGACCAAAATTAACCAAATCGGTCCAGCCGTTCTCGAGTTTTAGCGAGACTAACGAACAGCAATTCATTTTTATATATTTAGATTAGTCTGTGAAATGGACCCGAAAAATGATGTTAATGCTGAAATTTACATCATTATTTTAACGTTCGTTCAGACGACGTTGAGTGATTTGTCATTTTACAACAGAATGAGTGACATGTTGCTCGTGACAGCTCATCGCGAAGTATCTCAGACGATGCAGATATTCTTAGTGGAGTAGAAAATAGCATATCATGATAATTTATTTTCGGATATTTTTAGGGTAAATAAATTGGATTTTCAATTTTTACATTTCAACTGTAATCACGGTTGACAAAACCCGTTGATATTATGGAAACCAATTAAAATAAATATAAAATATTCATAAAGCAACAAATCGTTAAGTTTATTCCAACAAATCTACAAATTTTTTGTCAATGAGTAGTTTTATTGAACCTACTCTCATGAAGTAACTGTAATATATTGAAGTAAGATAGAAAGTATGTAGACGATATCGATATAGGTGATAGAGTTTTAGAACACGGAGGAATAGGACTTCTCCCTATTTTTTGTAGCGTAAATGCCATTAGATGAATTTCAACGCCAATGTTTGGACATTGTATGGGAATTTCTACTAATATATAGTGGGAAAATAAATCTATTGTGTATTCCGAAATAACTGAAAGAGTTTGGGTGCAATTACTAAAGGAGAATCATAGAGAAATAGGCGTAGTAGCTTAAGAAGATTCAAGTTGCATGTCGATATAATCTAATTAATAACCGAATTAATATGCACGTTATTACATTTCACTGGTCGTGACATTTCACGAATTCGCTCAGTGTAAATAACGTACTATACAGAGGCAAGGCTGATAGACGGCCTTCTTGAATTTTTTAAATTGGTCACATTTACGCACGCAATTCAGCTGTTTGTCATTTCGGCTGTACACGACAAAACACACAAGGGATTTCACCGTCGAAAACAAACCAAGCAACGGATGCTCTCGCAACTTCCTGCTTAATTAAATGAATGTTTTCCAAGATGGACAGACATTTTGTGCGTTGCGAGGTCTTATGAACGGAATTAGTCTAACTTTACAGGGCTTTGTTTTCTCAGTTAGAAAAGGGAGGCACGTGCACGTCTTTGGTAAAACCCTGTAGGACATAACAGATTTATCTTGCAAACATAACGAAGTAATTGAAAATGCCGTTACATAATGATTATTTTTAATGTGGATCAATTATATACCGAATGACTATAATTTTTTGGTGGTAGGACGTCTTGTGAATCCACGCAGGTAGGTACCACCACCCCGCCTATTTCTGTCGTGAAGCAGTAATGCGTTTCGGTTTGAAGGGTGGGGCAGCCGTTGTAACTATACTTGAGACCTTAGAACTTATATCTCAAGGTGGGTGGCTCATTTACGCTGTAGATGTCTATGGGCTTCAGTAATCACTTTACACCAGCTAGGCTAATCAATAAAAAAAAGATGTTTACTCTCGAAATAGCTATATGGAACATGTGCGCATAAATAACGTTAAAAAGACAGCTAAACAAACGGAATAATACATATTTTAAAACTATTTAATTTATAACAGAAAATATAACGAACATTACTGCAATGCAATAAACGTCCACTCATTACTCTAATCAAGCAATCAACATTCATTTCCAGAATTAGTTTTCCTTATACAATTATGTAAGCCTCAAAAATATAATTACGTTAGGCCTACTTCTATACAGGTCCGTTATTTCAAAATAACTAATTTACTTTAACTTTATTAAGAAGCTTCTTTTAAGATATACCGACCCAAGATTTAGAGGTGTTCTTGAGACTTGAATCCCTCCTTGAATTTCATAGCCATTTTCTTGGGAGGCGTTTTATAAGCAATGAACTGTAAAACTCCAAGGGCTTAATAATATTTCAATGTTTCAACACGTAAAAACTGTCACGACCCGCTTCCAAACACATTGTCTTAAAATATTCAAGATAAGATCGCTTCGGGCACGCATGACCGTTGGTAATTTGGACACTGGTCCCATACGAAACACGCAATGATGAATGAATATTAATTCAAGCCAAAATTCACTGTAAATTAATAATATGTGTTGTTAAAAAAAATGTTTTCGTCGATGCCATGCGATTTCTGGCTCTAATTAAAAGATAGCTATTGATTACTTCACATTCAATGTATAGCTCAAAACGTATGAACATTTCTAATGCACTTAAATTGCGACATATTAAACAACAGATAGCTGGTGGTAGGACTTCTTGTGAGTCCGCGCGGGTAGGTATCACCACCCCGCCTATTTCTGCCGTGAAGCTGTAATGCGTTTCGGTTTGAAGGGTGGGGCAGCCGTTGTAACTATACAGAGACCTTAGAACTTATATCTCAAGGTGTGTGGCGCATTTACGTTGTAGATGTCTATGGGTTCCAGTAACCACTTAACAGCAGGTGGGCTGTGAGCTCGTCCACACATATAGGCAATAAAATAAAAAAAGAAGATAAAAATCAATCAACAAAACCGAGATCGTTGTAACGTTTGACGTTTCGTTAAATATTTTATGATTTCGGCTTTGTTTTTATAAATATTCTCATGTTATTAAATTGTATTTCGAATTACGATTTTATTCACAATTTGAACGTGGTATTGCATTTATTCGAATATGGATAGTTTTGTATTTTAATTAGTTAATATTATGATGTAGATCTTTTTTTTATGGCCTAGATGGGTGGACGAGATCACAGCCCACCTGATGTAAGTGGTTACTGGAGCCCATAGATATCTACAACGTAAATGCGCCACCCCACCAAGGTCTCAAGTATAGTTACAACGGCTGCCCCACCCTTCAAACCGAAACGCATTACTGCTTCACGGCAGAAATAGGCGGGATGATGGTACCTGGCGCGGTCTCATAAGATGTCCTACCACGAGTAAATGGTACCTACCCATGCGGACTCACAAGATGTCTTACCACCAGTATTTGTGTTCATACTACAGAAAAGTATCTTCCAGAGGCATATCCTTAAGCGTCCTAAACTTAATCGAAATTAAAGGACACACCAACACGTATAATGCAAACAAACAAACCTACAAACATGTATGTATAATAAAATAAAAGAAGAAGATTGTACCACTAATCAACTTCATATAGAAATTTCTCGAGCTGCTTGAAGTTATTTTTCAATGCGAAAATTGTGTTTTCAGTACGATCATCTGATTAATAAATTGTTCACCTTGAACAAACACCATCCATCTCTTTGTCGGGAGAGTACTGTCTTTATTCTTCATCTTGAGAAATGACCTGAAGAATCGAGTTTATTGGTGTAAGAAATCCATTCTGGATGATTAACCTTTTGTCACTGTTTTTCTTTGACGCATTCTCGTTTTTTCTTTTCTCTTTTGTTTGCTAGTCTCCTGAGAATTATGGTGTCGGTTTGATAAGGTCTGTGTGTGTTGTCACCCCAAGGACTTATTTGTAAGAATATATTCTTCTCAAAAAGAGGGTCTCAACTTTTATTTTTATATGATCAGTTATCAATTCTATTAGGTCACAATTCAATGACTACACTCAACAGCTCTGTGATACATTTCCATAACTCTTGAGTCTACTTATAAATGTAAGCTGTTAAAAATTTCAGCATCATTCAACAATAAGTTCTTTTTTTGTCTGTACTGCTTATGAAACGAAATAAAATTAATTAAAAAAAATAATTCCTTAGACATACGAAAAATAATATCAAATTCGACAAATAAAAAGTTAAATGTAATTTAAATCTTTCAAATTTCACTATAACGTTACAAAAACGATTATTTTATTTTTTATATTAATAATTTATTCAAAGGGCAAGAAACTTTGGTCGTTCCCAAGTCCCGTAAGAAAAGGCTTATAAATCACGTCGAAAATACCCGGCTTGTAGGCTTCCCTTTGCTAATGAAAAACAACATCGTCACATTTCCGGAAGTGACGTAATAAAACGTTAAAAACTTTTGACGATTCAAGTTTTATTGCAGGTACCGAATCGCAGCAGCGAGCCAGATTTAATTAAAAATTCGTCGATGATATTCATTTTTTCTGTCAGAGCTCGATATTCTGAAATACTATGTAATGCGTGAATTTTTTTTTATCTAATCCGCATAAGCAGGATATGCAGAAATGTATTCGTAATATTATTTAATTTTTTTTTATTGCTTAAATTAGTGGGTGAGCTCACAGCCCACCTGGTACTGGTGGTAGGACCTCTTGTGAGTCCGCGCGGGTTGGTAAAACCACTCTGCCTATTTCTGCCGTGAAGCAGTAATGCGTTTCGGTTTGAAGGGTGGGGCAGCCGTTGTAACTATACTTGAGATCTTAGAACTTATATCTCAAGGTGGGTGGCGCATTTACGTTGTGAATGTCTATGGGCTCCAGTAACCACTTAACGCCAGGTGGGCTGTGAGATCGTCCAACTATTTAAGCCATAAAAAAAAAAAAAAACTCGTGCGGTCTCACAAGAGGCCCTACCACTAGTAAAAATATTAGATGCATATTAGCATTCGATTTTATCTTGAATATAGCGAAACGAAGAAACATTTTGAAGCTATATACAGTTAAAACTTTACATCTAAATTTTAAAAAGCTTTTAATCTTTAAAAAAAAACATAACAAAATTTTCGTTCTTATTCGCTGGCTTTTCTAAAAATTTTAAGTAAAATTAAGTCTAAACCACGATAAGTGAAGTAAGTCAGCATTCTCGCGTGGTAAACGCCTGGCTGTTATCTTTTGAACAAAAACCAAGCGGCGGGTCCCATTATTTTGATGATGCGACAAAGCTTTGAATATGATTCGGTTCTTTATGGGATTTTTTACGACGTCACCTCAACGGCCATTCTTGCAACGATAAGATTTGGTGCGAGGTTTAAGTCACCATTAAAATGAATAAAAGAGAATGCGGATAATATTCGCACTACCCAAGTAGGAAGTTGTTGAGTAATCGATTGTCGTTTTGATCCCTTATCCTTAATTGGGAGTGTTTCTGTAACTTTTGATTTGATTAATTTGAGGCATGACATAACAATTAATAAAATCAAACAGTAAGGCTGCCTGATTTTATGAATTGTCTTGATTTTATTTTATTAAAAACTAGCTGACCGGGCAGACTTCGTAGTGCTTTAATCGATAAACAAAAGATCTAAATTTTTATATAAAATAAACTTAAAATAAACAAAAGGAATCCGTCCGATGGGGGACACATCAAAGGGTAAACAAATTTGTTATTTTTATTTAATTCTGAGCATTTTCATATGTATCTACCTTTTAAGCCTTCTCTGGACTTCCACAAATAAGTCAAGACCAAAACTAGCCGAATCGGTCTAGCCGTTCTCGAGTTTTAGCGAAACTAACGAACAGCAATTCATTTATATATTTAAATATATATATATTATTATATAGATATAGATAATTACTATAAATCGATGGGATGGACTGTAATTGTGATTATATAATGATTGATAATCAAAAATGTTTCTTAAATGCTATACTTTAAAATCTCTACTCTTCCTGTAAAATATAATCGAAGTAATTGTTGCACTGTCTATTTAATATTCAAAGCTAAATTCTGTACAAATAATGTATGACAGTTAAAACAATGACATACCTGAAACGACGTGAGCTCAGCCAGAAAGCAGACTATCATGGACAATTTTATATTGCAGCATCAGCTAGATGTATAAATTAGTCGGCGTTGTCGTCGACTGTACATTATCTTGTTGCGTCGAAGAAAGCGGCGCATCGGGCTTCAGTTCAATCCCAACATCATTGGAGATAAAAATTCATGCAAATGTACATTTTCAGTCACTTCACTATCCGCGAAATCAATTAGGCCAATTGCACTTCACATTTCATTTAGTTTCACTCGGCATTCTAAAATTAAATTCTACGCATTATTGACGTACGCTTATATCGTTTTTCGGGAAAGTCAGTTATGTTTAAGCCGTTGATTAATATTGGTATAGTCGTCGGAAGTTAAGCTTGTAGTATATTGGTAACATGAGTTGAGCCAGCGACAACAGCTGGTCTACAAAGCGCATCGATCAACTTGGAAACCTGACTAGTGTATGTAACGGGTCGGACCATAAATTACTTAGTGGCCCCAGTTTGATATTGTCACTGAAATTTCACACGTTCACATTTTCAGTAATCTGTCTCCAGTGGTGACGTTTTAGTTACGAGGTGATAATTTATTTGGTCGTCTTACAGTCTGCTAGAGTTAGGGAATGTTATTTATAACGGGCTCCCAGTCTGTCTCTCGATTAGCTCAACCTAAGATTTATGTCTAAAAGTTATTGAAGTGAAATATACTTTTATCTTGTTTTTAGATTTTTTTTTCAGGTTTACTCATTCTAAATTAAGCCTTAGTAGTTTTTATTTCGCTAATATAAGAAATCATTGTGTACTTTGGTTTTGGTAAAAACGATAATTGAATATATAGTTACATAAATAAGTAATTTAAAGCGTACATATATAATTTTTTCGGTAAATTTAAAATTTTTCCAAAAAAAAACTCAATATAGTGATTCAATAGACTTAATGAAACAGTTACTAATCTAGCAAACTCAAATTATAGTTACATTCAAAGTATCAACATTTACTGAGGCACGTATTTCATGAACAATGAGTTGTTAAGCTGCTGCTAACAGTTTGAATGTCGTAAAATAATTTATTGAAGCAACTACTATGGCTTCAATAACAAAGTTCGAAATTCCATTGAATGTATATTAAAATGAATTTTGGAATATCCAACAATGGCTCTTAATACATGCACCGTCGTTTATTATATTGACGTGAATTTCTTTTGTTCTTCAGCTGGGTATTTTGATTATGGTGCCCGTGCTTAAATTGAACACTAAATTACTAATGAGGTTAATAATAGAAATAGTATGGATACCGTTAGATAAAAGAAAATGTCACGTGCAGAATTTATATTTTAATTGAGACTTCGATTTGATCGTTTGAATTTAGTATATAACTAGCGACCCGCCCTCGCTTCGCTTCGGAAACTGTAATTTATTATTGATTTCTCCACTATTTAATGGATGTTATTAGACATATAAACCTTCCTCTTCAATCACTCTAACTATGAAAAAAAAAAACCGATTCAAAATCCGTTGCGTAGTTGTAACGATTTAAGCATAAACAGGGAAAGAGAAAGCGACTTTGATTTATACTATGTAGTGATACTATACTACTATTATACTATAGTATTCACGATGTGATATAGATACCATATCGTATCGTACTTTAGTAGAACTTTTCAAATTTCAGTTAAATTTCGATTATACTTCGAACTGAAACGCTTTTTGACTGCTACTGGAAATGGGTAAGAGAGGTGTCAACCGGGCTTTACAAATAATTATGTAGCTACGTAACATAACAAAAATTATTGGTTTCATTTTGTGACGTAATATCAATCCTGAATCGTTTGTTAAGATATAGATTGAACCTAAATGTACACTAGGTATCTTGCCTTTTAGGCCACAAACACCCAATATCATTCCTAATAATTTTTGATAAAATCCCACCATAATTATTATTGATGTTACAATAGAGATGAGATCTGTAGCGGATGCTCAGAAATGAGTTATCCATGTTATGGTTTGATTCATTAATCATTAAAAGTTCAACACAATTTAAAATATATATCTCTCATATGTGAATCGAAATATGCAGATATTTCATGTTAAAAGAAACTTAATCCGAAGTTCAACGCTCTTTGTAAAAACAGAAATAAAAATCAATAAAAACGTCTACACGACATACGAGAGCTTAAACGCTAACAAATTTCGTAGGAAGGTAAAGCTCAATGAAACTTTTACAATATGTTTTTTATTCATCGCTCTTGATATTACTGGTAGTGAAAACTTTTAGCTCATTATGAAACTGAAAGTCCAAGTTCTCAGGAATAATGTTTCAATTAGAGGCCTTTTCATAAAAAAGATATGTGAGTAAAAAGAAAATTAAAAAACCTTTTCTATTTACTTTGAAAATAAAAAAAAGAGTTTTATTCGAAATTTAATTTGTGTTATCTCTACTCCCTTCGTGTTCATTTTTGTTGAGAAGTAAACGTGCGTACCAATATCAATGCTGTTTTGTTGAGTTCAATTTTTTATTTATTTGCTAAGATGAATGGACGAGCTCAGGGTTCACCAGGTGTTAAGTGGTCATCCGAGCCCATAGACATCAACCACATTAATGTATCCGGATGACGTACGCCTCAAACTGAAACGCATTACTGCTTCACGGCAGACAGGATGATGGTACTTACACGTCCAGCCCCACCACCATTAATTTAAAAAAATATAACTTTTGGAGGTTTAATTTTTAATTCACGATGTTACTCCTTTATGGTAGAAGTAATTCGCGGACATTTGTTAAGTGCGTAATTCATTAGAAAAATTGGTATCAGCATATTGCTCGATACGGATGTACCGCGAGTGTTTTCCTTAAGACCACGATGCCTTCAGAATTGAGACTTCGGACCTCATGTTTCAAGGTGGGTAGGTGCATTATTAACGGTTAAGCTAGATTGGCTTAGCACTATACAAACATTTCCCAGACATCAGCTTATAAGAGATTAGGCTCTTGATGTCTATCCATTGAAGACACAAGTTTGCGCGTTCACTGTGAAGAAGGACCCCTTTGTCATAGTGGCACAATTCCAAAAAGTATCCCTGCAACCTTCTACGAGTGTTGGAATGCTTGGGGTCGACGTTTTAGGCGATGTCCAAGTTCGGAGTCATTTGGAGGGCAAAGCCAAGTTGCTGTCGTGCAAGTCGAAAATGCTGGGAGTCCTCAAGAGAGCGAATCAGTACTTCACGCCTGGAGAAAGGCTTTTGCTTTATAAAACATAAGTCCGGGCTCGTGTGGAATATTGCTCCCACCTCTGGGCCGGGGCTCTCAAATACCAGCTACTTCCTTTGACTTCATACAGAAGAGGGCAGTTCGGATTGCCGATAATCCCATTCTCACGGATCGCTTAGAGCCTCTGGGTCTGCGGAGACACTTCGGTTTCCTCTGTGTTTTGTACCGTATGTGCGATGGGGAGTAGAGGGAAGCTGAGGAATTGTTTGAGAGGATCCCATCATCTCGTTTTTACAACCGCACCGCTCGCCTCCATAGTAGAGTTCATTCATATTACCTGGATCCACTGCGTCAATCTACAGTGCGTTTCCAGAGATCTTTATTCCCATGTACTATCCGGCTTTGGAATAAGCTCCCCTCCTCGGTGTTTCCCGAGCGCTTTTACATGTCCTTCTTCAAGCGAGGCTTATGGAGAGTACTTAACGGTATGCACCGGCTTGGCACTGCCCCTGGCTTTTCTGAACACCATGGGCGACGGTAACCACTCACCATCAGCAGGGCCGTAGGCTTGTCTCCGAGAAAAAGACTCCGAGATCTCTTAAGGACAATAGAGCACCGAATTATGATGGAATCATTGCTGAACTTCTGCTTTTTCTGTTACTACTGAACACGGGTGGAAAACCGGCCATTAGGGTTTTTCGGTATCTTAAATCGGCTTAAATTTTGTCATAGGTGGTGGTGTTAAGTGTGGTGGTACTCTTCTTTCGAAAAGGTGATAATACCCCTTTGAAAAACTATAGACCCATCACACTTATAAGCTACTCACGAGTTATTATAGAGTACCACGCGTTGGCTTGATGAATTCCGGCTACCCTAACAAGCCGGTTTCCGAAGAGATTACCGTATCGTAGATAGCATTCATACGCCATGGCAGGCGATACAATACAAGTCCGAGGAATTTAACCGGCTGCTTTGTTTAGTGTTTGTGGACTACGAGAAAGCTTTTGACTCATTGAAATCTGGGCTATATTATCGTCTCTCCCAGGGCTAGTTACCGGCACATTAAAGTGATGAAGTGTTTATAAAAAAACGTCACTCTGCCAATCCAATAACAGGACCGATTTTTGTGATCCATTTCTCTGCAGCGTTACGTAAGGCAGGAAAATGTTATTTTTCCGAAACTGTTTATCACTGCCTTAGATTAAGTTTTCAGGGATCTATATTGTTACTATATTGTGTACTAAGCCTCAACAACAGCGGCAATTACATATCTCACCTTCAGTTTGCTGACGATACTGTGGTTATGGCTGGGATATTGGAAGATCAGTGCTGAATGACCTCAGTAGAACTTCCATCAGAGTGGTCCATAGCACAATCATGGATAAAACCACCTATTCCAGTAAAGATTGGAAATTCTACGCTTGAAGTTATTGACGAGTACATAAATCTGAAGAAAACTGTCCAACTAGATAGTTCCAACTTCAAGAAACCGATCAACTATCGAATTCAGTTCGCATCAGCAGCTTTCGGGAAGCTACGCAAAATCTTTCCATCTCGAGTGCCACACCGTAGTGTTTTGTGACGATATGTGATGTGATGATGCGACTATGATATGACAGGGTGAAGTGGTCGCTCAAATAGAAGACATCAGAAGATTAAGAAGAAGACAAAGAGCAATGAAAGGATATGCTCGAAGTTTCCTTGCGAATTCAAATCAGGAATGAAGATACTCGTAGGAGAATCATGATAATCGACATAGCCCGAAGGATAGTGATTTGTGATGGTTGAAGTGGCAGTGAGCAGGGCACACTAATTGTCACATTAACAAATGCCCGCTGGGACC
Organism: Bombyx mandarina; assembly: GCF_030267445.1. Taxonomy (NCBI): domain Eukaryota; kingdom Metazoa; phylum Arthropoda; class Insecta; order Lepidoptera; family Bombycidae; genus Bombyx; species Bombyx mandarina. Next base: position 7,493,852 of record NC_143227.1, on the reverse strand, counting down.
GAAGAGTTTCCGAGTAGCTACCGCCCACAAGAAAACGCATCTTTGACTTTTTTTTTTGTTTTTCCTACCTAAGCTGATAGCCTTGAGAGGCTATGTCAGCGTAACCCTAACTTTAGTAGGTGAGCTCACGGGGCTCAACCTGACGATGTTGCTAACACGAACCCTAGCAAGAGCCGTGCTTCGCAGAATCTACCACCGGATCGGAAACGCGACCCACTGAGAAGATCCGGCGAGAAACTCAGTGGGCTGTGTCTGAGAGTTAGTTTACTCGTCGAGCCCTTCGTCGCAAGCGACGGGTTCGACGAGAACGGTGACCGGTGCTTGAATTACCTAAAAGCACCGTTAGTGGATCGGGAGGATCCGAGATGACGTGTTTTGGGTGACGTCAACTGCTTTCCATTCTGTCCGCAGGATCGGGAATGTAGTTACCGGCGGCCACGATGAGAGGGTTCTCGTGTCGTGCCGCTTTATCGAAGTGGCGCATGGACGCCGACTGCAGATACTTACTGATGGACTCTAAGTCCAGGTCGTCATGGAGGTCGACATTCCTGACGAACCACGGGGCTCCGACGGCTATCCTGCAAAAACGGGATTGAATGACTTGGAATGATTTCAAGTGTATGCGGGCCACGTGAGCGAACACTACGCATAGGTCATGACGGGGCGTATGCAAGTTTTGTAGAGTGTCACCTTATTTCTAAGGGACATTTTACTTCGCCTACATATCATCGGGTAGAGACGTCCTAGAATGAAGGCGGCACGATCGCGTACCGTCTTGATGTGGGGGCGGAATGTCATCCTACTGTCGAGGGTGACGCCTAAATATTTGACCTTCGGGGCCCACGGTATGGGCTGGTCGAACATCGTGATCGGGCGAAAATCTTTGACAAGATGCCGCTATGACCTACTGAAAGTTGTGGGATATTGGTAGGTGTAAGCAGTATAGGATCGGTCACCGCCGCGATTTTGGTGTAGGCCTATGTCCAACAGTCAATATATTTGTACTGATGCCCGTCGACTATGTTAGAAGTAAATCTTAACTCTCTTAATTTTGCACAATTTTTAAAACTCCGTTTCAAGAAAAAAAATGTATGACAGAGTACAAAAGGAAAAATGTATTTTCTCTGTAATACCTCGTTTTAATGTCATAGTAAAAAGTACTGACACGTAGAGATTCGCAAACAAATTTATCTATGGCCTCGTTCAATTTACTTACTCGTACTTTGGCGCCTAGCCTTTATTACTGACATAGAATAAGTGGACGTAGATGGTTAATTCGCATTCATAGTATTGAACCATAAAGTGTTCAAACCAATAAATTTATATAATACTGAATAAATATTCACATTGGAATCTGAATGTGCGATATTTGAATGAGTAAAGAGCTCTAATCGAATTTCAATTTGGTGAAGAGATTCATATACAGGATTTATTCATAAGACGTAAATAATAATATTTGTTTAGTGCGATAATTTTATTATGTTCTTCATAAAGCTTCGTTTATTATTATATCATTATTTAACGGGTTTTTAGCTGGCGGGTAGTCTAACTGTATACATAGCACTTGCAATAGGGTTCATTAAAACAAAAAATCATATTTTACTATTTAGATAACAGTGAAAGTTTCAGTTCACAAAGTTCAAGCAATTCGTAACCTTGGTTTACTTTTGATGAAATTAGAAATGCTTGAATTGAATATTTATAATGTTAAATATTTAGCAATACAGAATACGTTGAAATTAAAAAGTCAAATTAACACGCTTTAAGTTTGAAAAAATCACACATATTTACAAGAAAACCTAAACTAAATACGTAAGCTTTGAGAAAACGGAATCGTACGGAACCTTCTTCGCATAAGTACACCTTACACTTGGTTTTATGTTGCTTAAAATACCTTTCTAATTAGCTACCAGCCACAATGCTAATGATCATTAGCTCTTAAAACGCAAAAAGGATTTTTTTATTGCCCTTGTAGGCAGACGAGCATACGGCCCACCTGATAGTGAGTGTGTTACCGTCGCCCATGGACTTCAGCAATGCCAGGGGCAGATCCAAGCTGCTGCCTACCGTTGAGTACTCTCCACAAGCGTCGTTTGAAGAAGGACAAGTCATAGCGCTCGGGAAACACCGTGGAGGGGAGGGGGTATGATCCAGAATATGACCCTTAAAAAAAATTAAGTGGCAGCGTTAGGAACACATTTAAGCCTACGACCTCGCCAGTGAGATGGGCCTTTAAAATATCTATTTAACCGTATGAGTATACTCTCACGGAAAATATTGAAACGTTCCACGTCTACATAAATATAATCTGTGTTTGTGGCAATTGGAGAAAGCAGGAGACTGGCCGGCGTCACGGCGCGGTCGATGCACGTCACAATAAAATGCTACGAAGTTTGTCGCCACCGATCCTATTTGCTAGTTCGTGAAGTTGTAATAATAGTGTGACCTCACAATACCTGATTTATATACATATATTATTAATGAATTATTGATCAATAGTTTTAAACAGTTCTTAAAATAAATTTGAATACTTACAACAATACTAGTGGTAGGACCTCTTGTGAGTCCGCGCGGGTAGGTACCACCACCTTGCCTATTTCTGCCATGGAGCAGTAATGCGTTTCGGTTTGAAGGGTGGGGCCAGCCGTTGTAACTATACTTGAGACCTTGGAACTTATGTCTCGGGGTGGATGGCGCATTTATGTTGTAGATGTCTATGGGCTCCAGTAACCACTTAACACCATTTGGGCTGTGAGCTCGTCCACCCATTTATTCAATAAAAATAAAACAATATAACATACACTTTGAAAGCAGTTAAAAAGGCGACTTTTGCCCGAATTCTCTTTGAAAAAAAAAAAACATCACACTACAATCGGGAATATCGAGATACATTTAATATAGTGACATGTTATTTTGATGTACAAATTTTCAACTATCAGCTCTACAGATAACCAGACGAATGTGGGTAAGCGAAGAATTAGGTTCAAATTCAATTTCGCTTTTGAAAATCCATCTTGAATGACCATTAAATTTCATATCACGTGTATATAACATGACCACTGCTTTATTATTAAGTCAGTTTGGTTATAAAATACATAGCTGATAGAAGCTAAGTAACCTATTCCTACTTCTCGAAGTTGTTACAAAACAAATTTAGGACCGTTCTCATTTCGATCGTGAACAAAACAACAGCTTCCAACTCTTAGTACAAATGTTTATATAAGCGATTGATTGTATCGTGCTGAATGCGATAAAAATGAATATTTCATATTTTATAGAATAAACAGTTTTAATGCGTTGAATAGAAGTGATAAAATAATAATACTGCTACAATCTTGCCATTATAGGAGTTGCGGTACTCGAAGGCATCATTATGGAGTCTGCAGAGAGACAATTTATCAAACTGATAGCAATGATTGATTCAATCCCTTTCATATTCATGAACGATTGATAAAATGTAGGTCAAAATGTGTTAGTTCGAAATTCAAATTTCTTTGGGAAATAAAAAAAGACCGAATACTCTAATACTGATCGATATTGAGAATTCAATTTCGTTACTAACATTTATGTTACTAATAACGCATGTGTTATTGGAATAAGATCCATAATAGGTTTTCAGATCTATCCTGTTGACTAATCTAAAAATAACAGGTAGCTTCATTCTACATATTTCTGTCGCCAAACATTTAGGTGTTCCGTATTGGATAGCGGTTGTAATGCAATGAAGATTTTATCATGACCTAAAGGATAAGATTCGCACAAAGCGATGCGACTTTGCCGTTACCGTTTTTTAAGGAAGTACGTACTTAACATATGTATACGAATGATGTCATAGGTGAAGGGATAGGTAAATTATCATGTTATAAAATTGAATCTGCAAAATTTTCAAATTTGTGTAATTTCTAGGGCATCGACTGGTATTACAAGAATAGGTACCACCCTCTTGCCTATTTCAGCAGCAAAGCGCAAATACGTACCGGTTTGTAAAGTGGGGCAGTTGTTATACAATACAAATTGAAACTTCGAATTCTCGTCTCAAGGTAGGTGATGGCATTCAGGTTGATACGCCTATTAGCTCCGAATAACAGATGGGGAAATTAGTTCGTTCACCCATCTACGTATTTATTCAAAAATATAATTGTGTCACGGAAATTGTGTTACGGAAATTATTTTCTCTAATCGTTCTCTATCAATAAAACAAAACTTCGATAAGAAAATTAGATGTTTCATAATCAACTAAAACATTAATGACCAACGTTAGTTTCAAAACGGAAATATTTGTGTAACTTTATTAAGGTCGATTCGTTTAATCTTGTAATTTTTTTTTAACTAAGAACTTTTGTAACAACGTCACCTAGAAAACTGGGCCACAGTTGTATCGATGTGAAAGTATTTTACGGTCATAAAACAGGGAGACCGCTAATTGGGGCGGTCGCCCCATACATGTTGGAACAGTGAAAATAGAGTAGCTTTTCATAATGTAGACTAAATTATTCAAAACTAAAAATGAAAATATTTAAGTAAATGATTGTAAATGACCATTATTACACAAGGTCGTTGCCTACTGAAAAGAACTGTCTTTAATTCTAATTTGTAGGATGAAATGCCATAGCGGAAAAGCCGCGTGGTGCTGATGTGCTTGTAAGAATTCTTAAAAATATTTCATATTAAACTTTAAAATAAAACCTGTTATTTAGTAATTATGACGATTGCATTTGAATCGAGGCGTGAAGCTGAGTGCCACTTATTTTACCAATTGCGTCTACGGAAGCGTCAAAGCGGATCTTCGTAAAAACGTAATGTATAATTAGATCTGATACCCAGCGACGACGATTTATATCGCAACCATAGCAGATGCACTTCAGCATTAGGTACCTAAACAATTTAATTCTTTAGAAGATTTCACTTAAAAGAATTTAATTAATCTTAAATTTTCAGAAACTGAACACTGAGAAATCCGGGAAACGTTTTGAATGTCTCTTATTTTACAAATAACATTACGAACGTGTACACGATACTATTTTAATTGATCTCGATGGCTGTCACGACTATTTTAAATATAGATTTAATTCTATATGGAGCGTAACTATTTTCGTGTGACACTGACATTCTAAACAAAGATACTGTGTGAACGTAGAAGTGTCATCTCGAAAGGTTTTGATTTGTGATAATGTATCGGAAGGGGCGCAAAAGCGACACTACCCCACACGCGGCGCGATTCCAACTGAATCACCCTCAATTCGATGCCTCCGCCCAACATAAAGCGCTTGCTCCATATAATGCGAAAACGTTTTGAGCCTTAACGAGACTGGTTAAAATTCATTTTCGTTTGCCTCTTGAGTTGTGGTAAAGAAGATTCGTGCTTCGCGTCGTATGAGTGGCCAATACGCATGTCCACGACATTGTATATAAAATGGTATAGTTTCCCAGTACATTTGGATTTTCTCGAGTTCAAGGACTAGCGTTATCTATTTGAATTTTTGGACATCGGAATATCTCCATTGTTGAGTTATATTATATGACAGTTCTCTAAGTATTTTATAGGACCCAACGAGCTTCTTTTTCTAAAACTTTATTTAATTTTACACCTTTAGCTACAGGACAAAGAAACAAATAAAGAAAAAAAAGTAACAGACAAACAACCAAGGAACAAGTATTATAACATTTAGACGTCCCCCAAAACTATGCACTAATTAAAATGAACTATACGTTTCATCTGTAGGTTTGTTTTATTAAGTTTTGGCCTAGATAAACTGAGGGACTTAACACCAAGATTACCAAACTAACTACACTAATATAAATACAATATAAACACCAATATAGCTGCAAAGAATTTGTATACTACTTCTAACTAAGTATAGTTCTCCATGACAACATTCATGAGACCAACATATTAAACAGTGATGTTGAATCCTTAACTGTACAGCAACAAGGTCCTAACTGATTTTCAAATATAATTAATGTCTTATTGCATATAGATATAGATACGATAATGAAATGAAAGGAATGAATTCAGTGCAGAATGAGAATTTAGGGTACCTATAGTAATTGTTTTGAAAAGTTGAATGATTTTTTTTTAATTACGTTTTAATGGTGGGATTGATGGTTAAATCTCTCTTTCTGCTGCCAGCGCTTTTACAGAAATTTAAATATATATTTTTAGAGATTTACCAACAATTAACAACAGTTGCCGAATTTAATTTAATGTATTCAACTATTTTCATCACAAGATAAAACAATGTAAATCTGTTAAAACTGGTGAGACAACTTAAAAAGGGAAAACACCATCAATCTTTATACTAAACCAAAATTATTTTTCTTATGCCCCTCAAAACATTACATTATGCAAATACCAGTTTCATTAGAAGAAAATGTTTTTAAACATTCCTTAGGCTTCATCCCTTTGAATAAAGAAATACTGTATAAACACTTAAAATTTGAAATTAAAGGCCGCTTTCATAGCCAAAATAAACAAGAGAAAATGAAATGAAAAAGTATGGAAGGTCGCTTCGAGAGTTTTTTTTTTATAAATATCGCGAGACCGATCGTTATCCTGCTTGATAAATATTAATGCATTACCAACCCTAAACTAGGATTAGAGTGAGATCATAAAATTGGTATAGTGTACTCGATACTTTAAATTGTTTCCATGAACATCGTATTTAATCTTAAGCAAATTTCAGTGACATATAGATCAATTTAATTATTCACATGAAATTTCACCAAGCAAACATAAAGAAAAGAAAGAAGTGTAATAAATCAAACTGTATATTTTTAGTGACTGATGAACGAGCTCACAGTTCACCTGATGTAAAGCGGCTACGTAGACATCACAAGACGAATGCCGCCACTTCCTCGAGACACGAGGTCGTAGTCTCAACTCCATTGTATAACGACTTTCTCACCTTCAAACTAGAATACCCGATTTTTTCATCACCCAAATATGCAGCGGTATATACGGCGGTAGGCAGCGGCTTGGCTCTGCCCCTGACATTGCTGAAGTCCATGGGTGACGGAAACCACTCACCATCAGGTGGGCCGTATGCTCGTCTGCCTACAAGGGCAATAAAAAAATTATGCAGAATACATATTGGTATTTATAATTTACTTTACCGTGTGACTGGAAAGTGATTTAAAAAATTAAACAATAGAAACAGGACAGTATCCAAATCAGTTTCATTTGGATTAATCATTATAAATATGCTGCCCAACAAAATAATCAATAATTGATTCCTTTTCGTGACGTATATTTAAACAACAGAAGCTTTCAAGGTAATGAGTATATCCTTCTCTAAACGAGAACTGGTAAGTTCTTTTATTTGTACTCCCCCAAAGTAATCTCAATAACATGCGTCTAGCCATACCTACCCTAAGAATATTTCTTTCCCGATTTAGCTTAAGTACTTCAATAAAACGCTTAGTCTACGAAATCGAATATTATTCGGATCATTCTCTACCAGTCAACTAAGGGTGGTATATAGAGCTTGTGGTAAATGCATTCATTTTTAAGAAAAAAAGAAAAATAATAAATTGTTATAAACATGTACAAAGACACACACAATAAACATACAATGCTGTACATATTAAAATATCATATAATAATAATAATAATAATAATATACAATGAAGTATTTATGTCCTAAAATATGAATCATTTACAACTGGATTTTCAATGTTTTTGTTATGTATTTAAGATCACATTTTTATATCTGGCTGAACGAAGTATTTATCATTATGAATAGAATAACATTTACGGACAAATCACTTATTAAATTTACTTTAAAAAATTCATGAATGACTAGAAGATAGATAATAATTCGTCAGTTCACTCCTAGAGATTGAGAAAGTTGAATTTACAAATAAATGGAAGGGAATAAATGATACTCTATCTCTGACAATAAACTGAAAAAAAATGCAGCGTTTTATTTATTTTTTGTGTAGATGGTTAAACGAAATCGCGGCCTAGCTAGTCTTGTTACCAGAGCTCATAGATATCATAACGAGAATGCCACTATCCGTCTTGAGACATGAGGCCGAAGTCTCAATAGTCTAGCTTTTGTCCACCTTTTAAGCTGAAATGATATACTAGTCTGAGTCAGATACATACCCGTGCGGGCTTAGAGTAATGCTATTTTATTTAGTAATGCTAATTTAGTATAATGCTAAGAAAAGCTGCTGCTTATTCTCCAATGAGTCCTTCGGTCTCCTTTTACGACAACCATTAGAAGATATGGATCAGTGCTAATCTAATTAGCGGTTGTTCTATACGCTTGGTGGTGTGGATTGCCAAAAAGAACAAGCAACAGAGCCGTGTACTGGTAAAGCCTATAGACATCGACTGCTGTACATAGCCCTCCCCCAACGTTCATCACGACGACCAGTCCTACGCAGTCCACATGCTGTGGATTCCCGCAACAGTCTTAGGCCCCCCTTATACTGGCCTTGAGCCAGAAAACGCAGAGTGTATAAGCTTTGAATGCCAGGCCTGCACACTCTGCGCTTTCTGCCTCCTGCAGCCGTCTGAGCAACTTGCTCTAGCCACTGCCACTTCAATCCTTCTGGCTATATAGGAGGCTGTCATGGTTTGCCTATAAACCGACAGTATCTAGTGAGGGTATTTTTAATTACATACCAGTGGGATCATGTGAACACGTTCATCCATCTGGTTAAAATGAAACCCTCAAAAGATTTAGAAATGGTCACATAATAAACACAAATTTCAGTTCAACAGAAAACATCAAATTTCAAGAAGATCTAAAAGCAGAAACAAAACACGTCAGTTAACCCGACTTATCAAAACCATTTCAAATATTTAATTAAACAATGAGAGTCGCAGTCGAAGTTTTACCTTACCCATTATTTTTCTTCCGTCTGTTTTTATCTCAGAAGCAATAAGCGAAAAAGAATTATGCTGTAACTGAAGATTAAATGAGGACAGTATCTTCGGATATATCTCAATAAATTTAACTAAATGTTTATTAAAGTCAACATTAAACAAATAGAACCGTATGGAACGTAGATATAATTTACTCTTTACAATTTCGGTATTAAACGAAATATATTTTTGGTTTTAAATGCTAATAGTGAAGCATGAAATTATACCATTTATCATAAAAACTAAACAATAATTTGTTATATAACTCTTATTAGCTAGAATGTAACTGCCAGTGAAGTAGCTGTTGAAAACAACTCATAATAATTTATAATAACATCCCTCAAGAAGGCAGTGTCATTAAAAAATCCATTACTAAAAAAATTACCAAGAGTAAATCTGAAGCGGAAGTCATAAGAAACCACGTCTGAACAGGAAATTGTATCATGTTTATATCAAAATGAGTTATTTTAGTATAATATTCTAATATTATTGTAGAAAATAGCTTGACGGTCTCTCTGAAAGGAAACATATTTTAATGAGATGATTTTTGTCAGTTCTTTAGTTCATATCGGAATATTTGGAAATTTATGATTTTCCTCGTGGAAAAATAGACGCATACGGATCACGTAAAAAAATATTTACATAGAGGCTCGGTGCTCTGCTGAAGTTCTCATAGTGTAAATAGCCAGGTTCGAATGAGGTAAATCCGCTTCCGTAGTAAAAATGTAAAACAAAAGACGAGCGCAGTGTACGTGTAACAGTACCGAAGTGATCTCGTTACTCAGCCGTCGATTGCGAGATAGCGCACGCATTATACTCCCCGCCTTTGTTATCTACCTACAGTGGTTTTTCGTTTCGTGGGCTCTGTAGTTTTGGATTTACAGATCTAAATATCTTTGTGCTATGCCCATGAGAGTGTTTGAAGTCGTCGTGGCCTAACGGATAAGATGTTCGATGCATTCGTGTTGAGCGATGCACCTATGTTCGAATCTCAGGCGGGTACCAATTTTTCTAATGAAATACGTACTTAACAAATGTTCACGATTGACTTCCACGGTGAAGGAATAACATCGTGTAATAAAAATGAAACCCGCAAAATTATAATTTGCGTAATTACTGGTGGTAGGACCTCTTGTGAGTCCGCGTGGCTGGGTACCACCGCCCTGCCTATTTCTGCCGTGAAGCAGTAATGCGTTTCGGTTTGAAGGGTGGGGCAGCCGTTGTAACTATACTGAGACCTTAGAACTTATATCTCAAGGTGGGTGGCGCATTTACGTTGTGGATGTCTATGAGCTCCAGTAAGCACTTAACACCAGGTGGGCTGTGTGCTCGTCCACCCATCGAAGCTATAAAAAAAAAAATGTCGATCAAGTATTTCATTAGGTTTTCGCGAATTGTAAACATAATTAGAACTATTTTTACGTTTTGATCTTGTAAACGCCTTAGTCGTCCGTGACCACGCAAACTATGCAGTTTTCGAAATATTTAATATAATGTAATGTTGTTGATAAATTTTAAACAGAATAATTTCATAACAGTATTCAAATATGTCAATGCATCCGTTCCTTACTTAAGCGTGCTCTTACGCTTTGTTGGTATTAGCACAGGTATTAGTGAAAAATCGTACAATTACTATAAGATCTCCACAGGTAGGTATCAGGTATTATCATCTCGGCTACTTTCTATCTTTGAATAAGGAAAAGCCGTTATACATTACGATTTCAACATCGAAATAATAATTTCAAGTGATTGGCGGCTCCACGATTAATAAAAGAAAACATAATTAAAAATACTCTTGTGGTTTATCATCGCGATTTAAATTAAAATCGTGTTATTTACAAACCCTTCAAATACTTTACTATTAACCTAAAACAAAAAGAAATATCCGAAAGAAAAATAATTTAAATATATTGAAATAAATTGAACACATGGAATCAACGGTATCTTCAACTTCTCCTATACCTACCTCCCTTTTGGGTGCACGAAAATTAAAACTGAAAGAAAGAAAATTGATTCTATTTAGTAGTTTCTTATATTATATATATAGTAAGTCTAGTATTGCTCTGTTAACGTTAAGTTAATAGTATATTCCCATTTCGACATTAAAAAAGTCTATAATCCACGGTTACCGCTTCACACTAGATGAGCCGTGTATTTGTGCTCCATTACAAAAACGTAATTAGCAATCAAAAGTCGAAGCATACATAAACATGAATTGACATTTCGATTTAATTTCCATAAATTTTCCATTTGCTGTTTCACGAGTCAATAGTATTTTATGAGCAAATCCTTTTAAGTGTCAAACCATTATTACGTGCCTGTTTACCGTTCCGTTTGGTTGGGCTTTCGCAGTTTTAATATCATTCGGAACAATAAAAGCCACTGTATGGAAAAGCTTCACGGCAATCAAAATAAAAAAGCTCATTTATTTACCAAAGTGTATTTGAATAATGTTAAAATTTTAAACGAGGTACGAGTTGGTCTCTCTCTCTGGTTTGCCATTTGGTTGACCACAAAAACTCGAAAAGCCGGTGTATATACCATCCTGATTTCGCAGTTCAGCTTGCGGTCTCGTCGAGTAGGATTTAAGAGCCACTGGATTTCCTGTACCCGAATTTCGCAGTAAAGCTCATTTCAATTTGAGTAATGGATGGACATATTTAGTATTTTTTTGTAAAATTCCTCAAAATTAAACATCAATTATTTGTAAATGTTTTTTGTAATGTATTAATTTAAGTTTGTCTGTAGTTTGATAACTTTATCTCACTATATTCAGGGTTCATAATCTATCGATAAGGCGACTTACTTAAAGCTATACAACTATTCCGGTATATAAATAAATAAATACGAACCTAATCCTTATTCAAAATTATTGTAATGAATATAACTGCAATTAAGTTAATTGTCCATTTTTTTTAAGTTTTGTAATTCAATTGCTCTTTAGATCAAATAATTCATTAGTTGCAATCGATTAACAGCTCTCTCCCTCTCAGGGTTGGTACGCATGATTACGCAAAACAATCAAAACAAAGGACTTTAACTATTCTGTAAACCTTCATTTATAAATAATTCAGTTGGATTAACAGCCGCTGCGTTGAAATTTTGACACTCTCAACCCTTTGAAACCACATTCCGACCGTCCTATTCATCTCGTTCAAACGACAAAGTCAATAACAAAATCCAATCTCAATTTTTTTGCAACGTCGTACTATTCGAAGCGAATAACTGTTGCTCTTTGTCATTCGACGGGAATATATCACCGATTTCTCTGTTTGTTCTGTGCGTAATGTTTTTTCACCATAATCTCTGTCAGATTTTCATTTTATGAAATGTATCTGAATTTTCCTTGCTATGCAATCCGAGGATAAACTGGAAGATTCCAGAATTTTTCAAGCAAAACAAGTATAAATATATCCGGGACTTTTATAAAATCGCATCAGTAAAACAATTTCGCCTATCTGATCCAGAGTGAGACAGGTGAAATTGAATAATCGGATATTCTCGTGAACTTTTGTTCGGTTTATTTTTAGAGCTGTCACCGATGACCTAGAATAACGGGCGAGATTATTTTTATTTCGTCAGTCCTAAAGATAATTAAAATTAGTATTACATTTAAAAATAGTGAATTTCACTGGTGGTAGGACCTCTTGGGAGTCCGCACGGGTAGGTACCACGACCCCGCCTATTTCCGCCGTGAAGCAGTAATTCGTTTCGGTTCGAAGGGTGGGGTGGTAGCCTTTGTAACTATACTGAGATCTTAGAACTTATATCTCGAGGTGGGTGGCGCATTTACGTTGTAGATGTCTATGGGGTCCAGTAACCACTTAACGCCAGGTGGGCTGTGAGCTCGTCCATCCATGTATGCAATAAAAAAAAAAAGATATTTAATTAAAAGGTAAAGTATTTTAAGTGCAGCATGTGTATGTATATTTCAAAGCCTGACTCTGTATCCGAAATAACTGATTCATTTTAAATCAAGATATCTTTGGGTCTATCTCATTTGTATCTATATACTAGAGCAATTAACGTTTTGATAAACTACGAATACGTTTAGAGTAGGTAAATTGGTTTTTTTCTTAAATTTTTTTTCCGGTTTTTACAATTATACTCTTGTGTATACGATATATGTATGCAGCGTCAGTACTTCGGACACGTGGCCCGACAAAATCCTGAGAACTTGGAAAAATTAATAGTTGTAGGTCACGTGGAAGGAAAGAGAAGTCGAGGAAGGTTGCCAACCAGGTGGACGGACATTATCAAGGAGGCCACAAACACCAGCGTCCCGGGCGCCATTAAGCAGGCCGAATGCAGGCAACATTGGAGGAAGCTGGTGCAAAAACTGGACCAAGGTGGTCACGACCCTCAGTAATGAGGAAACGACAGAGAAGAAGAAGAAGAAGTATACGATAAATTTTTTATGGTTCTACAATCAAAAAACTAGTGCACTTTGTTCCACTACTACGTTGTATAGTAAGCTATAGAGTATTACTTATACGTTGTAGGCAGCAGCTTGTCTCTGCCCTTATCATTGCTGAAGTCAATAGGTGACGGTAACCACTCACCATCAGGTGGGCCGTATGCTCGTCTGCATACAAGGGCAATAAAAAAAAACTATGTAGAACGAGTGGTATTATCGCTAAAAATGATAACTTCAAGACAACTGTTTCCAAATAGAGAAGCCTAGAGAAAAAAATTACAGGTATGTTATAGTGTACTATGACTGGACCTACCACTAATAAAGCATATATTTAGTGGTGGTAGGACTTCTTGTGAGTCCGCGCGGATAGGTGCCACCACCCTGCCTATTTCTGCCGTGAAGCAGTAATGCGTTTCGGTTTGACGGGTGGGGCAGCCGTTGTAACTATACTTGAGACCTTAGAACTTATATCTCAAAGTGGGTGGCGTATTTACGTTCTAGATTTATATGGGTCTATGAACCTAACTAAAAATACCGAACTTCCCACATATTATATACTATATGTTGGTATGGGTAGATTTACTTAATTAGCTATTTTAAGATTGAAAATGATCCATTGAACATCGCCCATAATTTACTAAAACTTAAATTTTAAGAAATTCATAAAATTATTTCATTTTTTAAATGACAGTATGCATTACAACATAGTACTATAATATGCTAATAAGCAGCAAAGGAAAAAGTGAATACTAAAATCAAAAATTTTAATTAAAAAATAATTTTATAAAAGAACTAAGTCGTGGATATTATTAGGGAAGTTCAACAAGCTATGAAAGTTTTATCATCAGTTCAACTTATATAACAAAATTTTTATATTCCTCTTTTAATATGGTAATAACAGTTTGATGACCTCTTAACTATTCAAACACTGTATTTAAAAGTATTTAAATTGTAGACATGGCTTGTGAATGAAAAATGTTTTTTCGGAGGCATCCGTACATATGTTACTGGTCTCACGTATAAGCAACTCAAGCATTCAACAAAAATGCTTAAGGGCGTCGGCCAGTATATGGCTTCACTTTGATTAGTGTCTTAATGCTCCTGTAGATGGCAGTAACATAAATTACCTATCCTACATTTTATTTTTAATGATGGATTTTGTAAATTTTCAGAAACCACAAATTGATAAAGTTTAATCAAATTGTCTGTAACAAATAAAGACTTGAATGTTTTTTTTTGTGCGTAGTCATACCATAATTAAATGCTTTAACTTTAACAACATATAAGTTTAGGGACATTCGCTACAAGATGTCGCTAGTTTCCATACAAAAATATTTGTCTTAAAGTATCGCAGTTTCAAGGCCCTGTTTTCATTTTTATTTAGATCTTTGACGATCTCAAGCATTATTTTCCGATAATGTGTGAAAAAATATATTTGAATGCACATAAAATCTATAAAGTAAAGTTAAATCGATCAAATCAACGTCCCTACTCTATTTAACAAGTGTGTTACTATTCTGCCGTGATTCGGGACCTTGTTAACAATTTTTTTAACAAAACATGTTTGGTCTAGAACAGTTTCATAAAGATATCGGCAAATAAACGAAATCTAACAAAAACCTAATGATAATTACAGGAAAATTCTGCAAATATAAGTTCCGAGTAACAATATTGGCAACTACAGTCTACCGAGAAAAAGGCAGCTACCGAAAACCAGAGGTTTTTTTTTTTATTGCCTAGATGGGTGGACGAGCTCACAGTCCACCTGGCGTAAAGTGGTTACTGGAATCCATGGACATCTACAACGTAAATACGCCACCCACCTTGAGATATAAGTTCTAAGATCTCAGTATAGTTACAACGGCTGCCCCACCCTTCAAACCGAAACGCATTACTGCTTCACGGCAGAAATAGGCAGGGCGGTGGTACCTACCCGCGCGGACTCACAAGAGGTCCTACCACCAGTAAAAATATCATTAAGGTATAAAAATATCATTAAGTGCAACAAAACTGCGCGGGCACTAACTGTAACAGTAGTAACGTAAATTTCAATAATTTTGCAACTTTGTTGTTAATTCACATTTCATTGTTAAGTCCTATAATAACCGCTTCGTATTTATTTATGATTTTAAAACATAGAGTATTAAAGAAACAGATACAGCTGTATTTTAGGATGTAATCAAGATTGATAATTTAGATATGTCGGCCGTCATACATTATTTAGCAGCCACTGTAATTTCAAGCACCGACATAATAAAAATGTTTACTCACGAAAGAGGCCTCGTCAAATTCCTCGCAAGGCCACGAAAATTTCTGAGGCCGCATAGTTATCGACTTCCAGAAACAGGAAAGCGTTCGTTTTATAACACTGGGCCGCACCCAACAATCATACACCGAGTTACAGCAAAATGAATCATAATTAGCTTGCTAGCCAATTTCATTCTTAAAACTGCTATAAACAACACTGACAATTGTTTGGAGGAAAACGAACAGTTGCGACCTTTTAGTGTAAAAGTTAGATGGAAATTAAAATGTGAATAAAATAGTATGCATTAATTGTTAGGTTTTCATAGTATATTTACTGAAAGCATTTTCATTATCGTCAAAATGTTGTGTTCAGAAACATTAAATATATAAGTGATTTAAATTATATAATATTATAAATATGGAATAGTTTGCGTTTGGCAAAATCAACAAATATCGAATTCAATCAGACTGACCTATTATGAATGCTTAATTTCCCTTATTGATTATAGATTCATCTAACTTTTACATTGTGTAGGTATGACGGTTACTTAGTATTCAAGAAGTTAAAAATCTTTGAGAATATCATTATACGGAGGAAACAAAGTGGACTGGCTCAATACGAACAAAATTATCAAATGCTTATTACATTCTATCTATTATTATTAATGGTGATAGGACGTTTTGTGAGTACGCACGAATAGGTACCACCACCCTGCCTGTTTCTACCGTGAAGCATTAATGCGTTTCGTTTTGAAGGGCGGGGCAGCCATTGTACTGTTAAAAGTGAGACCTTATAATTCATGTCTCAAGGTGGAATTTACGTTGTATTTGCCTATGGGCTCCGGTAAATACTTAACACGAGGTGGGCAGTGAGGTAGTCCATCCATCTAAGCAATAAAAAAAAAGTATTTTCAAGGCGTTAGGTTCACGAAGCCAAACTGGATATAACTTGCTGATAGTAGGGCATATTTAGAATTCAAATAGATGCTTTCACTCTCCTGTCTATTTCTCCCGTGAAGCCATCAGCGTTCCGATTTTTTTATTTTTCTAAGTCCCAATTTTTTTTTTCACTCTCTTGCTTATTTCTCCCGTGAAGCCATAAGCCTTCTGATTTTTTTATTTTTCTTATCCTCAATTTTTTTTTCGTGTAATTTTTTAGCTTGTAATGTGTATTGTGTACTTAAAAAAAATTTAGACTTAGAAATTATAAGTCTCGGTGTATGGTAGCGTTCACATTTTGATGTATATGGGCTCCATTTGCAATATCAGGTGGGTTGTGAGTTTGTTTTTCCAGCGAGGTCAACAAAAGTAACCCAAAAGGAACACAAAGAATGCTATTCATTTACTAAAAGAAGGGTTCATATAGTAAATGTACAGAATGCAAGTGCAAAGGTTGGCACTCAAGGTCCTTTGAGCTCGTTGACCCCATGCGTAACACAATTTTAGTGGTCTTCCATTGCCTACAGTACAATATTTATAAATAAATTACAAGTTTTGAATGACATATCGTATTAAAAAATCATAAACACTACCACTTTTAAAAAAAATATATTACATCTAGTTAAGCATCCGCAATATCTCGTGTGAGGTATTATCGATCAGTATTCGTAAAATCTCATAGCTTTATTTAAAAACAAAAAATGCACAACAGTTTTGATTTATTTAATAAAATTTTCAAGGTTTGCCTGTATCCCCTTTTCATCGCAGCGGCACTCTTCAAAGGGGATAATAACCCTGGCTGAAATTTTAAAAGCTCAGCTGTCTGCATCCCTTTGTTTCAATCGCATAGGATTTCAAATCCCAGTTTATGTACTCAGTTTATTGTGTAAAAACATTATACAGTTTATTTTGTAACAATGACAATAGATCAGAACTAAAAAAAACTTTTTCTCATAAAGTTTAATAATCAGTTAGTACTGGAAAACATAAACTAATTTCATTAAATGTTTCTCATTAATTGATAAATTCAATAGATAAAAAATAAGTAAGACAATGTCGTACTTGATAATTAAATATAATTTATTCCAGAAAGAGATATAACATGTTTGAACTCATTTAGATTATAATTAGATTAAGCACCAAAGTGAATATGCAGTTATATGGAAGCTTTTTATAACATTTAACTTTATCAAATCTAAGCGATTGAGTTTAAATGCATCACAGTAAGCCACTGATAAATTAATTTTGAGAGACTTGTAATGATTCCTGGATCCCCCTCGACAAACAATCACCGGTAAACATGGGACCCACCTAGCGAATATTAAAATCCAATTAACGAAAAAAATGGATGCCAATTAACAGCTAATATTGAAGGAAAAACCACAGAGTTCAAAACAGATGTTACGAATATAGTAGAATTTTTAAGCTATTGCATAGCTTTTATCGCGGGCCTTGAGCGCGGCGACCGAATCATGAAATTCCGTAACGAAAAAAACCTTACACCCCTCACTCCGCCGACCATGTAACTCGCGCTCAACACATTCACACGTTGCGCTTGTGTAGTGTTTGTGAATAAGCGCGTGGCGTGACGTCACACTGCATGCGCATCGTGAAAAGTCTGCCCATATCTCTCTCGCGTGGTCTAGCTTATGAGTGTGAAGGGGACAGTTAATGTTTTTCTTTTATTAATGTTTAATATAGCGTGGTCTTGTTTTATTATTGTTTTAATATTAAATTATCATTGTTTAATTATAATTGCATAAGTTGATAAAAAGTGCTATGCAATAGCTTTACCGCGGCAGTTCCCGAGTGCCACACGTTTTTTTTTACTAAAGTTTATATTAAGTAATTTGTTTTTGTGTTATTAACATTATAATATCTATGACAACAAAAACGCTTAGATTTAATTACTGGAATACGACTTTCACAATCGCCTTGAGATTTCAAGAATGTCGCGAGTTAGCTAGCACTTCGTCTTCCTTCGCTCTGATTACAAACTGCCGCTGCATTTCATATCGATCTCTGATTGAGGCGACTTCCTCGAGGCAAACTTAATATTGCCGACTGTGCCTTTAGGGGTATTCGATTAAGACGGAAACTTTGAATTCCATTCCATCAGTAACGTTATTCTAAGATTCTATAGGTTATATGATATTGTTTTTTAATTAAAGGCATTCGCTTCGGGGAACTATTCTCATTCAGGCTCGTGATAAATTGACACATGTATTTCCAAATACGCTTATACACACATACATAAATCATATTTTGTATACATTAAATATCTTTTTTGTTTCTTGCTTTTCCCATGCCAAAGCATGTGGCGCGTCGGCGCAACATGTTCTATTTTTCCATTCATTCCCAAATCAAGCTGAATTTGGTAATGAATGGTATTTTGGCATGAGTTTTACTACCTGCCCCCTGCCTGGTGGCCGTTCACCCAAAACCCTCCATGAGAATATTATACTTGACCTAAATCGTAGTCAGAATAATACGCCTTAGTCGTTTTTTAAGACACACTTTTAATAAGCGGGTAAAATACACATATCGTTCATTAAGGTTGTTGCCTAGATCGTGTTTAATTAAAAACCGTAACCTCAAAATGATTTTGTTTCAGTTTTAGTTTGATACTTAATATTACACTATTTGACTAGATGAACGTATGGAATATTTGACGTTAATTGTTTACTGCAGCCTAAATACGAATATATCGTAATGTGAATGTCGGTACCGACTTTGACACATCATGGTGAAGTAACAAATTATGTATCTATATATCAATACGTGAAGCAAAAACTTTGTATCCCTTTTTACGAAAATTGCGCTGACGGAGGAGTATGAAATTTTCTACATTTATAGAGAATATAGAGAAGAAGTGCACAATGCTACTATTTTTTTTAAATAATGCATAAAAGATACATTAAATTAATAAAGAAAACATTACACACACTACATACCATGTATTTGACGCACACAAGCATGCATACTATTTATTGTCAAACTTTTGTTCTTGACGTCTGTGGTCAAATTGAGAATTGATTAAATATTGTTTGTCTTTATTAATATTGTTTTATAGTGTAGCCTTGGCGAAATTTGTGATTATAAAAGTATAAAATACAATCATAATAGTGTACAAACTTACAATTCCAATTAATTATAGTCGAAATTCGACTACTGCGGGACCTCTAGTTATATTAAATTTGTATACTTCTACTCATATCTTGTAATTTTAGTTCCTAAAGAATAACTCAATTATACTTCTACGTTCCTTAACTTTACTTTTATATTTGCCGAGTGATCTAACTTAATTAGGACGTTAGCTCAATAATTTGATAACACTGGTATCATTAATCATCAGGAAGCTCCAGGAAGAAGAAAGGAAAAATAAATTGATTGTTAAATTGTTTTCATTCTCTGCCTGTTACATTGATATAGAAAATAAACACTGACATTTTCTCACAATTCGCATTCCCTTAATGGTTTAATCTATAGTAATTTAGTTTATCGAATACACAATTAAATTGGAGTCTAACCTACAGTTACAAACTAAATATTCTATTCTATTGCCGACCTGCATTTATTTACCGCTCGTCGGCCTATATCAACATGGGTGAATGTGACGTCACAGTCCTCTCCCCAACTATGGGCATTGCAATAGACTATTCGATAGTGGCTTATATAGTAAACAAATAATTTATTGGGAAAGAACACATTCGAATTTTAAAGAGATTAATAATTCAAAGTATAGAGTTTTAAATTCCTACTTGAACTTATAGCTTTATATTTAAGTTGTTAGAAAACAAATCGTTATTGGAATCTACCTAATCATCGAAAAAAAATTTGTTGCGTTTAATTGATTACCGTCGTATGTTTGTTGGTCTGCTGTCAAAAAAGCACGTAAGTAATAATATACTTGTTGTCATAGTACATAGAGCAAAAACATGAGTAATAAATAATCATGTACTTAAAACAAATCAATGCTATATGCTTCATTTTATATCGACGAAGTAAAATAATAAAATTTGGCACTAGAAACTAGTTTGTGAACTTTATCATTTTCTATCATAACTGGTTTGAGACAAAAGATAGAAAAACTGTTTATTTACGGAAATTATAATTCCAGTTTCTTGTGCATCAGATGGGTAGACATATAAATCCTCAATATCGTTCATGTTTGAGTTTGTGACATCACAACACGAATTCCACCCACTTTGAGGTCAGTCTTAATTGCTTCGTATGCCACGTTTCCCACCGTCCACGCTGGAATGCATTACTGCCCCGCGGCCGAAATAGCCAAGATGATCTTACTTACCCATGCGGGATTATAATACGCCCTATTACCAGTATATATCGGTTAGCGACGCTGGTATAATACTCAGAAAACGCGGCTGCCAATTCTCCGGTGAATCCTGTAATCGCTCTTTCCGACGGAATTTATGGGAAGAGATAAAGTGGTGCTACTCTATATCTACCTCAGAGACAAAACACCATATAATTATTAATAAAATATTCTAAAATAATATTTTTAAGCTAAAATACATGTACATATATATCGGCACAACACTACTTGGTTAAAATTAACTGTTTCCTTAATACTAAAATTATTGGTTAACTGTTATAAATACAGCGTATGTAATCAATTATTTCAGACGGTATTCAAGAGAATTCGTGAACAAACTACCCCCAATTTTCTAATATAAATACGGGTTGCCATTAGTCTGTCTGCAGCCAAATGGGTTGAGCTTGTTATTTTTGTACACTTGAAATTCTACAAAAGGAATTATTTGGAAAAGTATTTTTTAGTTACTATCACTATGGAAGGCAATGGTAATGTTGAAGAGAATGACGTCATTATTTTTAAAAACAGCATGGCGTCAGTTGCGCCCTCCTATATTATACATATACGGTAGGCAGCGGTTTGGCTCTGCCCCTGACATTCCTGAGGTCCATGGGCGACGGTAACCACTCCCATCAGGTGGGCCGTATACTCGTCTGCATGCACGGGCGATAAAAAAAATAGATCCGGTTCGTAAACCTATTCAAATTTCAAACAACTAATTTGGTTACTAAATATAATTATTTTATTTTATTGTCTAAACTTTAGGTACTAAAGATGGCCATAAAACATTTTAGAAGATTCACTAAAACGATGTCAATGGCTTACAGTCTACATCATACGATTTACCTATGCATGCCAAATAAAATAAAAATATAAATCTAGTTTTACATCCTAATTAAAAACAACATTAAATATGTATAATCAAATAAAAATGGAATTCAAATGCGGTTTTGCTTCGAAATAGCATTAAAATAACATGAACAAGTCAATTCAAATTTTCATTACGTCAAAATTCAGTGGATTCGAAACACGAATTGCCCTCGAGACACGTCTAAAACATTTCGCTAGTTCAATTTAAAATGTATTTCAAAAGCAATTAGTGGTCATTAATTATTCACAAAGCCTCTATCAGAATACATACGTGTTATTTAGGTACATACAAAGTTTACCTGTCCCACTTCTAGACGTCCCGTGCAGGCCTAAAACAGAATTTAAATATACTTTCATAATATTATTACGATCGATACTCAATTTTGTTTTGCGCCCTGTGCCGCGGAAGGCAGGTATCGAAAACAAAAGTAGTATATACGCCGTCTTAGAATGTACGAAGTGTTCTGTATAAAATAAATGGGCTTTGTATAGTTTTTGTGTAAGTGATAATAAACTGGTGGTAGGACCTCTTGTGAGTCCGCGCGGTTAGGCACCACCACCCGCCTATTTCTGCCGTGAAGCAGTAATGCGTTTCGGTTTGAAGAGTGGGGTAGCCGTTGTAACTATACTTGAGACCTTAGAACTTATATCTCAAGGTGGGTGGCGCATTAACGTTGTATATGTCTACGGGCTCCAGTAACTACTTAACACCAGGTGAGCTGTGAGCTCGTCCATCCATCTATGCAATAAAAAATAAAAAAAAATATTGAATGAAGTTGAAGGGGCAACTAACGTTACGTACATTCCACTTTTTTGTGACGAAATTGGTTTTTTTTTTACGAAATTAAAATTAATACTTTTTCTAACTAACTATAAGTAAGATTAATTACTTAAATGCAAAATACAAAAATTAAAATGGTAATACTAAACATGCAGCACTCTAATACCCTATATAAATTATCATTATGTCGATAATTCAAAATCTCGCGCTTATAATTTTCAATTTTCATTCTCGACGTTCTAAATAGTAATACCGTTATCGTGATCATGGACAAATCATTGAATCACCATGAGTTATTAAGTGATGTCAAAAAAGTACACGAGAACCCTAAAAATCTGTGGAATTTAATCAAAAGTTTACAAGGGAACTTTGTTTAGATATTGTGGGAAAACACAAATACAAAATTCACCTGCGGTTCATGGCCTCTTGTTAATTATATGTTTTTTATAGATTAGTCCGTATTAACAATTTTGAACGCACGTGTTCCAATAGTGTCTGTCATGTTTTTATTTATTTCATATAAAACTATATATGAAAATTGTACTGTGCAAAAGCCACAATTTGCGCTGTTTATCTTGTTCAACGAAGCGAGTTCGGCCTCAGAACGAGTGAAATAACATTATATTTGATTTTGGAAATATTAAATTTGAACTTTATTTAAAAATAAATTGTAATAGGGAAAATTTTGATTATGAACCAAACGAGGCAACCAGGCCTATGGTACCTACCTGTATGACCTCACAAGACGCCATACCTTCAGTGGGTTTTAGAAATAGGTACGCTAATGATCATTATTCCAATTCAACCAACACTTCGACTAAATGCTTAAAAGTATGAGGACGCACACAAGCTATTCCTATTCCCTATGTATTTTGTACCGTATGTTCCACGGGGAGTGCTCTGAGGAATTGTTCGAGATGATACCGGCATCTCGTTTTTACCATCGCACCGCCCGCCACCGGAGTAGAGTTCATCCATACTACCTGGAGCGACTGCGGTCAGCCACAGTGCGTTTCCAGAGGTCTTTTTTGCCACGTACCATCCGGCTATGGAATGAACTTCCCTCCACGGTGCTTCCCGAGCGCTATGACATGTCCTTCTTCAAACGAGGCTTGTGGAGAGTATTAAGCGGTAGGCAGCGGCTTGGCTCTGCCCCTGGCATTGCTGAAGTCCATGGGCGACGGTAACCACTCACCATCAGGTGGGCCGTATGCTCGTCTGCCTACAAGGGCAATAAAAAAAAAAGGTAGACATTTCGATCATTTAATACCAATTAGACCGTTTACATGTTAATTATGATCAAATGCAGCTTTCGCCATTTTCACTATTCTACAACTTAGGCTTATCTAGATGAAAATCTCGAACTTTTTCCTCTGACAATGCGAAAGTCTCTTAATCAGGATTACAACTTCGCGCAGTCAACTTCATTTCAACTAGTTTTCATTTAAGTGCAAGTTCTTACTGTCTAACTGATTTCTTAACTTTACTGTGAAAATGAATTACATAAAGAGCTCTGTAGTTTCAACGTGTAGTTCCGTTTTATTTTATTCTGAGGAAATAATAACAGAATCAATAATACTGTTTCAGATAATGTTAAATTTTACTTAAACACATTGTGTCTATGTATAGCTTCTATCTAACGGGCTTACTACGTTTTATTTTAACTTATTATTATTTTGACTTATTGTCTAATTGTCAACGTAAGTCAGCACGAGGTATTTGCTTAGATTATGTTTAAATAAAAACATGGAACTGTCCATAACTACGATTTTAAATTTTTTAATACGTATCGGCACACACATTCAATGCAAGAACAAAGTTCACTCAGACATTGACCACTAAA
The DNA here is from genome assembly GCF_030267445.1 of Bombyx mandarina. Classification (NCBI taxonomy): domain Eukaryota; kingdom Metazoa; phylum Arthropoda; class Insecta; order Lepidoptera; family Bombycidae; genus Bombyx; species Bombyx mandarina. The sequence goes on along the minus strand of NC_143227.1, from coordinate 7,469,544 downwards.
TATCTTGAACAATTATACCCATTTATTATTCCATTATAAGAATCGAGCAGTTGTCCCCCATAAGAACTTAAAGGCTTAGACCAATGAGGTAATTATTATAAATGACTATAACCTGAACCCAATTTTAATGATGGGCTTAGAGATAATACTGTAGATTGCAAAATTAAGCGCACCAAAATAAGAACAGACGACGGGACAATGCATTATTTAGTTTTTCGTGTTTATGGGCCTTAATAAATGCTTAGGGTCAAGTAAGCCGTGAACTTTCTATCCATGATGACAACAGTAGTCTTGCGACAAAATGAAGACTGAGTATAAAAGTTGCCAATAGCAAGATACCCATTTATTCATCTACCTTATTCTGTATTCGAGGGTAAGTGTTTCTGCGGCAATGCAACCTATTGGCAATACGCCAAGCACACAATGCCCGCACGGATTTCTGTAGCGACCTAACTTGGTTGAACATTTCTTGCGATTTATTGTGTACGTATTTTTACACTCGTGTCTGCTGTTTTACATTTAAAGTCTAACAATTCACTAGGAAGATCTCGTGTTCCAAAGAACAAATTTAAAACTTTTTTTACTTAAATTACTTTTTTTTTTCAATCTTATTTTTCTTCATTATCTATATATTAATACGTGAAGCAAAAACTTTGTATCCCTTTTTACGAAAATTGCGCGGACGGAGGAGTATGAAATTTTCCACACCTATAGAGAATATAGAGAAGAAGTGCACAATGCTAACATTTATTTATATGCTAATATTTATAATATTTATTATATAATAATGCATAAAAGACACATTAAATCAATAAAGAAAATATTACACACACTACATACCATGTATTTGACGCACACACGCATGCGTACTATTTATTGTCAAACTTTTGTCTTGACGTCTGTTGTCAAATTGAGAATAGATTAAATATTGTTTGTCTTTGTTAATATTTTTTATAGTGTAGTCTTGGTGAAATTTGTGATTATAGTAGTATAATAGTGTACAAACTTACAATTCCAATTAATTATAGTCGAATTTCGACTACTGCGGGACCTCTAGTTCATTCTAATATGCACCCTGTAAACTGCTCAAGCTCAAGCTCAACTATCAATAAATACCCGTTTTATGTGTCTATAAATAGCAGTTTTGAAAACTGTAACATATTATAATAGTAGTGTGAGCTACAATACGTGTTTACTATATATCAACAATAAGTAAATCCCGTTTATGCCAGCGTAGTTTTACACCGTAACATAAACAATATATTAATCACATTGTACATTATTAATACACTCATAAGGTATGTATTCCCAGAGAAATGCTTCTACGGTTTCTCGTAATAAATCTATTTATGACCCTTTGTCTCAGACACAGCTTCTGAGTATTTATAGCACGTATATAAATTTTATGTTCTAATAAATCTTGAAAGAATTACTCGAAAAAGTGGTATCGTTTCAAATGAACTACGAATGTATTGAAGGAGATATTACATAAATTCCAATCGATATCAAGTCTGAATTTGAAGGTAAATTTATTTAAATTTAGCTAATGCGAGCATCAGCATTCCTGAGTTCAACAAAAAAGGCGTCTGGAGTGATAGAAAGATCCTATGGCCTAAACCTAGAATACAGTTAAATTTTATTCTCATTAATACGTGTTCACAAACGGACTTAAGACAAGATGACGTATCATCATAAGGGCCTTTTAATGATCGTGTTTTCGATCCGATGAACATGGTATAAATTAGGAAAGAGGGCTTTAAATTTAAAAAAAAAAACCGCTTCGAACTAACTTAAGAGAGCGCGAAATGAATTGAATTAAATTCACATGGCACAGTAGGCTGAAGTTAAATTGGGTTTCTAAATTTAAATATCCAATTTTACGGTGAGTTTTACCAAGCCAGCCGCAGAAAAGTTAAAAACGTTAATTGAAGCCACAACGCGGAAGTGACGACCGCAACAGAGTCGGACAGTGACTTAATAAAATAATCATCAATTTCCAGTTGGAATTATATGAAAGTTGATACTGTATACTAACAATCATTTAGCCGCTAACCCTTAAAATCAATCACTGCTTTCACTGCAACTGCTTTCATAAAGTTTACTAGATGCAATATTACTAGAAAAACAGTTTAAATTGGTTTTACTGTATGCATTTGGGTGATTTCACTTGACTTTTCATTTCAATATTAAATGTTAAGATATCAATCTAAAGAAAATATCGTCTGGTAGTTTATTGACCAAAGATTGATATAACCACTTCTTATTTCCCCTTATTGCAATATCTTTCATTCTCTCCGAATTGACTGTCTTTTGTCTGTGACTTTAATAATATTTAATTGGCCACTTTATTCAGTGTAAACTATAAACTTCGTATATACTGTTTTACTTATAATATTTTGTATTCAAGTTTAACAATATTTGCTATGTGTATGTGCATTACTATAATTCTCATGATGTATCTGTTCTTTTAGCTGTTCTACACACACTCATCACTTTTAATTATTATTCTCATAATCCTCTCGCAGGTCTGCTGGAAGAGATTTCTTAAAGAAATAAGCAGTGCCTTTGTAGATAATTTTCCTATTACTCTGTATTCTGTCTTCTTTTTTGTGTGTACATAAATAAATAAACTTCCAAGAAAAATAAAGGCCACATTCCGAGGTAAAAAGGTATCAATAATTTCAGCGGATCCATCTCTTAGTGCTATTGCAATATGACGACGGGTGCCAGGCAAATTATGGCCTAGTTTATTGCATATTTCGTGAAAAAATGAATCACAATCGTTTGACTGGGCGCAGCGGGAGGCGAAAAGTCGTAAATGGAAAAGCGTTCCGGAGCACTCTCGGATTTCATAGCAACTTCTTTATTATTTGGGTACTTCTAGTTAGCGAGTTCTAGATTCGTCGCTTTATACAATATTAATATCAACGGTACTTCGTTGCGTTGGTGAATTTAATATAGTGGAGTATCGTTTGTCAAGAGACGAAGCGCTTCGGGGTGTGGTTCTGTAGATACAAATGTTTACCGAGAGACTGTTTCTGTTCGTTAGTACAGTATTGTTTTACGTTGAAATGGTTCGTTTGAAAATTGAAGCTGTTGTGTTGCTGCTTGATAAATACTGTTTTAGCTGACACTCGTTCGTAGTAAGTGTTATTGTACTTGTATTGAATTATTTTTCTTTCTCTTTTACTATCATGTTTAGCAGAATAAACGGGTAGATCCATCGAAGGTAGATCAGGGTAGACCTTGAAGTCGTTGTAGGCACAACGACTTCAACTCACATTACAAAACATGTCTGGTATACTTCTAATAGGCTTTCTTTTATTGCCTTTGTATGCAAACGAGCATACGACTCCCCTGATGGTGAGTGGTTCCCGTCGCTTATGGAAGTATGTCAGTCTTGTCAGTCAGTCAGCTACGTTAGTCAGTTATATCAGTTGATCATGTCACTCAGTCCTGTAAGCCAATCTTGTCAATCCGTCATGTCAGTCAACCACGTCAGGCAGTCCTGTGAGTTTGTCATGTCATTCAGTCATGTCAGTCAACAATGCAAGGGGCACAACACAAAAATGTCCACCACCTACCAAGTTAAGAAACGATACTAAAGCTCAACAAACGTAGCTAATAAGTGAACGACTTCCACAATGAAGAAAATATGCCATCACGTAATAATGAAGCCTACAATAAGTTTAAGTTTACACAATCACACGCACTCGCACATGTTTGTACCTCGTAATTTTAGCCTGCCTGTTTCTGGCGAGTAGAAATGCATTTCAGTTTGAAGGGTACCTTATATAATAAATAACCTCTCTATATTATTTCATGATGCCATTCACATTCTGATATCTATGCCGAGCTGTGAGCTTATCCACCTATTTAGAGCAATAAAAATCCACTAGATAATCAACTTTATATCATAAAATGAAATTAAAATAATTTTCTTAATAATAATAATAATAGACCTGCATTAATTTATTAATAGTAACTTTGTTTTCATTTGTCACATTTGCATGCATATATTCTTTGAAATGACGTCAGAATAATTATTGTGGTTTATTTTTAGTACATAGTTATTTCTCAACATTTTCAAGGTTCATAAATATGGAATTTCAGTAGTTAATTATCGTTGCTTAAATATTGGGTTTGTGCGAACGATTAAGGAAGTCTTTTAAAGCTCAAAGCTTGCAGCCAAAGACTTTTGTCGAGGAATAGAATACTTTGTTTATGAATTGTTTTGTTTTTGAATTTATACTGAACGATGATTAATTGTGTTTGTTTGTTTTACAAATGACTTCTCCTGGTAGTTCTAAACTACGTTATGTGGTTTATTTATAAGGAGTATGGAATCATGAATACGTTTTATTAAAAATTAATATTTAGTTAATAACTTCTATAAATTTGTTGTTTTTATATATTCACTTCCAAACATGAAGGTTGCAATAAGGCTAGGCACTCATGCCATAATATTTAATGTTATATTCGGACTGCTTCCTATTTTCCCTCATCTATGCCCATAAAACAAACCGGTAAGTTTATTTTGGATAATATTTCCCTCCGTAGGCCGGTTAAACGTTAACCATGCATTAACGCTTGACCCTAAATATCCCAATAAACTGCTCAAACACTACTGAAAACGACTCGTTAAATTTAATTTTTTTATTTGTACGTTTTTATTTCCAAATACATATTTTTTTGCCGTTATAGGCAGACGAGCATACGGCCCACCTGATGGTGAGTGGTTACCGTCGTCTATGGACTTCAGCAATGCCAGGAGCAGAACCAAGCCGATGCCTACCGCTAATCCCAAATATTCCAATCGATACTCTTTAAATATTCAGATGTTTATTACTTAGATGAGTGAACGAACTCTCAACTCATCTCGTCTTAAGGCGTTCCCGGAGATGATAAACATCAGGATGTGAAAGCCGCGTTACTTGAACTTTTTAGGCAGCGGCCTGGCTCTGCCCATGACATTTGGTGGGCCGTATGCTCGTCTGCCTACAAGGGCAATAAAAAAAATATTGAAACATCGAATTCTCAATTCAATTTTCTAACGACTGTGTCACCTTTCAGACAAAATTGCATTGTTATTTTGCGGTAGAAATAGCCGGAAGGATGGTAATTACCAATGCTGGCTCACAATAGGCCCTGTCACAATTAATAACGCTAATATAAAATTCATAACCCGATGTTTTCCTTCAATATGTAGAACATATTATGTAATAAGTAAAATATGCATACATAATATGCATCTGTTACGACCGCCCTGAAAGAAGCCGAAAACTGAACGAAATGAAAGCTGATGGTACAAAAAGCCACGAAGGCCTTTCAGGGACACGATCTTCAGCAATTAAGTATGCGGGCAGAGGCTTGGCTCTACCCCTGGCATTGTTGAGGTCCATGGGCGACAGTAATCGCTCACCATCAGGGGAGTCATATGCTCATTTGCCTACAAGGGCAATAAAAAAGAATCCGTTAATTAAGATATTTTTTGGCATATAAACATCCCTAGGCAGCTTTGAGTAAACTATACCGAAGATGGTTTTTAATTTTTTTTTTCATTTCCATTATAATTTTATTTATATGGCAGTAGTAACAGTATATATACGACCGAAAACTATAATGGCATTTGGCTAGGGAGTTTTGAACATATTATTCTAGAAAACCAATTTAAATCGTATACGCTTAATAGCTACATAATTGGGATCATGTTTAAAACTATTTAAATCGATCTCAAACTATAAAATAGGTTGAACCAAAAATATTTCCGTGTTGAGCCCACCGTCCTCATACGGGCAGATGTTAAAACTATTCCCCAATCGTCAACATTCTCGTGTTTCTACCAAGTATTTAATAAGAAACTAATTGAAGTTAAAGTTTATCGTTCATTCCTGTGGTCTGATCCGCATTCGTTAACGTGAATTTAGGTCAAAGGATCTTATTGATCATAAACTTTCTAGGTATTCATTTGAAGATATCTGATGCTTAACAGTGGCTAATATTTTCCTATCAGTATTCAGCATTAGCCATATAATAATTATGTGGCGGGTAGCCATCATACAACGCAAGATAATTGACAGATGCCTGAATCTCGCTTACGACATTTTCAAGATAAAGCGCATATATACAAGTTCCGAACAACAACATTAGGACCGTCGGTCTACCGAGCAAATAACATCCGGCTCGGTGGAAGATCTTCTCTTTGTCGTATATTCCTACAACTGGTGACCCCGACGTGACATGAACACGCAACCTTCTGATTCATCATCAGCGCATCAAGAACTTCGGCTACCACAATCCCCGCATTCTCGCAGATAAAAACACGTCATTGACAGTCGTCCCACAGCAAGCCAGCATCGCAGCCTCAACAGGACCATCGCAGCCGACTCACCGCGCTTCCTGGTCCTACGGCACGCAACTTCACTGCCTCATCACGCCGCTACAGTTCATCGCAGCCCACGACCGGATCATCAACGCTTGAGGTCACACATCTCCGGCGTGGCAGCTCTGCATCACATGGACTACGCACGACACGCACGCAACATTCAAGCTCAGTCTCGACTCACCGCAGACTTCGAGCAGCACTGGCGACAATCACGCAGCATTCAGCTCAGTTTCGACTCACTGCAAACTTCGAGCAGCACTGGCGACACGCACGCAGCATTCAAGCTCAGCCTCGACTCACCGCAGGCTTCGAGCAGCACTGGCCCTTGCAAGCTAATCTCAGCACGGACAACGCTAACTAAAAAATGACACGACCTCCAGTCTCGGAGGGGAGTGATGTGGCGGGTAGCCATCATACAACGCAAGATAATTGACAGATGCCTGAATCTCGCTTACGACATTTTCAAGATAAAGCGCATATATACAAGATCCGAACAACAACATTAGGACCGTCGGTCTACCGAGCAAATAACATCCGGCTCGGTGGAAGATCTTCTCTTTGTCGTATATTCCTACAATTATATAAATCGGAGGATAAGTCACACGCGCTCATAAAGCCCCAAATTAGAATTCCCTATACCGACTATGAGATCCCGATACTGATTACATACTTATATATTATGTTAAATATATATACAAATGGATATTAACCACCCAAACAGAGAGCAAATAAACTAGTTCATCACACGAATATTTGCTTGATGCCGGAATCGAACTTACGACCCTCGGCTCAACAGTTAGGATCGCTAACTATTGCACCACAATAGTAAATACATATATTATGCATGATTTTTTGTAAATTTCGATGAAAATATTACATCTATACACACAATTTTCATTATAATAATATCAACAAATTTTCACAATTAAACTGTTTTATTTCCAATTGAAAATGCCGGGCACGTAGTTTTACGTGACCTGTCTTATAAATATTCTAATATATGCAGCTTGCAACTGCTATTTCTAAATTGCTTACAACTTATTTTATAACAAGTTCAAAGGCACACGTTAACTTTCTTTGAGTATAATGTAGACTATTGGATACGTATTAAGTATTACTAGAGGTCCCGCAGTAGTCGAAATTCGACTATAATTAATTGGAATTGTAAGTTTCTACACTATTATGATTGTATTTTATACTTCTATAATCACAAATTTCGCCAAGACTACACTATAAAAAATATTAACAAACAATATTTAATCTATTCTCAATTTGACCACAGACGTCAAGAACAAAAGTTTGACAATAAATAGTATGCATGCGTGTGCGCGTCAAGTACATAGTATGTACTGTGTGTAATGTTTTCTTTATTGATTTAATGTATCTTTTATGCATTATTTTACAAAAATATTAGCTTTGTGCACTTCTTCTCTATATTCTCTATAAGTGTGGAAAATTTCATACTCCTCCGTCCGCGCAATTTTCGTAAAAAGGGATACAAAGTTTTTGCTTCACGTATTAATATATAGATATCTGTATTAAATCAGATAATGCAAGTATTAAATTTCAATGGAACAAAAAAAATAGTCTAAAGGAAATTTCTTAAATGTAATACTACCACTTAATACGATCATCGTTTACCTACATAAAACCCATTTCCTTAGCCTTACAAAACTTTAACGACGTTTAGCACATTACAATAATAATGGTAGAGGAACATTAGCTTCCACTTTGCTATAATCCGTCACAAGCTGTTAGCGTGTAGTCACTAATAGTAGCAGTTAAAAGACTTCAGAAAGCCATTCAAAGTTACACATTGTTGTTTATCAGAATTTTGTACAGTCCACAAAACAGTTTTCCTTGGCTATCTTCTTACGTTCTGTGAGATTTCAGGAACAAGAATAGCTTAGATAAGTATCTTATATTTCTTACAGTATTTATATCGTCATCTTAGTTATATTTTCAAATATCTGAGAAAATTAATAGAATCATAGTCATGATTTCGATAAGCGTATTATATTGGTTTAATTAGATTCTAGTGAATTCTGCTAAAATCTTTTGAGCCTGCTGTCGTTCGCTTTGTGTTTTAGAACGTTAAGATCCTTAGGGACTGCCTACTCATCCTTTACCAGCGTGAAGTATATAATATATCCTTTGTAACGAGAGCAGTTACAGCGTTGCGCATTGTAACATTATCGATGCTAAACTCCCACTCCAGTGATCCTGCAGTGCTGTCTTCAAACAAGGTTTTGCAAATATTGGCAGCGATAAGGAGCGATTAAGCTGTGTCTCCTTAAATACATACTAAAAGCTACTGAAGATAAGGAGGGAACTTAAATCACCTTGGCATAAAGTTTTGAAGTCGTCGTGGCCTAACGGATAAGACGTCCGATGCATTCGTGTTGAGCGATGCACCGGTGTTCGAATCCCGCAGGCGGGTACCAATTTTTCTAATGAAATACGTACTTAACAAATGTTCACGATTGATTTCCACGGTGAAGGAATAACATCGTGTAATAAAAATGAAACCCGCAAAATTATAATTTGCGTAATTACTGGTGGTAGGACCTCTTGTGAGTCCGCGCGGGTGGGTACCACCACCCTGCCTATTTCTGCCGTGAAGCAGTAATGCGTTTCGGTTTGAAGGGTGGGGCAGCCGTTGTATCTATACTTGAGACCTTAGAACTTATATCTCAAGGTGGGTGGCGCATTTACGTCGTGGATGTCTAAAGGCTCCAGTGACCACTTGACACCAGGTGGGCTGTGAGCTCATCCACCCATCTAAGCAATAAAAAAAATAAAAAAAAGTGGCCACACTATAATCTCACAGCATTGAGTGATTAAGTGCCGTCGTCTTCTCAAGATATATTGTCAATCTTGCTTACATTCGAATATATTATCCAATCTGTCAAGACAAACAGCATGATTGCATTGCGTAATAATCAAACGCAACGATGGTACCGAGCCGTGGGGACTCGCAAACTACTAGTGAAGGGAAAACTAGGAAACGTCTTTCAAGCTTGAGCAAAATAACAGCGTCCCTTTTAGGGTACCACGGGACTTTTCTTGCTTTTGTAGTGTGAATTTTCGTTTAAGAATGTTTGGTAGTTGATATTTGGGTCTAATTTACTCCTTTCTTATATACTTTTCTCCGACCTCATGTATCAGAGTGATGGCATTCTTTTTTTTTTTGTTGCTTAGATGGGTGGACGAGCTCACAGCCCACCTGGTGTTAAGTAGATACTGGAGCCCATAGACATCTACAACGTAAATGCGCCACCCACCTTGAGATATAAGTTCTAAGGTCTCGATTATAGTAGCAACAGCTGCCCCACGGCAGAAATAGGCAATACCTACTCGCACGGACTCACAACAGGTCCTACCACCAGTAATTACGCAAATTATAATTTTCAGGGATTGACATTTATTACACGATGTTATTCCTTCACCGTGAAAATCAATCGTCAACATTTGTTGAGTACGTATTTCATTAGAAAAATTAGTACCCGCCGGCGGGATTCGAACACCGGTGCATCGCTCAACACGAATGCACCGGACGTCTTATCCTTTAGGCCAAGACGACTTTCGCGTTATATGTCTAGGCGCTAAGGTAATCATTCTACACCAGATGATCCGTGAGCTCGATAGGTACTCGATAATTAAATTAAAGCAAACATAAGTTATTTTTGAACCATAGAAAATGGAACGTTTGATAAACAATGGTGAAACTATATAAACAACTCAATTATAAGCTATCAGATCTAACTGACATTATCTGACTAACTATTTCCAATGAAGCATGCGGCATCGCGTCGGAGCAACATTTGTAGCCATTGGAGTGGTATTAGCATTGCTAATGATTTCGAGTTGGAAATCATATTTAATTTTATCGATTTATAACATCTCATCAAATTATAGTTATTTTACTCGATTCTTTTTTAGTAGGCAGCGACTTGGATCTGCCCCTGGCATTGCTGAATTCCATGGGCGACGGTTACCACTCACCATCAGGGCCGTATGCTCGTCAGCCTACAAGGGCAATAAAAAAAACTTATTTATCGTATTAATATTTGAAATGGCGTTTCATAGTCATATTGTTAATGTTGATTTTAATATTAGAAAATGTTGCAGTATCATAATTAGATAAATTGGTAAGTCTTAACTTTTGTTAATGAAGAAAATTTTTAATTTAACCCTTCACTGAATACGAACTCAATTTATGCAATATTATAATAATAATAATAATTTATTTATTAACCTTGAAAACATAAAAGTTTGCTAAAAACTCTCCATATATAAAATAGTATAACATTATTTCAGTGTGGGCAACAACTTTAAATCATTTAAAGAATAATACGTCAACTAAATAATTAAAATTGGTTTCAAAATTTTAAATATGTTTTGACGGTATTACAGAATCTATTTCAAACTACGTTATCATCAATCAAACCAATTAATCGTCATTGAAATCAGCCTAAATATTCATTGGAGCATACGGAATCGCATACAGGCGGTCTCCGCTACTGTCACGTGTCGCATTTCCATTCCTAATTTACATCCAACCGGGAATTAATATCGTTATTACATTCTATAATAATTCCATTGGACAGATGTGTACATTAAATGTAACGATTCATATAAGTGAACAGTAATAATTTTAAATACAAATTTTTCCTCAATGTGCCCTCACATAGTTCAAAATGTTAAAAATAAAACAGGATTCAACTTCATAATCTATATATTAATACGTGAAACAAACACTTTGTATCCCTTTTTACGAAAATTGCGTGGACGGAGGAGTATGAAATTTTCCACACTTATAGAGAATATAGAGAAGAAGTGCACAATGCTAATATTTTTTTTTAAATAATGCATAAAAGATACATTAAATCAATAAAGAAAATATTACACACACTACATACCATGTATTTGACGCACACACGCATGCATACTATTTATTGTCAAACTTTTGTTCTTGACGTCTGTGGTCAAATTGAGAATAGATTAAATATTGTTTGTCTTTGTTAATATTTTTTATAATGTAGTCTTGGCGAAATTTGTGATTATAGAAGTATAAAATACAATCATAATAGTGTACATACAAACTTAGAATTCCAATTAATTATAGTCGAATTTCGACTACTGCGGGACCTCTAGTCTGTACAAATCCACGCGTTATACATTTGAATATGGGTGATCTACGCCTCTCAATGTAAATTATTCTGTAATCAAAACTACTTCCTTTCTACTATAACTGTCGCTAATTGTACAAAAAAGATATGTATGTATGTATGTATATTTCCTGGAACTACTTATGTGCAGCCTTCCTTGGCTAGCTAGGATGACGCTTTAACACCCCTAAATCTATTAAGGATAAGTATGTTTGCAATCATTCCATATCAAATCATCTCCAACAAAAATTCGTCCAGTAATCCTTCACCTCTGCTTTATTTTATTCCGTTCCTTGTCTCTGTAAGAGTGCATGACGACCCAAGGATGTACGCAGCTGATCGTATTGATGTTACCACTACCAAGGAACGCCAACAATAACTTCGACCCTCCTGGCTGAGCCTTTGCTCGCCCACCTGTCCTGGTGAAACTGGAAAGGCCTCCGGGCCACCTGTAATCCTTCAATCATAAAAAAAAAAAAAAATTACTTCGCAACGTTTGGACACATTCGACTGGATGACTAAGGAACGCATATGTGGCAAACTGACTTTAATTTTATTTTGTATACCAGATTTTGAAAGATTGGTTTTTATTACCTGATACAATTTAAATCATGGTTTGTTTATTTGTTTAGATGTATCAGTTTTCAAGAATCAAGTGTAATCGAGTTATGAGACTGTGGGACCCAAACTCAGGGAAAACTCCCTTCTTTTTAAAATGTTACATAGCAGGTGTTGACGACTTCTTTACCAAAAACTGTAGCAACTTATCTTATACCTTTAAACGAGCAATTCTTGTATATATAATTATATATAATCTGAATTTCGGAAACGGCACCAACGATTTTTATAAAATTTAGTATACAGGGGATTTCGATAAATCGATCTAGCTACGATTTATTTTCAAAAAATGTTTTATTCGTGTTTTCAATAATCAACTTTATGACTCTTTCCGACATCTATTGGCGAATAATAATACTATTTTTCATAATTGAGACCAACTAACTGCTTTAAAGACACAATAACACTAAGGCTATTTCAGCAGATGGCGTTGTTAAGCCACCCGAAGCCAATGAGTGTTTGGTTTAAGGTTAGACCAAGAAAATGAATTGTTTATTTAAATTATTTGTGCCTTTTTAACTCACGTGTTCACTTAAAAATGCCTAAACGATCTTGGAATATTTCATCATTTTATCAATATGTAATTCGTATTTAAATATTATTTCTAAAAAACACAATTTACCAACAACAAAAATGTACCGAGCAAAGCTCGGTCATCTCCTAGTTAAAATTATAAACAGACGGTAACGATAATGTACAAGGGTTTTCTATTGTAACTTTACACAGTATTTTAGTCCGCACACATACGAGCCTGCTCTAGAAAAAATGTCTAAGCTTAAGAGTTTAAAGCCCGTCAGTTTCGCGTGAAAGGTGGAAATCCAAACAAATGGGAGGCAGTTTCTCTGTTGCTTGACATTTGACACCGCCGCCATGTCATTTATTTTAGGCTTCAAAAGTTATTTTAGACTAAAATTGTGCTGTTGTAGATTTATGATATGTATCTACAATAAGTAATGAAACTAACGAATACTTATTATACTAACAACACGTTTACTTTTTTATTGCTTAGATAGGTGGACGAGCTCACAGCCCACCTGGTGTTAAGTGGTTACTGGAGCCCATAGACATCTACAACGTAAATGCGCCACCCACCTTGAGATTTAAGTTCTAAGGTCTCAGTATAGTTACAACGGCTGCCCCACCCTTCAAGCCGAAATGCATTACTGCTTCACGGCAGAAATACGCGGGGTGGTGGTAACTACCCGTGCGGAATCACAGGAGGTCCAACCACCAGTTACTTCTATGAAAGAAAGCCTTCTTTCATGCTATTTATAACATACACCCGCGTGAACCTATTAGAGGCATTTAAAAAAATGTCTTTAAACTATTTGAGTGCTTTGTTTTAGTGTTATTATGTAAATTTGCTTTGTCACAACTATTATTTAGTGAACAATGTAAGGTGAATGAGTTTGTTTCACCGGTCCTTTTGTCCGCACTCTCATTCGGATTTGCAGTAATAGTGTTTATAGCATTCAATACGCAAAGCATCTAAATTGAAATAAATTATCTAAATTTTTAATTACTTAAAAATTTAAGAAATTTTCTTTTTTACTATTGATTGTTTGTTATAGGTTTACTTACATATACACTTCGATTCATAGTGAAACATAACGTAATTGATTTTGTTTGTAACATGTAACATGAGTTACAAAAGTGCAACTCACATAAAATATGTAGATAATTTTAGCTATAATTTATTCACTTGAGAAATAAAATATTTCATCTGTACATAAATAATTACTTCAAAATTTTAAAGTGAGTAAGTAATGTTCGTGCCCCAAATAGAACAAATTGGCTCCCACTTACCAAAGTACGTGTTAACTCAGAACTGAAAGCGTAGGCAATGGCCCCTTTTCTAATTTTCCATCGTGAATTTTTCATAGACTCGTTCTCGCTTAAATTGAACTGATTTCGAATTCCCGTGGCTATTGGACGACGTTGTTAAAAGTCATTGGAATTGTAACTTTCGTTTATAACACGGTATTTTTCTTTTGTTGCAGAATATACAGTAACTACATTACACCCAACAAAACCCTATTGTCTTTTTAATTGAAATCATCGCATTTAATCACTAACTAGACGATGACCCCGAGCTTTGCTCGTTTTTTTTTTTTTTGATAACGCCATCTTGTTTTTTTTTTAAAGCGGTTAGTTGCCCTCAATTAAGAAAAATAGTAATATCATTATTCGCCAATAGATGTCGGGAAGAGTTGATTATTGAAAACACGAATAAAACAACATTTTCTGAAAATAAATCGTACCTAGATCGTTTTATCGCCCCCGAAATCCCCTGTATACTAAATTTTAGGAAAATCGTTGGAGCCGGTTCCGAGATTCAGATTATATATATATATTAATATACAAGAATTGCTCGTTTAAAGGTATAAGATATAAAAAAAATCAATCGATTGTTTAAATGTTTTCTTAATTTAAAAGATTATTAATGGCTAAGTAAGTAAGTTAAGAACATAAATTTTAAAATAAACGATAGTGCTGAAGGTGTGTATACCACTACTTAACCTAATTTATGAATTATTTAACAGCACATTCATTAATCCCAGCTAAGATATTCTCCATGTTAAGGATACCCAAAATAGATACGAGGCAAGATTTACTTCATCGTTAATATCTCAGTAAATTCAATTTCGATACATCTCGAAGATGTGGCCTCCCATGTTTTTATTTATTGCTTAGATAGGTGGATGAGCTCACAGCCCACCTGGTGTTAAGTGGTTACTGGAGCACATAGACATCTACAACGGAAATGCGCCACCCACATTGAGATATAAGTTCTAAGGTCTCAAGTATACTTAGTTACAACGGCTGCCCCGCCCTTCAAACCTAAACGCATTACTGCTTCACGGCAGAAATAGGCGTGGGTGGTGGTACCTACCCGTGAAGACTCACAAGAGGTCCCACCGCCAGTAATTATGCAAATTATTATATATAAACGATGATAATAATAATATAATTCATTTCATATATCAAGATTCGGATACAGTGATATAAAGCAAAAAAATATGTACACAAAAAGAAATGTAGTCTACTAGAAAATAGAAACGGACAAAAAAAAAAACCGTAAACATAGCACATAAAGTTCAGGAAAAACAAAACAAATCTCACCCTTTTTTTCTATTCTGAAACGCGAAAAAGTGTGCAACGAACAATATACGGTCCATTCCACGAGTCGCGATAGTATCTCATTGACAAAATGGTTCAGCCTTGGACTATATTACACATAAACTTCCGACCCGACCTTGAGTTCGTCTTGTCGGAATTCCGATTGTCTCAAACAAAATCTCCCTGCAATTATTGAGTTCTTATGTTTGAATTAGTTAACGGAGACCCGCAAACAAGATTTAATTACATGCCCGTGAAAATCCCCCAGATCCTTCTGGGAGGCGATAAACATAGGGATTGGAGATTGCTCCCGTGTGATATCCAGAACCATCCTGTAGACGTAAACTATAGCTTAACTTAATATAACTATAACTTATAAACTTCCGTAAGTTTGTAAGTAAAATTTAGCGGTAGGTAACAGTGTAACTGTATCACTGAAATAGGTAACAATGACACACCATCGGTTGGACCCTATGATTCTTACCTACCTAAATACCTTCAAGGTTAAAAAATAAAATCATTTGGTATAAATTATTATTACAGTCTAAGTGAGGATTATTTTCGTGAATGGACTATGCTTATGTTTTTATGGCCTTTCAAAGCTCACAATAATCAAAAGTGCACGTAGGACGTACCGTGCTGATGTTTTAGTTTACGTAACAATGACGTTTAACGCTAAGAGCTTTTTTTTGCGCTACGATGACTGACGTCATTCAAGCAATTGTAATGATGATTTTAATTATCATGATAAAATAATTTTCGAACAGTAGATCCTTCGAATGTTCTGTTAAAACAAAACACGAGCGTTAACTTACACTGAATATTGCAAACGAAAACTGGGCTTACCTTCTAATACGTGGATCTGCAAAATAATTATTTTTTATTGTTACTTCATGTCTAGAAGCAAACGAGTTTTCTGTAAAATTTCTCTTGCAAATACCCGTGTATATTACATTTAACCGCCATGAATACCTAATGTGCAAACACTTTTGCATCTGTTTTGAACATAACAGAAAAACAACGAGAAAATTTATACTCGTTTTTGCAATTAAGGTAATCCTAATGGGAAAGGTGTTGGCTTAGTACGGCAGAAGTGGGCTTTTCTTTGAAATATTATTAATTGGTTAAAGAATAATTTACTTACTACTTTGCTAAACAAAAACAACCAATGTGTTTCAAAGCATAGTCATTTATCAATAGTTAAATTTATAGTCATTTAATAGCCCCCTTGTAACTAGTTAATTATATATATATATATTTATATACTATATGAAATGTTATTTTTAATGAATGTAATATGGATGTAAAATCTGAAAAAAATTAAATAATATTTAAATAATAGAGAGCCAAGCCAAATCGGTGCCTACTATAGAAAACTCTCTCTTCAAGCTTTTTCTTTAAAGAACGACATTTTAGAAGGACACACCATGGAGAGGAGTTCATTTCAAAGCGAATTAGTACATGGCCAAAAAGGCTTCAAGAACAACAGAACACTTGAGTCACTAAAAAAAAAAAAAAAATTGGACTGACAAACATGGGACTCGGAAATGTTTTTGGTGTATAAAACATCAGTGAGGGTGAACACATTAGTATCATTCTACATATTTTTTACAAAGAATTTTATCGTTGCTTAACAAGGTGTTAGGAAATTCGCAACATATGTACTAACAAACGGACTTAAGGTTTAAGTTCCTGCGTCTTATACCCCTGACTTAATCCGGGCGGACGGGTTAATTTGGAGGTTACATTTAAGTAATGACGGCGTCAAGGTGAGAGCTTTCGTGTAACAATAATCGAGATATGGACGAAACATTCGTGTTTACACTTCCTGATGATTGAACGTTATTAAATTTATCTTGACCAAAGAACATGGCAATTTACCTTAATGTACAGAGCGATCATTCGAAAAACTTAAAATACCACTTTTTTTGTTTATAATGGATTTTAGATGCAAAAATATTCTAATTAGTTACGTTATGTTTTAGAAACGTGCCTAATATTAAATAAAAGATCGCATCGCGTGGATTTGAATTTAAGAGAACAGTTTTAAGGTAGCTAACGGGCAAGATGTGTTCAATTTTTGTATTAGTTTAAGAAGTTTCATGCATAAATTTGAGACTATTTTAAGCACTGCTAATTGTATCAGACGATATACAATACCATAATATTGATTACCGCCTACTACCAGGTAGACCCTTCACTTAGCCGGAAAGACCTTTTTTTTTTTTTTTTCGGGTACAGGGCCGAACCTCCCCGCGCAAAAGGGGCGCGCGGGGTATGTGAGACTCAACGATCTGCAGGTGTTGAGAGCAGATCGCGGGCCCAAGGATTTTAGGACCCACCCACTAAACGACTCCCCTGCACTCTTACACGGGACGTCCGATCCTCTCCGAGGTCAGAACCCGGATGAGGTAGGGGGGTTACCGCGGTCAACACTACAACCAGACGGCGCGGCTCACCCCAAGGACGCCCAGCCGACGGAGCCTTCGAGGCGAATCGAAGGCTCTGAAACGTCGGCCGTCTCGGTACGGCAGCCCGTCAGGCCGCCCAGACAGTGCCGCTGGTGTCCCGGAATACCCCGCTGGACCAGAACCAGCCTGCCGGGTCGGGAGCCGGAAAGACCCTAAACAAGAAATAAATTAACAACTTCAAATTTCATCTTAAAAAAATCAGCTTTCCCTTACCTACGAAAGGTGGCTCTTCAAAATATGGCAGACATTATTTAATTTTTTAGTAAAGAAGGTGCCTACAAATCGCTCCTATTTGTAATGAGATATGAATTTTTAAAAGCTCATCCGTGCATATGACAACGAAATGAAAAATAATAACAAAAAGCGAAAAAAATATGAAAATTTTTGTTTTGGACTGCTGGTTCTCTTTCTTATGTCGCATCCATATCACATCCATGTAACTTGGGAGCGTAGAGATAAAGTAACAAGAATAATTGGCAAAGTTGAAATACGAGATGCAGTTGTTAATGGAGTCCTAGTTTCGAGATATATTAAATACAGAGGAAGCGGTTTCCGTGAGTCGAAAAAGGAACAGGAAACGCTTTTACGTAACTTTCCATAACACTTTTGGATGGGTGACAAAGAAAACTTATTGATTATATATAAATATTATATTAAGCATTTAGATAGGTGTATCAAAATAATGATAATAATAAGAGCGTAGCTAAAATAGTCCATTAGACTGCAAGCGATTAAATAAGGAAAATTAAAACTGGGATGATCCACACACTATGAGAAAAACGATTGACAAAATGAAGAATGAGCACTGATGTATAGAGTGAAGTATATAACTAGTCAGATCATAAGTATTGTCACACAGTAAAAACTTTTCTTTTAGAATGCTGTTTATTGAATTCGAATTTCGAATTGTTCATGAAAATAAAAATGTATACTTTTAGAATTTTACTATGGAGTGGACGCTTAAAGAAGACCGTGTTGCAGTTATTGCGTTGCATCGTTGCGGTTACGCGCCAATTCAAATTTTTAACATACTGAAAAATTTGAATATAACCAAAAGATTCGTTTATCGTACCATCAAACGATACAATGAAAACTCTAGTGTAGATGACAGGTCAAGAAGTGGTCGCCCTCGGTCTGTTAGGACTCCAGCAGTGATAAAAGCTGTGAAGGCGCGAATTCAAAGAAATCCCAAACGTAAGCAGAAACTGTTGGTCCTTCAGACGGGGTTAAGCAGAACCACGGTGAAAATGGTGTTAAATGAAGACTTAGGGCTTCGGACATATCGAAGAAAAGCAGGACATCGTTTGAATGCTCGTCTAATGGACCTGAGACTGAAGAGATGCCGCGCTTTGTTGAAGCGGTACGTGGGAAAAAATATCGGGAAATTCTTTTTTCGGATGAAAAAATTTTTACCGTAGAAGAGAGCTACAACAAACAAAATGATAAGGTGTACGCACACAGTAGTGAAGAAGTGAGCAACCGTATTCCGCGTGTCCAACGAGGTCATTTTCCATCCTCGCTCATGGTATGGTTGGGAGCAGGGTTGTTACGAATATTCGCATCTGCATCCGCAAATGCGGACTATTCGCATTATTTCAGACATCTGCATCCGCATTCACATCCGCATCAATCAATGCGGAGTTTTACGGATGCAGATTCATTTCAACAACTACATGTAAAGAAAGTGGACGGAGCCAGAGTGGCACGTGCTTCACGTTTGTTTGGTAATTGATAACTTCATTCGGTAACTGACGAATAGGAAGGCGCACATTGGTAACAAGACCCTACAGGTTATGTTTGTTGTGTTTTTTCTCATTGTCAATAAATTATATTTATAGTCAGTGTTTACTTACTGTGTATTTCATAGTTTTTTGCGTGTTGAATGAATATTTGATATAAATATTAAGTGAAATGTCGCTACCAATAAAAAGAAGTATCTGGACTATAAGTCTTATATAATAATATACAATAGACAAAAATTATCCGGAGAAGTCGGAGTGTAAGATATGCAATAAAAGTTAATCGTGGAAGGGACGCACTACTACTTCTTTGAAAAATCACCGGAAATAAATACACCCGGATGAGTTTTATTTATTCCAAAGTGCGAATAAGGAAAAGGAATTGAAGAAAAAAAATGATGAAGCGGGCAGGAAAAAAAATTCTCTCCAAATTAGCATGCAGATATTTACCACCTCCACCAGTCAGTGTTCCCAGCGAACAACTATTTAGTGGAGCTGGGTTAATATATAATCCACTAAGAAACAGGTTGGAAGCTGAGAAGGCTGCAATATTGCTATTTATTAGATATAATTCACCAATCTTTAAGGTTAATTATTAAACAAAGATTTTTTATTATGAAACTCGAAGCTTGAAATTCTGTTTGTCATAAGTAAAACCAAAAACTTGTATAATTTTGTTCAAAAAATATGATTAAATAAATAAAAAGTTAAAATTAAATTGATTTTTAGTTATTTATTCATGTTAATTTTTAAAAATAATTATCCTTTTAAAATCGCAAAATCCGCATCCGTATCTGCATTACATCTGCATCCGCATCCAATCCGCATCCGCGGATGTGAACTTCTAATAATCCGCATCCGCATCTACATCCGCGGATGTCTAAATTATTGCATCCGTAACAACCCTGGTTGGGAGTTTCTTATTGGGGCTTAACAGAGGTACATTTTTGTGAGAAAGGTGTAAAAACGAATGCAGTTGTGTATCAAAATACAGTCCTGACGAACCTTGTGGAACCTGTTTCTCATACCATGTTCAATAACAGGCACTGGGTATTCCAACAAGATTCGGCGCCAGCTCATAGAGCGAAGAGCACACAAGACTGGCTGGCGGCGCGTGAAATCGACTTCATCCGGCACGAAGACTGGCCCTCCTCCAGTCCAGATTTGGATCCGTTAGATTACAAGATATGGCAACACTTGGAGGAAAAGGCGTGCTCAAAGCCTCATCCCAATTTGGAGTCACTCAAGACATCCTTGATTAAGGCAGCCGCCGATATTGACATGGACCTCGTTCGTGCTGCGATAGACGACTGGCCGCGCAGATTGAAGGCCTGTATTCAAAATCACGGAGGTCATTTTGAATAAACTTTAGTGTCATAAGAATCTATGTTTTGTTAAGTTCATTTTGGTATATGAATGGTTACATAATGAATAAACTTGTTTCAATTATTTTACATTAAACATGTGACAGAATTTATGACCTGACTAGGTCTATATTAATACGTGAAGCAAAAACTTTGTATCTCTTTTTACGAAAGTTGCGCGGACGGAGGAGTATGAAATTTTCCACACTTATAGAGAATATAGAGAAGAAGTGCACAATGCTAATATTTATTTTAAATAATGCATAAAATATACATTAAATCAATAAAGAAAACATTACACACACTACATACCATGTATTTGACGCACACACGCTTGCATACTATTTATTGTCAAACTTTTGTTCTTGACGTCTGTTGTCAAATTGAGAATAGATTAAATATTGTTTGTCTTTATTAATATTTTTTTATAGAGTAGCCCTGGCGAAATTTGTGATTATAGAAGTATAAAATACAATCATAATAGTGTACAAACTTACAATTCCAATTAATTATAGTCGAATTTCGACTACTGCGAGACCTCTAGTACTAAGAACAAGCTATAAATTTCCGAATAGTAAAACAGATAATTATGTTTAACAGAAATACACTTAAGCAGTGTAAAAATAGAGTATATACTCGCAAGTGGCTTTTATTATTTATACCATCGTGGGTTGGGGAGCAGTAAAAAATTCAGTATTTGTAGAGCCCGCCGTTTGAACGACAGGCACTATTAAAAGTCTACTTATTTAACAAAGTGTATAAGTAAGCTCGACTTCATTTAATCAGAAATGGTGATGCTTATGAAAAGAAATCGTATATCGATTAAAACAAACATACACGCAGCGACGAAAAAAATAAATAAAAAAACAACAAAAAAAAAATACGAACAGTGTTGTCTATTGTTAAAATTTAATCATATTACCTATTATAGCTACCTATTAGTTACGTGTATTTTCAATAGTTCACTTATTTTGTAAACTTATTTCGTCTAGACAGACTAATAAAAACGATCTCAACACTATCACGATTGTCGCCCGTGCTGTGAATAAGGTACACGACCTTTTAGGTTTGTCACATCAAGCTTTATCCAGTTTATCCAGATTTCTAATGCCAACAAATATACATTTAGAAGCTAGTGTTTGTTCGTTCTCTTCCACAGATTTAACATAGCTTTAAAAAGAAACAAGAGTCGAGAACAGAAAAATATCTCACCCCTTCAAGTTATCGTCACGTAAAAATCCAATAAATTTGTATAGAGCATTATTAATATTAACATATTCGGACTAATAAATATACTAATATTATAAAGCTGAAGACTTTCTTTGAACTCGCTAATCTCAGGAACTACTGGTCCGATTTGAATTGATTTGGTTGATTGATTTCAGTGTCAGATAGCTCATTTATGGAGGAAGGCTATAAGCTATATAACATCATGTTAAGACCAATACAAGCGGAGCACCAATAAAGAGTGTTTCAAAATCGGGGCATTTTCTCTTTTGAGAGTTTGCACTGCGTGCGCTGTGGAAACTGCCAAAGTTTCGCTAAAATAATGTATAACAGAATTGTTCCCTTTAAAAAAAGTCCGCGGCAGCATATCTCTGTATTTTAAGGTTGGCTCACTATAACCTTTTTTATGGTAACCAAATTTGTTCTAAAATAAACCATTATTTGTGAAGGTGTTTTTAGATTAGAAGATATCGCAGTTTTAAAATAACATCGCAGCAAAATAATGATCAGGCGCGTAATATTTATGTACAAGGTGCCGGCCGGCTGGTGCGCGGCGGCACAGAATAAGAAGAATAACAACAAACCAGGGTTGTTACGGATGCAATAATTTAGACATCCGCGGATGTAGATGCGGATGCGGATTATTAGAAGTTCACATCCGCGGATGCGGATTGGATGCGGATGCAGATGTAATGCAGATACGGATGCGGATTTTGCGATTTTAAAAGGATAATTATTTTTAAAAATTAACATGAATAAATAACTAAAAATCAATTTAATTTTAACTTTTTATTTATTTAATCATATTTTTTGAACAAAATTATACAAGTTTTTGGTTTTACTTATGACAAACAGAATTTCAAGCTTCGAGTTTCATAATAAAAAATCTTTGTTTAATAATTAACCTTAAAGATTGGTGAATTATATCTAATAAATAGCAATATTGCAGCCTTCTCAGCTTCCAACCTGTTTCTTAGTGGATTATATATTAACCCAGCTCCACTAAATAGTTGTTCGCTGGGAACACTGACTGGTGGAGGTGGTAAATATCTGCATGCTAATTTGGAGAGAATTTTTTTTCCTGCCCGCTTCATCATTTTTTTTCTTCAATTCCTTTTCCTTATTCGCACTTTGGAATAAATAAAACTCATCCGGGTGTATTTATTTCCGGTGATTTTTCAAAGAAGTAGTAGTGCGTCCCTTCCACGATTAACTTTTATTGCATATCTTACACTCCGACTTCTCCGGATAATTTTTGTCTATTGTATATTATTATATAAGACTTATAGTCCAGATACTTCTTTTTATTGGTAGCGACATTTCACTTAATATTTATATCAAATATTCATTCAACACGCAAAAAACTATGAAATACACAGTAAGTAAACACTGACTATAAATATAATTTATTGACAATGAGAAAAAACACAACAAACATAACCTGTAGGGTCTTGTTACCAATGTGCGCCTTCCTATTCGTCAGTTACCGAATGAAGTTATCAATTACCAAACAAACGTGAAGCACGTGCCACTCTGGCTCCGTCCACTTTCTTTACATGTAGTTGTTGAAATGAATCTGCATCCGTAAAACTCCGCATTGATTGATGCGGATGTGAATGCGGATGCAGATGTCTGAAATAATGCGAATAGTCCGCATTTGCGGATGCGGATGCGAATATTCGTAACAACCCTGCAACAAACATCCAAAAATCATTTCAGGATCTCTAATTTTCAAAATCAATAATTTTATTATTTAATGTAAGTAAATATATTTTTATGGCTATTTCTTAATTTCCTGTTGCTTCTTAAATTAAAATAAGTTTTATTTTATTTCTTGAACTATGTTGTTGTTTATTGAATTTCAATGTAAATTGTATCTAGTTGTATGAACCAAAAGTAAAGAAAAAAAAAACACCAGTCATGTAAGTCGGCTTGAAAGATGCGACGGTCGTTTATTTGTGTTAAAACCATTGCCTCAAGCCCTTCCATATGGCACAATTTGTAAAAAACCTATTAACTGTTACATTTTACTTCTTGATCTTCAAATTTCCCTGTAAGATACCGGTAATCAGAGTACGCCACTACGGCTGGTTCTATATGGCTTATGCTCAATGGATTTCCTCCATTATCGGGCTATCAGCTCCGCTTGTGGCAGGTATATTCGACTGAAGAAAATTCTCCGAACTACTAACCAATGATTAATAATTCTCCATAATTCTAGTCAAGTCAAGGGGTCGTCGTACCCCCTTCCGGGGGCACGGCATGGGCCTCGGGGCTAAGGTCTATACGCGAGCTTGAGCTCCCTACTCCAATAATTCGGGTGACTACTCTCTAAAATTATACAGCCTTACTCACTAAGGCGTCAGTTTTGTAATTCTTATCCAACGGTACCAGTACAAACAGTCCTACTATTCCCAAGGAATATATTTTGGAAGATGGACATAAAAATCATGGTTTAATCAAATTAGAATTTATATTCGCACATTGTTTACCTATTTTTTTATGAAACTAGGGTAGACGAGACAACTTCTCATATAGACTGGCTTCCAAAATTCATAGGTATACAACATGAAAACCGTCTCAATTTTATTGTAAAAGCTGTCCTATCCTTCAAGCTGTTGTTCATTTTTCGCAAATATTGATAAGATAGTGATATTTTCCAGAACGTCCTACTGCGATATGAACTTAATATGACCCACAAGACGCCCGTGTCAATCTCATTTATGATGTAACAATCCGTCCGTTACAAGTTGTGTAACAGTAAATCAATAACCAAGAAGACAAATAAGGATATCGCGTGTCACACTTCATCATCAATTTATGTGGTAGTTACTTCTAAAAGACCATCGGTCATTTTTAAATTGTTTATGGATCCGGCTTACGAAATTGGAGCATTTAAGTTGGCTATATTTTATAAGGTTGTACAAAATGAGTAAAAATAACACTTTACGTAACACAACTAACAAACGTATATATGATCAAAAAATTGGTTTATGGTACCCAGTTGCATGCGTCTGGGTTCGAAAAATGAAACCGTCACTAATACTCGTAGTCATTACACATAGTTCTTCATTCAAACTTATATCGTCACTTTGCCAATTAATATGCATGTCAACATTTCAATATCAATTCGCCATTCGAATAGATATAAGTTTTACAGCGTACAAAGAAATTCATTTTTTCTTTCACGTAAGTATCAAGTTTGACGTTAAATGAAATTGTACTAACATATTCTATTTCCCCGTACTCCAGAGGCCATTATAGTTATTGAATCTCATAAATTCCATTAGCCTGTCAAAACCAGTGCGTCTCCAATATTAATGGAGATCAAATAGGGAAAATAAACCACTTCGGATTTAGTCATCTGATTTAAATCGGTTTAACTTGTGAGAACTATGCAGTCGTTATTATTATTATCATTATTAGGACACTGGTCATTTATGAATTAAACAAAAAACAGATTCATTTACAACTGAAAATAGATTCATTAACAATATTTTTCTGTTACAAAAGAGAAAATAATCTTATTCCTCCATTGAATTCGTAGTGCTATAGAATGAGCCAATATTTTTTAGTTAATCAGATAAACGAGTACTCAGTCTGCTTTTATTGCTGAAACCGATGCTTTCAAAGCATCTCAATCAGCGTAGTATTGTACTATACAAGCAAATAATTATATATTCCAAAAGTAGACGTGTATATAAACAGTGATAGAAAGTTAGAAGAAAATTGGGGCAATATCGATTCAATAAATACATGTCGTAGTGCTAAAGATCCCCTAAGGAAAAACGTTGACTGATAATAATAAACAGTGTATGAACGCAAAGATTCAAAGATATCACCAAAAGTCCTGCACCTATGATGAATCTAGACAGGATCATTTATAGTACCTACAACTGAACAAAACAAAGCCTATAGTATAAGTCCTAAGGTCTGACCAGTGACAAAAAGACCGCAATGTAATTAAAATTACCTACACAAAATCTCCTAAAATATTTTAATCTATAAAACTAATTAGCTTAACCACAAGCGCTCCAACCGAATACATTAAATCGATCATTACATCAAATGAGGATCAGATTGCATTAGTTCAATGTAATGGAATGTATTGTGAGACCGCGTCCGGGGCATAATTTATATGACAAGGCTCACAGGAGGCCTATTGTAACGAATTGGAACTATGCCATTGGCTATCAGTATGGCCGTCAGTGGTTACGGCATGTGGGCACACTGTAGCATTGGATATTTTATATTAAAGGAATTGAAAATATTTTCTCTGAGATTAGGAGTAGCCGTGTTCGTCGAAGAGTTCGTCCTGAAACCTAAGCCATATATTGGCCCGATAAGTTTTGACTTTCTTGCCAAACCTTCTCAGTCGTTCACGATTCCGATCTAGTAATAGATGAATACACAAAGCACCATTGAACTGTTAGATCTTCTTAGGATACGCTCGGGCAGCTGTTAACAAATTTCACCCCTCCTGCATGAGCTCGTGCTTGCACACCTTTCCTGGCGCAACTGGAAAGCCATGGGGTGAAAAGTTGTTCCTCACTCCCAAAAATAAGCGTTGATATTCTCAAAAAATAAAATTAGGTTTTTTAATTAAATTTTACATCAATAAATATAAAGTACTATGAAAAGAAATAAAATTTTAATTCAATTATTCACAATGTAAATAAAATATGGTTATTTTTTTTAAAACCGATCATTGACCTCGTCGAAGCGTGTAAAATCATGAAATTGGAAATTTTATGATCCTAAAGGATATCCTAAGATACACGGACGGAAACAAAAAATTTAAACTTAAGTTTTTCTGTATACCAATAAGACTACAAATCTTAAATGGCTGGCTCTTATAGTGTGCTCTAGGGAACCATATCTAGAGCTCCATCTGACGTTTTAGAACGTTAATCTGAACAAAGCAGTCTGAGACCAGTCTCTTAGAGACTGACTGCTTTCATAATAAGATAAAGACTATTTAGATTGTATAACATATTTATGTGTTTATTTTACGATACATTTTCGTACTCTATTGTAGATAGTTGTCTAAAATGTACATAAGCTTAATATACTTAATATAAAATTTCATATTTGTTGCATATATCTCTGAAACATTTGTATTTTACTATCCAAAAATTTCTCCTCTATAGACTTTCGTTACACTCTAAAAGATGTACCTACTCACATAAAATATATGTTTTATAGCCTTTAAGGCCGTTTTTATTGCTTAGACTTAGAAAAATTCTGAGCGTTCAATGTCTTTTTATCACTTGTTGCAATTTCTACGAAAATTCTAGCAGGGTTCGATTGCAAAGCGATCGGACCTTAACTGTCATTGACCACAAAAGCTAAGTTGAGGATACTACCTCTCCCTTTATAGAGGGAACACAAATAAAAACTGCATATATGTATTTAAATCATTTATATTCGTCACATGATTAAGTTAGTTAGCAAGTAAACGGTGTGCAACTAATTGTAACTCAAACTCTATTATCAATTTCAATGGACTTGAAGCCGACTGTCAATGCAAAAAATATAGCGTGTAGTGATAATACTCCAAAGATATATATGTATGTTTATTAATCAGGCCATATGTGATAACAATCAGTTCAGTATCGTCATTAAATGGATTAAAAAAAAAGTTGGAATAATCTACATTAGTTCCGATCTTTAGCATAGGAAAAGTACCTAATGAATCTAGATTTTGTTATTTATTTTCACCATCATACCTATTGTTTTGTTTTTAAACATGCATAATAGATTATTATGAAAGTAGAAAAAAAGTGATATTTTGATCATATTGGCATTTGAAAATCTAAATTTTAGTCAAAATTTTTAATAAAAATAAATTGCACATCATAGAAGTGACAATGTAAATATAAGTTTGCAGCATAAATAATCAGAATTCCATTAATGTAACACGTCCTTTCGTCGTAGAAGTAATTTTTAAAGACTTCAGGTGATCGAGCTTATGGGCTATGTTGTGTGTTTTATATTAACTCCGTAGACAGATGAGCATACAACCCACCAGATGGTATCGTCAAAAATGCCAGGAGCAAGCCACTGCCCACCCTGCAAAAGTCTAGACATATTATTATCATACCGGCTAGGAGCTCATAGACATCACGTCGTAAGCCTGATTAAAAAACATAATGGCTACAAAAAAAAACAATTGGAATTATAATACTTATTTATGCAATTTTATAAATATATAACCTTCTATTAAGTACAAATTATCAAACATTTACTGTGATTGTTCAGTGCTATGTGCAGATTATGTTTTTATCAACCAACCTTGAAGTTCGTTCTCAAGCTTTTGGTTAATATTTAAAGGATCTATTAATTTCCATAACTTAAGAATTTATATTAAATATTCTTCTGAATCATTTTTTTTTACGTCAACTATAATTGTGGTTTACACACTAAAAAGTACGTTCCCAATTAACTTAGACAATTCTATCTCTCATTAACCGAATGATCATTCTTCGTATATACTGTGTTACTTATAATATTTTGTATACAAGTTTAACAATATTTGCTATGTGTATGTGCATTACTATAATTCTCATGTTGTATTTGTTATTTTACTGTTCTACACACACTCATCACTTTTAATTATTATTCCCATATTCCTCTTGCAGGTCTGCTGGAAGAGATTTCTTAAAGAAATAAGCAGTGCCTTTGTACATAATTTTCCTGTTACTCTGTACTATGTCTTCTTTTTTGTGTGTACATAAATAAATAAATAAATAAAAAATTGACTTGAAATGTTGTCCGTGATTTTCTGCTTCAAAACAAACCGATTACGAAAGCTACAACTATTTGAGATCATAATGCGAAACGTTCAGTTTTCGTATTATTTGTAACAATTGGATTGGAAATTTACCGAGATTGGATTTATGTGTAGCCATGTACAGTGGTTTTCATTTTAACTGAATTATTCACCAAGCATTACGAAAATCTCCTCCAAAAGTTTCGCAATGTATTTTAATGCTTTTTGAACAGGATAACAAATGAGTAGAGTCATAAACGTTGCAGTTTCAAGTTCATACGAACAAATAAAAATAAAATAGATGAATCCTTAAATTGAATATTTTTTACAAAATTAAGTAACAGTGAGATGTAAATTGAAAAATAGTCATATCTTTAATTTTGATATCCGGAATTTATATGCGGTGCTTAGGTTCATAGAATAGTTATATGCTAAGAGTAATTTCTTTATAGCCTAAAGAGATAGCCTTTTATTGCATTGACGAGTGAACGAGCTCACGGCCCACCTAGCATTAAGTGTTTATTAAAATCCATAAACACCTTTTGAATGGTATTACCGCTATGAAGACATGAAACTGTCAATTGTAATCTAAAACGGCTCTGTTTAGATTTATAGTAGGGAACAGGATCACCCTCCATTATACTGTCGCTAATTGTATGAAAAACATCAATTTCTTGAAACTATTCGAGTATCAATGGGCTTTCATGGTACTATGAGGGAAGCTGTCCCTAGATTACCAACCGGTCACCGTTCTCGTCGAACCCGTCGCTTGCAACGGAGGGCTCGGCGAGTAAATTAACCCACAGACACAGCCCACTGAGGTTCTCGGCGGATCTTCTCAGTGGGTCGCGATTCCGATCCGGTGGTAGATTCTGCGAAGCACGGCCCTTGCTAGGGTTCGTGTTAGCAACATCGTCAGGCTTAAGCCCCGTGAGCTCACCTACTAGTTAAGGTTACGCTAGACCATCAGCTTAGATAGGTTAAAGAAAAAAGTACCGACAAGAAGTTTGTCAAGTATTATCACAATCGAACGAATAGCTTAGGAACAATGACAAGCAAATATATAAATATACACAAAATAATTTTAAATTATGTAAATTGTATAGCTTGATTGAATATGATAGGTATATACTCGTATATAGAAAGCTAATATAGTGTCTAATGGCTGGTGTGTTAGGAATACGAATGAAAAACAAATTCATTACCAACCAAATGCAACAATTATTTTTATGAAATCTAATTGAAATTCTTTATTCTAATTACATCAGTACGGAGAAGTCGGACACGCCTAGTGTGAAACGTTGTACTGTATAATGCATAACTTTCAATTAAAATGCACAGCGGCGTTCGTTATATCCTTAAACTAACGTTGAACAGAAAAAAACATAACAGAAGCACTCGAAAATAGAACCTTGATTTTTTTCTTTTTCTAATTACTTTATTTTTATTATAAAAAATGAGTTAGTCTTACTTCGCTTTAGAATCAATTCTCTATATCTAAAAAAAGTTAGTTTTTCTGCTTATTATTATATAAAAGTGTGCTTTTAGTATTTTTTAAGTAACATTCAGTACGTGAACACCAAGTGTAATTCTGTCTTCGCTAAGACAAGTAAAATTAGTTGCTGGCAAGTTTTGCGATTTTTACGATAATAAATTATGTACTTATTATTTTGAATGTTTTTCATTCAAAATTTCGACTTAGAAGTTTATTTTTCAACACGGACACATAATCAAACTAGACGTAAAACTGAAGTTTCCTGAAGTAAGAAGTAAAGTAACCAATAGATTTACAAAGACTGAATTTCTAATTGGAAAATACGAAAGTTTCACGGCAGAAACATGTGCGATGCTACACTAGTACACAAGGCTTAGTGAGATTTTTCTTTTACGGTCTTTCTTTCGTGACTTGAAATTCAAAAGTTTTCAATTGCGAATTCTATGAGCAAGATAAGTGAATGGATTCCGTCTTACCTAATAAAGTTATTTTCAGATGAAATTCTCTTAATTAGAAATATGTATAATCGGTCTACACTATCTACTGTGCCGAAATTGCTTTCATACATACACGTTATTTTGCCTTTTCCGTGCATTACCACTATGATAATTTTTAGATTAATTATTACTTTTTTAATTATTTTTTTAATAACATAATATCCTAAAAATGATCGTATTGATAAATAAATGTTAAGATAAATATATATATATATATAATGCGGCAATGTTTTATAGATATATATATATATATATCTATAAAACATTCAAAACAATTACGATTTGAAATATTAAAAATTAATTTTAGTGCATAATTAATTTTTGAATTCCTAAACACTAAACATCAGGTTTCTAATGAACATGAATCAAAAAGGATTAACGTCCGCCCATATTCAAATAGGGTTAGTCAGCGTTCTGAAATCTGTTTGAGCATGTTTCCGTCCAATTCGCTTCACTTAAACAATTATACAATCCCGTTGTCTGGTCTGGTGCCAAACAGCGCACTATAATATTAAGCAAATTATCCACTACAAGTAACATATTTAAAGGCACCAAACGTTGACCGTGACCCCGCTGATGGTCTCATGAAAATTCAAGAAGAAATTTTGTTATCATAAAATTCATGAAAAGTGAAATAGCCAAAGTTCTCATACACCTCGGCTGAGGAGGTATTATAATATCGACGGGCTTGGTGAGTTCATGAATATATCCATATTGAACGTCATTATAGCTAATCAAAATGTACTACCTCGAAATTTTCAACATCAAACATCACTTAGGAACTAAGCGCTTTCTCTAGAAAAAATACACTTTATTTATTCACACACGAATCAACCTGTTCTAGTCTATAAAAGCGATATCGGTGCAATCTAATTATTCATTTCTCTAAAGTGCATAGCATTGCCTTGTTTCCATCAAATGCGAGTGAACGGATATCTAAATGATAGTGTAGGTGCTGTGTATTTTACTTGAGTAATAGGCTCCCGAAGCAATGAATAATTTTATTGGTGTTCGAAATTTCTTTGATGACTTATGATGTAAAGGTAAACAAACAGACCTTCGAACTATAATTGCATCAACAATGCCAGCATTATCGATGTTGTGGAGCTCCGGAACTGTTTCTTTGAGCAGAGTGATTTACAGGAAACTATTCGCATTGTGAAAAGCTTTTTTCGTGCCCAGGAAAATGTCGGGGTCGTGGGTGGAGAGGCTAACAGTGTTCATTAGACGAAGCTATGGGGACGACACATTCGCCAACTAAAATGACTCTGATAAACAATTCACAGGTAACCGAACGACTGTACAACCTAATCTAAGGATGAAGCCAACAACTATATTCTATTCAGTTCTCGCAGGTTTACAAACTCATCATGCATCGCTGCCAATCTATTCCGAAGCTTACGCTGTTGTGTCTAGATTCGAAACTCCTAAATTAGTATTGTTTCGTGATATCGTATAGGCCTTTGTGTGTGATCAGGGTAAAGAGAAGGTGTATTGTGGAGATTGTACAGTCGCCGATGTGGGATTGCCGGTGCATAATCGAACAGAAGCCCACCGTTTTAACGTAGGTAACAGTATCTCCCGTGGCTTCAGTGAACGCCCGTCTCAGTCGGGCTCGACGAGTCTGCGACAGGGTTTGCGGACAGAGGAGCAGCCCCTGTAGGTTAAAAACAGAAATCAAATCAAATTTCTATCATTTGATTTGATTGAAAGGGAAGACCTGTCTCAAGACCCCTACACAGCACTTACACACCAAATCCAATTTTGCGTATTGAGGAAAATTTGACAAATCATCATTCGATAGTCCGGTATATGGTTCGGGTGAATGTCTGTGTTTATATTGTTATATGTTATCATGAATAGATATATTTGTGTGTTAGATAAAATTTACAATGCTGCATTTGTAATAACATCGACCATACAAAATTATCTAAACGAAAACTAAATCATCAGCTTTTCTAAATAACACTTTTCTATGCACAATTGACAAATAAACATTAATTTACATTATACACACATATAAACAAGAATACGATCAATATTTTAAAGCTTTTTAAAGCTTTAACAAAATCGTCAAACACATCTACTGTAATATTGTGCGTGCTTAAAAGCTATTTACACACATAGCTAAAACACGTGTCTACTTCAACATAAATTCATCATTGTTGTCGTTTCGTTAAAATTAAATGAAGCAAAAAAGTTTTTCGTTTATTTCTCTTTCGTTGAAAATTATCACGTACGGAGTACTTTTTTTTTGATGGGCAAACGGACTTTATTTGCGTATAGCGCCATCTGTTGAATAAAAAACGTACCTGTTTGAATGGTCGCATTCCTCCGTTGATCCGTAGAGAGTCAGCGGCGATGCCGGCAATTCCGTCGCCTGGTTCCCTTAGTTGTCGCAACGAGGCGCTAGGGTGGTGGTGGCTGTGGTGAGGACAGTGTGCCGCGCATGCGCTAGACTCCGGCTGCGAACTCTGTCGGATGATTCTCGCACTAGTTGTTGGTAGCAACAGCGCCGGGGGCTGTATAACAGGGCAAGTACTGACCGCGTGGAGCGAACTACAGCCACAGGGGTAGTGTAGTGCGGATCGTACACTCTCTCGGGACACAGATCGCGCTAGTTGTAACGCTGAAACCGGCGCCGTTGATTGTCTTCGTTCACAGACGCGACATCTAGAATGCGAGTGTGGAACTAATGTGCAGGCGGTCACTGAACCTCTGTGGGAGCAGCCGGCCATTGGCGATACTAAAGTCTGGGGTCTGTCTGCGTGCGGAACAGTATCGCGGCATTGCAATTCTATGTCTGGGACGCTTCTCGCTGTACCTTCTTCCATTCGTATGGACGTACCACTCTCTTCGCTGCCCGGCCCTCCTGACAGTTGAGGTCTTAAATGCGTCGTGCAGTCTTGTCTTTGAAGAACTGGTTTAACTGTTCTGTTTTCTGACGGAACTATGACGGTAACGGCGGGTCCGGCGACCAGAAGACTGGCCGTTTCATCGCTGCTCCCATATCCAGAATTCGTGATCGCTTCGGTGCTATCTATCGTTGGGGCCGACATGATGTTAAATCTGAAACAAAATAGTTTACATTTATTTAAAGTAGTCAGGGTCAGTATTTACAGACTAAATAATCATTTTAGAAACTCTATATCAGTTTATTTCCTCACAGAAATATTGCTTTACTTAGGATTTAGGTTTTAAGATCAGTGCAATATGCACTAAATGCTAAAATCCGTATTGCATGAAAATGTATTTTTATTGCTGCATAGATTAGTAAACAAACTCACGATCTACCTGGTCTTAAGTGGTGACCGACGTTTACGGAAAGAGATTGAGTGCTACTAGGTAGATAGATAGGGCAACACAGTCAGATATATGATGAGTACCGATTTGAAGGGTGAGAAGGACGGACTCTAATTTAAATATTCGCCATGTTAATATTTCATTCGGTAGCTATCATGGAACACAAGATATTTGATAGATTCCTGAATATCGCTAACGACACTGTCAAGTTAAAATATTAATTATGTTTCTATATTATTACAAGTTCCGAACAATTACATTAAGACCGTCGGTCTATCGAACAATTATTTAGCTCACTTAAGTGAAGATTTGTTTGTTGTATTTCGTCCAAAGTTCATAAATTATCAAACGTACATAGTTTTACAAAATATTACATAGCATGTAGCATTTAGCATGTAACCATTTTAACAATGTATCATTTTAAGGGTTTTTCTATTGTTATTTATGATTTTGTTTTGTATTTTACGTTGCTGTAATTCATCATTAATGCTGATATCATACGTATTTATATACCCAAATGCTCAACATATAGAATTAAAATGAGATGGGGTGGGATTTTTATCCCATTTTTTTTATTTGATAGTCATTAGAGACCCGAGTAAGTAGTCAAGGTTTTTCATCAATATTACAAAATTGTCCCAATCCCTCTTATATACCAAATAATGTAACTTTTAGTGAACGTAGCAATCATGAAGATTATTGAACAACATAACAGAATTATGTGAAAGGTCAAATACCTTTTCTAAAATTCATATGATACAAAACATTTCTGTCGTATCTGCAGGAACTATAATAAGATAGAATCTTAGCGTGTCTTCCTCGTAGTCTGAAGGATTTACAATACATTATGGCTCGAGGGTTAAGTAAATTTATTATTCTTACCGTTATGTTGGTATCGGTAAAGGTGTGTAAGGATTAGAATAGAAAACCGTTTATTTAGTTAACCGATATCAAGGGAGAAATTTCGGAGGTAAAAATGAAGTTAAGTAATACAACAATTCACTTTTCCTTTTTAATCCATAAATTGCTAGCATCAAGGCATAAGCCAGTCAGTGGGCCGCTTTTATGGGAGATACGTACTTAACACGTGTTCACGAATGATTTCCACATTGAAAGCACACGTGAGCATTGTGTAATAAAAAAAAATACCATCAGTAATAATAATTTCCACATGAAGAATTGCTGTGGTCATTAACTTAAAAAAATCTAAAGCTTAATAAAGAAAACATACTATGTAATCGTGTCTAATCTAACTTAATGCTTATAAATAAATGTTTTCATAAATCAGTTACACAATGAAGGAATAATATCATATAACAAAATCAACTAGGTTTAAAAAACACTATATTAGCTGTTTCGTAGAATTGAGAAGAGCATAATGCTTACACAATGTTTGATTTAAAACCGGACTTATACCTCAATTTGATGGCCTCAACTGAAGACCTTGCCCCTTAATTGTGTAATTTTGGGCCCCTTTTGATGTACACATACAAGTAGGTAAATTTTTCATAATTATACATTTATGCATGTCACTGAGATGAGAAGGACTAAAATTTCTTTTGGTTTGGAAGATACACACATGGTAATGTTTTATCAGATGGCGAGTGACTACCGATGCCCGTGAATATCAATAATATTAGGGGTATAGCTGAGCTGTTTTCTATCACTAGTGCTGTGTAAACAGATTGTTCAGAGATGATTTGGTCTTGAGGATTTTCTGCTATCTATCAGATGTTTCTCAGTCTGCCTCGAATCAGCTCTGAATCATCTGAGGGTCGGACATAGGCTGTTGAGTAACAAGGCCTTTAGTCGGTTCAACTCCATCATACTCACCCACCGCCCCCAACATGTAGGTGGAAATCCGGCGACTTCTTCCATACTTAATCTATCCAATCATATAGGACCGCAAAATGTTTCGTTTTGATTAACATTAAATAAGGACCTATTTATAAATTTTTTGTTA
The DNA here is from genome assembly GCF_030267445.1 of Bombyx mandarina. NCBI lineage: Eukaryota > Metazoa > Arthropoda > Insecta > Lepidoptera > Bombycidae > Bombyx > Bombyx mandarina. The sequence continues at coordinate 7,433,419 of NC_143227.1, read as the reverse complement.
TATAAATCTCGATATTACTTGATAAATTTATTAATAATGAAAAAGACCATCAAAAAATTAAACAATTAAATATATGCATTTTAAGAACATATTCAAGTATCTTCGAAAGATAAAAAAATGTCTTTAAGTATGTTTATATAGATCTCAGAAATATTAAACATGCTTAGATGACAAACATACAATATTTTTCTCGTTCAAAAAGTAATCTTCTTGAGATAATCTTCAATCGCAGTCAGGAGTGTGTTGCGAGAAAAATGTTGAATTTTTCATTTTTCCTTTCAGTGAGAATAATGCTCACGAGATTAAAGCCTTCACGTGCGCCTTGGAGAATGCATCACCATAAACCACGGTGCCATATAAACTTTAGTTGTGTACCAAGAAAATATAGTTTTATATCTAAGTTGTCTTTTCTATAAAGATAAATATCTGAATATAGCATCTGAGCTGTATAAACTTAAGAACTGTTTCAATAAATGTCCAAAGAGAATCATCAGAAATACGTCAAAAGCCAAAGCTGCCTTAGAGCTGTGTTTCTTGATTCTTCTGATTTCGATTGGACTTACGTTCAAACAACTTATGACAGATGATCGAACAAACAGCCGGTTTGGCCTAGATGAGAAAATTGAAAGATTATTATTTGCTTTCTAAATTGAACAAGGACAAGGATACATCATACCGGATGGCAAGAGCTGTGACAAGTACAAACTCATTAAAATATGTGGACTATCGATGTCACTAACTTGTAAAAACAATAAAATTTTTGATTACTTTTCAAGGAAAAATTACATATGCCATGCTATGGCAAGTACACGTCTGAAGAGAAAGGAACATATGGTCAACCTGGTGGCTAAATAGAGACATCCAAGCAAATCTTGGAGCCTTGAATATTGGGACGACTACTCATGTTTTGGTGAACCTATAATCCATCTACTGTTACGTGGTTACTACTATCTGTCTGATGTTCTTGAGCGCAAGTGTAAAGATTCAATCTTTACACTTGCGATCCTTAATATCGATAACCTTAAACCGGAATATTCAAGGTCAAAAAGCCACTGCCAGCCCTACGATTTTATTCAAGTAATTTATGTACCTAAAATGTGTTCACGAACGCGATTTATAAGTACAACAAGTGAGTCGTCTATTATCAAAGGCGGCAATCTGTACATTTGGACAAAAATTTTTTATTGATATGTCAATACAGATTTATTTGAATATAATCGTCTCCTTCAAAGAATACGGTTCAAAACCTGCATTAAATAAAGGTTAATAGTTAACCTGTTATTTATCTAAGATGTCGTTCCGAAGAGTTTTGTGACTGCCAATGGAATACAAAGTCAATAATTCGTTTTTCTGATTTACCAATCATTGTCCAAAAGTCAGATTGCCGCCTTTGATAATAGACGACTCAAGTACAACATCGTGCAATAAAAGCCACCAAACGTGTACAGTAAACAAAATCTCGTTGTTCTAGGTACTCTTCGAAGACTCATTTACTCATCCGTAATTAATTGTTTAATTCATTTCGACGACCTGAGCCTGAAGTTCGTCGTGATTGTGTTATTTGAAGTAATTGAGTTCAAAGAGGCATAAAACAAGCGCACATCTCATTAAACACGATTTCAATTAAATATTTGCGAGGTTTTTCTACTGGGTTGGTTTAATTGAAAGTTAAATGGATGGTAGGATTTTTTTTGCGATAAATCAGTATACTAATTCAATGCCTACCTATTATTAAGCGGTTACCGGAGCATATAGACATCACTCACTTTGAATTTTTTTTTTTTGTCGGGAGTAAATCGCCGAACTTCCGCCCTTCACTGGGGATGGAGGGCGGGGCATGTCGGAGTCGAACTGGCTAAAACCTCCTGTCGCTCAACAACCAGCATCCAAGCCTCGCATGAGACAGAGCTCATGAAAAGGTAAAGGGGGAAAGTGAAGCGCTTAGTGCGGAGCACATCTCTCCCATCACCCTCGCCCTCGGGACGCCGGACTGGCAGTCGTCGGCGCCACGACCACCAGCCCTCTCGGTCGGCAGGCTGTCCGAAGCCCGCCTAAATGGCGCCGGTTAGAATGGTCACTTTGAATTAGTCTCGTTTTCATTGGATTTTTCCATATTATCCTCGAGAATGATTTCCCAATCAATATTAGTTTTTATGTCCTTTCCCGTACCCCTGACAATATGCATAATCGGTTCAGAAATTAAGTCGTGAAGGCATAATAATCAAACAAACTCACATTCACATTTTAAATATTATAGTACTTATGACAGCTGCTGTCCCGCCCTTCAAAACAGAGTGCGTGAATCCCTTTACAGGTAAAATAAGAACGGGTGGCTTGTACCAAGCCATGCGAAATTTTATTTCTTCTTGTTCGTAAATATCGTTCTTGAGCGTGTGCTAGGTATGAATTTCCTTAGAAATATATTGGACCTCGGTCTGTCGGATTGAAACTTCGGCATAGCTGTTCGACACGAGTACACTTACCCTATATTAAGTGTATGATCCTTCAAGCCACAACGGCTTCAATAAGACACATCAAACGACATATATGGTATTCCAATATCAAATAAAATAAATATGTTCCAAAAAAGTCAGGCGTGCAATAAATTACATAAGAGAAATAAATAAAAAGTATAAGTTATGTGTTTCCATGATAACATATCTTCCTGGACTATATAAATAATTTAAGGCTTAGTAAACTATATACTATATAGTTATTATTTAGTAAACTGAATATTGTAATTATAATAAAATATTAATGTAGTCGTAGCGTTATTAATTAAGGTAATTATTTATTTAAATTATCAACTTATTAACGTAATCTACGGGTTTGGTATAATCTGTTAAACAATAAAATTAACATTCAAAATAAGAATTTTTGCTCACTCGCTATTAAATATTTTTTTTAATTCTTGACATAAATATAAGCCTTTTACTGTCTTCAAATCATAACGAAGGAGGTGGTTCTTTGTTCGAAGCGAATACATTAAGAATAATATTACGAACAACAATTTTTTCGGGCGTTTCATGTCATAATTTTCTTTTTCATTGTTAATATAATTACAGGCCTTTTACCGACTTTTACTGACCTAAGCTGACGTGTTTCTGGTATTCGTTTTATAGAGCACTAAGATTGCCCACTGAGTTTCTCGTCGTATCTTCTCAGTACGTCGCGTTTCCGACCCGGTGGTAGATTCTGCAAAGCATAGCTCTTGCTAAGGTTCGTGTTAGCAGCGTCGTCAGGTTTGAGCCTCGTGAGCTCACCTACTAGTTAAGGTTACGCTGAAATAGCCTCAAGGCTATCAGCATAGGTAGAGGAAAAAAAAGATAAAATTAAGCTTTTAGAAGACGATAAATCTAATAAAAATATATTTGATCACTTGATTATTATGCCGTCGAGACGTTTCTTTACGTTACGTATTGAATTTTAGCAGGGGCTAAGCGATCAAAAAAATTGCGCAATTGTTTTAATTTGTCACATATTAGATCTTATTTATTTAAAATGAGATCGGAAAACCGAGTCTACAAATGTGTTAGGCGCTATAAAATCTATCATAAGTACCAATAACCGTTTTACTACGCCACCATAAAAAGAATTATTATGATTCATAAAAGAGAACTATGAAAATAAAGTCCAGTTTATGGGCAGTGCTTTGACGTGTGTTACACGATATAATTAATACGAGTGGTCCCTCTGTAGTCAAAATTCGACTTTAATTAATTGAAATTATACGTTTGGATATTATTACGGTTCTATTGTCAAAGACTATTATACTTCTATAATCACAGATTTCGCCAAGACTAAACTATAGACAAATAATATTAAAGACAAACAATATTAATCTATTCTCACTTTGACCACAGACTTTCAACAATAACAAAAGTTTGACAATAAATAGTATGCATGCTTGTGTGCGTCAAACACAGGGTATGTAGTGTGTGTAATGTTTTCTTGATTGATTTAATGTATCTTTTATGCATTATTTTAAAAAAATATTAGCATTGTGCACTTCTTCTCTGTATTCTCTATCAGTGTAGAAAATTTCATACTCCTCCGTCCGGGCTATTTTCGTAAAAAGAGATACAAAGTTTTTGCTTCACGTATTAATGTATAGATATTATACGGGCGGTATAGATTTAATATTGTTAAAAATGCAATAGCTAACCAATTTGAAATCCAGTAGGCTTTTGTCTAATGTCTTTAACAATCATAATTTGTAATAAATTAACCTTAAAAAATAAATTCAACTTTCTATTTTCTTCGAAGGCAGAAGTCGTCGTTAGAAGTAGTCGTGGCCTAAAGGATAAGATGTCCGGTGCATTCGTGTTGAGCGATGCACCGGTGTTCGATTCTCAGGCGGTTACCAATTTTTCTAATGAAATACGTACTCAATAAATGTTCACGATTGACTTCCACGGTGAAGGAATAACATCGGGTAATAAAAGTCAAACCCGCAGAATTATAATTTGCGTAATTACTGGTTGTAGGACCTCTTGTGAGTCCGCGTGGGTAGTTACCACCACCCTGCCTATTTCTGCCGTGATGAGTTTCGGTTTGAAGGGTAGGGCAGCCGTTGTAACTATACTTGAGAGCTTAGAACTTATATCTCAAGGTGGGTGGCGCATTTACGTTGTAGATGTCTATGGGCTCTAGTGACTACTTAACAGGAGGTGAGCTGTAAGCTCGTCCACCCATCTAAACAATAAAAAAAAAAGTGCACACGTGATGGACCCCTCATATAGCGCAGATCCATGTGCGATCTCATAACTGTCCAAAAACGTCAACTTTATATTTTAAACTATTTTGATCAGCTAAGTTTATGGTTTTCCGTTTCTTTTTTCTATATCTGGGTATTCTAACAAAAAATAAATAAAGAACTTTTACTTTATTCTGCAATATTTTTAAACAAATGACTTAATCGGGAGCAAATTTGTGGAGTCCTTTGTGTGTAGTAATAGCTTGGAATTATTCAACTTAATTGAAAAGAGAAAAGACAGCCTAGACACGTGTTCACTTTTTTCATTACAATGCTCAACAATTTCGAGAACTTGAATGAAGTGTCCTATTGTTATTACTAAACGAAAACGTGCTTTACGATTTCTACATACGATTCTATTTGCTTTGAAACCGTTTGAAAGAGGTGTTAAAAGTTAGAATTCAGAGAGGTAGTTCATACAGTCGCACAGTAGTCTTTAGATAACTGCTAGAACATTCCTTTTCTTGAGCTCATGACACTAATGCACTCTCGAGATTGCTATGAGATTCAAACGGGACTGTAGTCAGAAACTACTTCACTTAGAGCTTTTATATGTATGTATTTTCAATGATTTTTTTTAAATACATATATCTATTTATCAGAATTAACTCTGTGTTGACGAGTATTACAATAAGTGGTATTTTCGCTAATAACGATTTCTTTTTTTGGAACGAAGTTCCTTATGGGACAATGCGGAGGGGTACCCAAACCGGGAAAAAACGTCCGTAACGTAAGATTTTTATTAGTAATGCGCACAGTGTATGACTTAACTTTGTAATAATGTACAAAAAATAACATATTTTTTTTATCATTCATTGACCACGATCTCAGAGCGTTCATTTGCGCAATACCCTAATTCTTATGCAAACAACCGTGAATGAAGTGTACCACAATAAGTTTGCAAGTTACCGAATGACCGTGGGTTGTTGCGAAACCTCCAGTTTTATTTTCTTTATACCTCGAATAGAACTTAAAATTAATATTTTTATAATAAAGAACTTCGTTCCTATCCGGTGTCCCATGACACATTTTTTTACTGGTCGTAGGACGTCTTGTGCGTCCGGACGGGCAGGTACCACCACCTATTTCTGCCGTGAAGCAGTAATGTGTTTCAGTCTGAAGGGCGGGGCAACCGTTATGCTGTAAAAATTGAGACTTCAAACTCATGTCTAAAGGTGGCGCCATTTACGTTGTAGATGTCTATGGGCTCCGGTAACCACTTAACACTAGGTGAGCCGTGAGCTCGTACCCATCGAAGCTATAATAAAAAATATTTCCGAAAACATTTAAATAGTTTTTAAACAAATTTATATTGAGACTATTAACACAGATATATAATATTAATCAGATATATGAAATGAGAACTATATTTGAATACGTATGGCTACGTACGAATTAATCAGAAAGATAGAATGTGATTATTTCACGTATTAATAATATAGTTTTATTTCGAAGGCATTTAGATAAAATAGCTAACAGCTCGGGATGTAACATAGGCTTCTTTTTGGACATTTGAAAGCTGACTTTTTTTTTTTATTTGAATTATAAAAACTGTGTTAATCCTAGCGCATCCGATTCATCCAAATATAATAGTGAGATTTGAGGCGGTAAAATGAGTTTTAGGCGTCCCATTTTTATCCCTACAGTAATTGATTTAATCAGCCCTCTAGATGTCATCGATCTTGTCGATGACACGTATAGTCACTTAGTATCGTCGATTTATCCATTCTATTAAGTTCATATTGAAAGAATCCAATCTTAAGTATAAAATATCTCTGAATTAAGGTGAAGTTTATTCTGAGATCATTCGTATTCATCGAGCTTATAGTATGATGGAGACGCTGCTTTCATCTTTTAAAAGCTCTTTTCACGTTAAATGAAAGAAATCTAATTTCCCAACCCTTTGATTCATCAGAATTCTTAGTAATGAAATTGGAAATAGCTAATTACAAAAATGCGTAGTGTTATTAATTTGGATGAGTGTTAGTTTTAGAAGTGTCTTAATTTTAATATTTATGCATGGTTGCATTTTTATTATCATCATAAGCAAACCAGCACTTTAAATGCTTTATGATTAATGGTTACCATTTTATTCATATAGTCGTCGTGGCCTAAAGGATAAGATGTCCGATGCATACGTGTTGAGCGATGCACCGGTGTTCGAATCTCAGGCGGGTACCAATTTTTCTAATGAAACACGTACTCAACAAATGTTTACGATTGACATCCACGGTGAAGGAACAACATCGTGTAATAAAAATCAAACCCGCAAAATTATAATTTGTGTAATTACTGGTGGTAGGACCTCTTGTGAGTCCACACGGGCAGGTACCACCACCCTGCCTATTTCTGCCGTGAAGCAGAAATGCGTTTCGGTTTGAAGGGTGGGGCAGCCGTTGTAACTATACTGAGATCTTAGAACTTATGTCTCAAGGTGGGTGGCGCATTACGTTGTACATGTCTATGGGCTCCAGTAACCACTTAACACCAGGTGGGCTGTGAGCTTGTCTACACATCTAAGCAATAAAAAAAAAAAAAAAATGAAGATGCATTGCTAAAATGCTATTAAACACTTCTGCTATAACTGAGATCTTAGAACTTATATCTCAAGGTGGGTGGCGCATTTACGTTGTAGATGTCTATGGGCTCCAGTAACCACTTAACACCAGGTGGGCTGTGCGCTCGTCCATCTATCCAAGCAATAAAAAAAAAAAAAAATACATATGAAAATTTTATACTTATTCATTCGCTAAGAAATTAATTTCACATTTAATACATATTATTAAACTGTCTACCAGATGTCCAAAGTTGTAGTTTCATCACTGTCTGTGTTCCTTCTTTGTTGTGAGTCGTGAATATTTCACAGGCAACTTTTATTATATCCTTAAACTACAGAGTGCAGACATAAAGTGGAAACTACATCTATATATATAAAAGAAAGTCGTGTTAGTTACTTCACTTATAACTCAAGAACGGCTGAACCGATTTAGCTGAAAATTGGCAGGGAGGTAGTTTAGAGCCAGGAGAAGGACATAGGATACTTTTTATCCCGTTCGACATCATTCCCGTGTGACTTGACATTTAACGTCAGTCACTATAAAACGTGGTATAACAAAAAAGAATCAGACTTGGAATAACAAAATTGACGTATAATGACAGCTATGTAATGATGTATGGATGACAATTTGATATTTGTAAGAAATCTATATATATAAAAGAAAGTCGTGTTAGTTACACTATTTATAACTCAAGAATGGCTGAACTGATTTGGCTGAAAATTGGTGGGGAGGTAGCTTAGAACCAGGAGAAGGACATAGGATACTTTTTATCACGTTCCCGTGGGACGTGACATAAAACGTGGTATAACAAAACGCAACTGATATGGAATAACAAAATGCAGCTGACAGCTAAGTCTATGGTTAATTATAGTAGAATTTTGAAGTTGACCAGTTGATGTGTTTATTTCGAATTTCTATTTATTGTGCCGAGATAGGTAATCATTAAGAAAGTCATGTCGCGACCGGCACGATCAAATCTTTCCCGACGAAGCCGTAATGCAACTAGGATTCGAAACATTGCGAGTGAAAAAGAACAAGAAAATACAATAATAATTAAGATTAAGATCGGGACTAGACGACGGCCAGTCTTCAGCTCTGATGAAGTCCGAAACGTTCGTTTCCAACCAAGACTGCGTAGACCGAGCTTTATGACCTGGCGCTGAGTCTTGCTGGAAGGACCATTCTTGATTATTGAACATGGTGTTGTTAAGGGGCTTCACTACCTTCTCAGCAATGGTATCTTGATACACTTGTGCCGATGTTTTGATACCTTTTTCACAAAAGTATGGCTCAGTCACTTCTTCATAGCTAATACCCCACCAAACCATCACTGAAGTCGGATAGTGCCCACGTTGCACTCTGTCGTCTAACTGGGAAGCTTCCTTAGAGCTTTGAGTATAAATACGGTCATTTTGTTTGTTAAAATGTTGCTCAATTGTAAAAATTTTCTCATCCGTAAACAAAAATTTTCTATGACCTCCCTTTGCGTACCGCTTCAGTAGTTGTTTCGATTTTACCACCCTATTTTCTTTTAAATTATCAATTAAGAGATGACCAGTACGTCTCTTATAGGCTGCAAGTCCTAAGTCATCTTTTAAAATACGCGACATGGTTCTAGGTGCTATCTTCATCTCCCGAGATAAAATATTTTGCTTTCGGACAGGATTTCTTCGAATTCTTTCCCTTACTCCTTTGACCACCTTTTTCGTACGAACACTACGTGGACGGCCAGATCTTTTTCTGTCACAAACAGAGGAGGTCTCATTGGACCTATTAATAGCCCGGTACACAAACATTTTACTAATACCAAGCGTATGGAGAGTTTTAAAAATTGCACTTGGCTCCACTTGGCTTGGTAATGCAATTACAGCGATTCGGTTCTCTTTATCACCCCACTCCATTTTAATATCGCAAAACATTGTACAATGTATTGGCGCCAAAATGAGAAAACTCAATGAGCAATCATATAAAAATGACAGATTCCAAATTCAAATGTAATATTTTGTTTATTTTTAATTGTAACAGTATTTATGGCCAGACTAAGTAAGGCGGAACAAAGTTCGCCGGGTCATCTAGTATTAGATAAAGAGAAAATACTACAAACACAAGCTTACTTTGAATCGTCTAACCTATATACATATATGTATATAGATAATAGAGCCTTAGATAAACACATATTGCCCGAATGGATAACAATGCAACAGTTCCATTAGGACTGCCATTGTTGGGATCTTGTGGATCATCAGCGTACGTCTGGGTGAGACAGATATTGTTGATGTCTGATCTTACAAAATTAATGGCATATGAAGATAATAGGCTCAAAACTAGCTATGTTCAGATATTAGTTCAATACTGACCTAGAACTGGCATACAAAAATAATAACACCTTAAAAAAGCTGCGATGGAGTACTTCACTTTACTTAACTAAAAGCAACAGGAAATTGTAAATGTAATTAAATTATTTGACAATTTTATTGAAAAACTAGCCGTACTCGTCCGCTTCGCTGGGCATTTAAAATTAACAGTATTAATTATTGTCATTATTATTAGGGAGTACAACACTCATATAAATATTGGCCTATCCATTAAGTACATGTATTATTATTTTTATTTTATTTTTTTATTACACTTCATGTAAAATTTACATTGGTGGACTTAATGCCTAAGGCATTTTCTACCAGTCAACCAAAGGTAGTGCAGAGTGGATAGTGGTAGGTGCAATGAAATTTATATTAAGTTACAAAAAGTATATACATACATACATAATAATACATACATACATACATACATCCATACATACATACACACATACATACATATAATAGTTATATAGTATTATTATCTACATGGATACCGAATTTCAAGTCAATCGGATGCATGATTCAGTTGTTATAACGGAACATCCGCAAAAACCACTGTAGATATTTAAATAGATGTACAAAATTAAGAGCCACTTCGTTTTTTATATATTTTAAATCATCAAATAAAGTCTATATTTAAGCGGCTAAGAACGTGCTTTATTATTAAGAATTGAAAGGAATTACGAGCAAAAATAGTACTATATCCATATCCATAGAAAATTACCTTTTTAGTTCTTAAAACTTAAAAATGTGTAAGTCAAAATATTTAACGTCAAAAATAACTTCCTAAAAATTCAGCTACGAGAAAATGTTTATGAATAATTAACAGAGGCTGTACATATTTATGCCATATTTATATTACAGCATACTTATTATGGCTTCGTTGAAGCGGTAATGGTTATTGTTGGGAATGTTTCGACATGTAGTACATACAAGCACGCTGCTGGTGAGATCACGGGGTAAAATATGTCATTGACGGCGTGTTTAATAACGATGTTTAATATATTAGATGAATTGGTCGGAAATTTATTTTATTTTGTTATGATTTGAATAATTATTACTTGAATAGAACACACATTCTGATTATATTTCTAAATAAATACATGATACGGTTGTTTTGTGATTTAAATAAACGATATACCATGACGTAATATAATTATTGTGCCTTCATAAAATTTATAGATTATAAAGTTTTTTTATTATTTTATTTTCCGCATTATAAAATGAAGTAGTCTTATTATTTAAAGAAGTAAGCTACTAACAGTATAATTATATTTAAAAAACAAGTTGCTTACCACATTACACCAATTTAGAATTTAAATACAGTGTCGTGTCGATGCACCGATGTTCGAATCCCGCAGGCGGGTACCAATTTTTCTAATGAAATACGTACTTAACAATTGTTCACTATTGACTTCCACGGTGAAGGAATAACATCGTGTAATAAAAATCAAACCCGCAAAATTATAATTTGCGTAATTACTGGTGGTAGGACCTCTTGTGAGTCCGCACGTGTAGGTACCACCGCCCCGCCTATTTCTGCCGTGAAGCAGTAATGCGTTTCTCAGGGTGGGTGGCGCATTTGCGTTGTGGATGTCTATGGGCTCCAGTGGCCACTTAATATCAGGTGGGCTGTGAGCTCGTCCACTCATCTAAGCAATAAAAAAAAAAATATGAGTTTTGAGGCAATGTTGTTTTCGTATTGACATCGTAGCGTTTGAATAAAAAAGCTCTCTTAAATAACAAAACACTGAAACGTCAACGAACGGTAATTACATTTGGTAATCACCAATACACAATTCATATAAAGCTTTCTGTATCTGTAAGAAAAAATGTACGCTTTCAATTACGTTTTAGACAGTTACGAAGATTTTGTAATTTATTTTTAATTAATTAAATTAAAGAGGCTTAAAAAGTATATTTCGAAGCTTTGGTACGAGTATAGTATCTTATACCTTTAAGCAAGCAATTCTTGTATATATACCTAGTCAGGTCATAAATTCTGTCACATGTTTAATGTAAAATAATTGAAACAAGTTTATTCATTATGTAACCATTCATATACCAAAATGAACTTAACAAAACATAGATTCTTATGACACTAAAGTTTATTCAAAATGACCTCCGTGATTTTGAATACAGGCCTACAATCTGCGCGGCCAGTCGTCTATCGCAGCACGAACGAGGTCCATGTCAATATCGGCGGCTGCCTTAATCAAGGATGTCTTGAGTGACTCCAAATTGGGATGAGGCTTTGAGCACGCCTTTTCCTCCAAGTGTTGCCATATCTTGTAATCTAACGGATTCAAATCTGGACTGGAGGAGGGCCAGTCTTCGTGCCGGATGAAGTCGATTTCACGCGCCGCCAGCCAGTCTTGTGTGCTCTTCGCTCTATGAGCTGGCGCCGAATCTTGTTGGAATACCCAGTGCCTGCTATTGAAAATGGTATGAGAAACAGGTTCCACAAGGTTCGTCAGGACTGTATTTTGATACACAACTGCATTCGTTTTTACACCTTTCTCACAAAAATGTACCTCTGTTAAGCCCCAATAAGAAACTTCCAACCGTACCATGAGCGAGGATGGAAAATGACCTCGTTGGACACGCGGAATACGGTTGCTCGCTTCTTCACTACTGTGTGCGTACACCTTATCATTTTGTTTGTTGTAGCTTTCTTCTACGGTAAAAATTTTTTCATCCGAAAAAAGAATTTCCCGATATTTTTTTCCCGCGTACCGCTTCAACAAAGCGCGGCATCTCTTCAGTCTTAGGTCCATTAGACGAGCATTCAAACGATGTCCTGTTTTTCTCCGATATGCCCGAAGCCCTAAGTCTTCATTTAACACCCTTTTCACCGTGGTTCTGCTTAACCCCATCTGCAGGGCCAACAGTTTCTGATTACGTTTGGGATTTCTTTGAATTCGCGCCTTCACTGCTGGAGTCCTAACAGACCGAGGGCGACCACTTCTTGACCGTGTCATCTACACTAGAGTCTTCATTGTATCGTTTGATGGTACGATAAACGAATCTTTTGGTTATATTCAAATTTTTCAGTATGTTAAAAATTTGAATTGGCGCGTAACCGCAACGATGCAACGCAATAACTGCAACACGGTCTTCTTTAAGCGTCCACTCCATATTTGTGTAATGAGTAAAATTCTAAAAGTATACATTTTTATTTTCATGAACAATTCGAAATTCGAATTCAATAAACTTTTTTGTGGCCAGCATTCTAAAAGAAAAGTTTTTACTGTGTGACAATACTTATGACCTGACTAGTTATTATATATAATCTGACTCTCGGAAACGGCTCCAACAATTTTCATAAAATTTAGTATACAGGGGATTTCGGGGGCGATAAATCGATCTAGCTACGATTTATTTTCAGAAAGTGTTGTTTATTCGTGTTTTCAATAATTAACTTTATCGATAATCAACTTTATGACTCTTCCCGAAATCTATTGGCGAATAATAATACTATTATCATTTCTTTAAAGACACAATAAGATGGCGTGTTAAAAAAAAAAACGAGCAAAGCTCGGTCATTATCTACTAAGTAATAATACTTGATTTATGCCATTTTTTTAGAAGTAAATTGATGGAAAATGTAAACCTTGTAATACAAATAAAACGAATCTGAAAATTTTAACGCTTATTGACGGTCGAAGTCCGCTCAAATCTTATAGACAAACATCTCGCATCAAAGTGCCTTTGCTAAATCATCGGCGAAGTTTACCAGACAGTGAAGTCGGTTATTTCTTCTCAAAAGTTCTTGGTAGCTTATCGTAAAATGTCGCCGTAAATTATAACAACTCATAAATCGGATTTTTCATGATGTAGCTGAAATTTCTGCTTTTGTAGCGTTGCATACTTCACATTTCTTGTTAATGTGCAATATCTCTTTTATCTTCTCATTATATTGAACTTTTCCTATACTCTCATGTTCCAAATCTTTTAAAATAATCATAATATTAAAAATAAAACTTATAGCCATTAACGTTTCTTCCCTTACAATTCTTTAAAACGAACAATAAAGATTAACGTGATGAGCCGGTCAATGTTTTATCATCTCTCATTATTATCCCGCCAAACTAAACGTCCATCCTCATTATTCGCCATTAGCGTTAACGTTTCAGCGGAAAAGAGGAGGAATTACGTTACGTACATTTATTTTGTACTTTTAACGTCTCGGAAACAAATTATCATCCGAAACTGACGGACCGTGCCAAATTAAAAAGTAAGTAATTAAAACATATTTTTGAAGGAAACACCAAAGCTGTAATCGTTTCGTCTTTGCCATAATTTACTGTCGTTTTGGGTAGTTTGTAATATTTTTATCTTACTTTACGACAGAATTTCAGAATTTCGGCTATAGCAAGTCGTGACGAATTGGGAGAATTTGTTTGTATGTGTAGGTTTTCTTTTTGTTATTCCACTAACTTTAATTGCTATAGTGATAGATATATACCATACATTTATATTTCTAAGCTGTCAGTAACGAGACCGTGTAATTTGGAAAGCCGTATTCTGGTTCGAAGAACATGAAAACTAACTATAGGTACAGCCTTCTTTTCTGCTTCCAATATCTCGAATACGAGCGGTGAAGCACCTTGTAGAGAACAGCTCATAATTGATGATATTAAATGTATGTAATGATAGTTATGTGTTAGATTGTTTAAGTTACTAACATAGATTATAAGTGATTCTTACTAACAAAATGTTAAGGTTTAAAAAAAAACTGAAATAAAGTATAAATATAGATAAATAAATAAATAAAATAATTCCCATTAGAAGCAATTCATGATGAAACCTAAACTGGATGTCACTTATCAATAAGCTCCATTCTTGGAAGTAGTCTCAATCGTTTAAAATTTGCGTAATGTGATCATGATGCCGGAATCAGAAGAGTGATTAGTAAACTGTATTTCGATGGAAAGCTCATCCTCAATCATGCCTTAATTAAAATGCTACTTGATTTTTGTATTTTCCGCGGAATAAAAAAACTTTCCCTCAGACAGCCCTCTTGGCATTTTTTAATTCATATGCGATAACATTTCCTCAATTACATTCTATAAATCACCCAACAAACATATCTGTATAAGCCAGTTTTATTTGTTAATGAAAAAAAATTTTACATTTCGCCAAAACTGCATTTTGAAATAAAGCTCTTGTGTCATAATGTATGATCGTAGTACAATTCACGAAAAGCAACAGAGCGAAGAAGTATAATGTCTGAACTTGCGAAATAAGGCCCTGATCCGATACTATAGTACACGGAGCTGTCCAAAAGCCTTTCCATGCATTGCGCCTATTAATCACAGACCCGCTCTTTACTGGTTTTTTTTTTTTTTCTTTTTGGTTACGAGCTGTGTAAAAAAATTTCCATTTATGCAAATATACAATGCTGATTATTAAAAATTCTAAGCTTCTAATATTCATCTAATCTTCATGAAGCTAAGGATCGCAGCAGATGGAGGGAAATCGTACGGGAGAAACTGATGTAGCCGAGGAGTCACGATCCTCAGTAATGAGGAAAACGACGCGAGGAGGTGGATTATTAAAAAAATCGCTCTCAAATGACAATGTTAATATTAATGTTAAATGTACGTAGTACTGAGTAGTAACAAATAAATACGTATATCTAAGCAATAAAAAAATTAAAATAAAATAAAAAGTAATAAATATAAATAAGTATAGTAAGTATCAAGAAATTTATGGAAATACAAACAACAAAGTCTCTATACTCTTGTTTTATGAATATGCTGTCTTTTTTTGTAGTTGCGCTCAGAGACATAGGAATTTGAAAGGTCCAATGATCTTTTGCGCAAAATCCATATTAATATCATCATAAAAATGAAAGTAATTATTTCTCTGTATTACATTTTCACATCCAAGCTACTGAACCAACTTTGACAAAATTCGTTATAGAAATTGTTTGGAGCTTGGCAAATAAATAGCTACATTTTGTCCTACTGACTACGGAATTTCGCCCAAACCATTCCAAGTGTAGTCCACGAATCTCCTTTTAATTCAACTTCATAACTCTTGCTACCGAAGTAGTTTATCCCTATTAGTGATGTTGACAGCAATGAGCCACAGTGTACATTTCCTGACACAATTTCAGTCTTCCATAAAATTTAAAGATTTATGCTTGTCTTTATAAAAACGTCATCGTAAAAAATACCGAAGGTTATTTTTCGTACCATATTTAAGATGCGATAACCACAATCCTTGGATAATAAAGTGATTTAAAACAAAGTAAATCTGACTGACCCAGTGGTGCAGTAAGTAGTTCGCGGCCTTGGCTGTTGCGCTGAGCGTCGTGGGTTCGATTCCCACATCGGGCAAGCAGGGTTATTTGCTCTTTGTCTGGGTGTTTATCTATACTTCTATACTAATATTATAAAAAGGAAAGATTTGCTTGTTTGTTTGTATTGAATAGGCTCCGAAACTATTGAACCGATTTGAAAAATTCTTTCACTGTTTGGAAACTACATTATTCCCAAGTAACATAGGCTATATATAACCTTTTTTGAAAAAAAATTTGGGATCCTTACTAAACCTCCAATAATGTAACCCAAGGTGTAAAAAAATTACCTAAAATATTCTTTACATCGCGTGCCCTGCGAAAACTATTGATGATAGAATAAAATAATGTACTACGACTTTGTAGAACACATTATTATTTACAAAAAGAGTCACGACAGTATATGTCTAACTATTATAGTTATGACTTAATAAGTGTTATTTTATTTAAAAAAATAAAACAACCTCAAATATCGTTAGTTTTTTTGTTAAAGACCCGAGCGGAGCCGGAGCGAGCTGCTTGTTATCTATATATTTATCGGAGACGGTCATTAGTTTGGTAGCTAAACGAAACGCAGCACGATTCCCGAGAGATGGTAGCACGATTGCGGTATCGTCGGAACTCGGCTAACTTCGTGCTACAACAGAGCCTAGCCGATGGAGGCGCGTAGACGCCATCACACTTACGAAGCAGCCTTCTTGAAGAGCGGTGCCTCCGTCCTAAGAACTGTCATTCGTTTTCGCTTGCTAACGTCAAGAGAAGATTTCTAAATTGTTGTAGGACAACAAACGTGATTGGTGTACTCAATATTTCTCTTAGCTCGATCACCCTATTCGCCCCTACGATGTCTGACGATGGTATTAATAATTGTGGTTTCTCCGACATATTTATATATTTAAGCATTTATAGGTATATTTATCAGTCTCCGGTACCCATAACACAGATAATCCTAAATTGGGGTCGTGGACCGTGCATGATTTGCTCCCAGCTATTATTAGTTATTATTACTATTATAAATCTAACTACAAATGTGTTTGAAGTGAAAGATAAAATTTAAAAAATAATAATTTAACTCCGACCATTTTAAGTCCATATGTAAAGTAGAGTTATACTTAGAACTATGTTAGTAAAATTAAAATTAAAATTAGCAAAATTATTAAAAAACATTTAAACATTTAATTCATAAATCTGCGTTTCTTTGAGGCACCAAGTACATGGGTATGTATATGAACCCAGTGTCTCAAAACAGCACATTCGGGTTTATTAAAAATGATTTTTTAAGCTTTAAATTTATCAACAATACGAACATTATAAAAAAACCTGTGAAGATATTTTTCATCCGCGTTTTGGGAATACACCGTTGGCAAGTACATTATTGCGCTCTTTCGAATGGGTCTGTAAGTATAATGTATTGAGCCACTAAACTTGAAGTATTGTCTCTAAGGATTATGGGCTGCAGGAGATTTTTATTTCAGTTCTCGTCTTATTTAGTTGTAGACGGAAAAATCTAATTAATTTCAGTCCAACCATAATGCTCTGTTGTTATATTTTTTTTCCTTAAAGCTTTACCGTTAACTAGACATGACGGATGGTTTCACAGGTAATAAATTTGTAATTCAGAAACGATCTATTGATAGCATTTGATCTTAACCGGTCCAAGTATTATATCACACTCCTAGTCAATAAATTACCAATGGATTTTTATACACATTACATATTTGTACATATTATTATCAAGTTTATTGATGTACCCATCACCGCCCGGGACATGTCGTTCACGCTAGTAAAAAGTATACCATGTGTTAAGTTAATTAAAATTGCTTGTTTTCATTCAATTCCTTTTTTACTTTATCTGGTACAAAAAACATACAATCTTCCACATTTATAGTTAACAATATCATAATATAGTAGTATCAGATGATTAGCATATAATTTCGATGATTACAGCACCGCAAAAAGAAATAAGTTGTTACAACCATGTCAGAAAAAGAGAGTTGTTGACAACTCAATGTTGATTTGTATCTTGAGAATAAATATTCGATAAATACACTTAAATACAAATTATAAAAATAAGAATGTATTTAAGATTAAAAATTATTAAACATGTGAAAAGGAGTGCTCTGTTCTAATTTATTATCCCGATTCTTCAATAGTCTATAGCTTTACGCTTCGAAAAGAATACATATTAAAAGTCATTTCAGTGTATTTCTTTTTTAGCGAGTCAGTTAAGATCATTGTTATTTGAGGTACATTCTGTTTCAGTCTCTCCCACTGTTTTTGAAACAGCTATCACGAAACAGTTGAGTGTTCTCTTAATAGATAAATGTGTAGCAGTCCTTATCATTTGTCTGATACAACTATAGCGATTTTAACTTAAATTGTTTCAGTTCCAAAGCATACGGTGTGCGTTTTATACCTTACCCGAAAGTTAAATTGCTATTTCTCACGCTAAATTCACCCTCAAGTACAAAATTCGTATGCGCCAAGTTTTTCTTTACGATACGGTTTATTTTCAAGAAATTTCACGATGGAGGGATAACTTCGTGTTGTAAAAAAGTCAATGAAAATAAACTTACAATATTCACTAGTGGGTATTGCAAGCTCACACGGGTAGGTACCGGTGTCTTGTATGTTTGTGTAACAACCATTCGACCAAATGTCTCAAGATGGAGGCTGCATTCATAATGTGATGTCTATGAACAATGGTAACCATTTATTACCAGGTGGGCCGTGCGCTAGTTCACCGAGATATGACGAACAAATTTTTATCTCTGATGTTACTTTTGAGTGGAACTTCAAGAATGACGTGGGCTAATTTGTTTTATTGCCTTTGTAGGCAGACGAGCTTACGGCCCACCTGAGGGTGAGTGGTTACCGTCGCTCATGGACATCAGCAATGTCAGGGGCAGAACCAAGCTGCTGCCTACCGTTAAGTACTGGCCACAAGCCTCTTTTGAAGAAGGACATGCCATAGCGCTAAGGAAACACCGTAGAGGCGAGCTCATTCCAGAACCGGATAATTAACAAAATAGTCCTTATAATTTTCAACTGATCGCATACATAGTAAGCGTGAGATTGGCTTTTCTATAATTAAATTAAATGTCTCCTTTCACTACCACACATTTTAGAAATAAATAAAAAGCACACCTTGTAGAAATCTAAAAGCTAATGTAAAATGTATTATGAAACTGATCCTCATTCATTCGTACAAATGGCAAAAACTTCTGAACCGAGTTTATTTCATTAAATTGAAAGATAAACGAGAATTTCGCTCATGACTGTTTTTCATGGCTAATTAATTTTTGTTCTCGGATTTCGTGATTAACATTATTAAATTCAAAGGGAGAACATTTCCTGTTAGATTTCAGGGATATTTCAAAGTTCTACAACTAGAGATCTATATGATAAGGACTGTTGCTGTTTCAGGAATGCTGATTAATAACTCGATAGTATCCAACATCTATAAACAGTATTTAGGACGTTCTTAATCAACTAAGCTAATCTTAATTGCTATCTATCATTGCGTTTTATTAGAAAAGCTAATTATTTATTAATCCTCACTTTCTAATATACAAAAGGTGGCTTTTTTTTTTTAATACGATTTTATTAGCTGCAGACGGATGTATGTTAGTATGTAACGGAATCTTTGAACATGATTGTGACCCCCTCCAAAACGTCGGATTAACTCGAAATTTGGTATACTGGACGGACGGATGACAATTCAGTATTTAAAAAAAAAAACAGGTATCAGTAGTTATAAATATTTGATGAAAAACTATGAGTAGAAAGCTTATTTGGATAATATCTTGAAAAATACCCCACGCTTTTATTTACAATAAAATATTTTTTTCTTACACTACATTTAATTCAAATTTATTAAAATTTATTTTCTATTCTTTAGTTGGATTTTCTATAAAAGTGTATTTTGTTCGTTTTTTTAAACTATTATTTATTTTTAGAACAGAATTCGACTCAAATGTCGTTCCTAAGAAAACGTTGTCAGATATAGTTTAACCTTTCACGTGGAAATGACATGTTTAGTGGTTGTCATTTTCAGAAGTTTGCGAATTGGCAACTGAAATACGGTCGGGTTGAAAATAATTTTGTTGTGAAATGATTTATTTTTAGATTCGTTTTATTTCATTTTTTATTGCTTAAGTGGGTCGACGAGCTCACGGCCCATCTGGTGTTAAGTTATCGGAGCCCGTAGGCACCTACGACGTAAATGCCGCCACCTACCTCGAGACATAAGTTCTAAATTGCAGTCTTAACAGTGGTTAACTCTGCCAATGCCAGTCCCAATCCCGGATGAGAAAAGAGGAGGGTTGGATTGGAGTTCGATCGTTTCCACCGTAAAACAGTCAAAGCCGAATATCTGGCGGCGATCAATTAGCCGAACCCAAATAAGGCTTCATCGGCCTCGAAGAACTAAATCTCTTCCAAAAGCACTACCGTGGAAGGACGCGGGACCTCGCCACGTGTATTTTCCCAAGAAAGCCTCATGAGGCCACGACCCTCAGCATTGAGGATTATCGACGCAAGGAACACGTTGGTATTCCCTCATCACGGAAGTCGTTCCTAAGCACTTGTTAGTATGTTTTTCTAAGGAAAATTGGTATCTGCTTGCGGTTTTTTATGGAAATAGATTTCTCCATGCTTGCTCATAGATCTGTATTTACAACATTTTTTTTAGGTTTTGAGAAAAGATGTTGATGAGCTTTAAACCCCCTTCCCTATGGACTCAAATCTCTAAAGTGTTGTAGTGATGGCCCACGCAATTTTTTCCACCAGAAAAATCAGCTATATTTGGTGATGTTATCGTGCTACAGATATTCCAAGCATATTCAACTATCAAAGGAGGTCGGACAGCATGGTGCAGAGCAAGAATGCCTTGTTTCATATACGGCTCTTTTGCCGATCCCCAAAGCCCCAGTAAAAGTAACTGAAACAGTATCTTTTTTAAACTATTGTTTATTTTAATATGTTCCAAAAGTGAAATACGCACATTTCCATGATATTTTATCCGACATTTGATACACAAGGCGTCTCATTAGTCTGCGAAAAATATTCAAAATACGTACAGGAAAACCAGCCTTTTAACCTTTGAATATTTTATAAAGTCATAAATAATTCGGACATGGTATGATGTTGTTTTCATCGCGACTCGTTACAGCTAAACAAATAAGTCAGGTTATTCTTAATGTAGATTTGCATGCTAATTGTTTATGTATACCGCTTGAATTAAGCTGTAAATTTCAACGACTTTAGTAAAGCCTAGCTTGGTACGCTTTGTATAAAATAAGAATAAATATGACGAAGGCTGAACTTAAAAGTCTTTACTGGTGGTAGGACCACTTGTGAGTCCGCGCGGGTAGGTACCACCACCCTACCTATTTCTGCCGTGAAGCAGTAATGCGTTTCGGTTTGAAGGGTGGGGCAGCCGTTGTAACTATACCTGAGTCCTTAGAACTTATATCTCAAAGTAGGTGGCGCATTTACGTCGTAGATGTCTACGGGCTCCAGTAACCAATTAACACCAAGTTGAACTGTGAGCTTGTCCACCCATCTAAGCAATAAAAAAAAAGATAGTTGTTTTGATAAATTTACTATACAGGGTGGATTGTGAGAACGGATAGTTACCACCAGACAATCTATCATCGGCACGAAGCTTCCATACAATCCAGTTTGGAAATACGGCTTAAACTAGGTGTGGGTAGCGGTATTCATATTGTGATCATACTGAGTTTCTCGTCGGATCTTTTCAGTGCGTCGCGATTTCGATCCGGTGGTAGCACTGCTCTTTACAGGGCTAGTGTTAACAAAATCCTCTGAAGTTGAGCACGCAAGCTCACGTACCAGTCTAAGAGTAACTGGAATAGCCCCTTGGGCTTCCGACAATTAGGTGGGGAAAAAAACAATGTAATGTTTCTGCGCTCCCATAAGTGCATAACACGGTGCTGTGAGCTCTTACGTTTTTCTTGCGAAAAAAATACTTAACGGCGCTGCCTTGACCGTATTTCTGATAAATACTTACGATAAAACTGACAATTAAGATACAAACATTGTGTAATTCATTTCACACATTCGAAATTCAAATTTTCTTAATAAATTGGCTCTGTATATTAAAGACCCGTAACATGGCTTACTTGAGTTTATTTAAGCAAATGTATGTTAGAACTAATACGTTCGGAAGACGTACAATCCGAGTGATGTTCAACTTTAAATTGGATTCCGCACGTTATTTAGGCGCTTAAGAATTGTGAGGTAATTTCGATAGACGCCCGGTGGATTTGAATCGAGTTACGCAGCTATGGCAGGCTGAAATGGTTGAAAAGTTTTATAATTATTATTTGATGCAGGAATGATAGGCCTGTTTGGTGTGAGGAAAAAATCAAAATTGTTCGAATGGGTTTAAATAGACCGTGGGCTGCTTGTCTCATTTAGAAAGTAGTGTGTGAATGATGTTAAAATGATGTTTCGGTAGTTTGTGAAATTGCTCAAAAATGTATGTAGTATAAGTATGTATTAGTAGTATAATAGTATGTAGTATACTGTAAAGGAATAACATCGTGTAATAAAAATCAAACCCGCAAAATTATAATTTGCGTAATTACTGGCGGTAGGACTTCTTGTGGGTCAGCACGGAGTAGGTAGCACCGCCCTGCCTATTTCTGCCGTGAAGCAGTAATGCGTTTCGGTTTTGAAGGGCGGGGAAGCCGTTGTAACTATACTGAGACCTTATAACTCATATCTCAAGGTGGGTTTTTTTTTTTTTTTTGGTCAGGAGGAAATCGCCGGATTTCCGCCCTTTTCTGGGGATACTGGGCGGGGTATGTCAGAGTCGAACTGACTAAAACCTCCTGTCGCTCAACAACCAACGTCCAAACCTCGCATGAGACAGAACTCATGACAAGGCAAAGGGGGGAAGGTGAAGCGTTTAGTGCGGAGCACATCTCTCCCATCACCCTCCCCCTCGGTACGTCGGACTGGCGGTCGTCGGCGCCACGACCACCAGCCCTCTCGGTCGGCAGACTGTCCGAAGCCCGCCTAGATGGCGCCGGTTAGAGTGGGTATCTCAAGGTGGGTGGCAGCATTTAAGTTGTGGATGTCTATGGGCTCCGGTAACCACATAACACCAGGTGGGCTGTGAGCTCGCCCACCCGTCTATGCAATAAAAAAAAAGTAATATTTTTACTAGAATACTAGAGGTGTGGTGTCACCTTTTTTGCCCATCGGAGCCCATAGACATCAACAACATAAATGGCATTAATATAAACGAGTGAAATAAGTTCATAAACAGTACTAAATGTAATGAAAAGCACAAGACATTTGTAACACTTTAATTATCACGAGTAATATTCGGTAAGGTTTCACTTAATTGACTCTAATTGGCTTAATTAAAACTGGGAATATAAATGGGTGGAATGTTTTTTATTACTTGAAGCTTAGGTACTAGAATTTAGAAGAGTTTTTAGAGCAAGAAAACATATAATTATTAGACCATCCGCCGTACAGCCCCGACCTAAGCCCTAATGATTTCTATACTTTCCCTAAAATAAAGAATAAATTGCGTGGACAGAGATTTTCATCACCTGAAGAAGCTGTGGACGCCTACAAAACGGCCATTTTGGAGACCCCAACTTCCGAATGGAATGGTTGCTTCAATGATTGGTTCCATCGTATGGAAAAATGTGTCAAATTTCGCGGAGAATACTTCGAAAAGCAATAAATACATTTTTAAATAGTAATGTTGTGTCACTTCGTTAATTCCCGAAATTTTCAGTGCCGCCTATGTACTCAACAAATGTTCACGATTGACTTCCACGGTGAAGGAATAACATCGTGCAATAAAAATCAAACCCGCAAAATTATAATTTGCGTAATTACTGGTGGTAGGACTTCTTGTGAGCCCGCACAGGTAGGTACCACTACCCCGCCTATTTCTGCCGTGAAGCAGTAATGCGTTTCGGTTTGAAGGGTGGGGCAGCCGTTGTAACTATACTGGGACCTTACGACTTATATCTCAAGGTGGGTCGCATTTACGTTGCAGATGTCTATGGGCTCCAGTGGGCTCCAGCTTAACACCAGGTGGGCTGCGAGTTCGTCCAACCATATAAGCTATAAAAAAAAGTAACGAAATTAATCACTGCACCTTTAAAAAATATAGTAACTGCCTTAATTCTATTTTATTAGTTTTCATTGTCATGAAATATCGCGACGTGAAAATGTTTATGACTTACAGAAAATCGTAAACAAAGCGTTCCTTTGTAAACACACGAAAAAAAATTGATCGTTCGGTAATTGCGAGTGGCGATTGAACTCAGGCACGCGTGAGCGGCGGCCTTGACGCTTTTATATGGAAAGCAGTTGTGTGTCTGACCTTTGACTAGTTTCCAATTAACCAAATATAAATTAACGATTGCTATGTTGAAGTTTTAGTCTATCTTGTACAGGATCTCTCTTGTACAGGAAGGTTAAATTTCTTCAGCTCGGACAGTAGCCTATAACTCTGGTGTTAGTTAATCTATACTAATATATAAATCTACGGACGTTCCGTTATAACTACTGAACCGTGCATCCGAATTACTTGAAACTTGGTATCCATATATAAAATACATGTACTTAATGGATAGGCTAATATTGATATGAGTGTTGGACTCCCTTATAATAATGACAATTAACAATAATAGGCTAGTCTATAATATTATGAGCGACCATGGACAACTTTTGTTTATTTTTTTAAAGAAGGATTATTTAATAACAATAGATTTACTTGTCTATTATAAAACACAGCTATGCGCGTTCACAAATTCTTCACTTTGGATGTGCGACAGCTAATTTCCAATAAAATCTCATTAAACTGCAGCTTTTTTCTGTTTTTTTCTTAAATATCCGTATAATATATTATAAGCTGTAATTCTTCTATGCTAAATGAATTGATAGTGTGGCTTTCTTCTTTAACAGTATCTCTGTAGACATGCAAATGGGCTGTGAGCTCGTCTAGCCATCTAGCACAATAAATAAAACACGCTATTATGCAAGAAGTTAAACTTCTGTATCATAGCTTATTATTATTATAAATTCAACAAAACAACACCCGATCAACATTTCCAAAAGAAAAATTTGTAAATTCTTTACGCATGAAAAATAAAAAATATAGCTTGAAATCTTGATTTAAAATTTAGACAGTAAGACAGTATTAAAATTATTTAAAACATTATGCGTATATCGGCACGTGCAACTTCATTATTCACTTACATTACACTGTGATCCGTTTTACCAAACACGTCAAAACTTAAATTGCGTGTTACAGGAGCGTGCACAACTTCATCACAAACTTTAATGTATGAATGCTTTGACCTGTTTTCCTAAACCAAAGGATGTGTAACTTCAAAAATGTGACTCTCTTGTATTAATATCGTACACTCACTATCAATCAAAGCAAATGGGCGATTATTGTTTTTGCGTGACATGGACAAAAATACCAAACATAATGTATCCTGCGTGAATATAAATAGTCTTAATGCGTCTTCATTTAAGGCATATTATGACATTTTTTTGAAATATCATCAGCACTACCACAATTCTAGGCGTGCAAGGTCATTGAGTGGCGTAGACTAATGTATTTACACACACCCATTCCAGTCTATGTCTGAATGATTACAGGGCTCGAGGTACATAAGACAAAGTATTTATTTTAATTGGTGATTACCTTAATGGCACTCAAGTTGCCAAGCGTACGGTTTGGTTACTTATCGTAATTGAATTTTTTTTTTTTTTTGGTAATTTGTTGCTGTGGAAATGTAATTGCGGAAAACTTTCACGAAATCGGATTGCATTTGTTTCCGAGCCCGTTCCTTATCCTACTCTAGATTGGTAGTCGCTTGCTGTTTATCTGGCCTTAAAATTTGTAGGCAGCAGGTTGGCTCTGCCCCTGGCCTTGCTGACGTCCATGGGCGATGGTAACCACTCACCATCAGGTAGGCCGTATGCTCGTCTACCTATAAGGGAAATACAAAAAAAATACTAAAGCAGATGATAGAAATTACAACGTACATGACGTCACCCAACTGTTGAGGTCAAGGTAAAAAAAAGTAAGAAATTTTATAATGCTGGTTTTCAAATTCAACGGGCAGGTACTATTTTTAACACACTTCTATATTAGCTCAGTATCGATACACATATTATGTATGTATGGTTGGTTGTATGTAACTGAATCATTGAACGTCAGTTTCAAGATTTAAAAATTTTCGCACGCATCAAGGACCATTGACAATACAATAACTTTATAACTTCGCTGTAGTAGCCTGACCAATCTTAACAGTTCGCTACTGGGAATATTTATTTTATCACTTAAATAGCGAGCATCTCGTTATGTAAGAACTTAAATTTAAATAATTAGATCAGGGTTCTATTAAATTATATTTTTATATGTCACACCTATACCACTATCACACATTTCAATGGGCCAGCAGATATGGGTTCTAGTTTATAACGGTGAGATAATCGTATCATCATCATCATCATCATCATCATCAGCCAAATTACCCAATGCCTCCTACGGAATGCGGTCATCCAACGCCTTCCCGCCGTGCGTACTAAGTCGTCGGTCCACCTGGTTGGAGGACGCCCCACGATCCTAGTACCCATCCGTGCCTCCATTTAAAGACTTTCCTCCACCACCTGGCGTCGCTGGCTCGACAGATGTCTATAGTCGTATAATAGTTGTGTATTATTCCATTACCAAAAAAGACATTCGTGGACACGGTCGCTCCATATTCAAAGCCTATTATATTATACAAATAATGTTACGCGCTGGGCTCGAGATAAATAAAAAAATCACCAAAGTACACTAAAAACTGTATTCAACACTTTGAACACTTCACAAACACTCGAGAAACACTTTAAAAATCTCAATTTGCTTGTTCCGCTTCGCTTCAGGTGATCCGTTCGCTGTTTCGCTTCGAGGACTTACCTCATCCCTAGAATTACCGCGAATATTCTACACATCTCTAGTAGTAGTTTCCGCTATCTATCAATAGATGGCGTTGTACTTTTCGAGCGTATTAGATGCTTCTAGATCCTTCGGCATTCGTTCGACTATTCGGCGATAGATGGCACTACTCTTACCGGCGTAACAATAATATACATGTGATTTTCAATAAATAAATAAATAAAATATTTTTCTCATACACAAGCTTAAGACTTATTATTTTGTACATGACAATCCGTAGGAGAAGTGCAAGTTTATTGTTACCGGAAATTACGTGACATTTACCTGAAAACGTGAACGTAAAATTATTTCCTCCGTCAACATTTGAACGGGAAAATCGTAAAATTATGTGCGATCTTGTAACATGAAGGTATTTCTATACAATAATCATCTTTCATGTTCCGGGAAAATATTTTCAGCTAAATTAAATAGAACAGAAAAACTTTGTTGTAAAATTAAGGTTCATAATATAGTTAAAAAATAAATCAATGAATCATTAATAATCTAAATTAATACTATGTTTATCATTAAGGTTACGTATTTTACAGTCTTGACGTAATCGTATTCAGTTCAGTCGTAAGTGAGTAGATGAGTGGACAAGCTATATACTAAATACTGCCAACAACGTCGTCGTGGCTTAAAGGATAAGACTGACGAAATGCTAGTTTCATCGGACGATGCTACTATGTATAAAAGTCTTCGAATTTCGGAGGAAGGAAAGCATTTTCCTAACGACATTCGTACTTAACTCACATTCACGAATAACTTCCAACGATGAAAGAATAATCGTGTAATAAAATCAAACCCAAATTCAAATTTCGTAATTACCTTACAATTGATATATAAACCTCAAGCCTCAAGGTGGGTCACGGTATTCACGTTATGATTTCTATGGGCTTTGGTAACCACGTAACACCAGGTGAACGGTGAGCTCATTCATTCATCTCAGCAACAAAATAAAAGGCCTTTTACATTTACTGCAAATAGCCTTGTTAATACTGAGATTGAAGTCCCAAATAATAACATGGCAATATCGGTTATGCTTCGTGAAAACCAGCTTTACCCCGTAATTGGCAAGACACGGGCGTGACAATGTTGGACCCTAACAAAACCAAGAAGTAATCGATATTGCGTATGAGATTTTGTGGCAAGAAACGGTATCTGTGCCAACATCGTCCAATATAATATATAAATTAAATCAAATACATATATTGACATGATTATTTTCACACAGAAAAAACTAACAGAATCTTGAGATGTGGTAGTTGGACATGGGATTCGTCTTCCCAAATGGAAGATGCCACATATTAAATATGCATCTTTTATTTTAAAATTAAGCGGAATCCTTTTGGCAAATGTTTTTCACTCTGTCTCGCATCCTATTGTTTTTAATAGAAAATTTTAAAAGTAGTTGTATATATAATAATATACTTTCGTTTCTTTCTTTAGGACCATTTATTTAATACCTACATACAATGGGTATTTATTATTGAAAATTACTTTTTCACGATAATATTTTACAATTTGAGGCTGTGCCCGCTGTGCATTCCCCACCTCTTATTTTAAACCCAAACGTAATCAATATTGGTCAGTACTGGCTGAAACCACTAAAATAAAAGCCACAAATAACAATTATAACAAACGAGAATCAGCGCGTAAACTGTTAAAGCAGTTAATTACTAGGAAGACATTTTAGTGTGGAATGTTTGTTTCACTTCACGACAATATTACACAGAACAAAGCAAACTCAATTTTGACTTCTAACTACATTCCAACGGCAAACTAAAGCTGCAAATTGTCTGTACTAGACGGAACAGTGGCTCTGTATATACAATTAAATCATATTTGTTAACTAAATATACGGGTATACGGACTGATTTAACGAAAACGAAAACTATTTATGTATGTATACGTAGTAAGCCTTATCAGGTAATGCGTTAAAAAGTTGATGAAAATTATACAGATCATGACCGATGTGAATTGGTCATCGGGGCCCATCACAGACATTCATAATCTATTGGACTTGGCACACGAGATTTTTTTTATTCATTTCAAATAGAAATTATCGCCAGCTTACTCTATGTGGAGTGGTTACCGGAGCTCATGGACATCACAAAATTAATGCCACCACCTTCAATTGGATTATACAACAGCCATCACCCTTCACACCAAAAGACATAGCTGCATTACGTCAGAAAATAGTAAATGGTGGTATATCGGCTAACTATCGTTAACCTACAAACTATGTAACACATGAAATGCAATTTATCTAAGATTTGAAATCTTTTATTTGGTCATGTAGAATATTTGCAAATATCTTAATTCCAATGTGTGCCGAGATTCCAATACTCTAAAATTTATTAGGCCACATCCTATTCAATAGTTAGAGAATAATTTTCTTCTTATTCGCCGCAAACGCGATCTTTTAAATATTAATTCCATTATATTCTTTCACTAAATTTATTGCAAATTTCGTTAAAACCAAAAAACTTTATAATAACCACTTTAAACAGATTTTTTGTAGAAACCCTTTATATCTCATTAACAGCGAGGTCATCTATCAAAGAATAAACATTAAAATACTAATAAAAGACGGCAATTTATCCTCGAGATACGTTCAAATTATACTTAAATAGATTTATGAAGATGTAAGAAACATTTTGTTCTGAATTATATCTCAATAATTTTAAACATTCCATGTGCCGTGCGAACATTATTTTTTTTTGGTCAGGAGGAAATCGCCGGACTTCCGCCCTCCACTGGGGATGACGACCACCAGCCCTCTCGGTCGGCAGGCTATCCGAAGCCCGCCTAGATGGCGCCGGTTAGAGTGAGCTATCCTACGGAATACCCCGCTGGACCAGAACCAGCGTGGGTCGAGGATGGCCGGCCTTCCATCACCCGGATGCTCTTGCGTAAAACGCGTGCAGAGCAGCTTGCACGTCGTCTTCTTAGGCCCCCCTCGCCGGTCCCCAGACCGACATGTGAGGGGGACCCGAAACACTTATAAGGCCAGGGCTTGGGCGAGATCCACCTCCCTTGGTCCCGCTCGACGGCGGCGGGATTGTGCGTTTCTCACACGCCCCGCCGCCTCCTTCTGCGAGTTGGTGCAATCGCAGAAGTCGAGCATCGCCTTCCACGACTCATCGTTGCCGAGCATCGATGCCACAACACTCGGCAACGACAAGTCGTTTCCTATTTTTGCGACGAGGACACGGCGCCACCCCTCCCATGCGGGGCAGGCATGGGCAAGCGTGTGCTCCGCCGTGTCCAAGTCGCAACCACAATGGTGGCACTCTGCCGTCGGCTCGGCTCGGATCCAGTGCAGGAACTCACCGAAGGAACCATGCCCAGTGAGCACCTGCGTGAGCCGGAAAGTGAGGCGTCCTCTGTCACGATTCACCCAATCCACAAGGACCGGGCGAATCGCCTCGACGGTCCTACGACCAGCCGAAGGATCAGCCAGCCATCTGGAGCATGACTCCAGCACGGACCGCCGAGATTGAGCCCTCCGCGCGAACATAGCCTACAGTTTTCAAACAAATATAATCAATCACTAGATATACCCCCAAAAGGGTTCTTTTACTACAACAATGCTCTCTATTTCTACCACGAAGTAGTTGAGATTTAGGATTTGAATGGTGTTACATACATTTTAGACATAAGCCTCATGGATGTGTGTAGTATTAAGCTTCCTCGCCTCATTTACGATGTAATATATATTATTTGCACTTCATTAACCATCAAACATCAGGTTGTCATTTATTAGCAATAAAATCATAATGAAACTTTAAGATAAAATTGAAATACAATTTAATTAGTAACTAGGCGATTGATTACGATAACTGACGATCATTAGTCATCGTTTTATCTTCCCGTTATATTTGTGAAATGCTTTGACGTATTCATTAGACGTTATTAATTAAACCAATATTAATTTGGCGGAGAAGCTTAAGAAATTTGATCAGGATAAGTTTTGAATATAATCATCGAAATTCTCGGGTTTAATAAAACTAATTAACTCCAATTTAAATTTATTATGATCGAATTTTATTCAGCGTCTTATTTAGATTAAGATATCAAGTGATGTTTCCAGATCCCGCTGGTTGCGATCCAGACGTTTGTCGCTTGGGTACGAGTTAGCGGTGCCATATAGGCGGGCCTAAGATGGCCCGCCGACCGAGAGACGAGGTGGTCGTAGCGACCCCACGACCCTAGGTTCGGCGTCTCGTAGGCGCAGTGTAGCGGGCGTAGTGTGCACTAGGCATAGTGTACATAGGCATAAGGCGAATCATTGTACCTAGCCCCCTGCCTTCGGTGGGTTCTGTCATACGCAGCTCGGACGAGGGTTTTTGAACGACAGGGGGCTTTAGTCGATTTAACTCTGATACGACCCGCTTTCTGCCTCCAACATGTAGGCCGAAGATTGGCGTTTTTTTCCTTAATCAAGATCTAGAAGTAGCGATGGCCCTGGTTTTTCAGAACGCTGTGTAATTTGTGAAGTTTAATTTTAAAATAGTCCTTAATTACTTTGTCTTGATTGTAAAATCTTATTTAATTTTGAGTGAAGATGAAGACTTTTGAGAGAATTCGTTAGTCATATTCGTTTTCGAGCATATTTATTTAATAGCTGCGTAGTTTAAATACCTACATTTTGTTAAAACATAGTTAGAGAAATTTACATCAATGGCATTCCTTAGTTGAGACAAGTTACAGATATTCAAAAACCCTTTACCTTTGACGTTATCTATATCTATACTATTACTTATTACTATAATTTACTTAATATTATAAAGAGGAAAGATTTGTTTGTTTGTTTGTTTCGAATAGGCTCCGAAACTACTGGACCGATTTGAAAAAATATTTTTCCATTAGAAGCCGACATTGTCCCTGATGAACATAGGCTACTTTTTTAAAAAAAATTTTTTTTTTTTTTTGGATTCATGTGTGTTTTAATGTTTCCGAAGCGAAGCGAGGGCGGGTCGCTAGTTGTAGATAAATCTAATAATAAAATAAGCTCATTCTAGAAGTTAGCTCTTAAAATAATAACATAAAATGGTTTCTAGAATGAAAATACTACAGAATAAATAAGACTACAAAACAACGCAATGCAAATGCACGCTTTACAGTTAAATGACTTAAATATCAACAAAAGCATCAATAGATTTAGTTCTTATACGTGATTTTTATGAATTTGTTTCATAAATTCATCTTTAGAGATGAATGTCTGTTTTATAATTTTTGATATTATATTATATACAAATACAATTTTTCAAAAACTTGTACGTATATTGTAAAAAATGTATATACATATACGAGTATGTATGTAAGTTAAAAACTTAAAAAATAATTTGAAATCCAAACTTAGCTTGTTTTCTTTAAATCTCATTTCGAGTAAAGTACTGGAGACACATCTCGACTTATTCAGTTCATGACTCATTTAAGTTACATATTATGAGATAAGTCCAAAATTCTAAACTGTGTGCTAAACATTTTGTTATTTGGAAGAAATCCAATGTGTACTGACTGCAACGTACCTAGACTAAGGGTGTCAATCTACAGTTTATTTCTAGACGACATTCAATCTGAATGCTGGTCTATTTCGAAATCAAGTACGATGCACTCAGCGTAAAAGTGTTTAAAGCTGACTCATGACAGTAAAATAGTGTTGAGTCGTTTACGGTAAAAGCAATGGCTTAGAAGTGAGGAAACACAATTTTAGACGCGCTGCGCTGACTGCAATTTTGGACTATTTTCGCATGTCCAGGTTACAATTTTTTTTTTATGATTTAAGGTTTACTTGCGGCCCGGATGTCTTTCCAGTTTCACCAAGACAGGCGGGCGAGCAAATGCTCAACTAGGATAGATGGGATTACTTAACAGTTACCCAAGCGCCTCCGAAGGAGATCTAGCAGCTCAACAGCATCTTCTTCATTAATGAATCTATTACCGGATCGGACCGCAACAATTCCAGATTATACCTTTATATACCTTTCTTAATAGTTTTTGATGCTAAGATGTCTCGTGAGCCCACACGGGTAAGTACCACCACCACCACCACCCTACCGAGCCCGCAATACTGCGTTTCGGTTTGAAGAGTGGAGCAGCCGTTGTCCTGTAAAACTGAGACTTATATTTCCTGATTCACAGTGGGTGGAGGCATTTACGTTGTTCGTGTATAATGATGATGTCACTTAGACGAGGCGGGCTGTGAGCTCGTTCACCCATTTAAACAGTAAAAAAAAATATCAAACTGAATTTTCAAGGTTGAGGTTAACCTCACTAAATTAGACGGATTTTTTACCTAGTCACACAACTCTATACAGTACTTAATAGCAGAATCAATAGTAAACGTCACAGCATATTATTTATTATATGCTGCCATCCACTTTGAGGCCGAAGCCCAACTGTATCAATTTGCAATGGATTTTCCAACAAAGTTCCAAACCAAAGAAAAAACTCAAAAAAAACCGCTTCATCATTAAATAAGCGCGTTGGTGATGTTTATCTAATTCAGAATATTCCCAACCACCAATTTACACGCAAATATATAAATTATGCTATAAATGTGTAATATCATCTCGATCGCGGCTAATATTATGACAGACAGGAAGAAGATTGTTTTTTTTTATATTCCTTTTTTATTAAAGTCCAGAAGTTTCTATGACTTCTATTTATATCTATTCTATCTATTATCTATTATAACTATCTACTCTATCTATTTTAAATTACTTATTATATCCACATACTTATTTTTATATTTAATTTTTGTTCTTCGTTAAAATATTATAAAACACATTTCCAAATTTCTTTTTTTATAACTAGTTACTTTCCGACTTCGGGACGACTTTGTTGAAGCTTCGCAAAATCCTCAACACTTTTTGCTAGTGGATAAGAGAAAAGGGTTTGGGTTCGTATAAAGTTTTAGTCTCTATGTTACTCATAAAAAGCGAACATCAAATATTGTCTGTCTGTATCAATGTTGTTACTTTGTGTTTTTACGAGCGCTTCATGCTGAATGCGGGTAGTAAAATATGAATTTTGAATTTTATTTACATTTTTTATTGTTATAGTTTTATCATCGTGTCTGAAATAATTTAGATACAACAGACCGTTTTGGTTATAAGATTAACTTACAATATTGTCACCTTAACATTTTTTTTTTAGATATTATATACAGCATCATGAATATCGATTCGTACCTAAAGAGGTGTAGTGTTTGGGAGATTACTTATCGGTCCAGTTCTCAATTCAACGCACTATTACCTAAATTAATTTCTGAGAGTGTTACAAACTCAGAGCATGTGTGTGATTTAAAACATTTTTATAAGATTTAGACTGAAATTTCACTAATTAAAAGCATAATCGTCAACTACCATGCGAACCATGTATGTATCGAAAGATCGGAAATTTTAAAATTAAAATTATGTTATGAACGCGATATTGCACTGTATTGGCAGTTATTAAAAACGTTATATCAGACCACGAAATGCTACTACTGCTTTTGTTTTTTCTTTCCAGTGACTGTTAACTTCAAGCACGAGGAAAACAGAAAATAGCCTATTTTAGGTAAATATAATGAAATAATCATTGTGAGTTTTTGAAGTGAAAACTTCTTTAGAATCGTTGTGATTTCAAACCGGATGCAACGGAAAAAACGATAGGTAAGAGACACAAATACAAAAGTGTGTAGGATGAAGCCAGCAAAGAATGAGACAGAAATATACACACTATTTAATACAGCGCCATCTGTGAGATTTTTTAATACTAACGTGTGTATGAAAGCTCTTGTAGTGAATTTTAATTTAGGATTATACGTGAAATTAAAATATCAATTCACAGAGGGCGCTACCTTACAATTATTTACTAATGACAAAATTTTACATATACTTAAGACGTTTAGGATAATTGTATTTTAATTTTGGAAGGTTTCACTTCTACCACGTGTGAATTGCACACATGTTTTTTTTTTTTATTGCTTAGATGGGTGGACGAGCTCACAGTCCACCTGGTGTTAAGTGGTTACTGGAGCCCATAGACATCTACATCGTAAATGCGTCACCCACCTTGAGATATAAGTTCTAAAGTCTCAAATATAGTTACAACGGCTGCCCCACCCTTCAAACCGAAACGCACTACTGCTACACAGCCGAAAATAGGCAGGGTGGTGGTATCTACCCGCGCGGACTCACAAAAGGTCCTACCAGTGCTTCCCCTGTCATCGTAGGGGCGTGAAACAGTGATTGCAATTCGGTCCCTAAGTTGGAACGAACTTCTACCGACAACTTTACCTTCAAATAACTATATTTAATTTCTATAATTTAATGTTGGTATAAATACCAAACATAGTTTAGTTTACAGCGAAATTAGAAACCACAGAGCGGTGTCACCTAGTAAAGGCACCTGAAGATTCAATCTTCAACTTATTCATTCCAAGTTACGAGGTCCTTAAGCGAGGTTTTGCGTTCAGTCATCCGATCTTCGAAGTTTCAGGTTTACAGCGCACTGTAATACTTTTGTGCAGGGTTGTACTCGACGGAAGGGATATCTGACCGTTCCTCCAATTTACAAATCATACTGTGCCCGAGAGAATGTAATTAGCGTTACGCATTATTCAATCGGTATCAGGCTTTTTTTATTTGTAGTCAAAAAAATAGTCGTCGTGGCCTAAAGGATAAGATGTCCGGTGTATTCGTATCTAGCGATGCACCGGCGTTCGAATCCCACTGGCAAGTACCAATTTTTCTAATGAAAAATACGTACTTAACAAATGTTCACGAGTGACTTCCACGGTAAAGGAATAACATCGTGTAGTAAAAATCAAACACGTAAAATTATAATTTGCGTCATTACTGGTGGTAGGACCTCTTGTGAGTCCGCATGGGTAGGTACCATCACTACCCTGCCCATTTCTGCGGTGAAGCAGTAATGCGTTTCGGTTTGAAGAGTGGGGCAGCCGTTGTAAGTATACTGAGACCTTAGAACTTATATCTCAATGTAAGTGGTGGCATTTACGTTGTAGATGTCTATGAGGTCCGGTGAGTTAATCAATAAAAAAAAGACGATTTTATGGCCCATTTGTCACCGTAGCTCATGCATGCTTACCAAGAGCACAGCACATTTACTAATGTAACTAATTGTATGCTTAATTTTAATTTTACTGATTAAGGTAAACCAATCATTAGTTAGCATAAACAGATTTACGTATATATTTGTATAGCACCATAATTTGGTTAGTTATTTTTCTTATCTTGTCTTATAAAGACGACAGCCACATAGCCAATAGTTAGGTACATAAATTAAACACTGAGCCTCATAAGAAAAGCCACAAGTTACATATAATAAACACTTTTTAAACTATATTTGTGACTTATTGTTCAAATATCAAAACAATTTTTATTTTTTTTATTTTAGATCTAACTGCACCCCTGTTTGATGGATGTCGGCTCTAAACTCGGAGGATCTAAAAGAGGTTGTTAGTACTTTTACTTGCTTCACAATAGAAATAATACCTGTGTTTATTTTTCATTATAGCTTACTGCAATTCAAAATTCATTTAATTCATTTTACAATTTCCAAAATACTACATATTCATATTATAAAAGCCAATTTAATTTAAATAAAAGTCAAATAAATCGAATATTTTTTTGTGTGAAGTGAAATTTAACGGTCTAAATTTGACATCGATTTTTTATTGAT
The DNA here is from genome assembly GCF_030267445.1 of Bombyx mandarina. Lineage (NCBI taxonomy): Eukaryota > Metazoa > Arthropoda > Insecta > Lepidoptera > Bombycidae > Bombyx > Bombyx mandarina. Next base: position 7,396,746 of record NC_143227.1, on the reverse strand, counting down.
TTACAGAAAAGCATTTACATAAATCGTTTAGTAAAATTAAAAAGTAAGTTATTTCAATCTTGCGATAGTGATTAATTCATTAAAAAGTATCATCTAAATGTAAATGATGTTTTGTAAGCATTTATGTAATTACATCTACCAAGAACGTGTTATGAGCTTCTTCGGACGCATCATGCGGTCTCCCATGAATTAGAGAAGCTCATAATTTTGGGTCGCATAGAAGGCAAGCGCGCAGAACACCAGTCAAATGGTCAGATATGGTTAAAAAAGCGGTTGATGGTACTTTATGTCATGCGGTCTTTCCACCCATAACCGAACACTATGGAGAAAGGTCGCATGTGGTCACATCCTCAGCAGTGAGGGAACGATAAGAAGAGAAAACTGGTGACTGGGGACTTTTTTTGCTGGTGGTAGGACCTCTTGTGAGTCCGCACGGGTAGGTACCACCACCCTGCTTATTAGCAGCCCTTGTAACTATACTGAGACCTTAGAACTTATATCTCAAGGTGGGTGGCGAATTTACGTTGTAGATGTCTATGGGCACCAGTAATCACTAAGCACTAGGTGGGCTGTGAGCTCGTCCACCCATCTCAGTAATAAAATAAGAGAATGCATATAATTTCATTAGCCACGACGATGTCCAATTAATTCACTTTGATTCGATTTGCTTAATACACGCCTACAAGCTAATCTCGTAATTGGGTTCGATTTGTTTGTCATTCTTATTGCTAACGGAGATGAGGTTTGCTGCACGTACATAATACAATCTTTCGCTATGACGTATTCGAGTAATGAGCAGTTAAATTAAGTGCCCATTCCAGATGATTATCGATTTTTTTTTTATTATCTAAATGGGTGGACGAGCTCGCAGCCCACCTGGTGTTAAGTGGTTACTGGAGCCCATAGACATCTACAACGTAAATGAGCCACCCACCTTGAGATATAAGTTCTAAGGTCTCAGTATAGTTACAACGGCTACCCCACCCTTCGAACCGAAACGCATTACTGCTTCACGGCGGAAATAGGCGGGGTGGTGGTACCTACCCGTGCGGACTCCCAAGAGGTCCTTCCACCAGTGAATTCCGTGTATATATGAAAGCGGGTAATATACGTCTATTAATTTTGGCAGTATCACGTTTTCATTAGTTAGATCTATTTCTAAATTCATGAAAAAGAGTAATGAGTGTTTTGCATTGCATACTGATAATATCCACGTAGTGACGTGAAATAACGAAATTAAAGTGAAACATGTGACATGAGTCGAGTGATTAATGATCCTGAGCACTACACTGCAAATTCCGCGTTGAATTCCTGATGATTCATGACTTAAAAAAGTAATTAAATAATACAAGCAAATAAGTTAAATTGCCTTAGTGTCTCTTATGTGTGTTTGCAGTTCCGAGGAAGGTGCTACGAGAGTTTATGACGTTTTTGACGATAACCACTCACCACCAGGTGGGCTATAGTTTCGTCTGACGACAAAGGTAATAAAAGATCATTTAAACTTAAGAGAAAGTCTGATTTGTTAATACATATATCGTAAACGTCACATCTCGTTATTCGATTAACTAATAGCCGAAATCTATTCCATCAATTAAAGTTTAAAACCCGTTTCTTGGCGACGAGTTTCATGATAATTATAAAAGTTTTCACGTCTAGGGATGCGACTATGCCAGAGTTTGGATCCCGCTCGTAGTTACTGTGAGCCGACAAAGGTACTTTTTTTTATTGCTCTGGCGGTTGAACCGCGGTGGCGGCGCGGCGGTTAATGGATGCTCACCGGTTAACCATAGATCACAATGTGAACATCATAACCCATCTTGAAACACGAAGTCTAAGTCTTGACGACAATACATTGCGGGCGAAATAGCCAGGGCGGTTGTACCTTTCAAAACACCCTTGCCTTAAATGATTGCGTAAAAATTTTTGTTGCACGATGTTATTATTCCTTTGTCTTGAAAGCCATTCTTGAGTGTGTGTTAAGAATATTATTATGTCATTATGAAAATGGTCGTTTTTGGCGCGTTTTGAACACTAGCTTAATCGCGTCGCTCGATACCAGTCCTGGTCCCCTCCTGGCTGAACCTTTGCTCGCCCACCTGTCCTGGTGAAACTGGAAAGGCCTTCGGGCCACCAGTAATCTCTCAATCATAAAAAAACCAGTTCTGGTTTGTAGCTTAAAATAGCCGAAAAACGATACGATTCACTTCATATCTCAAGACAGTAATCAATATGCATAATCGTCTACGTCGCTTTGTATTCTTTTAAGATCAAATGACCTGTGAGCTGGTTTAAATGTGTTTAATTTAAATTAAAAACCAACAAAGTCATTTTTCATAGATTTTACCATATTATTATATCACTTCGTCTCTGAGTTTAAAACTCGTCTCATAATTCAAATAATGCGGAAAATTCATTGATTATTTTAAGGATCTGCGGAAATTAGCAAGCCTATCTACTTGAAACGCGGTCCATTGAACAGCTGACGGGCAGGTAATCACGGTTACCTTTGTTTTAAATCGATTTTTTTTATCTCGAGACGATCGTGTGTCTCGGGATTGATATCGCTGAGCGATTCTGGCACATTTCATTTGCTGCTGAAAAGGTTAAGGAATGTATTAAAAATGTGGGTAGGTGGTAATGCAATCCGATTCTTATTTAAAAAAATACTGAAGTGTGAATTTTCAACTGCCTTAACTAGAACATAGATAATACACATAAATTAGTTATAGATAAGCATCTCAAGCACTCAACAAAAATGTTTACGGGCGTCGACCACTAGATGGCTTCGCTTCGATTAGTTTCTCATTGCTCCTGTAGATGGCAGTAACATTAACTATCCTATATTTTATTTTTAAATGAAGGATTTTGTAAATTTTCAGAAACCACTAATTGATAAAACTTAATCAATTTGTCTTTATCAAATGAAGACTTGTATGACTTATTAATTTTATTTTTTCTGTGTTTAGTTATACGATTATTAAATGCCTTAACTTTAACAACACATAAGTTTAGGGGCATCCGCTACAAGATGTCGCTAGTTTCCATATAAAAAAAATATTTTTCTTAAAGTATCGCAGTTTCAGGGCCCTGAACTAGAATTTTTGCTGTACATTATCAAAAAACGTGCAGAGTAATAAAGGGCTTTAGTTTCGAATCTTAATAAAATTACATTATTATAAATTGTCAAGCAAATTCACAGCCCATCCGATATTGAGAGGTTGTTGCAGCTTATAGACAACACAACATGCACCACTATCTGAACAACCACCTTGAAACGTGCGGTCGGAGGTAATTGACTTCTGTAATTGCTTTCTTACCCTTTAAACCACATTGCATGATTGCTTTACAGCAGAAATAGCTAGAACGTAATGTGTGTAAATAGCGTACATTTTGAGGCAGCAGAAATACAATGAATAAGTCTTTATAAAAATGCTTCGAAATATGCATGTAACTTTTAAATTTGCGATCATGCAATCACTACTATGTCAAGCTGTTTCAAGTCATTACAAATAAACACACACACACACAGGCATACACACGCAAACACGCACACGCTTTCGCACACGCGCCCGCACACGCACTCGCACTCGCTAACGCACACAGACACGCACACAATTTAGTAATAATTATACCAACTTTGAGATTTCCTTGAGCATCTTCAATTCATTTTACAAAAAAAAAACCTTTTAAAGACTAAAGGAACTTTTCGATTTGATTAGAATTTTTTACGTACTTTAAAATTCACATTTAATACCGTAAGATGTTCGTAGTTTTTGTTTCACTTTTGTATTTTTCATTTCAAAAACAAGGCTCCGTGCCAAGCAACGCTGCATGCTGCCTCGACATTTATGCATAATGTTGTTTTTGTTTTTGTCTGTTTCTATTCGTAGTGTAACAAGGAAAATATCAGGCGATTCACGCGATTCTAGCATTAAGCTTACTTTGAAAACGGCTAGCGTAAATTCGTCTGTCTTTGGAACTAATATTTTTAATAGTTTAGTGAAACCATCAGTTTAATAGCTATAAACCATTTCTTTTTTTTTCTGTTTTCATGTTTCATCTTATACCTTTAAACGAGCAATTCTTGCATATTAATATACCTAGTCAGGTCATAAATTCTGTCACATGTTTAATGTAAAATAATTGAAACAAGTTTATTCATTATGTAACCATTCATATACCAAAATTAACTTAACAAAACATAGATTCTTATGACACTAAAGTTTATTCAAAATTACCTCCGTGATTTTGAATACAGGCCGTCAATCCAGTCGTCTATCATATTTAAAAATGAGTAAAATTCTAAAAGTATACATTTTTATTTTCATGAACAATTCGAAATTCGAATTCAATTAACTTTTTTGTGGCCAGCATTCTAAAAGAAAAGTTTTTACTGTGTGACAATACTTATGACCTGACTAGTTATATATAATCTGAATCTCGGAAACGGCTCCAACGATTTTCATAAAATTTAGTATACAGGGGATTTCGGGGGCGATAAATCGATCTAGATACGATTTATTTTCAGAAAATGTTGTTTTATTCGTGTTTTCAATAATCAACTCTTCCCGACATCTATTGGCGAATAATAAAACTATTTTTCTTAATTTAGGGCAACTAATTGCTTTAAAGACACAACAAGATAGCGTTATCAAAAAAAAACCGAGCACAGCTCGATCATCGTCTAATATTTAATAATGCTTATATCATAATTTTTATACACAAAGTTCCATTTGATTCACTTATTTGACTTCACTTTTTTTTTTCTGTTAAACCATTTTAATTAATAGAAGTACCGAATTATATTATAAACACTTTCTCAGTTGGAATCAGTTTCTAACAATAATAACAAAGACGTGACGAAAATGTAAGTTAATTATTCAGACTGTGAACTTTAACACGAGATGGATAATACCCACGTACGCTCACGACACGATAACGTGATCACAGATACATGACGCCCAAACAGGAACTGTGTGATAATGCGACTTTTTAACGTTCTCGATAGCGTAAGAGTTAACTTAAATTTGTATGGAGTTGGAACGTTTGTCTACGTTTGCCGCTAGGAACACTGTTCCACGATAACGTAATCACAGATACAATATGACGCTCAAACAGGAACAGTGTGCTTAGTGCAAGTTTTTTAACGTTCTCGATAGCGTAAGAGTTAACTTAAATCTGTATGGAGTTGGAACGTTTGTGTACATTTGGCGCTAGGGGCACTGTTCTGCGATAAGTTAATCACAGATACATGACGCCCAAACAGGAACAGTGTGCTTAGTGCGAGTTTTTTAACGTTCTCGATAGCGTAAGAGTTAACTTAAATTTGTATGGAGTTGGAACGTTTGTCTACGTTTGCCGCTAGGAACACTGTTCCACGATAACGTAATCACAGATACAATATGACGCTCAAACAGGAACAGTGTGCTTAGTGCAAGTTTTTTAACGTTCTCGATAGCGTAAGAGTTAACTTAAATCTGTATGGAGTTGGAACGTTTGTGTACATTTGGCGCTAGGGGCACTGTTCTGCGATAAGTTAATCACAGATACATGACGCCCAAACAGGAACAGTGTGCTTAGTGCGAGTTTTTTAACGTTCTCGATAGCGTAAGAGTTAACTTAAATTTGTATGGAGTTGGAACGTTTGTCTACGTTTGCCGCTAGGAACACTGTTCCACGATAACGTAATCACAGATACAATATGACGCTCAAACAGGAACAGTGCTTAGTGCAAGTTTTTTAACGTTCTCGATAGCGTAAGAGTTAACTTAAATCTGTATGGAGTTGGAACGTTTGTGTACATTTGGCGCTAGGGGCACTGTTCTGCGATAAGTTAATCACAGATACATGACGCCCAAACAGGAACAGTGTGCTTAGTGCGAGTTTTTTAACGTTCTCGATAGCGTAAGAGTTAACTTAAATTTGTATGGAGTTGGAACGTTTGTCTACGTTTGCCGCTAGGAACACTGTTCCACGATAACGTAATCACAGATACAATATGACGCTCTAACAGGAACAGTGAGCTTAGTGCGAGTTTTTTAACGTTCTCGATAGCGTAAGAGTTAACTTAAATCTGTATGGAGTTGGAACGTTTGTCTACGTTTGCCGCTAGGAACACTGTTCCACGATAACGTAATCACAGATACAATATGACGCTCAAACAGGAACAGTGCTTAGTGCAAGTTTTTTAACGTTCTCGATAGCGTAAGAGTTAACTTAAATCTGTATGGAGTTGGAACGTTTGTGTACATTTGGCGCTAGGGGCACTGTTCTGCGATAAGTTAATCACAGATACATGACGCCCAAACAGGAACAGTGTGCTTAGTGCGAGTTTTTTAACGTTCTCGATAGCGTAAGAGTTAACTTAAATTTGTATGGAGTTGGAACGTTTGTCTACGTTTGCCGCTAGGAACACTGTTCCACGATAACGTAATCACAGATACAATATGACGCTCTAACAGGAACAGTGAGCTTAGTGCGAGTTTTTTAACGTTCTCGATAGCGTAAGAGTTAACTTAAATCTGTATGGAGTTGGAACGTTTGTCTACGTTTGCCGCTAGGAACACTGTTCCACGATAACGTAATCACAGATACAATATGACGCTCTAACAGGAACAGTGAGCTTAGTGCGAGTTTTTTAACGTTCTCGATAGCGTAAGAGTTAACTTAAATCTGTATGGAGTTGGAACGTTTGTGTACATTTGGCGCTAGGGGCACTGTTCTGCGATAAGTTAATCACAGATACATGACGCCCAAACAGGAACAGTGTGCTTAGTGCGAGTTTTTTAACGTTCTCGATAGCGTAAGAGTTAACTTAAATCTGTATGGAGTTGGAACGTTTGTCTACGTTTGCCGCTAGGGACGCTGCTCCGACTACATACAAATTTGACTTAACTTTTACGCTATCGAGAACGTCAAAAAATTCGCACTAAGCACACGGAACAGTCTTGACCAAATGATCTTTGATATTATTTCGTATATAATAAGTTCGTACTCGTAACATGCGCTGTAAATTGTTTTTTGCTCGCTTGCTTTTGCTTTTCTGTCCATATTTTTTATTTGAATGTTATTTGCTTTAGTTGAAACTTTTATAATTTTGGTAGTAACAACAAGAACCATAAAGAGCAAAGCAAAGACTAATTACACACAATAACTATACCTTCATTAGGTTTCGCGCGAGTAACTATAATCAAATCAAATCAAATTAAAAAAAAATTATTCAACATAAATGAAAGTACATACTTGTTGAACGTCAAAAGAACTACCGCCAATTCACAAGAACTAGCCTCCGTCCTGAGAAGAATTGGCAAGAAACTCAGCGGGCATGTTTTTTTTTTTTTAAATATTAGATTATTTTTTTAACATTAAATTTTTTTAAATATTCATTTTTACATGAGTATAATAAAACAACAATTATTACAATATTGAAATGCCCGGAGCGAGCAACTCATTCCCACTTTGTGCGATTTTCTAAATAAATAAAGCGTTGCTTGGATCTTCTAGATCTTCAGAAAATTTCGGATCAGAGCGAAGTATATATAAGTCTGGCTTCACTTATTTATTTATTTAATTATTATACCGTCGCCTTGGTATTCCTTCCGCCTACCTGCCGACTAGAAAGAACGATTGTTTGTGGGAGCGCAGGTTCCGCGTCTAGTGCGGGTCTAGAGTTGTAGGGACCGTCATGATAATCGCCTTATCGTGGTCGCCGCTGACTACTCCCCGAATCCTGATCACGCAGGAGCCAGTCACCGTCGACGCCCTAGACACGTCCTTACGGATCCATCAGATCCAATAACCTTTGCATTAGACGCCTTCAGCTCTAATACTAGGAGCAGGCTTAGGGACCCCGGTAACCGTACTCGTCGAACTCGACAAAGAGTTCGCCGTGCAACCTAACCCATGAATCAGCTCGCTGAGTTTCTAGCCGGATCTTCTCAGCGGGTCGCGATTCCGATCCGGTAGTAGATTCATTCGCGAAGCAGCTGCTCTTGAGCTGTTAGGTCTCCTTGGGAGGCGCTCGGGCAGCTGTTAGCAAATCCCACCCCTTCTGGCTGAGCCTTTGCTCGCCCACCTGTCCTGGTGAAACTGGAAAGGCCTCAGAGACACCAGTAATCCTTCAAAAATAAAAAATAAAAGTTGTGGGGAGACATATGTATGTACATATATATGCTCCACGTGAAACGCGTTTAAATGAAACATTTAAACAGATTTGTTAATTAATCAACATTAAGTACGATTTTATAAGTTAAAAAAATGTACTAATGTAATTTCAGAAACTTAGAAATATATTCCAATCACACATAATGAAGTCTGCTTTTCCAGTAAGCTTCTATTGGGATTGAGAGAGGCGTATTTTGTTTGATTCAATTTCTTAGTTACCGCAAAGTTACTATGGCAGCTCGTAATTAAATTTGCTAGCTGATAAACCAGTTTGTTACTGGAAAATTCATAGCTTTTTTAGCGTCTTATATATTATAAAGTAATTTTTGCCCGCGACTCCGTCCGCATGGAATAGTAACTTTGAGAAAAGGCTAAATTTTACCCGCGACTCTATTTACGTAGTAGGTGAAAATATTTTTGAATAATAGAATATTAAGGAGCTATTGAATAGAATATTGAAAGGGTAGACTTCTAGAATGGTCCTGTAATCATCAGGATCAGGATCTGATGATTAGATCCTGGAGAAATCGAGAAAAATTTACAATTTTCAAAGCCAATCTTGAAGTGATTCTTCTATACATATTCTTCTTATTCTATAAGTCCATTTGACATATAAAAGAGAGCTGAGGATTGTGAACAATTCTAATCTCACAGATTATTAAAGACTTCTGGTCTCTGTCTACGGACGCGCTTTGGTTCTCTTTGAGTTTTGTAGCATATGTTTGACTAGGAGCTCCGAGGGATTGTTTTGTGATCGTCCTGCTTATCATCTTTATTAAATACATCTGTCTTTATTAAATCTTCTATCCTGAACCATAGCTTTAATTCACAGTACGTTTCCCTAGATTAATTGACTCGTTTATCCGGCTATAAAATAAATTCCCAGACCCGGTATTCTTAGAGCGCTATTACACGCTCTTCTTCAAATGGCATTGCTATGCCTTTAACATAACAGTTGTCTAGAAACATCGCCAAATGCTTACCACCATGTGGAGCGTATAGTATCCTGGTATTTAACGTAGTTCAAAATTATTTAAGACAATTTAATTAGATATTTACATCAGTCGATTACACGTCTAGGCGTCAAATTCAGTAATGACAAAGCTTAGATTATAAAGCATGCGATTTTAACTTCTGTGTCCTAATAAGCAAGTCGCTCGGCCATCTTTTGGCCATCTTTTTTGGCCACTATAGATGCAATTTTTCTGAATATAAAATTATCAATTGAACATGTACAAAGAAGAAAATAAGACCATATATATATATATGCGATCATTTCAACATCAAGACTGAAAACGCAAAAAAGCTATACCAATTAGTCGATTAATAAAAACAAGCCAAAGCAATTCAATAGCTCATTATTCGTCCGAAGCTCATTGAAAAGTGAAGTATCTCCTTTTATCTTCTCGATTTTTGGTAAGAACATGAACAAAGAGAATGTTAAAATAAAAAATTTAAAGAATTAAAAATGCTTTGATGCCATAATAATTGAATCTGATAAAATTATTGCGATCCTTTGTTCTTGCAAATAACCTAATTTAACATGATTAAGATAGTTGTGGGAGACAACAACAAAGCTGGGGCTGTAATAAAATTATGCGACTTGTGTCAATTATGGGCATATCAATAGAACAATTTCGGATCTCTCTCCTTATTAACTAGCCGTGAAACAAACAGGAATAGTGCAGTATTTCCTTCATTTTTCACGAATCCCAAACATAACTATTTAAACTATTATTTCGTTTAATATCGCGTTTATTATGTAAATTTTATTTTTCCCACGTCTCGAATAACTTTAAGAATTTTCGTAGTCATGAACGACTAAGTTGTTGCTTTATTATTAACTACCATCAATGTCTTTATGTATTATCTTTCTTTATTTTTCTACGCATACTCGTATGTCGTATCACTCTTGTCTGGTACACTTATGCGAACAGCCGCCAACTGCCGACTTGATCTGGTCGGTCCATCGCATGGGCAACCTTCCACGCGGTCTGGTGCCTTCTACTTTGCCCTGAACGACAAGGCGCTCTATGGAGTCATTTCCATAGAGAAAGAATAATTTAATACAGAAAGAACGAATAGTTTATTAATAGCCTTAACAGCATCTTGAAGGCATTAACAGACCGTTATGACTGTCACTACTTGAACCATTGTACCATGGTTCACTTGCGGACTAAACTAATAATAATAATGGTTGGTTCGAAGTAAGTATCAGTTGAATGGAATATTTGAAATGTATTCAACTGATAATATTCGACTGATATTATTTGAAATGTATTCAACTGATAATTATTTTTAATAAATTATGTATCTTTTTTTATTTGATTGGTTTTGTTAATTTTAAGTATGTTTCAATGATACTGTGTACACATATGGACTTGTTGTTGTCTGAAATAAAATAAATCATTCATTCATTCATTAAAGTTTAGAGTTCTTTTAACATGTTAATTACCAGGATTCTTCGTTATTTGTTCCCTAAGCCCTCAGTTGTTCACTGGTCGTTTACTGGTGGTAGGACCTCTTGTGAGTCCGCGCAGGTGGGTACCACCACCCCGCCTATTTCTGTCGTGAAGCTGTAATGCGTTTCGGTTTGAAGGGTGGGGTAGTCGTTGTAACTATACTAAGAGCGTCGAACTCATATCTCAAGGTGGGTGGCGGCACTCACGTTGTAGATGTCTATGGGCTCCAGTAACCACTTAACACCACGTAAGCAATAAAAAAAATACATCGTATTTTACCATTAATAAAACACAGTAATAAATGAAGAAACCTTTTTTAATCTTTAGTGAGAGCACGATACCTCTGTTCATATTCGTTAACAGCTTCAGCTTTTCAGGTATCAATGCAATTAAAAATATTCGCTTCGCCGAGCAGCACGGCACACGTCTAACAAAACGAATATAACAAGTAAAAATTAATTACGTATCTTTTAAAAATTGTTCTGCTTGTACTTTTGCAAATAAATATTCTATTGGACTAGATGAGCCGATGAACATATGCAACACCTAATATTAAGTAGCTACCGAAGGTAATACGCATTACAAACTGAATGCCACTACCAACATTGAGACATGAGGTCGAAGTCTCAATGGAAATGTACTTGCAATGCCGTACTTTTCAAACAAAATCGCATGACTACTTTGCGATCGATGCGGCGACTATCTGCCAGAAATAGGCTGGATAGTTGTATCTACCTGCGCGAGCTCACAATCAAATTGGTGTATACCATTTTTTTTTGTTTATTTCTTACGTGGGTGGACGCGCTCGCGGCCCTCCTGGTGTTATTCGGTTACCGCAGCCCACAGCCATCTACAACGTAAATGCCACCACCCACCTTGAGATATAAATTCTAAGGTCTCAGTATACGTAGTTACAAGGGCTGCCTCACCCTTCAAACCGAAATGAATTATTGCTTCACGGCAGATATCCGCCTATATAGGCGGGGTGGTGGTGGTACCTACCCGTATGGACTCACAATAGGTCCTACCACCAGTAATTAAGCAAATTATAATTTTGCGGGTTTTTATTTTTACTACACGATGTGATTCTTTCACCGTGGAAGTCAATCGTGAACATTTGTTAAGTACGTATTTCATTACAAAAATTAGTACTTCCCAGCGGGATTCGAACACCGGTGCATCGCTGGATACGAATGCACCCGACGTCTTATCCTTTAAGCCATGACGACTTCTAACTTTGTTACGGGATATAATTCTTCCATCGTAGAAGTCGTTTGATAATTTGTTATTACGGGTAACTCCTACATGCAGGATTTGACCAATGAAGATAAATTTTATCCTTGCTTATGGACATTTTATTTCAGCCCATGTAAGTCCACTGCTAGACATAGGCTTTTCTCAAGGTTCGCTACAATAACCGGTCTTGTGCAACCTGTGTACAGCGGATTTCTGCGCTTTTATCAAATCATCGGTCCACCTCGTGGGAGGATATTTATTTACATTTCTCAAATACTAACTGTCTCCCTTCTATAGAACCGCCACAGTTCGAAACTTAGCCATGAATTACTTTGAGAAGCACTGAGTATAAACATAAAATTGTAGATGGTTTTCGTTCCAGAACAAATTCGAAATCATTATTATTCAAAATACATTTTCTACATAGCTTGACCGTTCCAATGTACGGTTGACTGAATAGTATGGAAATGAAGCATTTCCATACTGTTCAATACTTCAAGCTTTAACTTACCATTCACAAGTTTCTATTGTCACTGAGAATATATGCTAATGGCTTTCGGATTTGAAGCTCCGATGATATTCAATGACAGACGAAGGAACCTCGAGATTTCTTTATGCATAATGATCGGTGAAAATCCTAATTTTATGAATCGAAAACTATTTGATATGTAAATATTATTTCAGTTCAATGTAATGATTATTGATCATTGTATGTAATGATAATTCACCAGTAATCTATATATTAATACGTGAAGCAAAAACTTTGTATCCCTTTTTACGAGAATTGCGCGGATGGAGGAGTATGAAATTTTCCACACTTATAGAGAATATAGAGGAGAAGGGCACAATGCTAATATTTTTTTAATTTTTTTTTAATTTAAATAATGAATAAAAGATACATTAAATCAATAAATAAAACATTACACACACTACATACCATGTATTTGACGCACACACGCATGCATACTATTTATTGTCAAACTTTTGTTCTTGACGTCTGTGGTCAAATTGAGAATAGATTAAATATTGTTTGTCTTTATTAATATTTTTTTATAGTGTAGCCTTGGCGAAATTTGTGATTATAGAAGTATAAAATACAATCATGATAGTGTACAAACTTACAATTCCAATTAATTATAGTCGAATTTCGACTACTGCGGGACCTCTAGTTTCATTTAACGTATATCCCATTTCTTAGCATACGTAACATTTGCGATGGACGTGTGTGTCGGTTTGTAATTTGAAATGATTAAATCACTTTTACGGCTTCATCGGGACTGGCCCTTAGAATACTTTACAGTTTTCATGATGACGGTCGACGAAGACGTTTTTAAATTATAATTTATAGTTTTCACGTTTTATAAAATTTATAAGTGAATCTCATGAACTACCTCCAATAATGAACTTCATTGTAATTTTAGTAAAATTGAGATGATTTTTTTATGAATCATATTTAGTTTACCCCACTGTAGCTGTCCCTCGGTGATAAATACACCTCTAACTTTATTTTATTCGACAATTGAATTGTAAGATAAAAAGAAATATTTTCATATATAATAATATATCGTTGTAAAATTACTACAAGTATAAATATATTCATAACTTCATAATTTAAGCATGAAATGAAACAAGAATTTGTTATTTTGATCTATTGACCAAGTTAAGACATGCTGTATATTATAACAATCAATAACTTTTGAATAAAGGTGATATGTATATTAGGTAGTAAAAAAATCGCGTCGTAAAGAAATTATTTTCAAATGACATGTAACAAATTGCCTCCATTGGAATGTTTTCTAGAAATCACTATTGCTTTGGGAGGAAAAATACAAAATAGCTCTATAAGTCAACCTGCAGGCAACAAAAGGATGGGAAAATCGTTCGTTTGAATTATTTCGCTGGATCCCGGATTATTGTTGTATTTTTTTGAATATTCCTTATTTCCTTTTCGGCAAATCTAGAACAGTCTTTTGTCGAAATTGGACCATTCAGTTCAATACAGTATCGACGTTCGTTGTCGTCAAATCTACAGCATTTTTTAGATACTTTTTTTTATTGCTTAGATGTGTGGACGAGCGCACAGCCCACCTGGTGTTAAGTGGTTACTGGAGCCCATAGACATCTACAACTTAAATGCGCCACCCACCTCGAGATATAAGTTCTACGGTCTCAGTATAGTTACAACGGCTACCCCACCCTTCGAACCGAAACGCATTACTGCTTCACGGCGGAAATAGGCGGGGTGGTGGCACCTACCCGTGCGGACTCCCAAGAGGTCCTACCACTAGTGATTACGCAAATTATAATTTTGCGGGTTTGATTTTTATTACACGATGTTATTCCTTCACCGTGGAAGTCAATCGTGAACATTTGTTGAGTACGTATTTCATTAGAAAAATTGGTACCCGCTTGCGGATTCGAACACCGGTGCATCGCTACATACGAATACACCGGACGTCTTAGCCTTTAGGCCACGACGACTACATATTTATGTATGATACAAAGGTGCGAGTACCCTATGAAAACAGTGAGCAAACAATTGTCTTCAATGAGTGACATCCACATCAAGCTGCCTTGAACATATGCGAAATGTTCCGCCTGTTCGTATGAGATAATCCAGAGTGAAAGTGGGAGTGAAATACATCCAGAAAGCGTCGGACCGTCATGTTCCCTTACAGCAGCACGGAACAGGCCTCAGGGTAGTTCACTCTACCCGAACATGATCTTCCTGCATGGCAAGCCATGTTAACGGTCGAAGGACCGCTTGAATGGTCGGTTAGTTCTTTTGTCGTCTACTTTATGTACATAATATGAGAACAGTCAATTCGTTCCTTGACGTCTGGTTCGTGTCTGCCTTTTAGGAAGTCAAAAAAGTGCTGCATGCCGCTAGTTACGTCAGCCCTCGTTCCATTTCTCTCTTTATTTTTGAATTCTTGTCAAGTGTCTGTCTTCTTAGTCTGTGTCTAGTCGTTGCATGTGTTATGTCCTGTCAAAGAGGTTGCACGCCACGACAAGAGGGATATTGTTATTGCCGGTTGCCGGTTTCCTGCGTTGGGTAGGAATTCGATTTGACCTGCCTTGAATAGCTTGGGCTGGCGTTGAAACTGAGCTGCGGGGTGTCAGCGCCGAAACGCGGAGCGATCCGCTTCTTGGGTTCTTTCTTCAAACACAAGCAAATGAAATAAAAAAAAAATTCAATATAAATGAAAGTATATAATATACTTGTTGAACGTCAAAAAGAACTACCCCCAATTCATAAAAACTAGCCTCCGTCTTGAGAAGAACTGGCAAGAAACTCAGCGGGCATGTCGTTTTTTTTAATAGTAGATTTTTTTTTCGGTTGGGTTCTTTCATTTTCCTTTTTTACTTCATCATAATGTATTTTTCCTCCCCCTCCTCCTTTCTTCTTTATCAATCTTCGTTTACTACTTAGAATTTACCTCCACCTATTTCCCCAACTTTGTTTTCTTTTTTTCCTCTCAGTCTACTCGCACCGCGGCAAAGAAATACACCCACCCACAGCCAAATTTATTTAACAAAAGTGCTTTGACCGAAAATTGAACGCGGTTTTGAGTACGCCCGTAGACCACACAACTGAGGCGATCAAAAATTACAACAATAAAAACTTTCACATAACAATCAACCGACGTATCCAATAAAATAACATGCAAAATAAACATGTCATATTGAATTTTATAACTTTCTTGATAAGGTCCAAATTAGTTTGTCGTTTCGGTGTAGGAAATTTGAAGCGGACACAGGCTTCTCACACATCCTGTGACACAGATAAGTTCCATGTCTATTCCAATTTTCCGTTCCGGTGGACCGGACGCGGATGCTTCAATCCTTTAATTCACTTACTCCCTTTTAGAACGAGAAAAAAAAGTTTTCATGGTTCTTTTTTTTCCTTTAGATTAGAAATGATTGGGTTTTTGTTATAAATATACTGGTGGTAAAAGCCAAGTTGCCAATCCTTAAGAACAGCAAGCTATCCAGCTATTATAATCCAGCTATTAATGTACGATACGAGTGTGTGACACATTTTTGTATTTTTCTTTCTAAGTCTTATCCGCTATTAATCTCGTCATTAGAGATCCCAATTATCCGTCATTAGAAAGCTTAAGAATAGCAATGGTGGTAAAGCTAACCTGTTTTATGTTGTACAATGAGACCTTAACATTATTTCAAAGAACGAAATGATATATACAGATGCGATATTGATTAACCTAACGTAAAGTCAAAGATACATAAAATATGTCTAAAGTATGTCAAAATTTGCGGAAATTATAGATTTATGAATACTTTCACGTTAATGGGTCATTAAATTTCAAATTATTTTTTTCTTTCCTGTATATAGATTTACTTAAATTATTAACTTCATGCCTTCGAGAGTTACACAGAAAGGCTTCATATTGTGCAATTGAAAACAATAAGTTGATTTTTTAATAAGCCTTAGCCTTGAAAAGGATTTTTCATTTAAGAAGTCAACCGTTCTTTCAGTGTGTCTTTCCAATTACGAAACCGCCTCAATGAAGGAATTCGTTACCATCCCTCAGCAAAACAGTTTTAGGTTCAATAAATGTCTTCGTATTTCGCAATTAGCGTCCTAAAAGGGTTTATAGTAAAACGCTTTGTTAATGGAACTTCCGGCGAAGTGAATTAATTTATCACAGATCTATTTATTAAGTCGCCGTAATTGTTGTTCTCAGATCGTTTGGTTCTACCCAATGTGATACGAAAACTATAGTCTCTGATAATTCACAGTGCATTTGAAAAGACAATTTATGTCACCTACCATCGGCAAAATAAGCTCCCCTCCTCGGTTTTTCGTATTCTTTCTTACTTTAAATCGTGCTTCTTGGTAGACAGAGGTTTGATTATGCCCCTGAAATATATCAGCATCAATGAGCGACACCAACTACTTACCAATAGATTGGGTATGTAAAATTAATAAGATTATTAAGATTCCTACGCTGTTTAATTCGCCTCAATTTTCTTCATTATTATCAACTGAACGACTTCTACTAATGAATTGAGACTTTAGATTCCCTTGAAATTTATCGCAATAACAGTCTCTACGCTGCCTGCAGACTCAATAAATTGCCGTGATTGCGATCTCATCGGCGCCGGTGGTACACTGTACGTGAGGCCTCTTTTTTGGGCCAAAAACCAAACCTCCTACAGGGTTACCGCACTTAGGAGGCGGGCAGGATATCTGAGACTCGATGGTAAGGACCAGGACCGAACATGTTAAAGGAGCAGCCACGAAACAACTTCCCTGAACTCTTGCCCGATACCCGATCCACACCCGAGACAGAACTCGAGCAAGGTAGGGGAAATTACTAGGTCTTCTCATAAAGGTTTTCTCATAAAAGTATAATAATTAATGAATAATGATTATATAAGAAAAATACATCCATAAAATTAGAATACCCATTAAAATCAGAATTAAACAAACAAATTGCAAACGAAAGAGATTTTAGACAAAGTTTACGACGGTAATGATTTAATTGCATGTTTAAAGTACAATAAAATCGCTTACATTGTACAAGATTCACGAAACAGCTATTCCGGTTTATAACCTCACGTAAGTGATACTAAAATGTATAAGCTAGAACGGTACAATAATTTCAGTTTCAGAGAGTTTTGACGACACATTGTAATCAATTGTTTTAATTTCATAAAACGATAAATTTTTATTCATGAGTGTTCACATTTTTAGTTGGTTTGTAACAGACCACAATAAAAAGATAGTGGAGATACTTGGCAGACCCATGCGCACAGTTGAAATATCTTTCGGCGCTAACATAGCTATGTTAGCTGGCGGGTAATTTAAGTAAAATGAGCTTAGGAATATAGAAGCATAATTGTTGAGTTTTGGAAAATAAATTAGTCATGTTAATCTCCCGAGAGTACGGAGCTTTTCCGGCAATGCAATACCTTCAATATGCGTATATGTATTTCTCAAGTACTGAGACGTAGACAGGAACAACAGTTTCTTCAGTTTTTTTCCGAGCAACAGTTTTAAAAAGCTCTAACGACAGCGAATATCTGGTAGCAGATGGTACGTTAGAAAGAGAAAGAATTCTTATTCTTCTTCTTCTTATTCTGGTCTCTTATCGCCTATTTTTAAAATGGAACAATTGGGCGTGATTCGCTTTTGTGGAAAATGATCATTTGATGCTGTTATATATAAATGAAAAAAAAGTAAAATCATCGATATCCATTCGCTAGTATAACAAACAAAACCATAAAGCAAACTAATTTATAACTTCTGTAAGTTTGAAGAATTATTATCCCAATTCAAATCCCAAAACATTGAATAGGTTGAATCCTTCTCAGTTTATGAGAGTTCAAATACCACAAATGTAATCTAACGAGAGAACTCTCAAAGTTTTTACTACGATTTTCGCGAGTCGTAAATATAAATTTTAAAAAATTTACGGTTTAAATTTTCTTTTGTCATTTCTACTTTACGTTACGAATAAAGAGTTTTCGGGGTCACTAACTAAAAACGTGGAAACTAGAACTAGAACTTATTCTGACTACAGTGTAATATTTTATGATTACAAAATATTTATGTACACACCTATGTTTCTTTTTCTCAGAGAAAGAGCTTACCCTATTTTAGCGTATGGCCGTTTATTTGACTTAGTATATTATCTTCGTGATACAAGGACCATAGCTGCCTTCTCTATGATAAATGTTACATTTAGCAGTAAAAGTAGTTTTTTTTTATTACGAGATCTCACAGGAAGATGATAGTAAAACAGATAACATACCTGTTATAATTCAAACGGTATCCAATTCGTGACCGGCTTTCCAAGCTAATCGAGTCCAACCCGCAACCTGGTCATAATCCAGGATTATTTGAAACAACTAGCATTAATAGATACTTGTCAAAGGTTAAGTCACAAAGTAAATTTATTACAATTTAATACTCAGCGGTAAGCAGTAACTTGGCTGTGCCCTAGCATTGGTGACATTCATTAGCAACGATAACCATTCACCATCAGATGGGCTATATGCTCGTCTCAATAACGGCGATAAATAAGTGCAAATTAATTCGTAAAAAAAAATTATCTGATTTGTAAACAAAGAGAAGATTAGAGACGTCTTTATTTGATATTATGATCATGGCACTATTTCTCGGAGTTGGATTCATAGAGAACTCATAAAACTACGATTCAATTAACTATTTATCTAAAAAATGATATAATTGTTACTTAATATAATAATATAAGAACAAATAAAATAGATTCGCAAAATTATAAATCGCAAAACTTAAGAAGTTTCATAATTACTTGTGGTAGTTGGGTATTGACAGCCTTTGAACACATACGAAAACATTAAAATAAGATTACATATCTAAAGTTGTTGGCGATATTCTAATTATTATGAACAGCCTAATAACAGAGAGCCTGTGAGTTTGTCTGTTTACGTGAAGTACTAAGATATTTTTGTCCATGAAAAAAATAAAGTTTACTTAAAGTTACGATGATAAAATAGTTGCATGAGCGTATCGAAATCTCCTTTAGATTTTCATAGATTACAAACGTCTTTAGAAAAAAACAACTTTTGAAAACTGTCACTACACCAACGAGGGCGAAGCCATTTACTTTGTCAAGTTAATTAAAAATTCCTATCATTCTCGGACATTCTTTGAGAACGTTACACGGAGATAATTAAAGGCGTTCTTGCTCGGTTTCACTAATACATGACGTGATGCCTGTGATTATTCAAACAGTCTTGTACAACCCACAAAACCGGAGCCACAAGATTGTGGCTAATTAAAGTACTACATCTGACATTTGTTGATCTCGAACAAAATCTTTAAATACGTTTGCTCATATTAAATACTTAATTGCACAATTATCTAAACTAGAGGTCCCGCGGTAGTCGAAACTCGACTATAATTATTTGGAATTGTAAGTTTGTACACTATTATAATTGTATTTTATACTTCTATAATCACAAATTTTGCCAAGACTACACTATAAAAAATATTAACAAAGACAAACAATATTTAATCTCAATTTGACAACAGACGTCAAGAACAAAAGTTTGACAATAAATAGTATGCATGCGTGTGTGCGTCAAATACATGGTGTGTAGTGTGTGTAATGTTTTCTTTATTGATTTAAAGTATCTTTTATGCATTATTTAAAAAAAATATTAGCGTTGTGCACTTCTTCTCTATATTCTCTATAAGTGTGGAAAATTTCATACTCCTCCGTCCGCGCAATTTTCGTAAAAAGGGATACAAAGTTTTTGCTTCACGTATTAATATATAGATTCGACCATACTACAAGATTTAGATTCATTTTAAATTATACATGTGTCAGAGATAATCAATTTAAGCGGATGTGCAGTCGCTTATTTTATTAAAATGGCAATACGGCACTACATAACTGACGTCTTACAGAATGTCAGTTGTCAATATCAAGGTATCTGTCAGTAGTGCGTATGAGCGTTTGACAAAGGTCACATGCTTGGGGAACACCGTCTGCGGCGGACGTGCGCACTGATTGATTAAAATAAAACAACATGTACAGCAACGATTGCCATTTAGAATGTAATTCATTGGATCCTGCGGTATTTCTCCGATATTCCTATTACATATTTCACAAAAAAAAATCATTGTTTTTCAATTATATACTGAGGCTCGTTATAAGCTCTACTCAATGGCTACTAACCACTAATACTAATTGTATATCACCCAATACGGTGTAAAAGCGTGTTAACTTTTAGGCCACAACAACTTCAATTGTTTTTACGGTACTACTTACAATACGTAATAGGTTACTTCACACTATTTTACCAGCATTTACACTAAAAACTACCTACAAGTACTTTCTTATCGTTTTTCCAATTTTAAATTCAACACAATAATAGCACGTACCTACATATCAACAAAATAAATTTAGTACCCCCATGTCTTATATTTCGATACGGACGATATTTACTATAAATTAAATAATCAAACAGAACAATGATGGATTCGGTATGCATCGAAATTGATTAATTGCTCGTGAAACATACGAAAATTATTCACGATTTCCGGCTGTTGTGTTCACAGAAATTAATTTGATATTTGCCAGTAAAGTGTAAATTTATATAATATATTTTATTCATGAGAGAAAATTAATCACTTAGTATGTCATCTTAAACCACTTTGATACGAGCACATTGCACACAAATCAAAGAGTACAGGGATGGATGTTTGTCGAGTTTAACGCCTTTTTTTTATTGCCTTTGGCCTACCTGATGGTGAGTGGTTACCATCACCCATGGACTTCAGAAATGCCAGGAGCAGAACCAAGCCGCTGCCTATCGCTTAATAATCTCCACAAGACTCGTTTGAAGAAGGACATGTCATAGCGCTCCGGAAACACCGTGGAGGGGAGCTCATTCCGTAGCCGGATGGTACGTGGCAAAAAAGACCTCTGGAAACGCACTGTGGATGACCGCAGTGACTCCAGGTAGTATGGATGAATTCTACTCCGGTGGCGGGCGGTGCGATGGTAAAAACGAGATGCCGGTATCATCTCGAACAATTCCTCAGAGCACTCCCCATGGAACTAACGGTACAAAATACAGAGGGAACCGAAGTCCCTCCGCAGATCCAGAGTTTCCAAACGATCCGTGACTTTGTAGACATCTACTTTAAAAAAATGTGAATGACGATAGAAGGTTAAAAGCCAAGTTCTAAATCATTAGCAATCCACGAAGAGTACGAGAAGCCATTAAGATTTTTAAAACTATCCAAATTTGAAGAGAGATAGTTGCAAGCAAAACGATCATTCCAGTTTGGAGGATCGCACTGGTACTCATGCCTCTCAAGATAGAATTAGGAGTCCTGTTGGAAAATAGGTTAAGGTTCGTGCAGACAGGGAAATATTAGTATGTAGTGTGCAGATCTTTAAAGCTAAAGACTCGTAATGATAAGAGATGACTATTTCTGATAATACAACCCGAGAAACTTTATCATGGGAATATTATTATTTAGCAATAGTTTAGGAATCAGTTCCCTTTTTGAAGGAATAACATCTTAAATAGAAAGACATACATTTTAATTAGCTATAGGTTTTCCTATATATGTATTTATAATTTTAACATTAAATCTACTTATACATTTTGTATTCATGCCTTTCTATTGTCTTGTGGGCAGACGGGCTTTTTGCCCACATTACTCTTATGACACCGTCACTCATGGACAGTGGCAATACCAGGGCACAGCCAAGTCGCTATCTAATCAATTCCATGTCCCGTATAAAGAGTTTATTAACAATTATCACAAAACTATTTAGATTTCAAATCCGTGATACAAATGTTATGAAACTGTATAAAGTTGCACGGGAGCAGTCTCTTGTGATTATTTAACATCACGTAGAACGTGAACTCTTCTGCGCATCTGCTGCAAGTAATAAAAGACCATGTGGCATGAATTTCTTATAAATCGCGTTAGATATTTTCATGAAAACTTAAATATGAATCTTATTTGTACTAACCAAATATGTATACTAAATCAAGGTAGTTAGTGTGACGCCAATGTCTTCCAAGGTTACTACAGCTGTTGTTTGACATCAATTAACCAAAATATTCAAGACGTAAATAGCGGTACATTTGGGAAGCATCAATCAAAATCGGCATTTTGTAAACAATAGCGCTTGGATAATTACAGCTCGTCTGTACTGTTTGTCTTACGAAATATTAGACGTCCCACAGTACATTTTTCAGAATAAAAAATCTGTACATTAACCATTTTATTCAGTACCGATTTTAATGAAACAAAACAAAAATTTTATGTTAAAGCCATTGGTTGTAAGGCTAGCCTAAGGCTCACATTATTATGGTTGCTTCCACTGCTGACCTCTTTGAGTAGCGGCGATGTTCGACTAGCCAAAATTAATTATAAATATACTTACATTTTCAAATAGTAGCGATCAGTACTTTTTCTGTAATGCGATTTTAAAAATAGTACGGTGGGGTCTTTTGAAATAATTCTTGAAAGACATACTCATAGTCCAAAAGATAAACATAGTTATAGGCACTGGCCCTGTTAAGACGTTAATAAATGACATATGGAATATTTTGAATTATTTATTATTAACGGCCGTCTGGTGTAGTGGCAAGTGACATGGTCACTACACAAGGGGGTCGCGGGTTCGAGTCCCGCCAAGGGAAGATATTTGTATGATAAATGTAAATGTATGTATAATAAATATGTAACCTCTATACGATTAATCCTTAAAGAGGTTAATATGTTATTTATAACATTCTTCTTTAGATGACATAAATAGAATTTCGATTATTGAAACATTAGAACATTAGACATATAAAGAGCATTTTTGCAATATTAAAATATAAAAAGATTTAAAAATAATGGTGAAGCAATAGCTTTAAATGTTGTTTCTCTTTATAAGAGCAACTCAATTGCTATAGTTTTACAAAGCTAAACTCTATTTTGATATAAATAAATAAATACATTATAAATATAAATGTATTTTCCAGGGTTATGGATGTATATTAAATATATGTATGTGTATAATAAAAATCTTACATTTATATCCGTTATCTGGTACCTGTAACACAAGTTCTTTACGAACTTATCACGGGACCAGTTAACGTGGCGTGATTGTTAGTAAATATTTATTTATTATTTGATAATATTTTTCGTGAATTTGTACCTGGTGTTAAATTATTGGGGCTTAGTCTATTGGTGAGTGATTGATACTCTAATCTAGTTTACGAAAGACTTTGGAGCTACAGCCTAATTAGCAAGCGACCCGTTACCTCAAACTAGTTGGTGAGGGTAATTAACTGAGCTACTGAATTACCAAGTGACTGTAAGATTCGCTCACTTCGAATAATTTTAGAAGTCAACTGAACTTCTGAAAAACCTTGAAATCTTCATATAGATGAAATTTACAATAAGATATAACAAAATTATAGTTTTATGTAGAGAAAATAATTCTATAAAATAAAAAAATCATTATAACAATGAAATAGAATAAATTAGAAATAACTGAAATAGAACAGTATGTGTAAGTTTCTAAAATAAAAGAAATCGACCATTAGTAACGATTTACTACAAAATGTGGATTTTGGCAAAAGGAACGAATACAAACTAATATTTTAGTATGTAAACCACGGGACACGTCTAGTATAATTTGAATACTGACTTTCTATTCTGGAGGAAATTTCTAGATTTCCGCCTACGTATTGGAAGTGGTAGGCGGGATAGTTGTTAGAGTTGATAATACCGATAGGCAGATTTTATAAAATTTTATGTCTGTCTCTCTACTGAATTTTTCTTTAACAGTGACTTCCACTTTATCACAAGTTAACGCAAATATGTAATTGGAGGATCGGAAAAGGCTACAAAAATTTCCGTCTTTTCAATAACTAGGAATGAACACGTTGAAATTTATCCATTAGAATAATTATACATTTTAAAACTCAAATTGATTATTTCCCATACCCGTGCTCAGATAAAAAGTTATCTTTTAATAGTACCTATATATGAAGTAGCCTAAGTCTACACAATGTGCACATAAGAAACAAGAGGATGGTAATGTTGGCTTAATCACTTAATTTTTAATCAAAAATTGAAAAGCACGACAAAAAACCGGAAATATTATATTATTGTTTTGTTTTTATAAACATATCACTCGTGTAGAATAGAAAAGAATTCTCAGATTAAAATGTATCAGTTAAGCAAATGAAATTATTGGAAACCACAAAATTAAACTATGACCCATCTAACGGTAAGTGGTTACCATCGCTCTTGAACTTCAGCTATGTCAAGGGCGAAGCCAAACCTCTGCCTAACGCTAAGTCCTCCTCGCGTTGTTTTCCTCATTACTGAGAGTCGTGACTCTGTAGCGGGTATCCATCATACAACATAAGATATTTGACAGATGCCTGAATCTCGCTTACGACATTTTCAAGATAAGCTTGCCTATATACAAGTTCCGAACAACAACATTCAGACCGTTGATCTACCGAGCAAATATCACGCGCTCGGTGGAAGATCTTCCCTTTATCGTATACCTACAACACCAGCGCTGTATCAGTTTCTCCCGTACGATTTCTCTCCATCTGCTGCGATCCTTGGCTTCATGAAGGGAATTGTGGAAGTTGATGTTCAGAGAAGATATTATAACGCTAATTCTCTCCGGAAACCTCGTTTGTCGAAGGATACGTCATAGCGCTCAGGAAACTCCGAGGAATTCATCTCAAATCCAGAGGGTACGTGATAAAAAGATCATTGAAAAATCATTGTAAATGAATACGGTGGTTCCAGATAGTAATAGCATGGGTGAACTCTAATCCAGTGACGGATAGCGAAATGGTAAAAACGAGGTGATGATGGCTTCATTTCCAACAATTCTTCGTAGCGCTGTTGGAACATAACACATCATGTTAAACTTCTAAAATATTTACAAACAAGACTAAGTGCTAAACGAAGTGAAGTTACTTATTAAATAAAAGAATTGACGCGTCTAATAAATAACTTGTTTATAAAAAAAATCGACTATTTCCAAGTTTTCAAAAAAAGGGGCTGGATTGATTTGGGCGATGATCCAAAAAAAATGTATACATCTATTTTATTTATTTTATTTATTTATAACTTCTTATACTATAAAGTATAAAGGCGGACTTAATGCCATAGGCATTCTCTAACAGTCTACCTTAGGGGAGTGCAGAGATGAAGCTTGGTAGGTGTAGTGTGAAGGTGATATTACTGAAACATAATAATATGTGTATATATAACATACATAATATTTATAGATACAAATACTCGTACTTAAATAAATACATATACATAAATATATAGATATACATATATATATACATATACGTATCATAAATATATACATATAAAAACATATATAAACAAATATGATCAATTAGATGACTCTGCTAACTCTCTGAGAAACAGTTCTCGAACCTTCGTCTTAAACGCTTCACGTGTAGTGGCCGACCTTATTTTGAGTGGGAGCGCATTCCATAGAAGAATAGACTGAATAGTGAATGAAGAGTGTAAAAAGTCAGAACTATGTGGAGGACAGCGAAGAAGAAGATTGTGAGATGAACGAAGATTTCGGCTGTGGTCAGACCCTAAGTATTGAAAGGAAGTAGTTAAATAAGCAGGTGGATTTGGGGAGTGCAACAAAGAGTAAAGAGCACTGAGAGCACGCAAGCTACGGCGTTGACGAATGGGGAGCCATTTGAGTTGGGAGCGATAAGAAGATACGTGATCGTATTTCCGAAGATTATAAATAAATCGAATGCAGTTATTGAGAAGCCGGTTAAGTTTATTGAGTAGATCTGCATTCAGGTCAAAATAGCACACATCACCATAGTCGATCATGGGGAAGACCAAAGTTTGAACGAGCATTGTCTTGGTCTCGCGCGGAAGGAAATTCTTCAGGCGGTAAAGCATACGGAGTGTAAGTGTAACTCGCTGACACACGGAGATGACCTGGGCTCGCCAACTCAGACTGGAGTCAATAAGTAGGCCTAGGTCCTTTACAACTGAACACCAGTTGATGGTTGAGCCATCATATATAACCGATGGGACATATGCCATATCCAACCGATATAACAAGCGTTGACTTCCAACAATAATAGCCTGACATTTGGCGGGATTCACGCTTATGCCGAAACTGTCAGACCAGGATTTAATGTAGGACAGGTCGTTATTTATTTTTCCAACTGCCGAAGACACACTATCGACTCCAGCCTGAGCATAAAGCTGCAAATCATCGGCATATAGATGGTACGCACATTGAAGATTTTCGGTAATGAGATTAATAAAAATTGAAAATAGTAGAGGAGAAAGAATGCCGCCTTGAGGAACGCCAGAGTGCAGATCACACCAACTAGACGAAGACTCGTTGATGTGTATCGACTGCTGACGACCTCGAAGATAGGACGAGAACCAATCCAATGCTCCAGATGACATCCCAAGATGGGAGAGAATGGATAAGAGGATGTCGTGATTGACGTTATTAAAAGCGTTAGAGAAGTCTATCAGAACCAATACCGTAACCTTTGTGTCCTCCATACCTGCTCTAATATCGCCAATCACTTTAAGGAGTGCGGTAGTAGTGCTGTGGCAAGGTCTGAAACCGGACTGTAATGTACTCAATAAATTGTGTGAATGAATAAAGTTAGACAGTTGTTTGTGCGCACAAGCTTCTAAAACCTTAGATAGGAAAGGAAATACTATTTGATTAATACAGGAATAGATTAAAACAAAGATTATGGAGTTATTTCAGAAAATATTTTTTTTTGCGGCTGGATTTGGATTTATATAATCACAGTAAATCTGATGTTAAATGACTAACGATGCTCCTATAGATTATAACGCATACGCTACCGCATATTTTAACACATTTTAATAAATTTAAGGCGTATTATAAGCCCTTGTGTGTAGGTACCACCGCTCTATATATTTTCAGTGCGAAACAGTCACAACACTTTAAAATTTCCTTTCTAAATTGAAAAGCTGTACTATGTATCTATATGTAATATTTTAATGTATCGGCTGCTTACAAATAACAATTTATATATATGTACCACCGCCCTGCCTATTTCTGCCATGAAGCAGTAATGCGTTTCGGTTTGAAGGGTGGGGCAGCCGTTGTAACTATTCTGAGACCTTAGGACTTATATCTCGAGGTAGGTGGCGGCGTTTAAGTTGTAAATGTCTATGGGCTCCGGTAACCGCTTAACACCAGGTGGGTCGTGATCTCGACAACCCACCTAAGCAATAAAAAAATAAATTAAAAAAAGACAGAATTTTATTTAAATGAAAGTCGTAAACACATCCATGTTTCCAGTTTTGCCATTGTTCAAAAATAATAATATTATGGTAGTAACAATAACTGAAATCGAAATTATAGTCCTTAAATTATTGATTTATAGAATGAATAATAGTATTAAATTTTATTTATTTATTTATTTATAGCTTCTTATACTAGAAAGTATAAAGGCGGACTTAATGCCATAGGCATTCTCTAACAGTCTACCTTAGGGGAGTGCAGGTGTAGTGTGAAGGTGATATTACTTAAACATATGTGTATATATAACTTACATAATACATAGTACATACATAGTACTTAAATAAATGCATATACATAAATATATAGATATACATAAATATATACATATAAAAAAATATATATAAACAAATATTATCAATTAGATGACTCTGCTAATTCTCTGAGAAACAGTTCTCGAACCTTCGTCTTAAACGCTTCACGTGTAGTGGCCGACCTTATTTTGAGTGGGAGAGCATTCCATAGAAGAATAGACTGAATTGTGAATGAAGAGTGTAAAAAGTCAGAACTATGTGGAGGACAGCGAAGAAGAAGATTGTGAGATGAACGAAGAAATTATAGTCCCGTAGATCAATACCAGAGAGGAAATTCGAATTCAGACAAAGTCGCTGATCAAAGCTGCAACCCTAGTCACTGTTCTTTTCGATAATAAACAAAAGAGTTAGTAAAAATCACAGACTTTAAAATAAAGTCATCACTGTAAAACGGTTGTTTCTACTTTACGATCTAACTCTGATTTATTTCGTTTCATTCATTCATTCAGTTTTATTTCGCACAATAAACGGAGATGAGCGGAATTCTTACGATTTATGTCTGAAAAGGCTTACTGCTTCAATTTCAACTATTTCATGTACATATTAAGAGTGCTTATTTAATTGTCGTTCGAAATCTAATAAGAATACAAGCGGCTCAAAATTCCGCGCTTCTAAATGAGGACACGGACCTAAATCAGTGTGCGCAGCGTTAATTCGCGTCGACAAGAAAAGGGTTGACAAGTGAATCTTAATTTGTTATTTTGTCGTCTCTGTTTGAACGCTGATTTAGCTTCATTGTTTAATTACAGTAAAAAGTTCAGACTACCGTCAACATAATCTTCTCTATATATAAAAATGAATTGCTGTTCGTTAGTCTCGCTAAAACTCGAGAACGGCTGGACCGATTTGGCTAATTTTGCTCTTGAATTATTCGTGGAAGTCCAGAGAAGGTTTAAAAGGTGAAAAAATATGAGAATACTCGGAATTAAATAAAAATAACAATTTTGTTTTTCCTTTGATGTTTATTTTATACTAGCGACCCGCCCTCGCTTCGCTTCGGAAACATTAAAACACACATGAAATAAAAAATAAATAAAAAAAGTAGCCTATGTTCATCAGGGACAATGTCGGCTTCTAATGGAAAAAGAATTTTTCAAATCGGTCCAGTAGTTTCGGAGCCTATTCGAAACAAACAAACAAACAAATCTTTCCTCTTTACAATATTAAGTATAGATATAGACAAAAGTTTAGCTCATTTATTTATCGATGAGGCACTACGAAGTCTGCCGGGTCAGCATAAAACATAAATTCATCTTTTCAAAGTAACGTGGTTTCATAATTTCATGAAATTTGATTCAAGTTCTCTGTACACTTATTGCGGTTTTCAAGATTCGATGGACATTCATAAGCATATTGATTGTAAAATAAGATCGTAGTAATAAATTAATTTCATGATAGTTTTCAATCACACTTTTAAATGAAATGCATGAATTGTTTTCCGCATAATTAGACAAAGTGGTGATTATAACGCATACGTAAATCCCAAATTCCACATCCTTCAATTGTATTTTAAAAAATAAAAATTTTGAATTTGCACTGAAACATTCAACAGAAGGAACTTATATAATAATATAAGCTAAGCCTCTTAAAGAAAATAAATCTTGAGGACTACAACATATTGTATGTAGGTAGCGCGCTTCGGGCTTAAGAAGACTTAATCCACAGAATTCCCCTAAATAAACGCCAAACGTTACACAAAGGTTTAAACCGGTGCTTGTACGATAACATCGATGAAAATGGTTTTTCGAAATGAGCGTATTCCGTGCTAAGAGTTCCTTTTTAAATAAATATCAATTTCTTAAGCATTACTCAAGTTAAAGCATTCGCGTTTTCAAGTGTATTACCTTTTTATGTATTCGATCTAGATATTGTTGATTTTCATTCGATACCGCTCTTTTTCTGGGCGTATTTGAGTATATTTTTATGTGACATTTTCTTATCTTTCTAAGCGTTTTAGTCGAAATGTCTGCAATATATTATTAAGGCGATATCTCTAATGGATTTCTAAAAATAAAATGTGCGACATTATTTGTTCCTTTTAGGGAATTCTGTCTTTCAGTATTCTACCTTTTTCTGACATTGAGAGACAGGAGTTTGAAATTACGTTCATAGCTGGAACAAGACATTCACTGTTGTGCTGACTGTGGGCCCTGGTAGCAATTTAATTTGGAGGTCGTCTGCCTATTTGAGGCTACAAAAAAGAGTTTTATTTATCTACTAGTTAATGTTAACTCTGCGTGGCCGGGGTTTTGAAGCTTAATAGAAATAGGCCGTGTTTTTTCTTTTAAAAAACTATCAGCATTTAAAACATCTGGGAACCAGTCAAATTCAACATTCATTTTAAAATGAGCAGAAAAGTTGTTATGAGCTGTTATAGTTGTATTGATTTTTTTTTGCTAACAAAATACTTTGCTATTTATACAAACGTAAAAAAAATTACAATTCTAAATTTAACGAGACTAAAGAATGTTTGCTTTCGTTCCCCATTCATTAGAAATGTAAGAAAATAAACAGACGTTGCCTCGGCGTTGTTAAAAATATACGTGTTCCAATAAAATGAGAATACTTTATAGATATAAACAAGTATTGAAGTAACGCAAGCAACAGTTTAGAATGAACGGTAAAACCGATTTGTTCAATACCATAGTAGTTTTTGACATTAATAACATTTTAGAAATACTAGAGGTCCCGCAGTAGTCGAAATTCGACTATAATTAATTGGAATTGTAAGTTTGTGCACTATTACGATTGTATTTTATACTATTCTATAAAAATAATAATAAAGACAAACAATATTTAATCTATTCTCAATTTGACAACAAACGTCAAGAACAAACGTTTGACAATAAATAGTATGCATGCGTGTGTGCGTCAAATACATGGTATGTAGTGTGTGTAATGTTGTATTTATTGATTTAATGTATCTTTTATGCATTATTTTAATAAAATATTAGCATTGTGCATTTCTTCTCTATATTCTCTATAAGTGTGGAAAATTTCATACTCCTCCGTCCGCGCAATTTTCGTAAAAAGGGATACAAAGTTTTTGTTTCACGTATAGATTCTCTTTTTACCAGGCAAAGAGAAATATATTACTGGTGAAGAATGTATACGACAATCTCAAGTTTATGAAAAAATATTGAATAGTTGATAGAGTTGATTTCGAACTTTACGTTCATAAATTAAAAATGCGGTGTCAAGAAGCTCTTGCGATACCAAGTAAAGGTCACAACTTGACCTTTTTCGAACACAATTCACGACAAAACGGTTCCATTATGTGACTTGTGGTGCAGGCAAGAGGGAGAGCGGCTTGAAGCTTTGGAAGGTTAATATTGTGAATCAATTAAAATCGACTTTAACTCACTAAAGCAACACAGCCACTATTATTCATAGAAAATCTTGAAGACACAAGGTATTTCTACCAACAAAAGTACTACGTAATAACTGCAACTGCTCTGTCAAAAACGTCGTATACAATGAAGAAGAACTTGCTTTAATTTTCTAAGAATTCATCAACTTATATTGGAGTGATCTGTGGTCTAAGATAGAACTTTTATATCTTCTCGTGGGAACCATAATAGGCGAATAAAAGAGTTACTTTAATTGGAGATAAAACGACATTTCCTATATTATATTATTCTGGCTTGTTGCAAATTTCAACTGATATTTACTGGTTGTTAGGCATATTGTGATTTTGTATCGGAAGTAAATTAATAAATGGTTTATTAAATAAATTTCCGCAAAACGAACATGGGTCTGGTTTGAGAGGTGAATTAGTCATTATTCAATTCAATTTGACCATGTAACTACTGAATACTATATGAATGAGTACTACTACCTCGCGAAATAAACATTTAATATTCAAAATTTGCGTTACATATAAATCTTTACAGTAATTTAATCGGTAAATATGGTGCTAATCAAATTTGTTTGATGTTATTTGATCACGAATCAGTCTTTAGATGAATTCGCGACATTGATGTCTTTAGATCTTGATAAGAAAGAACGAAACTCCACTGAACGATATCAATAAAAATAATAAGAGTTTATTTTAGTGTATCTTCAACATTACCCATCGGGACGCGGAAATATGAAGAAACAATATAAATCGTTGTTATAATTATACGATCTTCATTCGTTTGTTATAAACGTTGCACTTTTTCAATTGGATTTACATTAGCATTTAGGATAATGCTACTAAACAAAATACGGCAATCCACATTAAATCCAAAATGCTAATCTATACATATAAATAAAATTGGAGTGTTTGTTTGTAATATTGAAATAACCGCTTTTTACTACATGCATATGAATATTATTTAAT
The DNA here is from genome assembly GCF_030267445.1 of Bombyx mandarina. Lineage (NCBI taxonomy): Eukaryota > Metazoa > Arthropoda > Insecta > Lepidoptera > Bombycidae > Bombyx > Bombyx mandarina. The sequence continues at coordinate 7,364,390 of NC_143227.1, read as the reverse complement.
GTTTCTGAAGCGAAACGAGGGCGGGTCACTAGTGTTACATAAAATTTAAACTTCACAAGGATGACGGATAGAGCCAAAATAGAAAAAATGTACTCGTAAATTTTACGTATACGTTGGAAAATAAATCGACATGTAGTCGAATGTTGATAGGAATCGCGCCATGTTTTCGTAACCGCTTTTACACCAATAATAAAATGATTAAGATCTTTCAAGGTTTTGGCGTTCCGGTCGCCGAATTAAATTCGGCTTGACTGAGAATTTTCTTTACGTGCCCGTACCCCTGCATGTCTTTCTTCTTTCTGTGTTAGTTTGGATTTGAACGTTGATCACTTGTAATGTCGTATCTGAGTGATTTATTAAAACTTTAATGATAGTATAGAATTTGCTGCTACAAAAATATGAGCAGAGCAATTAAAAAAAATTAAAAACGATGGAACGGTCGCGAGAATATTTTTTAAGCTTGAAAGTCGGTAAAACTTACCGACTAAATTGTGATGATGACGGGGATGAAAGGCGATTGCATGCAGCAGAGATGCGAATGTTGCGATGAATGTGTGGAATAACGAGAATGGATAGAATACGGAATGAATATGTTAGAGGAAGTCTGAAAGTGGCACCTGTGACAGAGAAGCTGAAAAGTGCGCGTTTGACATGGTATGGACATGTAATGAGACGAAATTAAAATGAGGTTAGTAAGAGAGTGTTAACTATGAATGTGGAAGGATATAGAGGAAGAGGTAGATCTAAGAAGAAATGGATTGCGCGAAAGACGATATGTGTAAGAGGGGAGTGAGCGAAGAAAAAGGTATATAATAGAGGAGTATGGAAGGAGAAAACATGTTGCACCGACCCCAGGTAACTGAGAGAAGGGCAGGAGAATCATGATGAAAGTCGGTAAAGCTTAACCAAAGGTAAAATTTATGAATACCAACCATAAATGACGCTAACGTCATACGACGACTACTTTAAAATGCTTACCTTTTTATAAGTAAAAAAATTCAAATCCAAAAGGACAGTCAAGTCAACATAGTATGGACTCAAACTGTGTTTAAATATTTTCCTATTTATTACAGTATAAAACTATGAGCGCCTCAGGCTTTTTTATTGCGAAAATAATACAGATCACATTCCTGTTGTTGAATTGTTGCCTTGCTTTTCAGAGCCTTATTACTTTGACAATCTCTAACACTTGTGTAAAGTTTCAACGTTGTAGTACGCGAAGCACGTAGTTGATCTAAGACCCCTATACACTTTGTTTCCTGTATTCGATCTCTCTTGATTGGAAGCGAAAGGGTTTTCCGTTAATCAAGCCCAAATTAAGTATAAGGACCGTGTTAGTGTTAATGAATAAAGTGTACTAGAGGTCCCGCAGTAGTCGAAATTCGACAATAATTAATTGGAATTGTAAGTTTGTACACTATTATGATTGTATTTTATACTTCTATAATCACAAATTTCGCCAAGGCTACACTATAAAAAAATGTTAATAAAGACAAACAATATTTAATCTATTCTCAATTTGACCACAGACGTCAAGAACAAAAGTTTGACAATAAATAGTATGCATGCGTGTGTGCGTCAAATACATGGTATGTAGTGTGTGTGATGTTTTCTTTATTGATTTAATGTATCTTTTATGCATTATTTAAAAAAAATATTAGCATTGTGCACTTCTTCTTTATATTCTCTATAAGTGTGGAAAATTTCATACTCCTCCGTCCGCGCAATTATCGTAAAAAGGGATACAAAGTTTTTGCTTCACGTATTAATATATAGATTAAGCAATCAATATTTTTTAGAACAATAGCTTGATGATATGTTTATGTACGATAATAACAAATCTTTATATATCGAAATGGGTCTTACTATTTATTTCGAATGAAAAATATATGAGAACAAAAATATAAACTACAACACGCTCGGTTAAAGTTTGCACTGCAATATCCCATTACGGCGGAGAAATGAATAGGTTTTCCCGGAAATATTCGAAGAGCCACTTCAGCTGTTCATTACAACGCATCATGCCTCAGTTCTTTTAATGTGAGGTGCGAGACTCAAGAGAAATTGTTTTATTGTTATAGTTGTTTATAGATTGTGCTAGATAACTATTTTCTTCGACTTCCATGTTTTTTTTTGTTTTTTTTTTACTTATTGGTAGACGAACTCACGTCCCACCTGGGGTTTATTAATATCAGGAGCCCACGGAAAGTACATGATTAATGCCGCAAAACATCGTTTTTTTTTTTGTTATGGTTGTTTATAGATCGTGCTAGATAACCATTTTCTTTAACTTTCATGGTTTTTCATTTTTTTATTTTATTTATAGGTGGACGAACTCACATCCCACCTGGTGTTTATTAATAACAGGAGCCCACGGAAAGTACATGATGAATGCCGCTGACATAGTTTTTATTGTTATGGTTGTTTATAGAATGTGGGAGATAGACATTTGGAACCTCCATGTTTTTTTAAATTTTCTATTTATTTGTTGATGGACGAACTCACGTCCCACCTGGTGTTTATTAATAACAGGAATCCACAGAGAGCACAAGATGAATTCCGTCGCACATCTTGAGACATGTGGTTGGAGTCTCGTTTGTATTGTATACAAAAAAATTGGTGTTAGAAAAATAAGTATTACATGTTTAAAGAGAATTAATGAAGAATCAATGCAATTAATGGATGCAGGTGGCAACAGACCGGCCACAGGAAAGATCGATTGGAGTATCCTATGTTCAGCAGTGAACAGCTATAGGCTGAAAATATGATAATGATGAATGAAGATTTTTTTATTGCTTAGATGGGTAGACTGCCCACCTGATGTTAAGTGGTTACTGGAGCTCATAGACATCTACAACGCAAATGCGCCACCCACCTTGAGATATAAGTTCTAAGGTCTCAAGTATAGTTACAACGGCTGCCCCACCCTTCAAACCGAAACACATTCACGGCAGAAATAGGCAGGGCGGTGGTATCTATCCGTGCGGACTCACAAGAGGTCCTACCACCAGTAATTACGCAACTTATAATTATTGCGAGTTTGTTTTTTGTTACACGATGTTATTCCTTCACCGTGGATGTCAATCGTGAACATTTGTTAAGTACGCATTTCATCAGAAAAATTGTTACCCGCCTTCGGGATTCGAACACTGTTGCATCGCTAGATACGAATGCACCGGACGTCTTATCCCTTAGGCCACGACGACCTAAAGAAATATTGTTTTGAAATTCGTAATCCCCGGATTTAAAATTGTTGCTGTCTATTTGTACAAAAACTCACTCGTGAAGTGTCACGTCCGAAGGTTCGTCTTCAAAAGATTCCTTAAATAATTCTTAAAAATGAACGCGGCCCTCGAACGCGGTCTATCAAAAACGGTACAAAACGTAAGGATCTCGTTCAGTTATAAATTCTGATCACTCGTTATTTTGTTCAAGAGTCTTTAGAAGCACTCGTGCCTTGGCTCTTTAGATTGTTAAAAGCTATTATAAAGGATCAAACAGATTTAGAAAATTGATCATCGTTTCGCAGCTGTTCAATTTCAATTGTTGTTTCTTATTGGAGGACTTCATTGTGTGACCAGAAACAAGTTTTTGTTATCCGAGGTCACGAGCTTATAGTTCACGAGATGCTAAGTGCTTACACTTCGAATATCAGAATTTTCAGTCAATTACAGGAAAGTTGCAGCTTATTTTTCAGGAATTATTAGGAGGCTCAATTGAGGAAAAACGTGTTAGAGTGTTTATGAAAGATCAAAGACACTTGGTAAATTTGCGGTGGGAAGGACTATGCTACGACATAGTGACAAAATCAAATATCGCTTCTTAAGCAAGCAAATGTATGAATTTAATAGACAAATTACACAGAAATACTTCATTTACAATCTCAACACAAGGCGTTCGTTAATTGTTCTCTTGTTACTCTGTTTGTTTTAGACGCAAAACAAAACAGAAATCGCAAGCAGCTAATTTACAATTTTGTCCGTTGTACTGCGAAACAATCTCTTTTTTTTATTTTTATTGCCTAGATGTGTGGACGAGCTCACAGCCCACCTGGTGTTAAGTGGTTACTGGAACCCATAGACATCTACAACGTAAATGCGCCGCACACCTTGAGATATAAGTTCTAAGGTCTCAGTATAGTTGCAACGGCTGCCCCACCCTTCAAACCGAAACGCATTACTGCTTCACGGCAGAAATAGGCGGGGCGGTGGTATCTACCCGTGCGGACTCACAAGAGGTCCTACCACACAATATGTATGAGAATGGCAAAGATTATTGTTGTTCTATCAATTTGTTCTAAGAGAGGTTTTTTAAAGGCAAAAATGAAGAATTACGATCTATCAAAATGCCTATCAAAAACCGCGAATTCAAATGAGGCAGGTGGATTTTAAACTAACGCATTTAATACAACAGAGCGTCTCTGTCGCCGCCGGACAGACGCCGGATCTACGGTCGTCGGCATAACTACCGGATCTTTTGATCAGCCGGCTATCGGAAATCCGCCTTAAAAGGTAAGACAACAATCTTTCCAATAGTATCCACTTGAATTGAGAAGCAGAACCCAGTTATGATATTATCTATAACCTTAAGACAGCCAGTAAAATAATGTTGACTAAAAAAATAAAAATAAAACCATTACGTTTCTATCTTATATAGCACTCATCGTTATTTTAGGAAGCCACACACATATTGACACACAGGCGATATCATAATGATTGATCTTTTCTCCTTCCACTTCATCCGCGTAACACAATACGCCTTCAGATGTTTCTCGATAATATGAATCACAGAATAGTCTATTTCTGAGACGGTACATCTGTGCTGCTTTAAGGCAAAGTAATTTTCTAATACCAAACTTTAAATACGCCCACGTTTAAATAAATTAGATCTTAAAAATTCGATAGTTTATCCGATATAAAATTATAATTTGATATTCGTTTACTGGTGGTAGGACCTCTTGTGAGTCCACATGGGTAGGTACCACCGCCCTGCCTATTTCTGCCGTGAAGCAGTAATGCGTTTCGGTTTGAAGGGCGAGGCAGCCGTTGTAACTATACTGAGACCTTAGAACTTATATCTCAAGCTGGGTGGCGCATTTACGTTGTAGATGGATATGGGCTCCGGTAACCACTTAACACCAGGTGGGCTGTGAGCTCGTCCACCCATTTAAGTAATAAAAAAAAAGAAATTCGTCGAGAAAAAGCCTATTAATTCCTTATATTCAAAGAACTAAACGCCTGAGCCATACCTTTTGAATCATCCACTCAAAGTTTTTTTGTTTTGAGGTAATTACAGCAATTTCGTACTTATATTACAAAAATCTTAAACACCACTTTACGAATGATTTATACACATTAAACAGACCGACAACGGGCAATTTTGTAAATTTTTCAGTTCTTTGACGAGTTGGTCTAAGTGCGTACTTTATTACAAAAAAACGGTAACAACGACCCTTAAATTCCATTGACATAATTGGTGGAGTATTTTATATTTGACTCCAAAATAAATTTCTTAAAATCGTGTAAAATATTTCATCCATTCATCTGCGAGATTTTTTTAGTTGTTATAAAAATATATAACTTTTTGGTGATTTATTTAAGCAACTAGTAACTAGCTTAAAGTTATTTTCTGAAATATACCAAAAATCTAAACTAATACAAGTTTTAACAAATAACAATTTTTTTTGCATATAAATAATTATAATTTTTCATCATTTTCGACATTTTGAAAATTTTACTTTTCTTTTAAACTTATTTTCAAATATAAAATACACTAAAATAATAGATACGAAGAAGTAATTTAGCAAAATTAACAATGATGTCGGTCAAATATGATGAATAAAAGAACCCAAAATAATTTTGAAATAAATGCAATAAAACAATTTAAACAATAGAATTACGCAGTACTCATGGCTTCTTAATAAACAGGATTATCTGGGACTAAATCTTATCAACCAAGCTTGAAAGGCAACAAGGTTTCATGTAATTTTCAGGTCAACGTATTATAAAAATAGTAACAATAGCATTGAATTAAGGCTATTGAACACGTAGCGATCCGTTGTAAATTATTTAGAAGCTTAACAAGCTGAACAATTGCATTCAGGTCGAAACCAAGTATAGCATAGTACAAGTTTAGTATAGCTGTAATGATGGAAAATAGATTTTGGATAGCAGAAATTGTGTTTCAGTTACAACGTAGATTATGTAATATTTTATATTCTTTTTTTAATTTTTTTATTGCTTTGATGGGTGGACGAGCTCACAGCCCACCTGATGTTAAGTGGTTACTGGAGCCCATAGACATCTACAACGTAAATGCGCCACCCACCTTGAGATATAAGTTCTAAGATCTTGGTATAGTTACAACGGCTGCCGTACCCTTCAAACCGAAACGCATTACTGCTTCACGGCAGAAATAGGCAGGGCGAAGGTACCTACCCGCGCGGACTCACAAAAGGTCCTACCACCAGTAATTACGCAAATTATAATTTTGGAAGTCAATCGTGACCATTTCTCGAGTACGTAATTCATTAGAAAAATTGGTACCCACCTGGGATTCGAAGACCGGTGCATCGCTCAACACGAATGCACCGGACGTCTTATCCGTTAGGCCACGACGACTTCGAAACTATTAGTTATGAATAAAGAAACTGTACGTAGAAAGAAATTGAGTCATCGTTTCTTGTATTACTTGAAGTATTCCATGAATCTGTTATAATGTAATTGAGGTGAGTAATGTTAGAGAAGCAAGAGGTAACGTGCCAACCGGAACACTACAGGAGAATTCGTACTTCATTCCAAACTATAGTCTCCCCAGTGAAAATAGCCTTAATGTTTGCCAATCTGCGACTGGGAACAACACTAGTTGAAGTGAGTTACAAAATATAGTACAGACAATGTGCACTGTTATGTTTTGTTTCTATGTTTTATTTTTTTATTAGAAAAACAGTCATCATTTCTTTAAATGATTTTATGGAAAAATGAAATTAAATTTGATCTAATTGATTTGAATTAGTTTAAGCTTGCTTTTCACAAGCGAACATAATATGTATTGGCTTCATTTGTACAAAACGTAATCCCAAAACAATTGCACTCGTAAAACACCATTTTAGGCTGAGCAGTTAACTTAAGCCCCTTGCTAGTACATAGCTTTCGCTTTCACATACGCAGCTTTCATTTTATTGAGCTTCCAACATAATAACAAAGTACAAATGTTGTAATACACATTTATGTAATTCTTATATGAGGTTATTAAAAAAAACGAATAGGCACTATTACACTTCATGTATTTTTATACATTAGCGGACTCAACGCCTAAGGCGTTCTCTAACATTCAGCTAAAGGTACAAGATGACTCCGCAAATATTTCCAAAAGCATTTTTCGAGCCGTAACTTCAACACGCCCTTTTTTTTCCTCCCCTGGTGATGGAAGGCGGGGCATGTCGGAGTCGAACTGACTAAAACCTCCTGTCGCTCAACAACCTGCGTCCGAACCTCGCATGAGACAGAACCCATGAAAAGGCAAAGGGGGGAAAGTGAAGCGTTTAGTGCGGAGCACATCTCTCCCATCACCCTCCCTCTCGGGACGCCGGACCAGCGGTCGTCGGCGCCACGACCACCAGCCCTCTCAGTCGGCAGGCTATCCGGAGCCCGCCTAGATGGCGCCGGTTAGAATGGGTTATCCTACGGAATACCCCGCTGGGTCAGAACCAGCTTGGGTCGAGGATAGCCGGCCTTCCATCACCCGGATGCTCTTGCGTAAAACGCGTGCAGAGCAGCTTGCACGTCGTCTTCTTAGGCCCCCTTCGCCGGTCTCCAGACCGACATATGAAGGGGACCCGAAACACTTAGAGGGCCAGGGCTTGGGCGAGATCCGCTTCCCTGGCCCCCGCTCGACGGCGGCGGGCTTGCGCGTCTCTCACGCGCCCCGCCGCCTCCTTCTGCGAGATGGTGCACTCGCAGAAGTCGAGCATCGCCTTCCACGACTCGTCGTCGCCGAGCATCGATGCCACAACACTCGGCAACGACAAGTCGTTTCCTATTTTTGCGACGAGGACACGGCGCCACCCCTCCCATGCGGGGCAGGCGACGAGCGTGTGCTCCGCCGTATCCAAGTCGCAACCACAATGGTCGCACTCTGCCGTCGGCTCGGCTCCGATCCGGTGCAGGAACTCACCGAAGCAACCATGCCCAGTGAGCACCTGCGTGAACCGGAAAGTGAGGCGTCCTCTGTCACGATTCACCCAATTCACAAGAACCGGGCGAATCGCCTCGACGGTCCTACGACCAGCCGAAGGATCGGCCAGCCGTCTGGACCATGACTCCAGCACGGACCGCCGAGATTGGGCCCTCCGCGCTCTGACCACACTGGGGCTGGGACGTGCCACGCCCCGGACACGAAGGTCAGCCCGCCACTGATAGTCAGCAGCGAGCGCCTCCGCCTCCAGGACCCAAGGCGGCGTCCCAGCCAGTACACACGCCGCATCGAAATAGATGTTGCGATAACCACGGATAACTTCAACACGCCCTAACACCTATCCCTCTGAGATGAAATTTTATAGAGTTGTTATGAATGAAAATTTGTATTTTACATATTAAGCGATCGTCACATTGTGGCAGGGTATCACTACATTAAATAAACTGTAAATATTTTTAATGGATTTTGTGTTCCATAAATACAATTTCCGTCGGCCGTTAAACGTGAACATCGTAATAAAATACGTTTTCCATATATTTTAATGGAATATATTCAGCTTAATATTATTTTTTATCAGCATATCATTACACTAGTTCACCGACGGGAAATTTGGTTCATAAACGTTTTCTTACCTTATAAATATTTGCTTATAATATATATTTTTCCCTAAAACGTGCTATTGTCAAGATATCACGTACACGACTTTACATATGACTAGAGGTCCCGCAGTAGTCGAAATTCGACTATAATTAATTGGAATTGTAAGTTTGTACACTATTATGATTGTATTTTATACTTCTATAATCACAAATTTTGCCAAGACTACACTATAAAAAATATTAATAAAGACAAACAATATTTAATCTATTCTCAATTTGACAACAGACGTCAAGAACAAAAGTTTGACAATAAATAGTATGCATGCGTGTGTGCTTCAAATACATGGTATGTAGTGTGTGTAATGTTTTTTTTATTGATTTAATGTATCTTTTATGCATTCTTTTAAAAAAATATTAGCATTGTGTACTTCTTCTCTAAATTCTCTATAAGTGTGGAAAATTTCATACTCCTCCGTCCGCGCAATTTTCGTAAAAAGGGATACAAAGTTTTTGCTTCACGTATTAATATATAGATTAGAATTTGCCAAAATAAAACGCATTTGTTCTTCCTTTGTGCTGGCTCGCCCATCAACTGAGAAGCAATAACTCTGATCGGTTTGAAAGACGTGACAATCGCTACACAATAGAATTGAGTCTTCGACCTCATGTCCCAAGGGCAGTTGCTACATTCTCATTGTGATGTCTAAAAAGTCCACTAACCACTTATTCCCTGATGGGTTACAATATCGTCTTCTCACTTACAGCCAAACAAAGGCATATTTTTCGCTCTTCTAGACTCTTCGATATAAAATTAATAAACCCTAGTTCTCTAACGTGAGCCCTATATATGAAAAATACTTTAGGAGTCGCACAAAGTTTTTTTTTTATTAAAACTAAATATCATGCTTTAACAGCAGCAGCCAAATAATAAAAAATATTTTTCGTTTGTAGTGCTCACTCTGTACACGTTATTAATGTTGTGAGTCGCTTGTACGCTAATGCTACCGTGACGAAATTCGTATTCCATAATTACTCGTATTTATATCATGTGCATGGAAAATATGCTAATGTAGTAAAGAGAGGACAAAACACTAATCAATAAACACATGGATGAAATTGAAAATAGAATTACAATTCTATATTTTTTAAATAAAATTCATTTGAATTTAGTATTTATTGCCAGCCATACATAAATTACGTTTCTAATGGCCACTATTATAAAAAGGGAACTTCATGAGTAAAGACCTATTTTATTTTTTTATTTCGCGACGATTCTGGTCAGAATGGTCGTAAAAGTTTATTTATTTATTTATTGTATAGTTTTGTAACCAGCTCATGATGTTCTTGTTGTTGAGCGGCTATCGCAGCCCATAGGCATCAAATAATATAATAAATACCGCCACCTAAACAATGAACGTAAATAATAATTTTCGCGGCTTTGATTTTATTTACATCATGTTGTTATTCCTTCATAATTGAACACATTTGTGAATATGAGTTAGTTTGCGTATAAAAAAAATTAGTACCTGCTCGTGGGATATCATACCGAATTTCGAGTTAATCCGACGTTTTGGAGGGGGTCAAAATCATGTTCAAAGATTCCGTTACAAACATACATACTAACATACATACGTCTGAAGCTAATAAAAGCGTATTAAAAAAGTATTGGCTGACATGTTCCTCCTAAAATTGGCTTTCAAAAGTACATGATCAATAAATACCAGCATATGCGTATCCCACGATACGACTACACCAAGCACCTTATCATTTCAGCTGTGATTACTTCAAAATTGCATAGTCTTCCGCTCTTGATACTTGCACACGTATCAAGATGTTTTCAGTTTAATGAAATGCGCTTAATTTCATGATGATAGATACATACAGATCAACCAAATATAAGCGTGTTAGTAATTGTTCAATATACAATCCAATTGAAATGCATCAGAAACTTTCGTGTTGCGATACAGAATTTTTATAAATAATACGTGAAGCAAAAACTTTGTATCCCTTTTTACGATAATTGCGCGGACGGAGGAGTATGAAATTTTCCACACTTATAGAGAATATAAAGAAAAAGTGCACAATGCTAATATATTTTTTAAATAATGCATAAAAGATACATTAAATTAATAAAGAAAACATTACACACACTACATACCATGTATTTGACGCACACACGCATGCATACTATTTATTGTCAAACTTTTGTTCTTGACGTCTGTGGTCAAATTGAGAATAGATTAAATATTGTTTGTCTTTATTAACATTTTTTTATAGTGTAGCCTTGGCGAAATTTGTGATTATAGAAGTATAAAATACAATCATAATAGTGTACAAACTTACAATTCCAATTAATTATAGTCGAATTTCGACTACTGCGGACCTCTAGTTTTTATAAATAAATCAAACACGTCACGTCACTGGTCTACGTTGCATGCGATGTATCGATAAAACGATTTTATCGATTACTTTTGAAGCGTGTACAGTCTATGGCGACTCCCACACTTTCAGTATTTACCTCGATTACCTCAATACTGTAACAAATGCCTTCCGTTTCTTGAAATGTTTATTTATTTTTAAATGTCTGAATAAGAGCTTAATTAAATAGAATTCTGCGAATGGTTGATCTTATGGTATGTACTGCTAATAAAAGTTAGGTTTGTTGTATTACTTTGTTCTTCTGAAAAATCTAACTATAGTTATTGTATTTATTTACTAGATTTTGCCCACGACTTGATCCGCGTAGTATAATTACTTTGGGATAACATTAAATTTTACCTGCAACTTCATTTACGTAGAAGATAAAAATATGTTTGAATAATAGAATGTTAAGGAGCTATTTAAGGTACCAAATTACGCTTTTTAACCGACTTCAAAAGAGGAAGGTTATCAATTTGACCACCATTTTTTATCTAGGTATGTACATACCCTTATGTAGCTTATACTCTTCCTTAATAAATGGGTTATCTAACACTGAAATAATTTTTCAAATCAGACCAATAATTCCTGAGATTAGCGCTTTCAACCAAACAAACTCTTCAGCTTTATAATATTAGTATAGATTCATTTCTGTAGTAGCGTGTTGTAAAACGTCGTAACGTGAGCAGACGTGGTCTTCGGTCCAATGAGGTGGACCGAAGACCTGGTCAAAATAGCTGGCAGGGACTGTATGCGAAAGGCAAGAAAACGAACAGAATGAAGTGCATATAAAGGGATCTACATTCAGCATTGGGTAGACACGGGTTGAAGAAGAGAGTAAAATAAAAGAAAACTTGTAGACGCTCCTTCTATGATTAACTTTCGTTGAGTTTTCGTTTTCTTAGACAGCATCATTCTGGCTTTTCTGCCGCGAAGCAATCATGCGTTGCGGTTTGAAAGATGGGATAGAAGCTATTTTTTTAATGCCAGTGCAGGCAGACGAGCATACGGCCCACCTGATAGTGAGTGGTTACTGTCACTCATGAACGTCAGAAATACCAGGAAAAGAGCCAAGCCGCTGCCTACCGCTTAGGTGGAGGAGGTGGTATCTCAAAAGAAAAGTGTTAAGAAATACTCTTTAAAATTGTAGTTAAGATAAAATTGAAATTTCAATGACTAGCACCTTAGTCGTTTGTAGCCACGAGCACTGTGAGTATTGGAGACTTTGGAACTAATAACAAAATGAAAGTATTAAACGGGAGGATTAGCCATAACAATAGTTTTAATTCGTTATTACATGCTCAGGCAAAGAGCAAACAGACTGACCCGGCACACGAATATTGGAATGAACCTGATGTAGGAATCAAACCCTCGGCATAGCATCGACAGACGCTACCTAGTGTACCTATCGACCCAATAAAATACACGTGCAGTGTAATATAGCCCAACACAGTAAATGGATTAATCAATCACTAGAACTCGATATTCAATTAAGAAATCGGAGACAAACAAGTTGATTCAAAAAGGCAATCAACAGTCGATGTCCAAAAAATCTACCTTTCAAAGATTGATGGAAGAAAAGAGCCTTCGAAATTGAAATCCAATGTCGACCGACAAGAAGTTAATCAATTTTGCCAATGATAAAAAATGTCCGAATTTTCTCACTTCGTAGAAAAACACTCGACCAAAATTCAGTATGGGCAAAAGTTACAAAAAATCAAGTGACTTTAATAATGTTTACCGAATCTCCAAGATTTCGTTCTTTGCTTTCTTAAATAAAATAAAATAAAAATATTGTTTTAGAAAGAACAGTAAAAATTAACTAGTTGGTGCAAACTACGCAAAGTTGTGCATAAGTTCGTTTCTCTCGAGACAAAACTTCAAAACTTCAAGCACGGTGAAACTTTAAAGTTAAACTTTATAAAGATTCCATTAAAGTTATACTTAAGTATCGGAGACTAAAAGGGAAGCTGCTTTAGTCAAAATCCATTTCTTGTATCAGTGAAAATAAGGACGCAATCTTTTCTTTGCAATCAGAACCGTAAATCGTAGGCAGTAAATAAAATAATGTTGCTCAGAACCTTATTAAATTATCGATGACGTTGAAACAAAAGGATAGAACATAAGCTTATTGTTAGTTGCTTACATTGGCCAGCCATAATCCAATTTATTGTATCTAGGTCGAGGGGAAGGGACGTATGAAAGACATAAATGCAATATATGTATAGCAATGCTAGCTTTAGATATTAGATGGATTTAGTACTAACGGAGGTTATTAAAATTTTAAATTATATTTTAAATATAATTTTAATAATGCACGGGAAACATAGCATGCATAACAGTGGAACAAAGATAGCAGTAATCAGAGAGTGAAATGGTAATTACTAATAAATTGTACAGATCTCACTGAGATGGATATGAATGGGAAATGTAAGTAAATCTAATAACTACAACAGAATATACTTTTGTTGAAAGCAAAATTTGGCGAAAACATCTGATCTCTCATAAAGAAATTTATCGAAAATAAAACCGTAGAGATATAGTTTATTCCAGAAGAAGACGTATTGTGGTACATCGACCCGGATTCACGCCCAAAAGAAGGACAGCTTTATCCCCAGGGAACACTTAGTTTCAAGGAACAACAATCTTATACTGATGGCAGATTGTACTAGTGAAAAATTCATACTAACCATCTCAGTGTGATTCGTTTTTGTGATGTGAAGTCTCTATGGAAATTATAGATGTTAAACTAAGCCTCTTATCAAAAATTAAATGGATTTTTGTTTATAAAACATAAATCGAATAACTGTAGAATTACTAGTCGTAAGATATTTATGTATGAAAAGACAAAACGGTACTGTTTCCGATTAAGTTTTTCGATCGATTTTTGTTTTACTTTTTTTTGTGTGATAGCCATTGCTTACGAGCTTAAGCCTTATATAAGATATATTTGTTAAATATGTAAATTATGCAAAAAAATTATTTCTTTAGGGACTTTATCTATAGGTGAGCCGAACTAGTTCATCTACATTAGCAATCTGATTAAATTTCATTTTCTATATTACAGCTGCCAATCACTGAATGATAATGTTTAGTTGTTCCGTTAACTATCGTATAGCAAACGATTCAAATCAGATTGGAATCTCTAAGTAATAGGTCGCAAACTTAATTTATATTTATTGACCGCATATTTTTATTTTTAGAGCGATTTTTGTTACTAACTCAGTTCCAAAGGTACAAAATATTTTTAACATTATTTTATTAGCTGGGCATGCTCTTCTTATTTATTAGCTAATTTTTAAAGGTATTTTTATGGATTCCAAGACATCCCATTAACTTGAAAATGTGTACACGAATCTAGGACTATTCGATGCATTTTGTACATAATATATTCGCTCTAATAAAAAAAATACGAAATTAATTTTTGGTTCAGTGTTCAGTATACTACTAAGCGTGTTTTTTCAGTTTACAAACCACGTTAATTATTAATATTATAATTAGTTGTTTTATCTCTATGTCTCAAGTCTGTTACGTTCATAAATTATATACATATAAAGTCTGTCTTGTATTAATGGTAAGTCGTTATGTGACTAGTGTACCGCATTCATCATTTCTGCAGTGAACCAGTCATGCGTTCCAGTTTGGATGGCAGAACAGCCATAATAACAATACAGTTGAGTCTACGAGTTAATTTCGTCTCAAGAATGATAGCGTTCACGTTATGTAGGTAGTAATTAATTACTATTATAGAACATTTGCTTAGTTACGTCGTGGCCTAAAGGATAAGACGTCCGGTGCATTCGTATGTAGCGATGCACCGGTGTTCGAATCCCGCAGGCGAGTACCAATTTTTCTAATGAAATACGTACTCAACAAATTTTAATGTTCACGATTGACTTCTACGGTGAAGGAATAACATCGTGTAATAAAAATCAAACCCGCAAAATTATAATTTGCGTAATCACTGGTGGTAGGACCTCTTGGTAGTCCGCACGGGTAGGTACCACCACCCCGCCTATTTCCGCGGTGAAGCAGTAATGCGTTTCGGTTCGAAGGGTGGGACAGCCGTTGTAACTATACTGAGACCTTAGAACTTATATCTCGAGGTGGGTGTCGCATTTATGTTGTAGATGTCTATGGGCTCCAGTAACAACTTAACACCAGGTGGGTTGTGAGCTCGTCCACCCATATAAGCAATAAAATAAAAAAGTTACATAGAACTACATATTTGGGTTACAATTATATGTTCACAAATATGAAGTAAACAAAAACAACTATTTGGCTTTATTAATTTAGATTTGTAGGTTCGAATGCTATAAAATAACTAATGCATTCCCTTGCTTTTTTTTAATTGATATTCTAAAACTACATAATTTTTTAAATTGTTTTTTTAGCCTGTAATGGAGTGGGGTTACAATTTTGAATCATTCACAAAATATACGCTTGAATAATGTCAAAAATGCCGGCTCTAATTAAATATGTTCCATTTTTTATTTCAAGGGAAATATAATGTCTTCGAACTTTAAGCTTATTACTTAAGTGAAGTGGTCTAGTATTGGATTCATCGTATTAATCCTCTCGGGTGGCAGAGGTGTTAAAGTCTCAAGCCAGATAGTTTCTAGAATCAGGAAATTGCATCAGCATCTGGTATAGTCTAAAGCAAAATGTTTCAGCAATCCAGAAATTCTCCATATTAAACGAACATAATATTCAATATATTATGATATGATATGAATTTATAACGCTGCACAATGCACACATATTCTCTGCAAAAGTTTAGTACCTTGTTATCTTCCTGCGTATATTGTGTGTGTTATTGGAAATATTTTGAATATATGAAGCAAATTTAACATCGTTTTGAGGGTTTCAACGATAAAATACTTCATCGGTCCTCAAACTTTTAAGAACTGTACTTAAATGTCGATGACATTAACATTAAATAAACGCATGAACTTAATGAAAAACTCATTATTTCTGTGTTGCTTAATAATGAATAGACCATATGCTTCATAAGGCCTGCTGCGACAAAATCAATTCTTGACTAATCTAAAAAAGAACGAAACATCACTTCGTCATCGTTGTAAATCTTAGATATCAGTAAATTAGCCTATTTTTGGCTTTTCTGCATAAACATGTGGACAAACTCACGGCTCACTTGGTGCTAGCTCATCTTAAGACATGAGGTCTAAGTGTCTGCGTAGTTACTGTGTAGTATAGCGGTTGGCCCACTCTTCAAACCCAAACGTATTCCCGCTTCGCAGCAGAAATAAGCAAGAGTAGTACCAAGCCTTGAAGGGCTCACAAGACGGCTATTCCTTTATTATGAAATTAATTCTTCTCTGAACTTTTCTAATTAATCTCTAAGACCTTTCCATTTATTTTGAGATCTTCCGCTGCTTAATACTAAAATACATTGCTAATAATATCTTATTAAGAGATAATCAACTATTCATGTTCATAACAAGAACCCATTTGCAAAATAATCTTGCAAGTAGTACCTAGCCTTGAAGGGCTCACAAGACTGTTATTCCTTTATTATGAAATTAATTCATGAAAATGTATTAGGTACTTGCATCTGTCCAATCCAATTTAATGCGTCTGGAGGATCTGGCAAATGGTCTGTCCAGCTGTTGAACAGAAGAAAAGAGTAGGATCCAATTGGGCTCCTCGAGTCTTTTTAACACGTTCCCATCAGCCATTCTTAACAATAATATTTATGCCTCATTCACATATTTAACGTATATTGAATACAAATGGTGTATTCAATATAAAAAGCCAGCAAAGGGTATTATTTATTTTTCAAGTGGATAATTATACGAAACAATAGCTCCAATGCTCTTGACCTACAAGCCCACTGTTTGTGAATAAATGTAGTATTAATATGATGTATTCGTTTATGTATCTATCAAAGGCTTAATTTTTCTAAATGGTTCTTAATCTAGTTAAGGATTCGACCTCAAATCGCATGTTCGGTACCCGCATAATGCCAACCTAGGACCAGAACTGGACTAGTGGGTTGTGTGGCTCCAAGTCCAATACATCCTATAAATAATCCGTCAAGTTAAAGGACACGATAATGGCAAATTTTAAATTGTTAGAAGTATAAATTTTCAATAATCTTAATTTAGTTCTCACATGCGATAAATTGTAATAAAACCTAAGACTTCTTTTTATTGCTTAAATGGGTGGATGAGCTCACAGCCCACCTGGTGTTAAGTGGTTACTGGAGCCCATAGACATCTACAACTTAAATGCGCCACTCAATTTGGGATACAAATTCTAAGATCTCAGTATAGTTACAACGGCTGCCCTACCCTTCAGACCGAAACGCTTCACGGCAGATAGGCAGGGCGGTGATACCTACCCGCGCGGACTCAGAAGAGGTCCCATCACCAGTAAAGATATATTATGTGACTTAGTCTTATAAAGAGAACGTCATAAACAAAGTATAGAGTATTTGAGATTTATTCCATTTGTTTGCCTTACAAATTTTCTAAGTGAGCCGAATTACCTAAGCTTGGAAAACCATTTCACGTTCCTTTTTTCGTTTTTAGAATGTATTATTACGTATTGTAAGAACTGCACGAAGAAAGGCCTCTCAAAGTATATTGATACATCTTTTACGATTTATTGGTGTAAATTTTAATATGCTTCATTATTTTGACGAATATGCTATATTTTTTAGCGAAATTTTGAAATTATTTTTAAGATATATTATTTTAATAGACGGGCATTATTTCAATACCCATCTGTTAAATTTACTTCAAACATTACATCAAAATGTTTATTTATTTATCAATTATAAAAAAATGTATCTAGTACCGTTCAATAATATTCAAATCTTACCAAGGAAATCCCGTAAACTAAAACAGTCTTGACTTCAAACAACGTCATTGACTAGATATTTATTCGTCTTTCTAATAACTTATGGAGTAAAGCAACGCAAATACATTCTCTAAGACCTTTCCATTTATTTTGAGATCTTCCGCCGCTTAATACTAAAGTACATTGCTAATAATATCTTATTAAGAGATAATCAACTACTCATGTTCATAACAAGAACCCATTTGCAAGATAATCTTGCGTTCGTCTTTTGTTCTGTTGTTATAGATTTGTCTGGAATAAAATTGTATTTAGAACATTAGGGTATTTTTAAGATTTTCACGCGTGGAAGTTAAAATTACTATTACGGTTTAATTTAGCCTTTTTTTGTTACTGATGTTTCGAATAAACTTAAGGGTTATAGTTTCTTCTTTATTTTACTACTGCTACTGATATTTAGTAAAAGTCTAAATTCAGGAAAAGCTTTATTTAGTGACGATCGTCTTAGAATAACTGGCCGATCGGTTTTTATGGGCCATTACAATTACACAAACAGTTGCGCTGTGCGTCCGCACTTATTGGTACCACTATCTTTTGTATTTTACCTCGAAGCAAATTTATGTTCCGCCTTGAAGGCTAGTATAGTAGAGATATCAGTGAAATTGAGACTTTGACCTAATGGTTAGAGGTGGTACTTTGAGACTAAGCTCTCTAGTTTTTTACTCGCGGTAGGACCTCTTGTGAGTCCGCACGGGTAGGTACCACCGCCCTACTTATTTCTGCCGTAAAGCAGTAATGCGTTTCGGTTTGAAGGGTGGGGCAGCCGTTGTAACTATACTTGAGACCTTAGAACTTATATCTCAAGGTGGGTGGCGGATTTACGTCGTAGATGTCTATGGGCTCCAGTAACCACTTAACACCAGGTGGGCTGTGAGCTCGTCCACCCATCTAAGGAATTAAATAATAATAAAAAATTGTAGTGGGAATCGTGCGTGAGCACTTATCGAGCATTTCCTAAGAGATAATGGTGACTCCTGCGGGATTTGAATACCGGCTTAGTAGTAACACTTGGCACGACTGGGTAGAGGATCTTACCCGTTATGTCATTCGTTAATTTCACAAGAATTACTAATATTGAACGCAATATATTTTAGTGTCTTCTAATTTAATCCCTAACAAGATAAAGTGTTAATTTTATCTTTAAAAAATCACTTCACTTTCCATTTAACGAAATCTAAACTACACACAACCTTTGAATGTTACAAATTTCGATATCTTCTAATGCGACTTTCACAAGAAAATTCAAAGCACGTCTGAATTTACTTGTAACAAATACCGGTTACATTTTAGTTACACAATTTAGTTGTTATTTATAGGATAGTTCACCACATCTGTCACTACAGTTTCTAGTTCGTCGAATTTAAATTTTCGTTTCAACACATAATGTTAAGATACTCGAAATAGCCAAGCAAATTTCAACTATAAACACAGCTATGGTTCGGTTTAACAGCGTTTCTATAAAAACAAGACAATTATTTGTTAAGTCGAAGATAGAAGAAGATTTATGGTAAACAACTCAGTACTTTTCATGCGTGCAGTTCGCCAAATTACCTAAATAAACGTCCCGAGTCAGGCGTGATTTATTTCTTATAGATTTTTCTCACCGTTATGACGTACTTTTAATGTTTAGACAGGGTCTCGATGACTTAATATACTTCCTGTGGCACGGTTTAAAAATTAAAAAAAATGTTATGTATCTATATATTAATACGTGAAGCAAAAACTTTGTATCCCTTTTTACGAAAATTGCGCGGAGTATGAAATTTTCCACACTTATAGAGAATATAGAGAAGAAGTGCACAACGCTAATATTTTTTTTAAATAATGCATAAAAGATACATTAAATCAATAAAGAAAATATTACACACACTATCATGTATTTGACATACACACATAATATACTCTTTGTTTATTGTCAAACTTTTGTTATTGCTTAAAGTCTGTTGTCAAATTGAGAATAGGTTAATATTGTTTATCTTTAATATTACGTTTAAATTTCAAACTTATAATTTCAATTAATTATAGTCGAATTTCGACTACTGCGGGACCACTAGTTTTTATAATTTGTTCGGTAATTCATGAGAAGAAACTCACTTTAAATCATTTGAGCTGTTGTCACTATTTTCCTATATCCATCCATAGTGATAGTATTGTCACTTAATTTCTAAGCTACCCCTGTATTTCAAAAACCTTCAGCTTTTTTTAAATGTCATTTTTCAGAAAAAAAACACATTCAAAATATATTGTACAAATATTTGTGACATTGAAAGCAAATAAGCCTTCAAACATCTACAAAATATCCAATAGTTTAAACTGTATTTCAAAATAGATTCATTCAAATTTAAAATACACAGTACCGTAAGAGAATATAAATAAAATTATAGGCCATAAATGCCTCAATATTTCATTTAACGGCAAACTTTAAAAGTAGTCTGAAGTTTGAAAATATTGACGTGCGCGTCAGAACTTCCCTTGAGACGCTCATATTTTCATAACTCACAATATGTAAGTTTTCTCATAAAGTAGACTACATTGTATACAATAAATACATACAAAGATCGGTATACAAGATTCTCAATAAATTAAACTCCTAGTAAGAATTACCTGTCACGATTTAAAATGATCGAATTATTGGGTATGTGGTTTACTTTCATGCACTTAACGTAATTAATTAAAATGTTGTAAGCATTTTGACGTGACGTCTTATAATTCGATAGAGCCGGCTGCACGCACGAAAAATATGACTCATGCGGCGTAACCTCGCTCTGAGGCGTTCTATTTAAGGCTTGAAGTGCAAGCGAGAGCGCGCAACAAGCGACAAAGAGGTACAATCGGCCTCCGCGTTCGGCAGCGTTCGACATCTGTCTCTCTCCTACTTGAGTGAGCGATGCATCCGTGTGGACAGCTGCTATACAATAATACATTTACATGTTTTCGTCAAGTATGAAGTTCAGTGAAAAGTGAATGTGGTGTCAATTGTTTATAGCAACGATAATTGCGATAATTGAAAAATGAAACCATTCCATCAGTATTTTCTTATGACGTTGTCACGTTCAACTATCGTCAGTAAACCGACTTTACAGACAACCGATTTTTTTTTTATAGTAAACAATAAAGCAACAATTGCTTGTATAATTTTGCATGACATGAAATAAGGCATTTTTCCCCGGTTAGGGAACCCCTCCGCATCGCCCCATAAGGAACTTCGTTCCAAAAATATACGTAAATATTCCATACGAACTCACAACT
This sequence comes from Bombyx mandarina, assembly GCF_030267445.1. Taxonomy (NCBI): domain Eukaryota; kingdom Metazoa; phylum Arthropoda; class Insecta; order Lepidoptera; family Bombycidae; genus Bombyx; species Bombyx mandarina. Next base: position 7,343,046 of record NC_143227.1, on the reverse strand, counting down.
CTCCGCTCAATAATCAGTGGAGCTAACTATTTCATTGAGTCAGTTCCTACTGAATCCGTCCCTAATTATACGTATCCTAATCACAATACTGACCCATGCTGCCCTAAAGACGTACGTCAGAGAGGCAGCAGTGCATATGTTACGGTAAAAGTAGATATTGCGGCAAATGTACAAATTTTCCCGTAAATGTGCACATTTGCCTCCTCGTGTGGGTAATGTGCATTCAACTAACATTGACAATTTCAAAAAAGGGAAATGTACATTGAATTCACAATGACCATGTCGTTTTGGTAAATGTGAGCATGGCGTACAAAATACGAAATCGCAAGTGCTAGTAATGTGCTAACCTTTTTTTTTTATTGCCTTTGTAGGCAGACGAGCATACGGCCCACCTGATGGTAAGTGGTCACCGTCGCTCATGGACGTCAGCAATGCCAGGGGCAGAGCCAAGCCGCTGCCTACCATAAAGTACTCTCCACAAGCCTCGTTTGAAGAAGGACATGTCATAGCGCTCGGAAAACAAAAAACCTAACCTAGCCTGCGACATAATATTATTTAATATGCAAAGAAAAGTATGTTTTGTTTGTCATTTACATTTTTTAATTACATAATTTTCGTTATTAAAGCCTTTTGTATTATGTTTATTTAAATAAATAAAAAATTACTGCAACAACATTATTAATTTATTTGTATTCCAACTTTTTTTAAAACATGAAGGTAAGAGTATTATACATTTACCAAAACGTGAAGGCAAGAGTACACATTTGCCGGGAAATGTACATATACATTATATTCAATTCACATATACCTAGCTTTTTGGCAAATGTGCACATCTAACGGTAAAAGTGTACATTTACCGTAACACATATACCTGATACCAGGATTCTGTAGTAGGAAATGCAACTGCACTCTATAATTGATCGCAACTGCATTTGTCACCAGTACCCGACTGAGACGGAAATTGTATTGACCGTACTGTGAACCTGGACGTCTCGGTATGATCATCCTGTTTATTTCTGCTGCAAGTGATCGTGTACTAAAGTTCGAAGAATTACAAAGCAAATATAATATAGCTAACATTATAACGTAATCGAAGCCAGACTTTTATAAATTTGCTGATTAAGTAATATACATGTGGGCTGCCTACAAATTTGGAATTGATGTAGAATTAATTTCTTCTCTTTCTTAGCTAAAGTCACCTAAAACGCTTCTTTATTTTCTAACGAGTAATGAAGACCGTAAATGTAAGCCTCATAAATCTAAGTCTAACACAAACGTTAAGCTTGCACACAATTTATTTACATTCACAATTTATCTTCATAAAGCCATGCGGTCACCGACCTGACAAGTTACGTTCTACTGTAATATATTTTGACTTTATATATTTAAGAAGTAGCCACTATTTTCAGGGACGTGTTTTAATAAAATTCTAAATCATGTGCTTCGTTAGAAGTTTTGGAACGAAGTTCCTTATGGGACGATGCGAAGGGGAACCCTAACCGGGAAAAACATCCGTTACGTAAGATTTTTATTAGTAATGCACACAGTGTACGACTTAACTTTGTAATAAGGTACAAAAAATAATATATTTTTTTATCATTCATTGACCACGATCTCAGAGCGTTCGTTTGTGCAATACACTAACTCTCATGCAAACAACCGTGAATGAAGTTTACCACAATAAGTTCGCACGTTACAGAATGACCGTGGGTTGTTACGAAACCTCCAGTTGTATTTGCTTTATACCTCGAATAGAACTTAAAATTAATATTTTTATAATAAGGAACTTCGTTCCTATCCGGTGTCCCACGACACCACACATCTTTTTTATCAAGTTGTCACGTGTGTGGCATTATGAATAAACTGCCCTGTGTACTCGTATCGAGGGAGATGACCAGGGTTCAATCTCTGCAGGCACGTAAAAGTTTCATAATATCAAATCTGCGTTTTACAAACGATGCTTATTATAAAGGCATAGCGTCAAGTAACAATGAAACCCGTAAAACAATTAGCGTAATTAAAACGCCCCATTTAAAGGGTGGAACATGCCACAAATGAACTAGCAACATGGTCACGGAAATAATTTCTGCAGTACTTGTATAGGAGGACGAGAAAGCACCTCAAGTCCAGAATGTAATAGTGTTAAGATTTACGGAGTTTAAATACATATGTAGGTGAGACTGCTCCTTGGAGCCGTATCATTATGTAGCTAACTGACTTTATGCAAGAACTAAGAGAGTAAGATCTAATATTTCTAATAGTATTAGGACGTCAGTTAGTTTGCTCAGACACGCAATAAAAAAATTGTCAGAATAAAATAAACGTCACTTTTTCAAATTTACGAAATAATACATCATATACTGCGTCCAGCCATAAGTTCTGTTACAAATGAAAATGCTTTTTTTTTAAATGACGTAATGTAATAATATTAAAATTTATACCTACATATATAATAAAGTCTCAGCAGAAAATAAAAATATTCTATTCGAAATGATCACCGTTGGCTTTTATATGAGCCTTTAATCTGTTTGGCCACGAATCTATGAATTTACGCACTGTTTCCAAGGGAAATTTCGCCACTGCTTGCTCCAAAGATTTTTCAAGAGACTCAATGTCACCGTGACCTTTATTGCAGGCCATGTCTTCTAAAACTAATTATTATTTGAAGTATAAAGGGTTGAGGTCTCGGTTAAATGAGGGCCAATCTTCAACTCTTATAAAGTCCGGAACGTTGATTTGAAGCCAGGCTTGGGTAGTTCGTGACTTGTGACCAGATGCAGCGGCCTACTGTAAGGTCCACGGTATATTTTTAAAAATAGTATTGCATAGAGGTTTCACAACATGATCCAAAACTGTATCTTGATACACTTAGGCTGAAGTTTTCACTCCTTTTCACAAAAATGTGGTTTTGTGACTCCTTGATAAAACACGCCCTACTAAACCGGCACTGGCGCAGGATGATGACCACGTTGTACCTTTCCGACAACTTGAGCAGCTTGCTTAGAACTGTGAGCGTACACTTTATCATTTTGTTTATTGTAGTGTTTTTCACCTTCCTTTAGCCTTTCACCTTTGAATCGCGACAGAAGGCGTTTTGATCGATCCACTCTCTTTAATTGTAAAGATTGATTTAGGGCATGTCCTGTATGTATATCGACGATAAGCACCGAGCTTCAGGTCCTGTTTTATAATACGCGACAGAGTCCTAGTGAGAATCTTCATTTTTCGCGATAATATATTTTGCTTCCTAACGGGGGGGCTCCCTAGTGGGGGCCAGACTAGTTATGTATATAAGACTAGTTTTTGCCCGTGACATCGTCCGCGTGGAATAGTTACTTTGGCATAACGCTAAATTTGACGCGCGACTTCATTTACGTAGAAAGTGAAAATATTTTTTAATAATAGAATGTTAAGTTAGACCTTAAAATGCAAACATATGCTGCCGCGCACTTTTTTTAGGAATTTTACTGGGGAACAATTCTGTCATACATAATTTTAATGAAAATTTAACCGTTTTCGCAACGGACGCATCGGAAGCTCTCGAAAGGAAAAAAAATCCGATTTTGATACATTATTAATTGGTGCTCCGCTTGTATTTGTATTAGCGTGATATTATAGACCTTTATAATTTATAACCTTCCTCGATAAATGGGCTATCTAACACTGAAATAATTTTTCAAATCGGACCAGTAGTTCCTGAGATTAGCGCTTTCAAACAAACAAACTCTTCAGCTTTATAATGTTAAGTATAGATGTTTGTGTGTATTACCTAACGTATTTTTCGCATCTGAAAATTAATAAGGTTACACGGAACATTTGAAAAAAATATATTCGTATTACACGGGCAAATCTACACCCATCACACACCTATGTCATAACGTACAATAGTCTTGAGTAATTCGGGTTCTTGCTAACTTGGCAGTTATTTTAGCTTAAACCCTTTTTTTTTTGTATTATGTGGCTTTCGGTCGGGACATTGTCCCGATATCCATATCTTTACAGACAACTTTAATTAAATGCACCTACAACCTAGACAAAGGTAATATTATCTATACTAATATTATAAAGAGGAAAAAATTGTTTGTTTGTTTGTATTGAATAGGCTCCGAAACTACTGAACCGATTTGAAAAATTCTTTCACTGTTTGGAAGCTACAATATTCCCGAGTGACATAGGCTATAATATTTTTTGAAAAAAAATAGCAACAGCAACAGCATATGTCTAACTATTATAGCTATGCCGCAATTAGTATTCTTTTATTAAAAAAAAAAAACAACATCAAATATCATTGATATTTTTGTTAAAGACCCGAGCGGAGCCGGAGCGGGCCGCTAGTCTTGAATAAAATGAAAATCTAAACTATATAAGTAATTTAAAACACGGGGTAGGATGTCATTAAACACATACTTTAAATAATAAAAATGCTTTTAATAATCCTTGATAATAGAATCCGCAAAGAATAAAATCATCATTCTCGCAAAAAAAAAAAATGCTCACAATTTTGTTTGTTGTGCAGCCCAAAATGGAACTAAAGTTGAAAACCTTTGGCATATTATGTCAAAGTGTAAAAGTTTTTGTTTAAAAATAAATTATGCGGAAACACATGTGCTTTCTTAGAAATCTATTATTAATCTAGCCGAGATTACAGGATGCGTATAACATGAAATCCAAAATTGATCGTTATCTTTGCATAAACCTGGTAAATCCCATCTATATTACTCTAGCCCGGTTGGAGATCGGTTGGTTTGTCTAAATATAATATGTGTGCCGCCAAATTAACTGGAAAATATAATACCATAACATTACTACGTCAAAAAACACAGCATCTCACACATCACATACACACACACATAATGTGCACGTATCAAATAGTTGCAAAACCATCAGAATACTCGTCCGCGAATCTCATCACTATGCTGATTACATATGCATCCTAATTTTGAACACACGGAGCATTGACGTTTTGCATATGGCATCATTTGCTTTCCCAATCTTTTGTATACAGCATCTCACGTGCGTACAAATCAACGTTAAACTATATTTAAATTAATACGTGTATTGATTGTTAATAATCTAAATATTAATACGTGAAGAAAAAACTTTGTATCCCTTTTTACGAAAATTGCGCGGACGCAGGAGTATGAAATTTCCCACACTTATATAGAACTAGACGATGACCGAGCTTTGTTCGGTTTTTTTTTTTGATAACGCCATCTTGTTGTGTCTTTAAAGCGGTTAGTTGCCCTTAATTAAGAAAAATAGGATTATTATTCGCCAATAGATGTCGGGAAGAGTTGATTATTGAAAACACGAATAAAACAACATTTTCTGAAAATAAATCGTAGCTAGATCGATTTATCGCCCCCGAAATCCCCTGTATACTAAATTTTATGAAAATCGTTGGAGCCGTTTCCGGGATTCAGATTATATAATACAAGCGACCCGCCCTCGCTTCGCTTCGGAAACATTAAAACACACATGAAACCAAAAAAAAAATTAAAAAAAAATAAAAAAAAAAGTAGCCTATGTTCATCAGGGACAATGTCGGCTTCTAATGGAAAAAGAATTTTTCAAATCGGTCCAGTAGTTTCGGAGCCTATTCGAAACAAACAAACAAACAAATCTTTCCTCTTTATAATATTAGTATAGATACAAGAATTGCTTGTTTAAAAGTATAAGAGTATAGAGAAGGAGCGCAGAATGTTTTTTTTTTTAAATTATGCCTAAAAAATACATTAAATCAATTAAAAAAACATTACACACACTACCATGTATTTGACGCACACACGCATGCATACTATTCAGTTATTGTCAAACTTTTGTTCTTGATGTCTGTGGTCAAATTGAGAATAGGTTAAATATTGTTTGTCTTCATTAATATTTTTCTATAGTGTAGTCTTGGCGAAATTTGCGATTATAGAAGTATAAATAGTCTTTGAAAATAGAATCATAATAGTGTACACACTTACAATTTCAATTAACTATAGTCGAATTTCGACTACTGCAGGACCACTAGCTATTATTAATAGCAGTATGTTTTATTGGCTTTTTATATTGCTCTTATTGGATTACTAAATAAAATATATTGTAACTTCACAGCTGTGTATAGTTCAAATCGAGAACAAGATGTGTATTTGTATGTCCAAGTATATTGACGTGGAAAACGTTTCATTACACCACGTTCTTTGTTATACTGTTATTTTTTTTCCTAGAAAACTGAAAATACACAATCAAAAAAATCCGCAAAATTAAAAAAACACCAAGTTCTATATATTTGTATGCCGTTGATTTTACAATAAACATCATGCATTAAATCTTCGTCATGGTCTATTTGTGTGCATAGGTCACATATGTCTAGACGTCGATAAACTAAGCTCGCCCATTTAGGTGACCTTATACATATTTTGAATTCTAACGAACATGAAAAAATACTATTAAATTAGACTTATCGTTATTTTTATTTGAAATAAATTTTAGAGAAATATAATAATATTACACAATGTACATATTTCTTTCATAAACCCTTGCTCCTTGTATTTATTTGTGAGCATATTTTACGAGCGAGAAAAAAAATGTACTGTAGATTAATTTACATTATTTATATCTCTTTTCTGTCTACTGGTCGTCAAAGAATGTAATATGGATGCAAAATCTAACGTAAAGGATATAAAAAAAGAGATTTTATTTTGAAATTAGCTGTGTAACTGTTTAACTTTAGTTCTAAATATCATTGTTGATATACATACATGTGTAGATGTGATTGAAAATTTAAAACTAAAAACAGCACCTGTGAGGATTCGACTTGGCAAATAAGCTAAAAAAAAGTACTTCATAGTAATGAATGGTCCAGTTTCAACTGTAAACAAAGGAAATGAAGGAACAATAAAATATCAGTTGAAATTCAAGTAAATTTGAATATTTCAGCTTCGTTAGGTCGTTCCTCGTGGAATAATATTGCATTTAAAATAATGCCTTTGTAGTTGTTTTTTTTTATGTTTATAGAATGAAAACTTCAGTCGTGGACGGAATCTTTTCTTTTTATTACGCTTATTCAATTACAAAAATGGAAAAGAAGGAGAAAGCATATTTAACTTACAACGGTTTGTCTGTTAGTTTAATATTTAATGTACAGTGTTTGTTTATCTATATCTATTTGAATTTTATTGTTTTAATTTTCGATTCGATCGTCACACAAAATTATTCTAGCCAAAAATGAATTGGCTTTAAATATGATGTTTAAAGTTTAACGATGACAACATCTGGATAAATTATAGTAATCAAATCACATTTTTTAAGAGGAAAATTCAAATGTAGGCTGCTGTTATTTATTATCAACGTGAGATTTAAGTCTTGATTGTATTATAGAGTGACTGTACCACCATTCAAACCGGAACGCATAACCGCATTGTGGCAGAAATTTGCAAGACGCCAGTACCTACCTAGACAAATTCATTACAGTAGTAAGAACATGAATTTCAAAAACATTCAATTTGTTTATTCCAAATGTGTCATATATTTGGGCAAGAACTTAAGTTTATGTAAGCTGTATTACTCTAAATTTCGAAAGGACTGTTTAATTAGCAGACTTTTAAAAAAATACCGTAACCTGCTTTTCATCGCAAGTATTCTATTCCTGAATGATATTTGTTTAACAATTGTTCCATAAAATTATAGTTTAGATTTAAAATATTTAGATTTAGGTCTTAATGAATATCCGACAATACAGATTCTTCTCAAAATGTACTACATATTTTTAGTTGCTCTTATTCTATTATTTTTTCCCGCTTTTTGAGGGCTTGTAATACCTTCACTGCTCATGATAGGAATTAGAAGAGTATATTATTATGAAATTCAAAAGACGACTTCAGAGGTACTACTATCCGAATAAGCTATGAAGAAATATTAGGAGTAATTCGAGATCGCATACTATATACAATATATGCACTGAATCTTACTGTGACCATATAACATCCTTTGAGCTCAAACAATCGGCTATTTAGTGCTTTTTTAAATTCAATGTTACGTGATCCCAGGGCTAGCACAAAAAACGTATTGAATAATTTATAACTGCTAACAACATTATTTTAGGGCTTTCAGCATACATTAGCACTTATTTAGGACACTAAAGAATTTTAACTCCCCAAAATTAACATCAAAAGAGAAATGCTAATATTCCGCACGGAATGTTAAAAACCTTGTTGTAAGGTCATCGCATTTGCCAGATTCATGAAGAATTTCGCAATACACATTACGAATTATACGTACGTTTTTAAAACGAACGAATGTGAAACCATTCTCTAATTTAATTGTGCTGAACCGAAATAATTATAGCGTCATTGAAAATGATGTCTACCGTTGAAGCGAATTATCAAATTCCAGTGGTGGCACCCAATAAACAACTGCAATCCTAGTCTTTAATCAAATCTTAGTAGCGGTGTTTGCAACGACATTAAAGTATTGGAAGCCTAACGAATGTCAAAACCATAATCATTACCTCGAAAGCCATCAGTGTAACAAAAATCTTAATTTTTTTTTTAAATCACTCCATTCCTAACAACTTTTCCATTGACGTTTTCTATAGCCCGAAACGTTCTGGTTGTATTTACAAATGGAATATAAGTAAGTAAGTAAGTATTGTATTCTTCTGAGCTTTGAGAAAGCCCGCATAAAGTTGGCAGAGTGATAACCAAGTAAAGAGAAAAGAAAATCTTTCTCGTGGAATAAAAAAAAGGCAGAGATTTTGTGGATATCTCTAATGAAGATTAATCGTCAGATTCATTTTATTGGTTTTATCTGTTTGAAAGTGCACTGTATTTATTATTGTAATAATTTCCTGATGTATATTTCTTTTTACATAGACTTTACTCGCTATAAAGACAGCAACGGAAAGAAAAATAAAGTAAAAATTATTATATAAACAACAATATATTATTTACGAGTATTTATATCTTTGTTTTATTTATTTATTCTTATTCCAGATTTTCAAATACTTCTCTGAATATATTTTTGTTTCGATGCGATTTCTACATTTTATTTTAAACCCCGCATTATATTAAGCACTATATACATATCAGAGATTTTTCTGCGTTACAACCGTTTTTCACTTCCGTGATGTTTCCATAGTGTTGCTGAAGCTCTACGGAAGAATCTGTACGTAGTATCGTCAACTTAGGTAAGGTGACAAATGAGTATTTTCACCAAAAAAGGTGTATTAGGCAAGAAGGTTTCAACATATCATGGCGGGATTTCACTAGTTTTCGTGAAATTTAAAAATCGAACGGTTTTCCATTTAACACTTATCACAACAATTATCATCGATAATTTTCACGATAATAGAACCCAGTTCATTGTGTTCTTCGGGAACAATGAAAACAACTTCAGGTAGAAAACGTAACTCCTAAAGAAGAACGGGGAAAGTTATCGAAAGCTTCATTATATTCAAGTTCCTTCAAAGAAATTTCCTGTATTATTTACGTCATCGTCATATTTTAATAAAAACAAAGATGAAGACTTTCATTATGTACCGATTAAATTTGATTTCTCTTGTTTTTGTTTATTATATACGTATTCGGTGGTACTGCTCTGCCTAGCCCTGTTGTAGACCAAATATCCGGTTTGAAGAACGCGATAGTTGTTACCCGAAGCAACTGAGACTCGAAATAATGATTCAACGTGGTGTCTAGGGGTTTGGATCCCAAAAACCGCTAAACGGCAATTATGTACTACCCCTAACGATATACTGACATTTGAAGAAATCGAAGTTAATTATAGTTTGTCATTTATCATTCTGGTTCCAACGGTTAGCGTGGTATGAACACGGGGATGCGTAGAGAGAAGATGCATGTGACTAGGAGATGTATGGAAATGATAGTGTAAGGTAGAGGGGGATGAGGTCGACCGAAGAAGGCACGGATGGAGTGTGTAATGACGATATGAGAGACAGAGAGGAGTGAGTGTTGAGATGACGGCTGATAGAAGAGAATGGAAGAGAAAAATCAGCTGTGCCGACCCCACCTAATGGGATAAGGTGGAGAAAAAGAAGATTTATCATTCCGGCAATATGACTTCTGCAAATTAATTTATTGCTAAAATTCGGTTTTTGCCGAATAGTACTGCAAATAAATGCGCAATTCAAACTTACCCCTTAAAACTTTTTGTTGATTTTTCATCAACCTGATTTAGTAAATATTTCAACCTGTTCTTAAGTTCTTTTATATTTCTCGTCGATGTCATCTTAATTACCCGTAAATTTTCTCGGTTAATTCTTACCCAACAAAACTAATTTAAAACGAATTATTTCTTACCTTAACTTTTTAGAATCGATACTAATTAAGCTCCGTAGTTATAAACAACACTACACTATGTCAGTTTAGCTTAGATATGTTTAGTACTAATTTACACGCATTCCACACTAAACTACCAAATGTCTTATATCCCGAAACTTTTTATCCTTGCACCAAGGAAAAAAATCTATACAAAATATTTAATTTTAAAGATATGATATTGATATCAGTAGTTACTACTAAGTCACAGTATTGGACCGATAGGGTTAATTAACAGGAAGCGGATATAAATTTTCTTATAAACCAATAACACTCATACACAAACGCCAATCATGAAACGAAAATAAACTGCATAAGTCCATCATAAACGATACGCGTGTTCAAAGCCAAAAGTTCGATGTACATTAGCGGTTAATTACTGCCACGTACGGCATTCGTACATCCATTTTAAGCAAAATAAAATTTACGCGCGTCAAGATCGTGGCGGCATACGCTAGAGCGAGTACTGACGTCCACTCGCCAGGCCGCGGGAACGCGTACTGAAAACTGTAAGCTTTCCCGACACTAGCGATTGAAAAACCTCATCGTGTTTTCGATGACCGCATACGAGTGAGAGGGACAGAATGCAGTTTGGAGCGTGCGTTTAGAATTAAGCTTGACCGGCATGAGCCGAAAGGAGATCCAAAGTGTACGTATCAAAATAAACACGCCGCATACAGAACGGTTTATATTGTGCATTTGTAAATCGCGTAACATACGGATGAATTCGTTCGTATTCGATATTGCTACGGACGCTTCGTGAAGTTTAAATGTATTAGATGTCTAATATCGGAATATTGCACAAAATGATTCCTTTAAGCGGAAATTTATAACTCATTGTATAAAGTTTTTTAAATTTTACTGGTTTGAAGCTTTGCTTGCGATTTTAAATTATAATAATCATTGAGCTAATTTGAAATTCCATCATATTTCTACGCTACTTTGTACCCCTTTTTTCCAAAATTGTGTGGAGTCCAGTTCATTGACTTTCTGGGACCGAAAACAAAACGCGCCACCTCTTGTGAGTCCGCGCGGGTAGATACCACCACCCTGCCTATTTCTGCCGTGAAGTAGTAATGCGTTTCGGTTTGAAGGGTGGGGCAGCCGTTGTAACTATACTTGAGACCTTAGAACTTACTCAAGGTGGGTGGCGTATTTACGTTGTGGATATCTATGGGCTCCATTAACCACTTACACCAGGCACCAGGCTGCGAGCTCGTCCACCCATCTAAGCAATAAAAAATAAAAACCACCAAATCCTGGAGCCCAGTGTGGTAAACGTGGCATTCCTTCTTACACAGAGACCGGACGTTGTCCCTAGTATTGCCATAACCAGTAGTATTCACTTACAAGCGGGTAATGCCCGTCGCCTGTCTTGTATAGCAATAAAATTAAAGACAGAACCCATTTCAGCTGTCTGTTTTTATAATATTTTGCAAATTCAGTAACAGTCCTAGGCGTCTGTATCGACCTAATTCTAGGTTCAAATGTTTAACTACCTTACTTATTTTGCTCAATCGACACATAATCGCTGGCACGCGGCCAAGTTCGCAGTGAATTTCTCACGAAGTTCATTAGTCTGTTCTTTCACGCAAAAGCAGGCGAGAAATGCACTTTATCGGGCCCTAATGGAACTCGGCAACTTTTTAAAACTCACTTACAAGTTTATTGGAATAAAGTCTTTTAGGCGAAGAAAATGTATTTTAGTTAATTCCTCGTAGGGCTGTGAGTGTTGTTTAATTTTCTTTGTTCTATGAATTTTATGGATCTTCACATTATTCTTTTCAAAAACAAACACAGAGAAATACTGAAAAACCTTTTGTTATCGATAGATTTGATGAATGAGCTTACGGCCCATCTGATGTTAAGTGGATACTGGAGCCCAAGAAAATTCCACTATTCGTGTTAAGCTTAAATATCGAAGTTCTGAAAGTTATATTACATTGTCTAAACAACTCCTTATATAAGACGTAGTTGTGAAAATTAAATGAAAAAAATGGTTTAGTTTTTAATATTTTTTTTATTAAGCCCCTTTGTAGTTTTTGTTACAATTTTTCGATGTTGTATTAATAATATTGAGATTTTGTTATACGTGTTGATATGCGATCCATGGATGAAATTCTGTTTTTTTTTGTTCTAAACAATAGGCTTATTGATGATTGTAATTAAATGTAGTTTGTGTATTGAGATAACAAAATCATATCACAATAATTTTGTGTTCGTCTAACTGATCTATGTATTAGATTGCTTTTGAATCTAAAAAGCACAGTCAATAAACCTATTATGAGGAACCAATATTTAGATTAGCATTCAGGAGTATGTTCGAATTTCGTGTAACTTATTTTTCTTAATCCGATCATAGTAATTACATTGAAAGAAACTACTTCGCAGTGAGGTCGGGGCACTCGTAAATGAACCCTCTTAATGATATTATGTCTAGCTGCTACCACGCTAATTGTGTTAACACTACATAATGTGAATATATAGTAAATTTTACACGCCCACGTGCAATTCGGATGAGTGCGTTTCAACGTACGCCAGATTGACCACAGAGTTAACAAAATTCTTAAAAATAAATATAAACAAAAAAAAGACATTCTAAAGAAAATTTTTAATGAGATCCTTGTTCCTAAATCTATAAAATGATATGAACATTTACATTTAACGCATATATTTAAATTTGAACGTTTCTCATAGCTTTTGACTGCTATCACAAGTAATGAGGAAATTAGGAAAATTTATTCCGCAACTTGGAAAGTTAATGCAATCTCAGATGTTAAATCGTTTGATTATTAAAATTATCTCGGAAATAGACTAGAAAATTCGATTTCCACACTAATGAGTTTTCGAGGTGATATTTTAACTGGTATTATTACAAACCTATTTATGATCTGTAGAACTGTAGAACATACTAGAAAAGCCCATTAATACTTCTGTGTGACTGTCGATGGTATAAATATGAAAAGCACTATTGTCATTTCTTGAGTTAGAATTCCTATTTGTATTTTTAATACAGCTTGATAACTGCTGTCTGAACACGACCTTTTGTGAGTCCGCGCGGGTGGGTACCACCATCCTGCCTATTTCTGCCGTGAAGCAGTAATGCGTTTCGGTTTGAAGGGTAGGGCAGTCGTTGTAACTATACTTGAGACCTTAGAACTTATATCTCAAGGTGGGTGGCGCATTTACGTTGTAAATGTCTATGGGTTTCAGTAACCACTTAACACCAGGTGGGCTGTGAGCTCGTCCAACCATCTAAGCAATAAAAAAAAAACTAGAAATCTTGCCTAAAGAACTCCATATCTCAAGGTGAGTAGCAGCTTTTACGTTGTGCTGTCTATGAGCTTTGTAAATCGCTAAACAACAAGGGAACCGTGAATTTAAATACCCGGTTAAGTAATAAAAATGCTTTATTTATTGCTACTCCACGCTTCAAACCGAAACGCATTACTGATTCACGGCAGAAATAGGCAGAGTGGTCGTGATACCTACCCGTGCGGACACAAGAGGTCCTACCACCAGTAGTTACTCAAATTATAATTTTTCGGGTTTGATTTTTATTACACGATGCTATTCCTTCACCGTGGAAGTCGATCGTGAACATTTGCTAAGTACGTATTTCATTAGAGAAATTTGTAGCCGCGTAAGATACGAATGAACCGAACGTCTTATCCTTTAGGCCGCGACGACTTCAAAATACATATTTCGCACAGAGCGTTTATCAAACTTTATTTGAAATAGAACATACCATCGCTATGGTACGTTCTATCGCTATCCCGAAAATAGTTTCTTAAAACGCTCGATTCGAGTATTGTGATGAAATTTGTACAAGTGGCTAGTGATGCGATTCTAGAAGGAAAACAGCGGGATTATCCCGAGCAGTTCCTTTAAAAAATTAAAATGAATTTAGAGACGAACGAACTTGCTTAGTTCAAATGCGTCCTATCTCTATTAAGTCGTTTACTCGCAGTCGCAAATGCTTATCTACTGACTACATTCAGTCACTTAATATCTTAATTAAAGCTCGCATTTTAAAACCCCGTTATCTCTGTTTAACATCTCTTTCATGAAATCTACATTAGAATTTTTATTAGCAATGCGGGTCTCTATTTTTGTAACTAAACGCTAACTGCACGAGATTCAGAAATGTTTTGTGTTTTTAAAAAAAAATCCCATGCGCATGCATGATTTTACCGGTCGTAGCGGCGGCGATAGATCAGCAGTTTTTCACTAAGACACGCCACGAAAATGAAAAGAGATATTTTTGCACTCAAAGCATTATTAAGTATAATTTATCGTACTCTTATTATGATTAATTTATTTAGGGTTACATTTTTGGAACCAAATAAATGGAATTTTAAATTTGGGTCTGTAGCCATATTACTTTTGGTAAATGACAATATGTCTTAATATTATAAGTTACAGATAAGTGTTACACTTTCAGACTTCTTTTCCAAAGATTGTGTTTCGTAATATAGTATTATTAAGTATTGAAACTTTTAAAATAAATGACGGGTACATTTAACAAAAGAAAGTCTAAGATTTTTCCCAAAACCTACTTACACCCCGAGGCTGCGGGCCGTTGTTTGCATTGTATGAAAATTAAGATTGTTGAGCCAATAAATTGAAACAAAAAAATGTTTCAAGGTCACGACAATTCTAACAAAAAAACTTCACTGCTACGCAGAATTAAGTTTTCCAATTCAGTAAATTGAAATTCTAAGAATGACTCTTAAAATTTAACGTCAATCTTATCATAATAAAGTTGGGTCGTTATTCACTAGTTGATTGAAATAGGGACATAAAAGTTAAAAATTATAGAAATTACTTTGTTACGCAGTATTTCTAAATTATACGCTTATCCACTATTTTGTGCAAATTGGTAGACGAAATTTTGACTGAACAAGAGTTAGTGTATTTTTTTATTTTATTGCTTAAATGGGTGGACGATCTCACGGCGCACTTGGTATTAAGTGGTTACCGGAGAGCCATCAATAACGTAAATGCCACCACTTACCTTAAGACATGAATTCTAAACTCTCTGTTTTACAATATCATTTATTATTTTTAGCATAACGAGAATAATGCAAATGGTACCTTATGACATGCGAAAACAGTCTGCTTTTCACTTTCTTTAAAGTTTTTGTTTCGTGTGCGGGTTTTCTTTTATGGCCCTTGTAGGCAAAGAAGCATACGGCCTACCTACGGACCTACCTGCAGTCCT